>NW_026057580.1:81771523-82393288 GCF_023721935.1 Panthera uncia | reverse complement strand
TTTTTTTTTTTTTTTTTTTTTTTTTTTTTTTTTTTTTTTTTGTGCGAGACAGCACAAGCAGGGGAGGGAAAGAGAGAGAGGGAGAGAGAGAGAATCCCAAACAGGCTCTGCCCTGTCACTGCAGAGCCCGATGTGGGGCCCAAACTCACAAACCATGAGATCATGACCTGAGCTAATAAAATCAAGTCAGGCGCTTAACCAGCTGGGCCACCCAGGTGCTCCTTTTAGACTCTTCATTTTAAGAAAAACTTTCTCCTATTACAAAGATACAATGACAAAAAAGTATGAAATGATGCATGTACAAAGCTATCCTTTACAGCATGATTTGTGATAGAAAAAGAAAGAAAGAAAGAAAGAAAGAAAGAAAGAAAGAAAGAAAGAAAGAAACAAGGAAAGAAAGAAAGAAAGAAAGAAAGAAAAGAAAAAAAGAAGAAAATAACCCAAGGGTCCATAATTCAACTAGGAGACTGGTTGAATAAATCATAGTAAATACATACAATAAAGTAATATATAGCTATAAAAGGGAATGAGGATCTTTATATACTTATGAAATGATTGCTCAAAAATATTTTTTTTAATATTTTTTTTTAACGTTTACTTATTTTTGAGACAGAGAGAGACAGAGCATGAACAGGGGAGGGTCAGAGAGAGAGGGAGACACAGAATCTGAAACAGGCTCCAGGCTCTGAGCTGTCAGCACAGAGCCCGACGCAGGGCTCGAACTCACGGACCATGAGATCATGACCTGAGCCGAAGTCGGACGCTTAACCGACCAAGCCACCCGGGCACCCCAAAAATATTTTTTTTTGAGAGAGAGAGAGAGAGAGAGACAGCATGCATGCGCAGGGTAGGGACAAAAGGAGAGAGAGAATCTTAAGCAGGCTCCGCACTCAGTATGCAGCCCAACTCAGAGCTCAATCCCATGACCCTGGCATTGTGACCTGAGTAGAAATCATGAATCAGAAGCTCAACCGACTAAGACACCAGGAGTCCCTGAAATATACTTCTAAGTTAAAAAAATAAATAAATAAAGCAAGAAGCAGGAGAATTGTTAGGCCATCTCTTGTGTAAGAAAGAAGAATACAAAATTAAACATACACATACATATTCTTACAATGGAAGAAGGATAAACCAAAAATATGTTTTTTAGTTTTTTAGTTTCTTGTGAAGGAAGAGCAACAGGGTAAAGATGACAAGAGAATGGATGCTACATTTTTCCGAATGTACTTTTCTTTACAATTTTGACTTTAAAACATGAATATTTAACATACTTTTTGGACTTAAATAGAAAAAAAAAAAAGGTAATCCCTAAAAACTGAAAACAAACAGAAACAAATAATCCTAACTGTATGCCATGTTGATAACACAACTACACAAAGAAAGATATTTCAAGTAACTCTAAAACAGAATTTTGATTCTCCACTACTGACAACCACTAAGTGAGAAGTTTTCCTTTATGCTTTCAATGCAGATCACAGCGAGCTTGTCAAGTATAGGACATGCCATGTTTATCCTTGAACTTCAAGTGAATAACACATAGTAAACCTGAAAAACTGTTTAATAAATAAATGTGAATAAATGACAGAAGCTTAAATACAAAGATAAAGCTATCAATGCTCCCTCCTCTAATCCTCGGAAGAAAGAAAGAAGAAAAAAAAGAAAAGAAAAGAAAAGAAAAGAAAAGAAAAGAAAAGAAAAAAGAAAAGAAAAGAAAAGAAAAGAAAAGAAAAGAAAAGAAAAGAAAATGGTGTTGGAGTACTTGAGTGGCTCAGGTGGTTGAGTGTCTGACTTTAGCTCAGATTGTGATCTCGCGGTTCTTGAAACTGATCCTCACCATCAGGCTTGCTGCTGTCAGTGCAGAGCCCACTTTGGATCTTCTGTCCACTCTCTCTCTGCCCCTACCCTGCTTGCTGTCTCTCAAAAATAAATAAACATTTTAAAAAAAAATTTTAAATGATGTCATTATAATTTTTACATACTTTTCCAATAAGAGATGGACTTTCCATGATCTTTCAGTCTGTCCTTGCAAAACACCTTAAGTTGGAATTTTGGCCACTGTTTGACTTTAACAGTGTTTCTCAGCCTTTTTTCATTATCATCCCCCTAAGGAAACTTTATAGATTTTTTTTTTCTAATTGCTCCCCTCATCTGATATTTTAGAACCACAGCCATTCGGACATCCATTTATATCCTATATGCTATGCCTGTATTTCATATATATAAATAATAAGCTTTTTGCCCCTGCCCCAGGCAAAAACATCAATTTTTAACACTTTTGAGAATGTACAGATTAGACAAACAACTAGTGTCTCTTGACCTCATTATACCACTAAATCTAAGCAATGTAGGCTAAGCATCCACTTACATACAACAAATAAACTGCGGTGAACAGGGTAGGTAGGTACTCAACCTCCATTGCAAATACTTCTGTGTCTTTAGTACTTCAGAAATTTTAAAAAGCCAAAATCCCCAGATGGAACTCAGCTCTTGCCAATTAGATGTACTTCAGACCTAGGTGCTTTGACGAGCTAACCTGAAGCAAAGCCATCTTTCTGTTGCTTCGGCTAGTTCCAGCCGGCGAACTGGTCAGCTGTAGGACTACCCAGTTTCCTTCTTCTTCCTTTCCCCTCCCATTCCAATGTCTAGTCAACAGTTTCCTGGGAGTCAAGAGACACACAGGAGACACGCTTTGTTTTGTCGCCATGGCCTACCGGTGTGGAGCTAGCAGGTGCAGTAGAGCTCCGCCGCTGTGTTGTTGCTCAAAGAAGAGTAGAAATATGTAGGTGCTACTGGCCTTCGTTGTCCAGAGGTCAGAAATGCAAAATATCCTGCAAGAGGCGGAACAGCCGTGCACAACGAAGCAGAATCCAGCCCAAACTGCCAACAGTGCTCCCACTGGAGACACCACTCAACTCACACTGCTTCCTCACCTCTGGGTCACACCTCAAGAGACCTCTTCCTGAAGTCTCAGCTCCAATGGCAGTCACATTCCTGACTGTGGCACAGGAAATGGCTCCTCAGGGCTCCAGTTCTGCAAAAGCTGTTCTGGATGTCATTCTTGAAGGCTTTTCTAGATCCTGTTCCTTCAGCCCTTGCAACGACTTTTTTAGCAACTAATTCCCTATATTAAATCCATTTCTGCTTTAAATAACTAGTTTTTATTTCTGCAACTGACCCCTAATATCTAAAGCAAATTAAGAAGAAATAACATTTGAAGGAACATTTCAGTACCCTGCCATCTGAGGTTTGATTTAAGAAGGGGGAGGACATCAAAGTTAAACTAGTATTTCCTCAGTGTGGTCTCAAGCAAGGTGAAAATAAACATCTAGCCTTGTGTTTCTCAACATTCTTCACTGTCACCCCTCAAAAGACATTCTTAAGACTTTTTTTCCTGATTCCACTGTCATGATAGTTTAATACCGCAGATTACGCTTTTTCTGTTTGTGTCCACTATGTTTATCTTTGCCTCATACAAAAAGAGTAAGATACCACGCCCCCAAACCAACTTTTATCCCCTCAGAAGTGATATCTCCCCCACTGAGAATGTGTGGTCTACTATTTGTTTAGTCTCTTCAGTATACAACAAGAAAACACTATATGGATGCTTATGGAGTGAGGAACCTTCTCTAGCTTTTGCCAGAAAGGTTTCCCAGACTGACCCACACATTATGCTAGTACCTCCGATGATTCCAAATCAATGTTCTCCTCTGTACTTAATTATAAATCTACTCTACTTTATATAAACCCAATAGTTTCTAAATATTTATTTCTAAAAATAAACATATATGAATTAATATAGGAATATAATGTGTATAATACAAAATACATAGGCTAAAGATTAGGTTCTCTTTTTAAAAACATAAATCTTTAACATTTAATGAGCTCTGATACATCAAATCATTCTAGATTCAATTGTAAAAAGATCTGCACCTTTTTGAGGCACTATTGTACAAGCATGTGCATCTTGCTTATGTTCTGTATTGCATGGACTAATGTCTATATTCATCGTGTGCCCCCTAGATAGGGTATAAAAGTAAAAAGTGTTTATTTGTCTAATTTCCTCTATAAAAATGTCCCAGGCTTTTCACATAATTTTCTCTGAAAATGTTCTTCACAAAGAAAAAACCCTGACCTTTGGCCAAGAAAAACAACAACAACAAAACCTGTGATACAAGTTTGGGCCATCCCACTCCGCGCCCCCCCCCCCCAACTATTTGTAGACAAACTTTTTACACTACTAGTATCTATTATCTCCTAGTTTTCCTCAACATCGGTGCTGGAGTGTGCAAAATTTAAAAGCAGTCTCTGGGAATCTATGAAATACTGAATTCTGTGAAGTTAAGAACCTCACTTTACCTCTTGCTAGCCTAAGTTTAAATTTAGTAAAATAAGGAGTGAATGAAGGAGGAGAGCTTGGTGGTCCCTGCTGACTCTATGGATCAGCTCAAGAGGCCTACCTGGCAGACAACCGACTACTGGGTCTTCCCCCCAGTCAGCTGCTGCCTGTCTTCACTCCTTCCCCCATTCAGCACAGACGTCAAGGTCCATCACTTCAGCCCTGTGTCCAGCCATAATTTCTTACGTTTGTTCCACTGCCCTTCTGTAACACCCACAGAGCCAGACCCAACCCTGGGTTGACACAACTGACCACCTGGTCTAAAACTAGATTGGGGCTGTGGCTGGCGGGATCAAACCGAACCAAACCCACAGCTCAGCAAAATACTGCAAGCGGTAGAACCACCTCACCAAGCACAGAGCACTGTCATCAGTTGTCTCCTCCGTATTCATGCCACCCTTTAGATTACAAGAGCTGAACACTGACTATCCTTTATCCTATTCGCCAGTGAATCTCCGACACCAGGTGCTTAGAACAGATTCCAGTTCGCTTTTAACGAATGCATTAATGATTACTAAAAAGATACCAGAATCTCTGGAGCTGATCCTCTCCAAAGGCTGCTTCTTTAAAGGCAAGTAGAACCGGCAGAAGAAAACGTGTAGCAGGTATCTGTGTGCAAGTATCTGAGCAAAATCTTAGTGCTCTGAAAATCTGCATACATGCCAAATGTCGACACCTGTAGAACTGTACCCTGCAGTGGAACTCTGCGCCGACTAAGAAATAGTTCGACCTCTGCCCCGCTCCCCCCCGCCCCCAGCCTAATTCCAGTCTAACAAAGAAGCTTTCCCCAATTACCATTATCTCTTTTCCACCAGTTTGCTCCTCAGTAGCAGTAGCAGACTGCGCAGAATTTAAAAGCAGTGTCTAGAAAGCAGGCGGTGGAGGACACGGCGGAGGAATCCCTCAATTAAAAACAGATCACAAATGCTATTTTCTGCCAAATACCTGGTATCAGCAGACAGAAGCCGAAGTGTTCGGCTTTATCACTACAATGTCCTCCCTTCGGCACAGCAAGGATACTGCTGGAGACAGTCCCCACTCCGAAAGAAGCAAGTCCGTCATTAACACCACGACACCCAGCCTTCCCAACCCCGGTCCACACCTGCGAGGCCTCCCTCCTTCCCGGGAGCCTGACACGACCGCACCACGGTCCGCCACGCGAGGCCTCGGACCCGGGGCTCCCGCACCCACGCCCGGTCCGCTTCGCAGCCCACCTCACAGTCCAGGAGCTCGGTACCCGGTTCCTGCCGCCCCGCGATCCGGCAGAACACGCACTTGCTACTGTAGTCCTCGGGCTTCGACGATCTTGCGACAACTTCGGCGGTCTTCGATGAAGACACCTTAGGTTCCGCAGTCGCCGCTGCCTCAGAGCAAGGCTCGGATCCCACGCTGTCGCACCTCTGCTCCTCCGCCATCGCACCCGCCCCGGGTGGCCAAGAGCTATGACGGCTCCGGCACCACTGGCCCTGCGCAGAGTCCGCCTCCTGCAGCTCCTCAGTTTTACCTGGAGGCGTCGCCCTTCGCCTGCCGCAGAGAAAGGCAGGGAGTTGGGCGCACGCGCTGATCCAGGATGATGATAGACAAAGGGCGACGCAGGGATGGGCCTCAAAGCCAGGGAACACGAGGGGGCGTGCCAGTACGCACTTGGGTGCTAGCGGGAAAACCCGTTGGTGGCTACGGGAGTCGCCCCGCCCCCTCCGTCTCATTGGTAAAGACGCAACACGTCCTTCGAGACGCAGGAGCGCGCACCGTCGCGATGACGTCACCTGCGCGCTCTCAGGTCTGGCCAAAAGGAACTTGGTGGGTACGTTGGACTTTCTTTTCCGAAGGTGGAAGTTCGCTTTATTTTGAAGAAAAAAAGAAAAAAAAAAAAGAGAGAGAGACAGAGAAAGAAAAAAGTGTTAAAAATTTCGTGCGTTTTAAACGAATGAGCACAATTTCTAGAGCCTGCTTTTCAACATAGATTATGTTTGATCTTTTCTTTCGTGTGTGCATTTTCAGCCACGATGGTTTGCTAAAGCTCAGAATATCCAAAACTGAACTTCATATCTCTGTCTACTTTTTTGTTGTTTACAGCACCAGCTAGATCAAAATAGCGGCTTTTATTTCACATTCCTCAATACACAGGTAAATGTGGAGTCTTGTAGTTTATAGTCTGTAATAGTCCAGAAATTCATTGCTCCTGCTTCATGCTTTCATGCTATAGTAACCCTCTAATTAGTTTCCCTCCTCCATTCTCCTGTTACTCAGTAATTATCGCGCCCCCCCCCCAAAAAAAGCCCCAATTTGTTAATTTGATACTCAGGGTGGACTCTGATTTGACCTAAGCTTTTCATTTTGTAATACTTGGCATTTACTGAACGTCTAAAATGTGCCATATATTTCTCTAATTGTTAAAATAAACAAGGTTGGTTTAGACCACTAAGATAAAAGTTGGTCTAACTCAGGAATCCACCAGCATTTTTTTTTTTAATTTTTTAATGTTTATTTTTGAGAGAGACAGAGAGAGAGTGAGCTGGGGAGGGGCAGAGAGAGAGAGGGAGATACAGAATCCGAAGCAGTCTCCTGACTCTGAGCTGTCAGCACAGAGCCTGACGTGGGGCTTGAATTCACGATCGGAGAGACCATGACCTGATCTGAAGCTGGATGCTGAACCGACTGAGCCACCCAGGTGCCCCCACCAACCTTTTGAACACAGAACTCCTTTATTCACACTGAAAAGTTTCTTAGACTAGCTTGTTATAGTAACCTTGTTATTTGTTGGCTTAGAAAATACGTAATAACAAAGCCCTATTGTGAATGCAGTCGTTTTTGAATGATTTCTGTTGTATTATTTGAAGACATTTAGGGGTACCTGGGTGGCTCAGTCAGTTAAGCCTCTGAATCTTGATTTCAGCTCACGTCAGAAAATCACGGTTGGTGGGTTCAAGACCCCCATGGGGCTCTACAGAGCCTGCTTGGGATTCTCTCTCCCCCTCTCTCTGTCAGCTTTTCTCCTGCTCGCTCTCTCTCTCAAAAATAAGTAAACTTAAAAAAAAAAATTATATATTTTTAAGTAGTTGTACACATGTGTTCAAGATATTTTTCATTCCTTTTGCAGTTTTCCAATGGTTTGGGGGACCACTATAATAGCTTCCTAGCCTCTCTCGGGAGTCCAAGGCAAAGTTCAGAATCGATGCACTACTTTGCCTTACTTAAGTATCCACTATTTTCATGCACTGTCATATACACTTTGATATACACTTTCACATCACTTTGTTTTTATCCACACTTTTCCCTCTGAAATATCTTTGTTTCCATCTCTGCACATCCACTTTCCAATCCATTCCTCAAATGCTACTGTGGTAGCTACTGTGGTCGCCTCCCTAAGGAAAGAAAAAAAAAACCTCAAGGCAACCTGGCTATATATATGCCTACGTGACAGCATGCCTCACAACCTTGTAACATGAGACCACTTAATCAGGCTGCATGTTTGTGTGTTACCATATACGGGAAACCAAGAAGTAAAAAATATATAAAAAACTATGCCACATGGCATTCGGGGCTCAGTTCTTTGGGTACAAACCCAACTGAGTGGTGCTGGCAGGAATAAAGTTGCTTCCTGGAAAGAAAAGCCTTAGTGTCACGACTCCCTGTGCGAGAATCCTGCTACACTACCTCCTTCATGACATTTTTTTTTTAATTAACCAAACTGAAAATAAGTACTTCCTCTTGTGAATTCACATAGCAGTTTTTCAATACTTCTCTTGTAGAACTAAACACTTTGTATTGTATACTATTTATGTGGATATCTTTTTTCTTACTAGAAATTATGTTCCTTGATAAAAAGAACAAGTGTCTGAATCTACTGTAGTGCCTCCTATAGCCCTTTGCTTGTAGGTAGACACTTAACAATTGCCTAACGAATAAAAGTGTCTAGGAATAAGGTTGCTGCATGGAAGTGTTCAGATTGCACACTGTACAAACGTACTATAAATGCAAATGTGTTAATTTGCATCATAGATAAATATCCTCTAAAATCACAGGCAGGCCTAAGAGTTCCAGAGCAGTGGAGAGCTGGGTCCTACAAAAACCCACATTGGGGGGCGCTTGGGTGGCTCAGTCGGTTGAGCATCTGGCTTCAGCTCCAGTCATGATCTCACAGTTTGTGGGTTCGAGCCCCGCATAGGCCTCTGTGCTGACAGCTTAGACTGGAGCCTGCTTCAAATTCTGTGTCTCCCTCTCTGTCTGCTCCTTCCCCCACTCGTACTCTGTCTCTCTCTCTCCTTCAAAAATAAATAAAAACATTAAAAAAAATTTTTTTAAACCCACATTGGGTACATATGACCACACACACACTCAGGAGACCATTCACCTACACACTGGCACATACCTGCACAAGGTGCACCTGTCCTGTCTTAGTGACACCTGTGATTGGTCCCTCCCCTACCTGGCAATTTTGAAGACTCCCTTCCCATTCTCCAACTTTGAGCTTGATAGAGGTGTCTGCCATGGAAGTGGGAGAAGCAACACAAAACTATTTAAAACTTGTCTGGAGTCTTGGTGTGGGATCACGCAAAAGCATAGGCAGTTGTGTGCACACAGAGCTGCTACCAGTTGGTGCTCTGGTTAGCCCCCCTGGGAATCAGCCATTTGGGTTTTGTGACAATAACTACATTTTACTTGTGGAAATGGAGTGTTTTATGATTTCACAAGGGCACCATATGGGCTAGTAGCAGCCTTGCTTCAATCATGCTCTGGAGTCAGAAAATTCTACAACTTACCATCTGTGAAGATGTAGGCTAAGTTATTTATCTTTCTGTGTCAAGGCTTTCTTCATCTATAAAATGAGGATAATAATAATGTTTAATGCAAACATTATTTTGAGAACCAAAGCCTGGAAGCCTGGCACAAAACTCTCAATAAATGTTAAAAGTCATTACCAATAAATAGGTAGTGATGGTAAGGGATCATATGGTTTACTTGCATTTAAATATAGAAGGTTCAGTGCTCCTATTTAACATAGAAACTGAATTAGACTTTTGTAACATCGTTTCCTCTCCCCCATTTTCCCCTCCCCTCCTTTCTCTCCCCCTGACATACAAAAAGCTGTACATATTTACTAAGGTTCTTCTTTTTGGCTACGCTCACCCCCTTGGTAAACACATGTGGTTGTGAACACATGTGTGCCAGTGACTCCCAAAGTTAAATCTCTAGTACAGACCTCTTCCCTCAACTCCAGACTTGGGTAGCCAACTGCCTATTCAACTACCTTATGCACATGTATAACATATATTATAAACATGTCTGAAACTAGGCTATGGGGAAAGCTCTTTCCTTCCCAAATCTGCTACCATCTTACTTGAGGGAAAACTCCTTTCTGCCATCCACTGAGGACAAAAATTTTGAGATCATATCTGATGCTTCCCTTTAACTCCATATCCAATCCATCAGGAAATTTAAAGTACATCCAGAATCTGATGTCATCACTACTGTCAACCTTGGCTGAGCTACCATCACCTCTTATGTAAATTATTCAATAACCTATATGGTCTCCCTACTTCGAACCTTCTTCCTGCCCCCTTTACTGTGTAGTCTTAACACAACAGCCAGAGTGACTCTTTTAAAATGTGAATCAGATCGTGTCACTCCTCTGTTCCACATCCTTCAATGGTTCTATATCCCACTGAGAGTAAAAGCCAAAGTACTTACTTATGAGGATCCATAAGTATCAACATAATAAGCCACCTGCCCACCTCCTCACATTCTGACATCAGCTACCACCACCATTTCCATTGCTTACTCTACTCCAGCCACACTGGACTCCTTGTTGTTACTTATGCCAGCCAGGCATGCACCCACATCTGGGCACAATGGTTGTCCCTCTGCCCAGAACACACTCCTTTCTACTACTGGCAGTGCAGATTTCTCCTCTCACCTTTTTCAAGTCTTTGCTCAAATGTTTCTTCCCTAATGAAGTCAATTCTGACCACCTTGGCAACCTACCCCTCATTCTCACCCCCTAATTCTCCCTTTCCCTTTTTCTGTTATTTCCATCCTGCCCATTACTTTCTAGATATTTATATTTAAATATTTAAATATTTAATATTATTATATATTATTATTGTCTGTTTCATCCTCTTTGAATGTAATCTCAAAAATTCTCAGGAATTTTTATCATTTTTGTCTGTTTTTAGTTCATCGAAGTATCCTCAGGATCTGCATGTGGAGTATAGATACCAAGTGTAATCAAGGACAACTCCAAGGTTCTTAGTCCAAGAACTGGAAGGTCAAAGCTGATATTTACTGAAATGGAGAACTCTGCAAGAGCAGGTTTGGGAGCAAGGAAGCCTTGAAATTCAGTTCTGGGTATACAAATTTGAGTTGCTATATCAGGCTCTTTAGAGTAAGTTTGTTGCAGTAAACAGCTCCAAAAATCTTAGTGCCTTAAAACAAAAAGTTTATTTCTTGCTCACCTGTGTGTCTGCTGCATGTTGACTCTGGCTGTGTTGACTTCATCCCATGACCCAGGCTGAAGGAGCAGAGATGGTTCTGATTTTAGAACAGAGGGAAGAAAGAGCACAGTGGAGCCGCATCATGGCCCTTAAGGCTTCTTCTCAGGCTGGCACAAGTCACTTCTACTCATATGTCATTGATCAAAGTAAGTCATGTGGCCAACTCTGACATCAAGGTTAAGTATAATCCTAGGACTGTAAAAAGCAGAAGGCAAAAAATATTTCAAATAATAATACAGTACACTGCAGATGCCTATTTGACATTTAAGTGGCAATGTCACTAGGTAGTTGGATGTATGAATCTGAAGGTCAGGAGAGAAATCCAGGCTGTATATATGAATTTTAGAATCTTTAGCATGTAATATTTACATTCCTGAAGTTAGAAGAGATCACCAAAGGAGTAAGTATAAGTAGAGAAAAGTTCAGAGGACTGAGCCAGGGGCACTCTGGCAATTTAGAAATCAGAAAAGTGAGAAATAATCAACCATGACTGAGAAAGAGTGGCCCTGGAGTAAGTGGTGTGCTGGAGGTAAAGCAAAGATGATCTCGGGTAAGAGGGGGTGATGAGCTCTGTCAAAGCTTGCTGATAGGATACAAAGAGGACTGGCAGTTGAGTGGAAGTTGTTGTAAAGCTGAGAAAAGCAGTTTTACTGCTGGGGTTGGGGAAGAAGCCTCATTCTAGTGGGTTTAAGAGAGAATGGTAGTAAACGAAGTAAAGGGAGCAAATGTGAACAGACCAAATAGATTATTCACAGGAAGAAAAAAGAAGTTACTGAAAGAATGCCAAAGACACAGCTACACTGGTAAAGATCAGAGAAGCAGAGATGCTGGAGTTCTGAGTACAGGAGCAGAGTGGCTGTTCCAACTCAAATACACATCATTTAAGTGCATCTACTCAGGTGTCTCCATTCCTCACCACCAGAGGAAGCTACATCAACCCACCACCCTTTCCCGATCAATTAACTCCACCTTTATTACATTTAAAAGTTTCTTTCCTTGTACATCTTCTCTAAACCCCTGGTCTTGGAGTGCCCCAGATGTTACTCCTTGCTCTTCTTGTCTATCTGCATTCACTTCCTTGATCTTATCCAGTCTCAAAGCTTCAAACATCTATATACCATGACTCCCACATTTCTAACTTTATTCATCCTTTTCTTCAAATCACAATCCAACTGCATACTTGGTATTTCCATTTGGGTGTCCAATAGATTGAACTGCTGCTGATAACCCTACTATAAACCTCTTATTCACAGACCTCTGACCTCGGCTGATGGCATTCTGATCCTTCCACTTCTAGATTCTGTGACTCCTCTGCTCAAAACCTCCAATCCCATAGGCAGAATAATTAAGAAACTTGCCCAGTGTCATCCCATTAATCAATGACAGAGGTGAGACCCCAACTCAAGCAGCTTGATGGGAACCTGTGCTCTGCACCACAGTACTTTGACACATGCGCATGCTCAGTAGGTTACACGATGTTACGTCTAGTATGAGTCCCTGTTATATAGACATATGGATTTGTAAGAAAATGCGAAAAGGATATATACCAATATATTTGCACTGTGATCTCGGGATGGATAAGTTATGGTTTGATGTTTTTCCTTGATTTTGTTTATGTGTATTTTTTACATCTTCAACAATGAAAATATATTACATTTACCACAAGGAAAATATCCTTACAGATTTTTTTTAAAATTCAGGATTCCAGATGAACTTCATTCCCTTTAATCATTCTGTTTAATAAATAAACATCTCATTCCATAAATTTTTGAGTTGCTCAACCCCGATATCAGAAAGTACAGGACATTTTCAGGCAAATTTTGTTTGTATTTTTGGCAGAGATGGACTATAGAACTGGTACAACTATACATCGGATACAGTATAGTGTGTCTCTTCCCTTTTCAGTGAGATAGGGAGAGTGTGTGGGTGGATTTATCTTAATCTCACACTGTGTCTCCACAGTAGACACCCTTCTCCACATCCTAAATAGAAATTTCCTAAACATAAATACAAAGACCTTCCCTGGCTTCTATTTTGTAAATGGAGATAACTTTTTGCTATTTCACCAGTGTCTCAAGAATATTTGATTTTTCTTTTCTTTTAATTTTTAAAAAATATTTATTTTTGAAAGCTAGAGAGAGCATGAGTGTGAGTGACTGAGGGGCAGAAAGAGAGGGACACAGAGAATCCGAAGCAGGCTCCATGCTGTCAGTGCAAAACCTGATGTGGGGCTTGAACCCAGGACCCACAAGATCATGACTGAGCCAAAATCAGACACTCAACTGACTGAGCCACCCAGGTGCCC
Source organism: Panthera uncia (assembly GCF_023721935.1). Lineage (NCBI taxonomy): Eukaryota > Metazoa > Chordata > Mammalia > Carnivora > Felidae > Panthera > Panthera uncia. Next base: position 82,380,093 of record NW_026057580.1, on the reverse strand, counting down.
TAAGAAAATTTGATTTTTCTGAAGGTAAGAGGAAAACAAGCATGAACACATTTCTCCTTCCCTAAGAAAAGCAGTATAAAAGGAAATATTTCAGGCTAAAATGGCTATTGCCTGGTACTAAATATTAGATGTGAACTGGCCTCCATCTGTTGGAATGAGTGACGTGTCAGGCGAAGGAAGGGGAGGGAGGAGTGCTTATCTGTGGGAAAGGAGAGAAATTTCCAGTTTCTGGTTACTGGGCTGCCTTACTTAAAACTCTCTTTGAATAAATATTGGCAAGTGGCCCAGAGTCCCAACTTGTGGCTGTTTGAGCTTTGCTAAAGTGCTTGAAGGAAAGTCCTGAATTGTTGTTCTTAAATGGAAACTGTAAGTCATTTGTAGTGGAAAGGATGACAAAAGAAAAAAAAAAAATCCCTTCTTACAACAACTTTGACTCCAGCCATTCCCCTGATGAATTATTTTGTTTATTTGTGTACAGGTGTAATGCAAACATTTCTGCTTTTTTTCCCCCATAGTGCTTTCCTGAAAGCCACGTCTTCAAACAAATTGTTGAAAGTAATTCTTACTTTATCAGGAACAAAGTTACACTTGGACTTTGTATTTTTGATAAAGAATTCAGCATAAACAAAGTTCGATATAACCAACACCCTAATCAGTAGTACTAACTTACCTTTGTCTGGCATTTTATAATTTTCTAAAGCACTTTCTTGTATGTACATTAATTTGATTCTCTGACAATGCAGAGAGATAGATATTATTGTCCCTGGTTTAGAAGTGGATAAAATGAGACCCAGGAAGATGAACCAACCTACTCAGGATCGATTTAATTGGTGGTTGATAGAGGGGGCTATCCTCCACCCCTTCAGTAGGACCAGAGGTACTTTCTGTTGCCCCCAATGGACAGAAGACAGCTACTATGTAAATTAGCACACCCCACCATCTTGAGTTAGTGTCAATTTTTAGTCAGATCCACACTTGCATTTCTTTATAACTTCAAGGCCAAATAACTCATCTACACCATTCGTTCCTGTTCTTATTACTTACCCTCAAACTCTTTACTCATACATAAATTGCCTATGCTTCTTTCCCCCAGCTTCTTTCCACCGCTGACCTCTTTGAAACTCTTTCCACTGCAGAAGCCACAGTTTCATCGTAAGCACTCTCTATAGCCTCAACATCCTCACAGAGCCATACCTTCACTTTCTTGCCTCAAGTGAAACCTGGCTTTCCCCCCAAAGACATCACTTCCCTTGAGCCCTGACAAACAAAAACTGCTTTTCCCCCTGCCTTTCAACATGCTGAGAGGTATGTGGATGCAGTGTTGATATTCTCCTAGCTTCTAGCTGCCAGTTCCAGGTGATTCCATTCTTACCTGTATGAAAATCCCCAGTTTATGCCCCCTTTTGAGTCTCATGCTGTAGCATGAGGTGTAATCATCATCATCCACCAGCTTAAGGTCACTCCCCCAGATTCACTGAAAGCTTCAGCACCTGGCCCACACAAATGCTGCCAGACTCCCACTGTAATCTCAGACAGCCTTCATGCCCATGATTCACAGCTCCTCAAGCACCTGGATTCCATTGCCCTTTGCCTCCATTCCTCTTTAACACAACTCATTCCTGTGGCAAAATCCTAACTTTATGTTTACTCACATGCTCTGAAAACCAGAACTCTAGTGACCCTTCACACCTCTGCAACTTTGACACTTTCCTGACTTCTTAGTAATTTCTGTTCTTGATCTTTCTTCAATTCTTTGAGTTGCCCTCCCATCTTCACTTTCATCCTTGCCCAGCATAGACCCCAAAGGCCCATAAGTTCTCCGAATGGCTTCTGGGTACCCACCATGCCCTCCTTCCATCTTTGCTATACTCCCAACCAACTCGCTCTCTTCTGTGGTTATCTGAGTGGTTAAAGGCATGGGCTGGGGAAGCCTGTTTCTATCATTTGAAGACTTTTTCCACCATGTAATAATTCTACCTTGGACAAGTCATTAATTTTTCAGGGCTTCCATTTCCTCAATTGGGAAATAGTAGTATCTTATCTCCTGACCATCATAAATTATTGTGAATATTAATTGAGAATATATGTAACATGCTTAGAATAGTACCTATCTCATAAGTACTCAATAAATGTTTAATAAACTGCTTTATGATGTTTCTTAAAAAAAATCACGTAACCAGATTAATAAGTACCAATACGTGCCCAAATCTGCAAAGCAAAATGTAATCCAACAAACACCCTCTTTTTTCACTCCTTCCCTAGATACTGCCTGCTTCAGGGAGACTTTTGAGACAATACCTTTGTAGGGCCTGAGAACCTCTGATTTCATCATATTAATTATTTGTCCTCCTCATCAGAAGTAGATAGGATTAGCAGGCTGACTAATGTTTATTATTTGTAAGGCAGGAATAGCAAGGATTTCATGTGACCACTTCCCAGAAGACAGACTAGAAGAAACAGGCAGAAGGCATAAATAGGCATCTCATAAGAGAGAAAACATGGATGACCAAGAAACATATTAGAAGATGTTCATCCTCATTAGTAGGGAAATGCAAATTAGAACTACAATGAAATAACCTTGCACACCCTTGAAAATGGCAAAAATGAAGAAATTTAACAATATCAGATGTTGGACTAGGTATTCTTATGGTGGGCATGTAAATGATACAATTGCTTTGTGAAACATTGTGGGGTTTTGTAAACCCAATATTCACATGCCCCAGGGACCAGCAGCTCCATCCATTGAGAGTCTTTCACATTTTGTCAACCAAACATAACAAAAAGCACAAAGCTGCAAATAACCCTATCCACTGACAGGAGAATGGATAAATAGTGGATAAATAGTGGTATATTCACCAGAGGAATATTTAACACACACACACAGTAAAATATAGCTGCAGTAACAACATGAACGAATCTTAGAAACACAGTTAAAGGGTAAAGAAAAAACAAGTAAATGTATGTATTATAATAACACTTTAAATATATTAATCTATTTAATTCTCACAATATCTCTTTGAGGAAGGTACTATTGCTCTCATTTGACAGATAAGGAAACTGAGGCACAGAGGAAACAGTTACAGATGAGAAACCAGCTAATAAGTGGAGGTTGCAGGATCTAGTTAACATTTACTACATGCTTACATAGTATCAGACACTGTATTACTTTGCCCATACCCACATTATCTACTTTATGAAAGATGCTCTTATAAAATGTCCTTCTTGGTTGTTTTTGTCTTTGCCTGATAAATCTTCCTAAATAAACACAATAAGTTAGACTAGAGAATCCAGTTTATCATTTGACTTAGCACTCTTCTCTCAATCCCATAACCTAAGTGCAAACCCAATGGATAGTTTCCTCTTCATTTAAATGGTCTTCAGAACCATTTTCTAGGATTTGCTTTTGGAAACAAAATGTAACCCCCAGCCAGTGTCCTAAATCCCTGAGGCCCTGGAACTTCCCTACAGCCTACATTTTTCAGAATGCCAATAACTAAGAGATCTACAAATGAAGGAATTCTTCTCCCAAGGGCAACCACACATGCCACCACCATCACGACCACCATGCCCCCCAAATATCTTCCCGTCTTCTCTCACTTATACCCTAAGACCTAAAGGGAAGTACCTGAGGAGCTAGAGGAAGGATCATTCTTTCCTGCACCACAGTCTTAAGACACATGCTTGGAAGTTTGTGATTGAATATTGTATGGGGTGGAGGAGGGGGAAGAGAGCCAGGAATCCAAAACCTGTGGTTCAGTCCCAACTCTGATGCTTAGTTGTGGAATGTTGGGCAAATCCATTAACTTCTCTGGGGCTCACTTCCTTCAGTAATGCACTTCAGTTAAACTTGACAAACATTTATTGAATGCCTCCAGGGTATCATGCACCCTGCCAAACATTGGGGTTATAAGGATAGATAAGACCTGATTGGCCATAAGAGGAGCTTCCAGCCATTAAGGAGCTTTCTGTCTAGAGTAGAGGACTGTGGATTTTGGTGCCTCAGGTGGTGAAGCAGAGTGTGGGTAACCAGGTAGTAGAGATATTGCAGAGACTATACAATGTCAGTGTACTGCTATGGTTAAGAGCTCAGCTCTGGGGTCAGTCATAACTAAACATATCCTGGCTATAACCCTCAAGAGTTCTGTGACTTCAAGCAAGATTTCTTCTCCTGAAGAATCAGTTTCTTCATCTTTAAAACAGAGGTAATAATTATACTGTCTTCATTTTGAGGATCAAATAAGATAACACATATAAAAATGGAAGGTGAGTCATGATCAGTAAATGTTACCTGTCCTCCTCATTCTTCCCTTAGCATGTTACTGTTATCACATCAGTTGTTCCTTAAGGCATTGTGACACGGTTTGGAGATCCAGGAAGTTGTCCATCAACACTGCTCAGCTCTAGCTAACTCACTGGGGGAATAAGATGAACATTCAGTTCTTGTCCCAAAACCTTTCCTGAAGACATTGACATGCATTAACAGGATGATTACTGGCTAGTGCAAAGTGGAATTTATCTTTGAGGAGGTTATTTCTAAATATTCTGAAGTATGAGAGGGGTGTGTAATTTAGCATAGCATAAGCAAGAGGATAATTTTAGATAAGGTGAAGGATTGTGTTGATACATACTTTTGGAAGATGTTTACGTGAGGAGTGGATATCATGCTAAATAAATTTGATCTAATAAATTAGGGCCCAGAAGTTATAATGAAAGTGATTAATAAATATGACTACAAAGCAATTATAATTAAGAAACTCTTCATGTATATTAAAAATATAACCTGAATGAAATATATTTTTTAACATTTATTTATTTATTCTGAGAGACAGAGAAAGCACACGAGCAGGGGAAGGGCAAAGAGAGAGGGAGAGAGAGAATCCTAAGCAGGCTTTGTCTGCACTGTCAACACAGAGCCCAACTCAGGGCTCGATCCCACAAACCGTGAGACCATGACTTGAGCTGAAATCAAGAGTCAGACGCTTAACCAACTGAGCCACCCAGGCTCCCTCTGAAAAAAATATGTGTGTATATATATATATATGTGTGTGTGTGTGTGTGTGTGTGTGTGTGTATGGCTGATTTTGTGACTATGCAAAGAATGCTTACAAATCAGTAAGATGATGAAAACTTAATAGAAAAAAATGCAAAGGACTTGGACAGAACATTCAGGAAAAACACAAAAATAGCCAATAGATGTGGGAAGATGTTCAACATCATTGATGTGAAAAAAAAGATAACATTTTAGCAAAGATTAAAAAGAGGAACATAATCAGTGTTGGTGAGAGTGTGAGGTAACTGGCATACTCATATATAGTTGGTGTAAACAAGTTAGTATAACTTTTATGAAGGAATAATTAATAGTATCTTTTTAAACAAAAAGTGTAGTATAACTCTGGCTCATTGCTAAAAATTATCTAAAACATATATCATTCATAAAGGCACTATATACACTATATAGAAGGATCTTACTCAATTATTTGTAATAGCCAAAAAAATTCTATCAATGACAAACTGTTTAAAAATGACAGACCCATGCAATGAAGAATGAAGCGCATATACTGATACAAAATGTTCACAGTATACTGTTAAATTTGAAAGACAACTGAAGAACAGTATGTACAGTATGCTTCTGTTAATGTGAAGAAGATATAAATAAGTATATGTGCACAGAAATGATCCAGAAGGAAACACAAGGAAGTTTGATGCTTTTTACCTCTGGGAATGTAAGGGAGAAATGTCTGCCTTTTACTGAATTGCCTTCTGTACTGTTTGAAAACTTTATCATGAACATGTATTACTTTTGTAATAAAAAAAGGAAACAAAACCTTAGTAAAAATATCTAAAGAGCAAATAGGAGCCATTTCAATGTGTCTGAAAATAGTTTTCATAAGTAAGTTGCTCTCTTAGAAAATGAATTTTCCTTTGCAACTCACATCATTAGTTTTTTTTTCTCCATTTGAAGGAAGAATTCCTTTATTATTTAGTAATGATTACTTTATGCTGAGCACTATTTTGAGCGTTCTAATCATCACGGTGGTCTACAATCATGGGTGGTCATTATTATTATTCTCACTTAAAGAAAATGAGGCACATGAACGTTAAATTACTTAACCAAGTTCACATAAATAGTAAGCTCTAGAGCTGAGATTCCAACCCAGAATGTTTGGCTCCAGAATCCATGCCTTAGGCACTATGCCTGCTCCTTTTGAAGTCCTTAGAAGCTTTGAGTTCTACTTGGATGATCTGATAATGTGACCTATGCCTTATACGGTGAACTCTCCCTGTGGCACCCCAGGTCAAACCTATCCACTGTTCTGACCCTTTGGAGAACCTAATAGAGAAACAAGATGCTGCAAGAGGACAAGATGAGGCCTTGCTGGGTATGGAGTAATAATGGGGCCTTTTAACAACTCTAAAGGTTGACACAATACCTCAACACAGAATATCTTAGTAGAAATATCCTTACTGTTAACTGGAGTCTTCAAAGATCAAAGGGCTGATCCGAGTCAGCTGTTAGGTAAAATGCTGTTGATCCATCAGCTAGTGGAGATTGAGGTTAAGCCAATAAGGATTGCTGTAGGGAATAAAGGCTGAACTCATTGGCTGAATTCCATTATTTTCAAAGTATGTCAAGGTAAGGAGGATTATTTTTTTTACCTGCCAAGACATGAGAAAACATGCCATGTCATCCAAGTTTATTGAACGTGAATGTGTTTCTTGGTGTTTCTTGTTGAGCATTTTCCTCAAGGGTTACTAAGAAGCTAAATCAGGGTTCCTTTTTGTAACCCTAGAAGTGGAGTGGTTGGTCAAATGGGCCCTTGTTGACGAATAAATAGGACAATAAGATCATCTAATGGTCTTTAATGCTTTTTGGTCACCCTTCATTCTAACATGTTGATAGTGAAAATTTTCTCCACATGCAAGGTTCTCTGGGTGTGCATGTTGCTAGCGGGCATCCCAGCTGGCAAGCTTAGTAAAGAAGATTGGTCAAATAGAACTTATCTGAGGCACTCTTTTTTTTTTTTTTTCCACCAGTCATTTTATTATTCTTTTAAATTTTTTTCTGTAACAATGGATTTTTTAATTTTTATTTTATTTTTAATTTTTGATTTTTAAAAATTTACATCCAAATTAGCATATAGTGCAACAATGATTTCAGGAGTAGATTCCTTAGTGCCCTTTACCCATTTAGCTCCCCCCCCCCCACAACTCCTCCAGTAACCCTCAGTTTGTCCTCCATAGTTATGAGTCTCTTCTGTTTTGTCCCTCTCCCTGTTTTTATATTTTTGTTTCCCTTCCCTTATGTTCATCTGTTTTGTCTCTTAAAGTCCTCATATGAGTGAAGTCATATGATTTTTGTCTTTCTCTAATTTCACTTAGCATAATACCCTCCCAATTCCATCCACGTAGTTGCAAATGGCAAGATTTCATTCTTTTTAATTGCCAAGTAATACTCCATTGTGTGTGTGTGTGTGTGTGTGTGTGTGTGCGCATACACACACATCTTCTTTATCCATTCATCCATTGATGGACATTTGGGCTCTTTCCATACTTTGGCTATTGTTGATAGTGCTGCTGTAAACATGGGGGTGCATGTGTCCCTTTGAAACAGCACACCTGTATCCCATGGATAAATGCCTAGTAGTGCAATTGCTAGGTCGTAGGGTAGTTCTATTTTTAGTTTTTTTGAGGAAAGTCCATAGTGTTTTCCAGAGTGGCTGTACCATCTTGCATTCCTAATTGAGGCACTCTTGGCAGTTCATTATTCTTTGATGATTCTGAAACTGGATGCACAATTCTGTGTAAGGAATAAATTGTTTTTCCTTCCTGTGGTTATCATGCATTGTGGATGGGTGCCTGGTGAGGGATATGGCATCCTACAGGACTACCATTAGCAGTAGAATGTCCAGTGTAGGAACAAAACACATGCTGATGGCCATGGCAGAAAATCTTGATTTGAAACAAGGCCTGGGAGAGGTTTTCAGTAATCCTATAGAGATTCAAGTTTTCAGTGTGGAAGGATTCAGGGAACTCAGCTCCCTGGTTGCTCACCTAAACAGTAAGACACACACTGTTATTTTAGGTGGTGCCACACATGTGGATAATAGCATAAATGAAAGGACTCAGAACTAAAAGTTCTCTTCTGGTGAGGAAATAATAATCTGAGTTGATTGCTGATGAATTGCTGATGAAATACAATTAGGCTGTGTCAAATCTTCATCTAGAACTGTGCTGTTCAAAATGGCAGCTGCTGACCACATATGGCTAAATTTAAATGAACTAAAATTAAAAATTCAGCTCTTCAGTTCCCCAAGTCCCATTTCAAGTGTTCAACACTATTAATGGTAGCTAGTGGCTACCATAAAGGACAGTGAAAAATTTATATTACTGTAGGATGTTCTATTGAGCAGCACTCATCTAGAAAATAAACAATAGATCCTCAAAGATATTTTATCAAGAAACACCATTTTGGTGGTTTGACCACACCAAGGAGGCCCTATCTAGTTTTTATTCTGAACCACTAGAAATTTGAATTAGAAAGGAGGGTAGTAAGACCTTAGATTTTGGTGTGAATTGTAAAGACTAATTTTCTCAGTAAAGACAATTTTGTTAGGGAATCACTATGGATAATAGTCCTAGGCAAAGAGGTGGGAGCAGAGGATGTGATGCTCTGAGGTTAGGGTTTCCTCTGAGAAAAACTGTGTGACCCAATTGGGCAGAAGGAAGTGGTCAGAGGAACTTTTGATATTTGCATAAGGGGTAAGTGTAACTGACCTAGAATTTCTGGAACTCCCTTTGGCTTAGACCTCCTTTTCTTTCTTTGTATGCTTATATTTGTAAAAATAAGTTAGGCATCTTAAAAAGAACATGAATCTTAGCTTCCCTTTCTTGTTTAAGAGACTCTCAATGCCTTCCTCAAAAGCAAAGTGTTCTTTTGTTAGTCTTGTTTCACAAGGCTTTAAAACTTTAAAAGTAAATAAAGAAAAGGACATAAAATAAAGGGCAATAATACGTCTTACACTCATTCAGGATGTCCCTGGTGACTTGTAGCATGGGCATAGATCTAAACCATTTTCAACAGAGCCTAGTGAGACATTAGTTTGCTCCCTTGCACCCTAGTCTTTTGATGTAGATTCATGAACTGAGAAATTGAGAAGCAATGAAAACTGACATCTTCATCTGTAGGACCTAGGGGGCAGAGACAGGATAGCTGGGATCAAAAATATTGATCGGACGGTAAGATCCTTCATTGATATTAGGAAGTATGTCAAGAGAGATGTTAAAAAGAACTATTCGAAGAACAGCTAGAAGGATTAAGAACAGAGAAACTGGTAGGTAGAGCCAAGAGTTATCTCTAGTAACTGTAACAGGGGTTTTCATGAGCTGATGAGAAAGTAAGAGGGTGGCTACTGGGAACAAAAAGGGACTTTCCAAGGCAGCAGTAAAACATGAATACTGGACCTTGTTTAATCTTGCATATTTCATCATCCTCTCACACAAGTAAAACTTCTAGCATCCAATAAATACCTGTTGAATGAATCCTCAGGAAAGAAAATCACACTGGATGCATAAATTCCTTTATTGAAAATATTGGGCTAGCACTGCATTACATATACTCAATATCCATAAATGAAGGGCCACACATTTCTGATTGGACAATACTGTTTTAAATAGAGAACACAGCATCTGGATATGCTCTCACAAGTATAATATCATGGACTAAACTAGGTAGGAGTGAACTATATGCAAAATGACCATTTTGTTCATTAATAGCATATGGTTGCAAATGGCATAAATGGTAAACTTGATCATCATGAGACATTCCTGATATCTCACACCAACACATCATTTAACGAGCAGATTAAGGTTAAACTGTCAATATGTTGTTAATCAAGAGTTCTCAATAGGAGAACCTGGGTGAAAGCACACCAGGGTATATATTTAAGATTTAATAGAATTCATTTCAACTTGCATGGAATGTGAGTAGGGTAAAATAATTGCTGATCTGACAGGAGGCCACTTGGCATTTGTTCTCTTTTGTAAATATTCTAATAAGAGAATAATCTAAATTAGGAAATATTATGCCAGCTTAAGGCTACATTCTAAAGATGGTTTCATTTTTTTAAATGCAGGTATATAAATACTACTTGTTATTTATGTTCCCTTTCAAAGATCACAGGGGGCGTAATTTATGACAGACCACTTCTCAGCTTTGGCTATTATTTAGAAATTTTTTCCATTAGCAGTCTTTGGCTTTCATAAAAGTTTGGCAATCAGTAATATTGTTTAGTTTTTACCAAGGCTTTATTAGCATTTTTAACAAAGAGTATTTTATGATGTGAAAATGGGTTGATGTTAGAAATAGTTTTTACTTTTTATTCCAATTTTTGTATGAATGCATTTCTTTGCATTGCTTTTTCTCAAATGAAAGAGTCTAGAAACCAAAACAATTGGGCTAATTTGACATTTTTCATTTGGTATAAAATATGCAGAAATGAAAACATTCAGTCTCTTTGAAAACAGAGGCCTGTTCATTAATTTAAGAACTTGGGGGAAATTATGCACAAAACACTATGAAAATAAAGTTTTTGTTATTAACACACATGATATTATAAGAAGCAAAACACTTTCTGTTCAAAGCAGGGTTTGTTCTAAGTCTAGATTCAGAAAGGTATCCATTTCTGTAAATATCAATTTACAACTGTGAGAAATGGCTTCTTCTTTACAACAATTATGTTCAGAGTAAGTAAAAATGTATCTTTTTAATGGCTAAATGGAAAGATGGCCTACAACAGTCAAATCAATAAACATTGGTAATGAGTTTTTAAAAATTCAGAATTATGCTGCTTAAGACCTATCACCCTAAACAATCAGGGCAAAAGAAAATTCAATATAAAACTATATAAATCAAATGGGTTTGTTGCCAAAACATAGCACAAAATGTATACATTTCTTTATTTCAAGATTTGACACATTAAAAGAAAAACTGCCAACACATTTTAGACAATATTCTAGAAATAATAAATAAGACAATTAAAAAAATCATATATTCCCTTTAAGTGCTGAGCACTTCCAATTTTTCTAAGTGAAACTAAGCTTTTCCATGGCAAACAATAGTATGCTGTACATTTTGGTAATGAAAATTATGTTGATAAATACACAAGGCATGTATATATTTCCACAGTATCTTTTTTTTTCACAGTTACCAAAAATAAAAATAGCATTCAACTCATACATCTATAAATATTTTGATTCCTCACTGCATGGATTTGAAGGAAGTGGGAGCATAAAGTCTTTCAACAATCCGGACTTCAAAATTCTTTCTTTGTTGTCTGCCCTCCACATGGACCTTTCAGAAACTCTCTGCAATGTGACCATGCTCTGAGATGATGGCAGAAAGAAAGCGTTATGGTGGGATGAAGCAGTCTGGGCTGTGGCTAGGTCTTCCAGCCAGCTTTAGGAGGGCTGATGGAACCCAATCTTTTTAATGTGGTATTTTAAGGCAGTCTGAATTTCACTCGAATGTCCATACCTCGAGGTCTTGAACTATGAAGTCTTCCTTTTTGGAAAGAATATCATTATTGAAAGTGCTGCAGGAGTTGCTTCGTCCATGGTATAAATCAGCATCTAGCCATAAACCAAATCGTCCCCTGAAAAGATCAAAAATACAAAAAAGGTGAAAACATTTCAATCTCACGTGGCATACCTTCTACCCTCCCTCGCCTCATCTTTCCTTTATGCTATAGACAGACAAAACCCTAAACTGCTTGTAAAACAAAGTCTACATTTCCTTTATTTCATTTAAATGACCCATCTTTCCCAAAAGACAAGTGATAGTAGTCCATCATTTAGACACATAAATCATTTCATCTCTGATTCTTAGCATCCTATGTTAGGCCACTGTCCTAATTACTCTAAGCACATGGCCTAGCTAAAATCACCTGACACAAGGTTTTGGTTATCTGGGTCAAAACAGACTCTCACAGGTCAGGTGGTAAATAAATAACAACAACAAAAACCTTACCCTCCACCACCAAGTTCCAAAGAACTTATGTCTCCATTAATAAAGTATGAGTTTTCTCCACTCCACTTAAAGACCTTAGGATAGAAACACAAGACAGAGAACAGACATTTCAATCTGGAGAATCAGTGAAGAGGGAATTATTAGGATAATACCTCTGTAGAGAAGGAAACTGCCCATTAGCAGAGGAAGTTCCTAATTGGCAGATCTTTCCTACACCAGGATGAGAGCTTCAAAGGGGTTATGAGAGGAAAGACCTCTCAAGCACATGTTGGCTCTGACTTGCTATCCCTCCCTGGGTCCCAGAACATGCACAAGAGCAGTTTCCAAGGCCCAATGAGGGGCCCTAAAAGCACTTTGTGTGCTACAACCATGAAAAGCTGACCCAGGCTAGAAAGAGTCCAAATGAGGTTATGGGACAGCTGCTGCTCCCATGATAGTCCCCCACCTCCAACCCCATCCAGACTCCTGACACTGGGACATTGGGAATTTAGGTATTTCTTTCATTTACATACCTTGAAATTGGGGCTAAATGTGTAGAGAAAAGTTTCGCCAGTGCCGTAATAGTGGTCACTGAACTTGAAAGGATGAGTTGCATATGCTCCAAAAATCTGTCAAAAGAAAACAGAAACATTATCTACTTTCAAACCTAAATGTCCCAAAGAGTGGCGTTCTGAAATATTTTAACATAATCCTGCTCTGAGATATCATTAACCCTCTTTCAGCAAAGACCATTACTAAATTTGAGTTCTTAAATAAAAAAGCTCACCCCCAACAAGCAGATAAATAAAATATCCCTAGTTCTAATTGAAACTCAAGTGGCTCAAGGGAAACTTATTTGACAAAGGCCAACGATTATTCCAATTTTAAAGGACTTCCAAAGTCTACTATGGGGTCAAATTTCCTTTAGTGAATATGGATGACATACTGGGAACATTAAACAACAACAAGCACCTTGCACACTGAAATGAGTGGTTGAAAGAACAAAATCATGTGTCTTAAGTGTTTTATAAGTGGATTCAAGGCCAGATATTTACCCAGAAATAATAAATGTTTTCTCTTTTGATTTATAAAAATTAGTTCTCAACATGCTTATTAAAACTGTATCCTTAACATAAGTGATCTAATATCTCTCAGCTGAAATGCCTTTTAAGAAAAAAATAATTCCATAATACAATGGGCTTTAGGGGTGATTTAGATGTATTTGAACCAATAATTTGTCCATTTTTCCTTACTGAGGGTTTGAATAAGCAGGGTTTTCAGGATTATGTGGGCCCACTGTCCCAGCTTCCTATCCTCCTCACATCCTGAGCAGTGCTTGCAAGGGTGAGAGCTGGCAAGAGTGAACATTATATTTTGAAAATGTCCCTAAGTGATTCTGATATACCGTCTACTTCAAAACCCACTTGGGAATCACTGTTTCAAATGGAGGCTATCTTAGCACAATGCACTCTAGTTCCATCCATGTTGTTGCAAATGGCAAGATTTCATTCTTTTTTGATTGCCAAGTAATAATATTCCATTGCATACATATACCACATCTTTTTAAAAAATTTTTAAATGTTTGTTTTTGATAGAGACAGAGCATGAGCGGGGGCGGGGGGGGGGGTGCGACGCACAGAGAGAGAGGGAGACATACAGAATCTGAAGCAGACTCCAGGCTCCAAGCTGTGAGCACAGAGCCTGATGCGAGGCTCGAACTCACAAATGGTGAGATTATGACCTGAGTCAAAGTCCGATGCTTAACTGACTGAGCCACCCAGGGGCCCACAGACCACATCTTCTTTATCCATTTATCAGTCGATGGAGATTTGGGCTCTTTCTGTAATTTGGCTATTGTTGATAATGTTGCCATAAATATTGGGGTACATATGTGCCCCTTCAAATCAGCACTTTTATATCCTTTGGATAAATACCTAGTAGAGTAATTGCTGGGTAGTTCTACTTTTAGTTTTTTGAGGAATCTCCATACTGTTTTCCAAAGTGGCTGCACCAGTTTGCATTCCCACCAACGGTGGCATAGTGCTCCCCTTTCTCTGCATCCTCACCAATATCTGTTGTTTCCTGAGTTGCTAATTTGAGCCATTCTGAAAGGTGTGAGGTGATATCTCACTGTGGTTTTGATCTGTATTTCTCTGATGATGAATGATGTTTAGCATCTTTTCATGTGTCTGTTAGCCATCTGGATGTCTTCTTTGGAAAAGTGTCCATTCATGTCTTCTGCCTGTTTCCTCACTGGATTATTTGCTTTTTGGGTGTTGAGTTTGGTAAGTTCTTTATAGATTTTGGATATTAACCCTGTATCTGATATGTCATTTGCAAGTATCTTCTCCCATTCCTCTGGTTGTCTTTTAGTTTTGTTGATTGTTTCCTTCACTGTGCAGAAACTTTTTATCTTGATGAGATAAACAGTTCATTTTTGCTTTTATTTCCATTGCCTCCAGAGGCATGCCCAGTAAAAAGCTGCTGCAGCCAAGGTCAAAGAGGTTGCTGCCCATTTTTTCCTCTAGTTTTTTCATGGTTTCCTGTCTCACACATAGATCTTTCACCCATTTTGAGCTTATTTTTGTGTATGGTTTAAGGAAGTGGTCCAGTTTCATTCTTCTGCACGTTACTGTCATTTTCCCAGCATTTGCTGAAGAAACTGTCTTTTTTTCCATTGGATACTCTTTCCTGCTTTGTCAAAGATTAGTCAGCGATACATTTGTGGGTCCATTTCGGTTCTCTATTCTATTCCACTGATCTGTGTGTCTGTTTTTGTGCCAATACCATATTGTCTTGATGATTACAGCTTTATAATACAGCCTGAAGTACGGAATTGTGATGCCTCCAGGTCTGGTTTTCTTTTCCAACATTACTTTGGCTATTTGGGGTCTTTTCTGGTTCCATAAAAATTTTAGGATTGTTTGTTCTAGCTCTGTGAAGAATGCTAAGTGAAATCAATCAGAGAAAGACAAATATCATAGGATTTCACTCATTAAATTTAAAACAAATTTAAGAAACAAAACAGATGAACATAGAGGAAGGGAAGGAAAAATAAGATAAAAACAGAGAGGGACGCCAACCTAAGAGACTCTTAAATATAGAGAACAAACTGAGGGTTTCTGGAGGGGAACTGGGAGGGGGAATGTGCTAAATGGGTGATGGCCATTAAGGAGGGCACTCTGTAAGTGATGAATCACTAGGTTTTACTCCTAATACCAATACTACATTGTATGTGAAGTAACTTGAAGTTAAATAAGTAAATTAAAAAAAAAACAATAAATGGGGGTTATCTGAAAAATGTCTTATAACTTTTCAAAATTATTATAATTGGATTACAGTCATTGTGAAATCTCTTCTTTACCAATTACACGTAGTTCCTGGCAACCTGAAATACTAAAAATTAGACAGGGTAGAAGTCTAGAAACTCTTTCTAACCAATGTTCTTCATACTCCCTACTACCAAACCTTTCCCTAGAGCTGCTAAGAACAAACAAAACAGTAACAAATACATCAAAAATCCATTTCCTTTCTTCTGGTGATATTTCAGTAAAAGAACTAAAGTATAGCTGTGATAGGCATCTTTTTTTAAAAGCATGGGCTTAAAATAGGACAAGAAGGGCAATGGCCAGAAGTGGAAGAAAGTTATTCCTTTTCTGATCAATGAATAGGAAAAGCCACCTTACCCACTCACCTTCTCAGGATTCTAATTATATTTTTTCTTAGCTAACATTTCTTAGCAATCATGGAAACCTTAAGGACTAGAGATTGGATGATACTAAGGAATTACTGTTTTGTTAGGTATATAGCATTGTGGCTATATAAGAAAATGTCTATTTTCTTTTTTCTATTAATTTATTTAGAAAGGAATTGTATTAATATGTATATAATGATATTGTTGGGTCTAAACCATTAAAAATGTAATACATTTGGCAATAATGGAACAAAGGAATCCTTGGGGAAAAAATTAAGACAACCAAAAGTGGAAAAAAAACCCAAACAAGGTTAATATAACAAAATTTATAAATGTATATTTGCTCTCCTTTCTTCTCTCAGCTTTAAAAAAAAAAATTTTTTTTTTAACATTTATTTATTATTGAGAGACAGAGAGAGAGCATGAGCCGGGGAAGGGCCGAGAGATGGGGAGACACAGAATCCAAAGCAGAGTCTAGGCTCTGAGCTGTCGGCACAGAGCCCAACGTGGGGCTTGAACTCACAAACTGTGAGATAATGACCTGAGCCGAAGTCGGACGCCTAACCGATGGAGCCACCCAGGCGCCCCCTCTCAGCTTCTTTAGTAGGAAAATTTATATAAAGTAATAATCATAACAATTTATTTTTGGGTTTTTAATATATATCAATGTAATATATATAACAAAATTACCACAAAAACTGAGAAATTTAATTGAGCAATAAGGGAGTAACATTTCTGCACCTCACTGGAATTAAGCTAGTATAAATCAGACTTTATCAATTGCCTGATGATCGCTCTATTTTCCACAATGCCTTATGGCGTATATTTCTCCACAGTCTAATTTGACTAAAACTGAGCCCCTTTGCAGGGGTTTCTTTGGCCAGTTTATGAAATTTACCCTGACTCCAGGAAGGCCCTCATTAGTGGTCTCTTTTCCTGGTTCTCTCTGGTAGACTAGATGGTCTTCAGTTTGGCTTGTTGTCTTCATGCAGATGCCAACCTCCTCTTAATTGTCTACCACCAAATTTTTCATCATTTTCTAGAGTATCCTTTGACTTGAACTTCTCCATACTCTTCTAAATAAAGTCAGTTCCTTTGGGAAAGCTTCAAAATCTGTGTACCCTCCATCCTTTCTTTTTACATATTCATAAAGAGTTAAAAATTTGTATTGAGATTAAGTTGATAATGTAATATTACGTGAGCTTCAGATGTACATTATAATTTGACATCTGTATTCATTACAAAGTGACCATCTCCATAGATCCAGTTACCACCCATCAACCATACTTTTGACCCCTTCTTTCCACTTTGCATACAACCTACTGCCCTTTCCCTTTAACCATCAATCTGTTGTGTCTAAGTTTTTGTTTTTATTTATTTTTTTGTAGTTTTAGACTCCACGTGAGTGAAATCATACTGTTTCTTTTTCCTGACTTATTTCATTTAACATAATACCCTCAGGATCCATCCATGTTGTCACAAATGACAAGATTTCAATCAATTTTATGGTTTAGTAGTATTCCAGTATGCATATCCACCCATGTGTATATATGCCACATCTTCTTTATCCATGCATTCATAGATAGACATTTAGGTTGTTTCCATATCTTAGCTACTGTAAATAGTGCTGCTATGAACACTGGGATGCATATATTTTTTTGAATTAATGTTTTTATTTTCTTTGAGTAAATACCCAGTAGAGGAATAGCTGGATAGCATGGTAATTCTACTCTTAACATTTTGAAGGATCTCCATACTGTTTTTCATAGTGGCTGCACCAATTTACATTCTTACCAACAGTGTGTGAGGGTTCCCTTTTCTCCACATCCCCACCAACACTTGTTATTTCTTGTGTTTTTGATGTAACCATCCCAGCCAGTGTGAGATGATATCTCATTGTAGTTTTGATTTTCATTTGCTTAATAATTAATGATGTTGGAACATCTTTTCATGGGCCTGTTGGCCATTTGTAACTCTTCATTAGAAAAATGTCTGTGCAGATCCTCCACCCATTTTTTAACCAATTGTTTGATTTTTTTTTGGTAAAGTCATATGGGTTCTTTATATATTTTGGATATTAATCCTGTGTTAGATATATGATTTGCAAATATCTTCTCCCATTTAGTAGGTTCCCTATCCTTTGCAGTGCAGAAGCTTTTCAGTTCAATGTCCCATTTGTTTACTTTAGCTTTTGTTTCCTTGGTCTTTGGATTAAGATTCACAAAAACATCACTAAAATAGATGTCACAGAGTTTACCTACTATGTTTTCTTCCATGAAACTTATGGTTTCAGTTATCGTGTCCAAAACTTTAATCCATTTTGAATTAATTTTTGTACATGATGTAAGTCAGTGGTCCAATTTCATTCTTTTGCATGTGGCTGTCTAGTTTTCCCGGCATCATTTACGGAAAACATTGTCATTTCTCCGCTGTATGTTCTAAGCCCCTTTGTCATAAATCATCCATATATGTGCGGATATATGTTGCATTGATCTGTGTGTCTGTTTTTATGCTAATGCCATACTGTTTTAACTACTAAAGCTTTGTAATATAGTTTGAGTCAGGGAGTGTAATACTTCCAGTTTTGTTCTACTTCCTCAAGATCGCTTTGGCTATTTGGCATCTTTTGTAGTTTCATACAATTTTTTTTAAATTATTTTTTCTAGTTCTGTGAAAAATACCACTGGAATTTTGACAGGGATTGCATTGAATCTGTATAAACTCTGGGAAGTATGGACATTTTAACACTATTGATTCTTTGAACTCATATTTTCCATTTGTGTCTTATTCAATTTCCTTCACCAGAGTCTTATGGTTCTCTGTGGACAGGTCTTTCGCCTCCTTGGTTAAATTTATTCTTAGTTATTTTACTGTTTTTGATACAATTGTAAAAAGGACTGTTTTCTTAATTTTTCTGATAATTCATTATTAGTGCATAGAAATGCCATTGAGGGGCGCCTGGGTGGCTCAGTCGGTTAAGCGGCCGACTTCGGCTCAGGTCATGATCTCGCGGTCCGTGAGTTCGAGCCCTGTGTCCAGCTCTGTGCGGACAGCTCGGAGCCTGGAGCCTGTTTCAGATTCTGTGTCTCCCTCTCTCTGACCCTCCTCCGTTCATGCTCTGTCTCTCTCTGTCTCAAAAATAAATAAACGTTAAAAAAAAATTAAAAAAAAAAAAGAAATGCCATTGATTTCTGTAGATTGATTTTGTATCCTGGAACTTTACTGAATTATTAGCAGTTCTAACAGGTTTTTGGTGGAGTCTTCAGAGTTTTCTATATAAAGTATCATATCATCAGCAAATAGTGACTGTTTTACTTCTTCCTTTCCAATTTGGATGCCTTTTATTTCTTTTTCTTGTCTAAGTGCTCTGGCCAGGAATTCCAATAATATGTTCAATAAAAGTGGAGAGAGTGGGCATCCTTGTCTGTGACCTTAGAGGAAAAGCTTTCAGCTTTTCACCAGTGAGTATGTTAGCTGTGGATTTGTTATATGGACTTTATTATGTTGAGGTGCATTCCCTCTACACTTATTTTGTTGAGAGTATCATAAATGGATGTTGAATTTTATCAAATGCTTTTTCTGTACCTATTCAGATGATCATTATGAAATTTAACTTACACTTTGTTAATGTGGCATATCACATTGATTGATTTGCAAATATTGAACCATCCTTGCATGCCTGGAATAAATCCCATTTGATCATGGTGTATAAGTTTTTTAATGTATTGTTGAATTTGGTTTGCTACCATTTTTTTTGAGGATTTTTACATCTATGTTCATTAATGATAATGGCCTGTAATTTTCTTTTTTTTCTCTTTTGTCTGGTATTGGGTATCAGGCTAATGCTGGCCTCATAAAACGAGTTTGGAATTGAAACCAACATTGTACTATATGTTAACTAATTAGAATTTAAGAATAAAAAATATAAAATAACAGAAATATAAAATATTTAAAAAATGAACTAAAATATAAAATATAATGTAAAATAAAAATAAAATAATTGAGTTTGGAAGTGTTACATCCTCTTCAATTTTTTGGAAGAGTTTGAGAAGAATACATATTAAATCTGCTTTGAATGTCTGATAAAATTTACCAGTGCAGCCATCTGGTCCTGGACTTTTGTTTGTTGGGAAGTTTTTGATTACTGATTCAATCTCCTTACTAATAATCAGTCTGTTTAGATTTTCTATTTCTTCATGATTCAGTCTTGGAAGATTGTATGTTTCCAAGAACTTGTCCATTTCTTCTAGGGTGTTCAATTTCCTGGTATATAACTGTTCATAGTAGTCTCTTATAATTCTTTATATTTCTGTGATATCAGTTGTTAACTTCTCTTTCGTTTCTGATTTTATTTGGGCCCTCTTTTTTTCTGGTGAATCTAGCTAAAAGTTTGCCAAATTTGTTTTATCTTTGCAAAGAACCAGTTCCTAGTTTCACTGATCTTTTCTATTTCTTATGAAAAAAAATTTTTATTTCATTTATTTCCTCTCTGATCTTTATTGTTTCATTCCTTCTACTAATTTTGGGCTTGTTCTTTTTTCCCCCCACTAGTTTTTTTAGGTGTAAAGTTAGATTACTTGAGATTTTTCTTGTTTCTTCAGACAGGTCTATATTGCCATGTACCTTCTCTTTTAGAATTGCTTTTGCTGCATCTCGTAGATTCTGGTATGTGGTATTTCTGTTTTCATTTTTCTCTATGTATGTTTAAAATTTCTTCTTTCATTTTTTTCAATGGCCTATTGGTAATTCAGTAATTGATTTTTAGTTTCATACCACTGTGTACAGAGAAGATGCTTGATATAATTTTAGTATTACTGAATTTACTGAGACTTGTTTTGTGGCCTAACATGTGATCTTTCCTAGAGAATGTTCTATGTACACGAGTAGAATGTGTATTCTGCTGGTTTTGGATGGGATGTTCTGTATATATCTATTCAAAGTTCATCTGGTTTAATGTGTCATTTAAGGTCAGTGTTTTCTTATTGATTTTCTCTCTCTCTCTCTCTCTCTCTCTCTCCACACACACACACACACACACACACACACACACACACACACACTACTGAGTTTGTTATCTTTACTTTTTTGTCTTTTAACCTCATACCTGCTTTTGTAAGTACTGCCAGGTCTGGAGGAGGCCAGAGGTAGGCTGCTTTTCACACCTGGTGGGGCAAGGGCTGAGGGGATCTCTGCCATGGACAGGGGCCAGGCCAGGGCAAGTTTGCCCACTGTGTCTAGCAGGACAGTGATTGTGGCAGATAAGCACAGGCTGGGGTGGCCATGTGCAAGGGATCTGACGAGGGCCACAGTGGACAAGTGGATGAGTGCAGGGCTGGAGAGAGTCTGTGGTGGATGAGCACAGGGCTAGAGCTAGCCTAAGTGCCTGGTGTGGCAGGGTAGAGGCCGAGCTGGATGAGCACTGGGCCAGCCTGGTGGGGTGGGGTTACAGGGGAACACAGGGTAAGCCTGTAGCACTAGCAAGGGAAAATGACAGCACCAAAAACACCACCCACCAGCACTAGGGTAGCAAGGAAGTAGTGTAAAAAAATGGCACCCTCCAGTGCCTGTATCCACAGAGAGATCTCCATCAGACTCCTGCCCCGCTGGTATACTTTCTAAAACTAGTCAACAGATCTTCCTCACATGTGGTCCAGGTGCTTCTCAAGCTACTGCCTCTGTGTTGAGACTCAAAGCAAATGAGTCCATGTGTGGCCCCTCAATGATGGAATTTTCCTTTCCTACAGCCCTTGTGCTCTCCTGAAAATTAGCCTCAGGTTTTCAAAGACAGTTATTTTGGGGGTCTGCCTCTCTGGTGCAGGTCCCATGGGCTAGTGTGTCTAATGTGGGACCTGAACCCCTAGATTCTCAGAGAGGAGCTGCATGTTTTGGGATCTCTCTCCCTCTTGTGGGTCGCTAGGGGGGTTCCTGTCAAGACTGCTTTTCTGCCCCTTCTACCCATCTTGATGTGGCTTCTTTTTGTCTTTTTTTTTTTTTTTTCTGTCCTGTGTTATAGAAGATCTGTTCTGCTAGTGTTCAGATCTTTTTCAGAGAGAACTATTCTACAATTCTAACTTGGGTGTGTCCATCGGAGGAGGTTAGCAGAACTCTGTGTCTTATGATCCACCTTTTCTCCTAGAGCTAGGAGCCAGGGGTTCTGGTGGGCGAAGCAGCAGCCACTGGTCTTGGCTTGCCTCAGCTGGCATGGAATGTCTGCTCTAAGAGCTGAGGCAAGGGCTTTATACTCCTATTTTCTCCTATGCCTAAGGTAGAGCATCTCCCCTATGAATAGAGGTTGGGTAGAAGAAAAGAATCCTCTACCTCTAAGCCATACTTGCCTGGAATTTAGCCTCTGAAACACCGATCTTGGGTAGGTTATAAGAAGTGCTGGGGACCTGCCCCTAGAAAGTATATCATAGCCCTTGCATGGGAGCTGGGGGAAGTGGGAACCCCATCTTCTTGTCCACACAGGAGCTTCCATCAGTCTGAACTGAGGGCTGCAGGGAAGGAAGCAGGTTGTGCTTCAAATGCCACAGAATCTCACTAGTACTAGTGATTTATTAGATTTTCTTAAATAAATGTTTCTTCACTTGCTGTATGCCCTTAGGACAATTTTCAGAGACTTTAAGTGATTATTGTTTTTATAATTTCTACCAGTTATGGCTGTTTCACTGACGGATTCTGCAGAGCTCCTTACTGCTACCATTCTGCATATGTAATTCTTTTATATTAGAATTTTCCATAATTCATTCCCAGACAGATTTACAGGTGTTGTTCTATCATGTCCTCAAACACAGCAAAGCCACATTCTTGCCTTGGGGGTGAATGGGGTGTGGAAAGCAGAGTTGGTATCCAGGTGTTTTCAAACACAAGCGCCTCCAGGGTACCAGATTCAGTAAGACTACATCTCCTGATGAATAGAGGAGCCTTCAGGTACAGGCCTCCTTTACATGCCTGCTGACAGGAAGCTTGGTGGAATTGTGCGGCACATCTGCTCTGTGTTGCCAACACCTTCCCCAACAAATGTGGTATCTTTTGGTAAACTAGTACGAGAACTAATCTATACTTATGGTGAGGGTTTGTGTGTGGTCTAAAGCCATCTAGCCATGTCTCATCTAAAACATAGCATCCAACATCTCAAACATTTCACTGAATCCCGAGTAATTCCATTTTACACGTACTTCGTTGTTATTACTTTTTAAATTTTTTAAAGTTTATTTATTGAGAGAGAGAGAGAGAGAGAGATTACACAAGCAGGGGAGAGGCACAGAGAGGCAGAGAGAGAGAGAGAGAGAGAGAGAGAGAGAGAGAGAGAATCCCAAGCAGGCTCTGCACCACCAGCACAGAGCCTTACATGGGGCTCTAACCCACAAACCACAAGGTCATGACCTGAGCTAAAGTCTGACACTTAATGGACTGAGCCACCCAGGTGCCCCAACCTTTGTTATTATTTTAATTTTTTACCTTGACTGTACCCAGCTGGATCATGATTAAATAAAGTGTCATCAATCAAGAAATAATAACAGTAACCGTGATAATAAACTTCTCCCCATACTTCTTTATCTATAGTAACACAGCAATAAAGTCCCAGAAAAGATCACAGTTGAGAAAGACAGTGCCTTCAGTACTCCCATGTCTCCACTAATTTCTCCTAAGACAAATTATGATAGCAAAGATCTATTCCCCTAAAATGATGCCAATTATATAGCTTCACAGCAAGCTCCCCAGGGCTTAATAGTGCCCCATATGTAACAGGCACTCATACATTTTCTGAACATATGAATAAATGAAAGACTGTTGAATAAAACCTGCTTCCATGACAGAAAGAGAAAAGAATGACATCTATATCTTACAAATGTAAAGGAATTTCATCTTGATATAACACAGACCAGACCAAAGTGAATAAATAGCAGATGATACGTCTTCCTTTTGTGGAGCAAATGCCTGACTAAGTAGTATATGAAAGAAACCTATAAACATTCCACTCATACTCCAAGCTGACTGACAGAAGCACTAGTGAAGGCACATGGGGGTAATACCTAGAATTCTCCTCTGCCTCCAAGACCCACTACAGCACAGGTGAAAGGGCAATGAGCAATGGTACAGAGCATTCTTTGCTATTTCATAACAATCGGGCCCCTCAGGTCGAACACACCCTGGCTCTGAATGGCTCTCCGTCTCAGCAACCGTGCCAGCACGTTTGTGGGTACTACCTCAGCTCCTGGAAAGAGTTCTGATATGGCACAAGAGCTTTCTGTAACTATCTCCCTTTCCAGACTTGACTTTTCTCCAACTTTTCAGGCTTTAGGTTGTGGAATATCAACATTGCTTCCTACTGTATGGTGAGCACAGGAAAAAAAAAATTCTGTAGAATATGACTGTATTTGGAGATATGCTTCATTTTCCTTTTTGAGATGCATTCTGAAGTATGTAGGGGTGAAATGACATAATAATTGGGATGTACTTCAAAATACTTCAGCGAAGATAAACCAACAAAGAAAGACAGATGAAGCATATGGGGCAGAATCATGCTAAGTGTAAATCTGGCTGATGGGGAATTCTTGTACTGGTCTCTCTCCTGTTGTGTAAGTTTGAAAATCTTCATCAAAACAAATGTTTTCTATGAGGGCTGCCTAGGTAGCTCAGTTGGTTGGGCATCTGGCTCTTGAATTTGGCTCAGGTCATGACCTCAAAGTTCATGAGTTTGAGCCTCACTGGCAGTGCAGAGCCTGCTTAAGATTCTCTCTCTCTCTGCCCTTCCCTCTCTCTCTGTCCCTTCCCCCCTCTCTCAAAATAAATAAATTATTTTTGTTTTTCTATGACAGGAACAAGCCTCACCTGATTATCCATATCTTTGATGACCAACAGGACAGGACTGTCTAGTGATGCTGACTTCCGATAAAGAGTTTTCAAACTGGTCCCATGCTCTAATGTG
This sequence comes from Panthera uncia, assembly GCF_023721935.1. Lineage (NCBI taxonomy): Eukaryota > Metazoa > Chordata > Mammalia > Carnivora > Felidae > Panthera > Panthera uncia. The sequence continues at coordinate 82,355,463 of NW_026057580.1, read as the reverse complement.
CTATATGCAAGTCTCCATGGATACCCTTGTACCCTTGCTGGAAGGCGTCGGGCCAGCTGCAAATCCAAAGAAGGAGATGTAAATATACAGTTTTCCCACAAATCCCTCATAAGCTTATAGCACAAAGCAAGAACCTGAGGCTCAAACTCAAAATCACACTTACTCACATGTTGTTCCTCTTTACTCTGGCAAATATTTGTCACTATAAACCAAGAAAGAGAAGCGAGAATCACTGCTTGATGGTGTTGACCTTGGTAGGGATGCCAGCCAGAGCACACATTCCCTTTCAGGGCCATGAATGAGGGGTCACTATGCAACTATGCATTTGAAGATACAGCGCCCAGCTTGATATGAATTAGACACAAGCTCTCCCTTTTACACTTCAACCTGACCTTCAGCAAACAGTTCATGGTTCTCTGATGGTTCTTTCTAAATGCTCATAGGCTCAGAACTACTACTGATATTGGCAGCTTCTCACAGAAGTGAGAACAAGAAAACATAGGTGTTTTATGCTAGTAGTCAAATAAATGCAGTCTGTCCTCATCTTGCTTGTATCTTTCACCTACATTAACATTTAGCTTAAACTGGGCTGCCATAAATACCAATAATGCATATCTCTTCAAAACTACTGACAAAGGAGGCTATGAAGTAAGGAAGTTTTCAGAATGCTTAACATCAGTTCTAATATCAGCATGAACTCCATCTCCATAACTGCTTGCTCAAGTCTCCTGGCTTTCCTGAGCCTTCATAGGCTCATCTGCAAATTGAGAGATTGAACTCGATTCTTTAATGTCTCTGAAATGCAGATTTCTGAGTTGGCTAGTGGGAGAAATGCAAGAGATTCCTTACTCAAGTTCAAACGCAGCACATGATAGTATTTCATAAGAATTGAAGAGACTTTCAGAAAAGATAGTGAACAAGGAAAATTAAGGAAAAAAAGGAAAATTACTCCTAGTGGTAGGTAGTTTTCATAAAGCTAGGGAAGTGTATTTGCTATATGACTTTAACTGAACCCAAAAAGTTGAAAAACCATTAGAACTCTGCAGTAATCGCCAGGATAAATTTAAATCCTCTTGTGAGTGTTAGGAATATGCACAGGACTGTGGTAGGACAATTTTAAAACTGTTTTGAAGACATGAAGTGGCTTTTCATTCAGGTTTAGGAGATGGATGTAGTTTCTGGCCAAGTCTCCAGACTCCCACGAAGGTGACCCGGAGTGCTAACGTAACCTTCTGAAGCGGAGAAAGGACACGGACATTGGTTGGGCTGCTGGTGTTCTTTCTTTAAAACCTGGCCCTTCCTTCACCCCCAGTGAGAGGAGCAAATGCAGTCAGGGATGGAAAATGCCTTTTTCAGGCCTGGAAGCCCCGCCCTATGTCCCAGGGGAGCGCCCACCTGCTCGATGTGCATGTTCTCTAGGAGTGAGCTATGGGGCTGCAGGACTGGTAGGGCCACTTCATCGTCCTCTTCATAGTAGCTGCAGGTGCTCTTCCTGCGCTTTGCCTCCTCAACGGTGATGATCTGAAACGGAGAAGACAAAGCCCCCAAAACCTGATATGCTTGCTTTTCCGCCGCCTGCTAAAAACGGCCTCAGGTACACGGTTGCCCAGAACAGGTGGAGTTTTAGCAGTAAGACGTAAACTGAACCAGGACTCTGGGAAAAGGGCTAATTTCAACTTCAATTTCTGAACAAATGCAGAATTTAACACAGTTCAGCTGAGGTACTTAATACGTACAAATTAAAGTCATAGGGTTTCCACCTTTACTACGGCTGCCAAGTGCTCATTGAGGGTGCATCATTATGCATAACTCTACAGGTGACATACCCTGCATCTAAATTTGAATTGTTAAGGGACAAATCAAGAATCATTCTGTAAGTCTTCTATAAACAGGATAATTGGTAAGTAAGATTAGTTTTTTTTTTAATTTTTTTTAAATTTATTTTTGAGACAGAGAGAGACAGAGCATGAGCAGGGGAGGGGCAGAGAGAGAGGGAGACACAGAATCTAAAGCAGGCTCCAGGCTCTGAGCTGTCAGCACAGAGCCCAATTCCGGGCTCAAACCCACAAACTGTGAGATCATGACCTGAGCTGAAGTCGGACACTTAACCGACTGAGCCACCCAAGCGACCAGATAAGGATAGTTTTTAAATCAAGACTCCTACGAATGTTTTCTCTTAAGGCTATGGCACATAGCAACAAACGCTGAAGAAATAACAAATGGTAACATCCACTAGAAGCAACAATACAAAGAGACACAAAGCTAAATTTAGTCTAAATTATAATTAGGTTACAATTCTTTATGTATGATTTAGAAACTATCAAAATATTTTTTCCTTGAAAACTGAGAAACATGATTTTATACACATTTATTATTTCACTGTAACTTGCTTATGAACAACCAAAGTCCATTTCAATTAAAAATCTTTTTTGGGGGGGGGCGGGGGGGGGTGCCTGGGTGGCTCAGTCTGTTAAGCATCTGACTCTTGATTTTGGCTCAGGTCATGATCTCAGGGGCTCCTGTGCTGACTGACAGGGCAGAGCCTGCTTGGGATTCTCTCTCTCTGCTCCCTCCCCTCCTTGCGCTTGCGGTCTCTCTCTCTTTCTCTCTCAAAATAAACTTAAAAAAATTTTTTTAATCTATGTTTTGCCCCTCCTGGATAAATCACTAAATTATTTTGAAATTGAATGATACAGATAAGGGTGATTAGCTCAGCAGAATACCTGGGTACTAAATTTAGTCACTTTTGCATCATAGAGAAACAACATTTAAGTTACATTTAGTCAAAGTTGTCAGATAATGCACTACTCCATTTCCAATATGCACAGTGATAGTTACCTGCCACTATCTGAACTAGATTTATAGGTAAGGAAATTAGCTAACAAATTTTACTATCTTCTCATGGGAGATTTACTTAAAAAACAAAAACAAAAATAAAAACACTGTCAAAGAATCACAAACCCAGCATTTTAAATGTATTAAATAAAGCACACCTTTTTTGTGAACTCCACATTTAACACAGGTACAAAGAGGGCTATGGAATGAAAAAGAATAAAATAGGGGCTTTTGAAGGGGCAAACCACATCATATCCATCTCCCAAACATTCTACTGAAATGTCAGCACAATCCTTTCTCATTAGAAAGCATCTGAAAACATACTGAGTTGCAGATCTCTGAGGATTCACTGACATCTTATTAGCTCCCAGGGACTCCAGCATACCTTCACAAAAGGCTCTTGGTCCGGTCTGGCACAATAGAAAATCTGAATGTCCAAGGGCAACCTTCGGTCTCGCATCCTGACGGGGGGAGAACCGTCTGCTTGCTTTCTAACGAGGAACAGCTTTTTCTCTGCCTTCACACCACTGTTGCTTACAGCCACGCTGAGCTACAACTGTTTTTGCAGTATCTAGTTTCCTGCATGATTGAGTTTCTGTTTCCCTTAGGAGAGGGCTCAACATTTCTACAGGAACACACCCAAATTAGGATTTAGAGCAAACACACACTTCCTGTCAGGCATTGCTGTGAGGCTGTAAAATGACACTTTCTCCTTTGAAACGGTAGTCTCCTAACTGCAACAAAACTCCATTGTTGTTTTGTTTCTTTTTTTCCCCTTTTCTTCTTATACTTTTCTTCCTAATAGTCCTCTGGCTAAGCTAGCTCTTCTAGTCCTGCCTCTTCAGAGTTTTTTCCCAGCACCTTCTCTAAAGCTAAATTTCCGTTTTTAAACTTTATGTATGTTCCTGACATAGGTTTGAATCTCAAAGGAGCCTTTACCCAAGGTAGGTATATTACACTTACAACAAGGGCATTTCACCTCAATGACACATTATGTTTGTCGGATATGCGGACCTTAAAAGAATGGGAGAACGTCCTGGTTTATATGAGGCTGAGAAGAAGGCTACTTTACATTCAGTGTTTCAAAAGAGCTGACAAAGGAACATTTACCTCCTTGCCTTTTAGAGTACTCATCTTAATGACTAATAAGCATGATGAGTTCTCCTCTACTTCCCAGATCAGATGGCAGTGGGTTGGGAAAACATGTAGATGACCACTGCATCAATTTTCAGTGATCGTTCTGTGACTCTTCCAGATCCAAAATGGCTTTCGTTTTTGGGTACTGCTGAGCACATCAGAGTGCTATTGTACAGCTCAAGCTGGGGTGTGTTCTCATGAGAATTCTGGCAGACAACTCCATGACCAGACCCAGGTCAGCTGGAACTGATTTTCAACGCAAGAACCAGGACACAATTTGGGGCAGAATCACTTGGATTTTGTGCCAGTGAGACAGCACTGGCACTCTCTTCAGTTCCTGGCACTTCAAAACAGCTAGCATTTACTGATCTCTCTCTCGATGATGGCAAGTGTCAGGTACTTGGCCAGGCTTGGGGACACAAAGCAGTCCACAGTCTCGAGAGGGTGAAGAGACAGCAGAGAGACATTTATAAATAATATGAATGCCACTCCATGTAATATAAATGCTAACAGTAGCAACTCAAAGGTGGGGGCACCTAGAGCCTTGGGAGATGGCTTATTCACAGAGTGGATGGGGCTTCAGTTTGAGAGCAGAGGGTGCAGTGTGGACAGATGTCGGGGGTGGAGGGTACAGAAGGAAAACAGGTATGTTTGTTCTAGGTTCACTATAGCTTGGGAATAGAAAGGAAGAGAAGTAGAGATGAAGCTGTGGAAGGACAGAAGTGGAGAAAACCAAGAATCTTAATGCCATGAAGAAGCTGAGAACTTATCCTAGGGGCCACTGTGTCTAAAACCTGGCTATTCTTCAAAATCTAGGAGCTTTAAAAAATACAGATTCTGACACTCCTCTCCCAGACCTACTAAATTTCTGTCTCCAGTGGTAAAGGTCTAAGAGTCAGTTAAAGGAAAACAAATCACCAAGTGTTGGTCTGATGATTGGCCAGGTGGGTAATGATAACCGTAGGCAATGGAGAGTCCCTGAGTGTTTGAAGCATGGGAGTATATGATCATACGTGTTATTTAAACAAGTTAAATAGATAGCGCAGCACATATATGAGACCTTTAAATATGATGAAGGAAACATCAGAAACCATTAAGTAGTGTTAGAAAAAATTACCTATTAAAAATATTACCTATCATGTATCAATAAATCAACTGCAGACTGAGTGGGGTTTAAATTGATACTACAGGGCCACCCATACCTAAAAACACTATAGGGGAAAACAAAAACAAAAACAAAAACAAAAACAAAAACACCCAGCCCTTCCCCGGCTCACACACATGCTTCTGCACACATGTGCTATCTCTTTCTCAAGAAAAAATAGAGGAGAGGGGCACCTGGGCAACTCAGTCCGTTGAGCGAGTGACTTCAGCTCAGGTCATGATCTTGCAGTTTGTGAGTTTGAGCCCTGCATCTGGCTTGCTGTTGTCAGCACAGAGCCTACTTCAGATCATCTGTCTCCCCCTCTCTGCCCCTCCCTTGCTCTTGCTCTCTCTCAAAAATAAATAAATATTAAAAAAAGAGGAGACAAAAAATTAGTATCATTTAATCATAAAGAGCTCAGTATTAAGATTCTTCTAGAAAAATGAGCAAAGGAAATGAGTGGGCATCACACACACACACACACACACACACGTGTTTTTCATCTATTCTTTCCTCAACCAAGGAAATAAAAATTAAAATATATCATTTTTATGCTTCCAAATTAGCATAATTTTGGGGGGAATAACAGTAATAATCCTTGCTGCTGGAATAAACACAGTGAGAGGGGTATTCCTCACATTGCTGGCAAGTTAAGTTGCCATATATATATAAAAAAAAAATAGGATCCTTTAATACTCTTCTATCAACTAATGTCACTCCTAGGAAACTAAGGGAACAGTAAGGGTTGCAGATCATTTCACCCTTGTGAAAAACTTGAACCAACACAATGATTCCTAAAAGTGGGGAATTGTTAAAAAAAAAACTATAATTGAGATTTTAAATGTCATGCAACCATTAAAATGAGGCTTAAAAACCTTGAAGATGACACAATTCCCACAAGATGTTAGGTGGGAAAACCAGATGCAGAACTATACATAAAACATGATTGCCCTTTGCAAAACTAAAAAGACTCCCTACCCCCAAACCCCTAAGAAAACATCCTAAAATAAATGAGAAAGAAGGGAATTGAATTAAAATGCACAAAACTGTTAAGGGTGGTCACATATTTTTAAATGTTCTGCGTTGTACTTTTCTGTAGTTTCCAAATTTCCTACAATAAGCAGGTGTTACTTATATAAAATTAGGACATAAAGCTTACTTAAAGAGTCTGTGTATGAGAGAACAGACTGGTGGTTGGGTTGGGTCTGGAGGTGCCCTTGGGAGTCCAAGTGAAGGATGCAGACAGGCTGACTGGGGCACGTTTGATGGAGGGAAGCAGAGGTCTCTGTACCATATAAGATCACAATCAATAAAACTCTGACTAGATATGATGAAGGAAAAGAATCTAGGATGATATCTAGGTTTCTAGCTTGGACCACCACCAATTGAGATGGGAATACGTGAGAAGAAGCAAGTTTGGGGGCATGATGAGTTGTTTTGGACATGCCGAGGATCAGACACCTGCTAGCTTCTGGGGGAGTGACAGTCCCCCTCCGGTCCCCCTTCCCAAAGGAGCAGCAATTCTGTTGCAGTGGCTTGGCTTGACGGTAATGCTAGTACGGGGGGCCTGCTCCTGCATGCAAGGGAGTGTGGCAAGCATTCTGCTGCTCGTTGCACTTTTGGACTCTCTCTGCCATGTGGCCAGAAAACAGGGATAAGGCAACCTGACCAGTCTAGCCACTTCTCTCTCCAGTTATGAGCACAAGTATTAGCATAAGCACGAGGAGCTTGGAATAGGCCAACCAAGTTCTTCCTCCTTCTCCATCCCTTCTTCTTTTCCTCTTTTTCCACCACAGATCTAGAGTAGTTTCTTAGAGGGATTTGCCCTTTCTTTCAATCTCCTCAGTGGCTCAGTCCGAGAAGGCCTGGGGCAGACTGCCCAGGCCCACACTAGATCTTGAAGCAGACCTTTCTCTCCCTGTATACCTCTTTAGCTCCTTTCCCTCTGGTACTGGTAGATGTGGCCTCTTTCTCCTCCCACTGGGGTTAGCAAGAGCTGAGATTCAAGGATGGGATTAGTGGAGAGAGGCAGAACAGTCCTTCAAAAGGGGCTGCTCCCACTCAGGATATTCAGGCCTCATCAGGTAAGGATTAACCGCCTTTCCCCTGCCCCCCCCGCCCCCCCCCCCCCCCCCCCCCCCCCCCCCCGCCCACCATGTTATCTAACCTTCTCTCTGGAACTCCATATTGGAGCAAGAGGCCACAGTCTCAGTAAGAAAATGAACACTTCAGGGGTGCCTGGGTGGCTCAGTCAGTTGAGCATCCTACTCTTGGTTTAGGCTCAGGTCACGATCTCACAATTTTGAGAGTTTGGGCCCCACGTCAGGCTCTGCACTGACAGTTCAGAGCCCGCTTGGGAGTCTCTCTCTCTCTCTCTCCCTTTCTTTCTGCCCATCCCCCACTTGTGCTGTCTCTCTCAAAAATAAACTTAAAAATAAAAAAGAAAATGTACATTTCCTGGCTTTGCTTCCTTTGTGCACATATCTTATGGGGGCCTCTTAGACAGAGCTGATTAGGTGAGGACAGAACTTGATATTCTTGGGTGCCTTGGCCAGAATATCAGTATCACACCACCTCTGCCTCATGGGTACTTGCAGCTATGCTTGGGGGGCGGCTATGAACTGTAGAGTAGCAGCTCGGGAGAAAGAGGTATGTGGTGTAGGCAGATGTGGGAGTAGGCAGCATAAGCTACAAGAGTTGATGAGCTCATCCAAGAAAGATGTAACAGATGAGAAGAGGGCCAAAGACAAACTCCCAGAGACAGCATGAGAAAAGGGACCAGCAAAGTTGACTTGGAAAGACTGGCCAGAGACAGGAGCAAAAAAAGAAAAGAAAAAAAAAAATCAGAATTTATATAAAAAGCCAAGGAAGAAAGAGCCTGAAAGGCTTAAACAGCTTCAAACAGTAGTTTCAAATAAGAAGCTTTGTGAACTATGGGGAGACATAACAAGCAAATAAATTTGGGGACAATACACTACAGAGCTATCAGGCAGTGAGACAGGAAGTGAGTACAAGCATACATGAGAGAACCTGGCATTCCAGAAGGCATCAGACCTAAGGGGCAGGCTCATTACCCTTGCTCGTCCCAATCTGGCAAGGTTCCAACCTTGGAAGGATCCGACTGTGCACTTGATGAATCTAAAACCAGGCTGGGATTCCTGGAGAAAATCACCCCTCACTGTAGCCTGGGGCCACTATAAACATGGCAGACCCAACAGGGCTCTCCATACCAGACAGCTACCCCATGACAGCCCTTCACATTGAGCCTAGTCTTGAGGCTATTTCATACCGTCTCCATATTTCTCTAACTCCTCCTTCACTTCAGGAGATCCCCTTCCTTCCACTGCAAAGAAACCATCGGATGAAAAATGCCACAATTTACCACCACTCAATCGGCATTTTATTTGCACACATCCTATTCTTTTCTACTGCCCACCCACTTGTCTAAAACCAATCCTATCCCTATTTCCACTTCTCTGCCAATTCTCAGAGATCTGCTCTCCTGATGAGTTCCTTCCTCATTCCCTTATCTTCTGACCTTCTACCCTGGGGTTCCTAATGACCTCATCCAAAAGGTTAAAGTCGCTCTCACAAGAGGGAAAACCTTCCCAACCTCACTTATTCTTCCAGTTCACCACCTCATTTTTATCCTCCAGAACCAAATTTGAATTGTTTGCCCACCTTTACTAGTTCAATTTACTTACCTCCCACTCATTCTTTGAACCATTGGAATCTAAATTTTGAACTTACCACTTTAATGAGACTGCTCTTGTCAAAGTCACCAACTACCTCCTTAGTTTTAAGTCCAAGAGACATACCTCAGTTCTTATCTTCTGACTTTTCTGCAGCATAAGTTTTTTTGACCATGACTCCCCTCTCGAAACATTCTCTTCCCTTGGTCTCTAAGACATGACTTTCCTTGTTTTCTACCTTCTTCCCTGGCTACCTTTGTGGTCTCTACTGCCTTTGGCCCCTTTAAATGGAGGTATCCCTAAGGGTTCTAGTTTGAGCCCTGTTCCCTTTCCACTGTAAATACTCTCCTAGGATGACCTCATCTATACTCATAACTTCAACTTTGCCACTGATTGCCAAGTCATGTCTTTAGATATTTCTCCTAAGTTTTATTCTGTCTCTCGAACATTCCACAGACACCTCAAATTTAGATTAAAACCAGAATGCAGAGCATTTTCTACTAAATCTAATACTCTTGCTATGCTCCTATCTCAGCGAAGGGCAGGTACCACTGCCCCTTCAGTTCCCACTCTAAAAACAAAGAGTTCAATCTCCATATGTTCCTTACTTTCCACATATAATTAATTACTCACAAAATACTGTGTATTCCAGTTTCTAATTATCCTTCAAAAGCACTCAATTTTCTCCACCCCCACTGCCACTCTTGCAGCAACCATTATCTCTCGACATTGATCCTGCATGGGCCTCCTAATGGGTCTCTGAGCCTCAAGTGTTGTCCAACTCCTCCAATCTCTTGAACGTCTGCCAGAAAGAGAGAGCTCTCTCAAATGCATATGTGTGTACACTTCTCCAGACTCAAAACAGTTCAGTGCCTTCCCACTGTCTTTAGGAAGATAGACATGATCCATAGGTCTTTTGTGATGTGTCCTTACTTTCTTTTCCTGCTTCATTTCTTGCCTCTCCTTCAGCTTTGCGCCCTATGGTCCAGCCACACTGAACCTGTTAATCAAATGTCCCACATCCTGTTTCTCCCTCTGTCATTCCTCTGCACAGATTTTCCTTTCTGGCCAGAACATGGCCCATGTCCCATTCTACCCCAACTGCCTGAACTCCCCCTTCTGATGTTTGTTCAGATCACTCCTTCTGGGCAGCTTTAACTGATCCCCCTGGCTCCATTCAGGTGCCTGGCCCCATGCTCCTACAGCACTTGGCACTTCCCCTATAATGGCAATTATCTCATTATATTATAATGATTCATCTGTACTCCTTGATGCTAAATTCTGCTTCTCTCATCCATTGTGCCATTGAGAAGGGCTTGGTAAGTGCTCAAAAAAATTATGAAGGGCTTTTCAGACCACATTAAGGAGGCTGAATTTCATCCTGTACATAAAGGGGACCCATTAGCAGTTTTTAAAAAGGAAAGTGAAATGGCCTGGCAGCGGTAATAGTGGTGGTATTTATGTGACACATACAACTGGCTCAAACAGAGGAATAAAGTTATTTCCCTCTATAACTTCAAAAGTGCACAGGAAATCTAACTTCTTGCCAGCCAAGCAGTTCTTGGTATCTGGACACAAGAAAATTTTGATTGCATAGTGTAATTTAATGGCCACAACAGTCTAGCCCCTCTTGAGTGCTCACCTCCCAGCTCTTGGTGGTTGGCTCACTGAAGAAGTTGTCGATCATATTCAGTTCTTCCTTTTCCACGACCACAAAGCCTTGCTCTTTGGCATCTTTCCCATAGACGTCAGGAGACCACTGAACAAAGAACGTGTACAAATGATCCACCCTGAAAAATACATTCGTCATAGGAGTTAACACCAAATCTACTTCCCTGGCAGGCAGAAGTAGGAAGTTGGGCACTTGCAACCATCCTTTTCCTGCTTGGCAAATCTGTTTTGCTAATTGGGAAATTTCGCACTGTGAAGATGACCTCTACGAGTGCATTCCAAATTTGGGGAATAAGTCAACTAGTGAAAGTAGAAGCCCACAGACACTGAGAACCTGTCTCAATCTGAGGAAAAGATCAAGAGAGGGGATGTAAAATTGAAACACATAATGGAATCTTTACACCAAATATTTTCTCCTTGTTAGGTCTTCATTTATTGGACACTTGTATTCAATGGGAAAAAAAACTGATCTGAACATTTAACTGGAAAAGATAAACAATACTTCAGTGGGTTTTTATGTAACTGAAGCACTGTTATCATTTTAACAAAACACCTTTAATAGCTACAAAGTAAATAATACTAATTGTTGTTTTAATATTAGAAAGAGACCTGATTTATTGACACGGAAATGTGGTTGGCTTCCTATTTCTCTGTTCTCTTACACATATTTAACACCTGGAGGTACTGTAGCATCTTACCAAACTAAATCAATAGAGAGATGGCTAATTCCCAAGCAGAGAATAAGAACTCTGATCCCAGCACCTGCAGTATCCCCCCAGGTATGAGAATCACAAGCTCTCTAACCTTCGATTCTACTCCCACATCCATCACAGTGGCTGGAGAGAGTGACAGGTATGATCAGATGATTCTTAAAGTCTTTTCTAATTACAAAATGGGAATTTCAATGTAAGCCTACTGTCTGGGGCAATATTAACTTATTGCTAATTTTTAAAAAGTTGTGATTATGTAAAAATATTATAACAACATCGCTATAGCTTGAATGTTTGTATCCCCCCCAAATTCATATGTTGAAGCTTAACCCCAAATGTGATGGTATTTAGATATAGGACCTTTGAGAAGTGCTTAGGTCATGAGCCCTCATGATTGGGATTAGTGCCCTTATAAAAAGAGGCCTCTTTTCACCATGTGACACAGTGAAAGGATAATTGTCTATGAACAAGGAAGTGGGCCTTCACCAGACAAATCCGCCAGCACCTTGATCTTAGACTTCCCGGCCTTTAGAACTGTGAGGAATACCTTTCTGTCATTTATAAGCCACCCAGTCTTATGGCATTCTGGTATAGCAGCACAAATTGACTAAGACGAATATTAAGAGAACTAAAACAAAAAAGAAATGACCCCCACAATTCTGAAATCCGAATGCAGCAAAAGGTTTTTAGGTTTCTGTACTCCTATCTGCTCTTGTCCACATGCATATAGTTTTCTTTTCATTGTCACATCAGGACCAAAATACAATTGTTTGCTATATATAACATTAAATCGCGCACATTTGCCATGTTGCTAGTCTTTGTACGGATTCATATTGGCTAATTTCATGAAAGTACTAAGTCATAAATAATCTGAATTCCTGTGTTGTCAGGATATTTAGCTTCTTCCCAAGTTCACATTACAGTGAACATCCTCAGGCTCTATGCCTTTCACCATCTTTTGCATTATTTCCTCAAGGTGAGTTCCCAGAAACAGGATTACTGAGTCAAAGGGCACGATTTTATATCTTGTGATTCATCCTGCCAGGTGGCTTGTGAAAGGCTCACTAGTTTACTCTTGACACCAGCAGTTTAGTTTGCATTAAAGTTCCATAACAATCTTGCTTATGCTTTTTCTAGAAAAAGAATTTAATACATATTTAAGTTTTACCTTATGCACTCGGCATTTCTCTGAGTGTTGATGCACCGAACAAGTTTCAAATGTTTTCTTCCTGGCTATAGCTTTTCTTTCACGAATTAGCTCTTTGTGGCTGTGAAGTCAGTATTTTCCTTTTCAATTTGTGGAAACTTTTATAGAATGTAAACATGAACCACTACCAAACGTGTTTCAAAGCTGTCGTTTTCCTTTTTATATTAATCATATCCTTCCTGTCATAGTACAGGATTATCAATTTTCATATACTTTAAGAGTATATTTCCTTTGAGATTTCTCCTACTCCGCATGGAGAGTTGGCATCCAAGACAAGGTGTGCATCCATGTCCATGATATACTATCATTTCTATTCTTTTAAAAAAACAGATATAGATATAATTGTACATTGATGTGATGGTTAATTGTATATGACATCAACTTGGCCATTTTTTGGTCAAACACTGGTGTAGATGTTGCTGTGAAGGTGTTTTTTAGAAGTGATTAACATTTAAATCAGCAGACTTTCAGGAAAGCAGATTACCCTCCATAATGTGAGTGGGCCTCATGCAATCAGTTGAAGGCCTTAAGAGAAAAAGACTGAGGACCCCTGAACAAGAAGGAATTCTGTCTCTAAATAGCCTTCAGACGTGACACTACAATCCAAGTTCTCCCTGGGTCTCCAGCCTATCAGCCTCCCCTTGTAGATTTCAGACTTGCTAGCTCCCACAACCACGTAAACCAATTCCTTCAAACAAATCCTTCTCTCTATATGTATTTATATGTACATATCCTTTTGGTTCTGTTTCTCTGGAGCTCCTGGACTAGTTAGTACAATGGACTATTCTGAAAGGGTATATAAGAAACTGATCGAAATGGTTACCTCTGGAGAATGGAATGGCGTGGGAGAAAGACATATTTTATATCATATGGATCTTTAAGTTAATTTTTGGAATAGGCAGGACATTTTCCTGATTCTAGCATCAAAACTGTATTTTAAAAAGCAAATAATGAGAAGTTTCCTTCTCACCCACATCGCTGTCCACCAAATTCTGTGCTCACCCTTTCCTTTTACAGGTGACCACTTTATTCATTTCCTGTATATTTTTGTAATGTTATATAGATATAAATATAAATATATATTCTTTTTGTCTTCCATTTCTACAAAAGATTGCACTATTCTCTGTCTTGCTGTCTTTATTTAACAATACATCCTAGTATCTTTCCACATCAATATATAGATGGCTTCCTCATTCTTTCTTTTATAGCCACAGAGTACTTTACTCTGTGGATTAGCCAGCGCTTATGGAATCATCCTCTATAGATGGACGCTTGGGTGGTTTCCAAGACTGTATTGTTACAAATAATGCTGTGACGAATAACTTCACATGTGAGTCACTTCACACGTGTACAGGTATAGCTGTAGGATATATTCCCAGAAGTGGGACTGTGTTGTCAGAGGAGCAATTCCCTTCTAAACTTGCTATGTAAAAATGATATTGCCCTTTTTAGGAATGATATCATTGTTTGTCTTCCCATCAGCAATACACACACACACACACACACTCTCTCTCTCTCTCTCTCTTTTGAATAGCAGCATTCAAAAGCATTTATACCATGCAGTATACATTCTCCTATGAAAAATTAACTTAGAAAATATTAATCACCACTCCAGAGAAGTTTGATGAGTATACAATGATAACTCCTTCAGTTTCCTAACACTTATAGTGTTAAATATATATATATATTAAATATATAAATATTACATATTATATCATATATAATATAATATGATATAATATATATTATTATATATCATTATATTATATTACATATATTTTATATATTAATATATAAAATATATAAATATATTAAATATATTTATTAAATATAACATATATAAATATATAAATATATATTAAACCTAAATATATTTTTATATAAGTAAATATAAATATATTAAACATATTATACTGTTAAATATATTATATTATATATATATATATATATATATATATATATATATATATAGTCCATCTCAACTATATTTTGTAATAGAGACACAAATATGCTTCACTCTAACTCCTGGAAAGGAAGATATTTACTATGCTCATATCTACAATGAATAAAAGGATTTCCTAATTATTTGTTCGCTAGTTTTCCTGTGAGAAAGGAAAAAGCAGTCCCTGATACCTGCCAGCTAGCCTGGGCCTATCAGCCAGGCCCAAGTGTTGTTAAAAAGCTGGCGTGGCACTCACAGCGAGGTCCTCATATTCTCCTGTTGAACATAAACAATTTCACAAAACATCAACATCAGACAAGACCACTCTTTGACCATGATGAATCACGACAAAAACAAGACCCCTCTGAGGTCTCATATCTGAACACAAACTAAAAACATGAATATTGTCCAGCCACAAAAATGACCAACAGCCCTCCAATCTGGGTGATATGAGTGACTCTGCTGCTTTACTAATTATAGCATTGAGCTCTTTAGTCTATTCCTTCCTTCCTTCTTTCCTCTTAGATAAGACTTGTAAGATACCCAATCATAGAATGACCTCTGCTTCCTGATAGCATCTAATCTAGACCAAATGTCCACTCCCGTAAGTCCTCCCCTGAATCACCTAACACAAATCTAAATCCTGTCCTCCTTTCTAGCACCCTCTTTCTGAGATGGCCCACAGTCCCATGGTGTGTATTCACTCTCCCAGCAATGAATCAACCCAACTCATTCAACTTCAGTAGGTTTTTGGTGGTCTCTGGCCAGAGGGCACTGCTTCCTTCAACTCCCAGTATTGCCCTCATAGAGATTACCTTCAGGAATATTAGAGCTGATGGGGATATTGGGTATTATTTAATTCAACTAACTCTCCTTAAATATGAGAGAATGGGGGCTCTGAAGTCTACCATCAGCATCACAGCCAGGGCTAGATCTTCTGAGGTGACAATTAGGGTTCTTTCAATCATACTAGAAAGCCCTCCCCTTATTCCACACTGATTTCTAAATTGCTTCCCAGTTAACTTCCTGGTTCTGACACCAGACACATTTTTGTCATTTTTTGGACCTACTTTCCATGAAGGACTGCTCATTTGTTCTCCAATATTTGACCCTCATAGGGAAAGTCACTGTGTAAGTATGGACACGGAAGAAGCACGATAAAAGCTCATGCTGACACATATCCCTGTGCAAGACTGCAAGGGAATGAGGAGGGAGGTGCAGATTTGGAATTAAGATTTCATTCTTTCTTTTTAAAAAATTACATTTGAGAGAGAGACAGAGACAGAGAGAGAGTGAGCATGAATGGGGGAAGGGCAGAGAGAGAGGGGGAGCCACAGAACCTGAAGCAGGCTCCAGGCTCTGAGCTGTCAGCACAGAGCCCGACACAGGGCTCAAACACACGAACTGCAAGATTGTGACCCAAGCCGAAGTCAGACGCTTAACCAACTGAGCACCCAGGCGCGCCCCCCAGCCATATTTCATTCCTTCTTAGACATAATAAGAAAATATAAATTGTGCAAACTGTGGGCCAATAAAGATTTTAATGAGAGATCCTATCCTAGAAATTGCCAGTCACTTCCCTTTTTGGTGACGAAGACATTAAGTTGCTTGAGGAGACCCTTTGAGCGGTCCTTTTAATTATGTAGATGTGAGGGTGAGTAGGATTTATTATTCTGGAGGAAGGTATAATTGGACATTCCGTACTTGATGAAGACAACTTTTTCTTACAATCCACTTGGAGGGGGATGGGAGGGAAGATTTGTATAAAGTCCAAAAGATTTCCTGGGAAGGAGGAATCCTGTGCCTAATACCCTCCCTTTTGAAGTTCAGATTAAAGCATCTCTGATTAATTAAGGTGTTCCAAATGGAGGTAAACCCATAGAAAAAGGCAATATCCTTTTCCCCACCCACCCTTCTTGAAAAGAAACTCTTCAAGGTAGTGGAGGGAATGGTTTAGGCTGATAACCTGGGATCCTTATGAATGCCATGATTATTTTGGGAATAGGTCAATTTGGGCAGAGTGTGCTGATGGTAAAACTTAGACCAAATTACCTGCCACACTGGGCATACCAGGGAAGGAAATGGCTACTTATGTCATATGTGTAAGTTTCTCAGAAGCTGTAACAAGGTGTACGGGTGGGGACAAGGTCAATGTTGGCATAAAGCATTCTTGCCTGCCAGTGCCATTCTCTCCACAATAAATATCTCAGTCTGGGGCAGGAATCTGGGATGACCTGATAAAAGGGCCTCTTCTCCCAAACCTCTTCCCTTGGGACTGCTGGGTTTCCAGTGAGTGGTGAATCAAGCCTCTGGATTTGTTTGTTGCCAGAGTGAGTGCCCTATTCTGGAACAGCCTGTAGTGTGTCAAAGAGCAGCCAGAGCAGCCCTTTACACTGGGTGAAGCATTTTGGACTTACCATAGAAAACAGGATCTAGAAAGGAGGGAAGGGGTATTCTCAAAGTATCACAGAAAAGAGGGCCAGAGTAATAAAAATTTTTAATATTAAACAGAGAACTGAGCTTATGTTTTAAGCAATACTGATGACATAATCAGTGACCTAAAAAGATGGGATTCCCTCTTTCAAGGACGTTACATTGTACAGCAGCTCTAAGAGGCCAAGTATTACCATGCCCAACTTAAAGATCAGGAAATTAAGGCTTAGCACATTCAATAATGTGCTCAAACACACCCTCTCTGGAAATGTTCCAGCTAGTCTAAGCTAACTGCCTCTTCTTTTATGAATTCTCTACTGCAAGGAAGACAGTACATTTTTGTACCTGTCCACAGTCAGATGTCTCATAGTATAGGTCAACTACTTCCTTGGCTTTGGGTTTCATTAATGAAGCTTAAGTAATATTAGTGAGGTGCCTTAGGTGGCCCTTAAGGCACATGCTGCCCTCTAGCTCTTCTTCCTCCTATACCTTCTGTCAATAGGCTCACAGCACTGCCAAGACTCTGTTCCATGCTTGGGCAACATCACAGAACAGCCGCCTCACCTCAGCCGTGCTTCTAGGAATGCTTCTCCACTGGCTGAAATGGACAAGAGAGAAGCCCTGAATAGCCTCCTTCTGGTTTCAGGGGGTAGGCTCTATCCCTGCCACCAACAAAGTCACTCCAACCTTGGGAAGCCTCAGGTAAGCTGAGATGAGAAACCTCAAAAGTACGTTCTGCAAATGGGGCATCCTAATGGAAAATGTTCATGTCCCTTCTCTCAGATATGTTCAGGGCACCAGGACACCCTAATTTCCCTCAACAACAGCCTCTCACATAAAAACTCATTCTCTCACATGGACATGGCCCTCATACTATGCTTCTGAAGGAAAAGCAAAAGGAATGAAGAACTAAAATGCCCTGTGCCACAAGAGAACATTAAAGTTCATTTGGAACCAATCTGATTACTTAATTCTTCGGCCTCTGGAGACCAAATGGAAGGAATCAATGTCCCTCTTCCTAGTTCTACTTCTGCTCAATTCTCTACCCTTTGTTTATTTTTTACAACTTAATTGGGGGGGGGGGGCAAGGAAGAGGATATGACCTCATCTTTTTTCCTTCTATATTAGAGTGACTGTAAGTTTATTTAACCTAATTCTTGGAATGGTTATTTTTGGCTAACTGGGTTTTCCTGGTCATTAGTTCTCAGAAGTCAACCCTGACCTCTGGAGACAGGCCTCAAAGTTCTGGAAATTCCCTCCTTGTCCCTTTGCAGACCTCCCCTTCACCCACTCCTCCTCCTTTCCGTTCCAGCTCTGCTCTCACCTTGACCCCCACTCTTCCTCTCTCCCCATCAGCCCCTCCTGGATTCACATACTTCAGGCCAATCTTTCCATTTCATCCCCATTGGCATGCCCTAGAAGTTCAGCTTTGATCCTCCTACCGCACCTGCCCTTCCAAACACCTTCTCACAGAAACAATCACCTTGCTGACTCCTCTCTTGGGACGATAGATGTTGCTGGGTTTTCTTATTTGTGCTTAATGGATTCACTACAAATCAAAGGCACCTAACCTTGGCTAAGAAAACCCTCCCTCCCTCATGGGGCTCCCTACTGACCCCTAACTCATTTCCTTTACTCTCTAAGCAGTAGCTATGCCAGACCTCTGCTTTTGCAAGCCCTCTACCTCGCTCTCCTACCTGCCTTCCTCTCTGAACAGAGGACTCTCCATTGTACCATCCCAATAATGCACTCCCCTCCACCTTCCCTCTTAGCATCTTTCTCTTCAGAAGAAGGAACTTCTCTTTTACCCATTTTAACCCTCTTGTCTGTATTTTCGACAGTCCTGATGCTTGGTGAACTTCCTCCATTACTTCCACCCTACCTCTCCATGCCTTCATTTCCTTCATCTTAATCCACAAACCTACTTGCATTTCCCCATCCATCAATATAAAAGCCTCTGGATTTTGTTTCTCCCTAAAACTCCCTTCCCATAGGCAATCTTCCCTTCAGAGCATATTGTTAGCATTTGGGTTAGCATATCTTCCAACTTCTTTTCATTCTGGAATTCTTCTTTTCTGATTTTATTAACCTTTTAGCATATGCCATTTGTTAAACCTGCCACAGATACTCTCTGGATGGAGGCAGAGTTTTTAACATTGTTGACTCCCTCCCTACTTCAGTGAAGCTGATTTTCTCAAAAGTGATCTGTCAATCTCAACAGTCATCGTTTGTCTTGACTTCTCAGAGCCTGTTGACGGTTTTTTTTGAAACCCACTCAGGAACTTACCTGTGGTTTCTGATGAGTCACTGAACTTCCCTGGCCTTGGCTGCCTAAGGATACCTCTGGTCAAGGCAATACAATTACCAGTAATTACGTCCACACTGGCCAGTATCAGGTAGCAGTGGGTGTGGTAACATACGTGAGCAGGGAATGAGGTCAAGTGCTAGATCCTACAGAGCCAAATATTTAAGGGGGAAGCAAGAGAAATAGTCCTGGAAGGAAGCTAGGAAGAAACGACAGGAAGGCAGAAGTGATCTTATAAAATGCAAATCTGATCACTTTCACCCAGCTGTATAAAATCCTTCCAAAGTCTCCCTGTAGGTTTAAGGACAAAATTCAAACTCCTTGGGGGTGCCTGAGAGCTTTGTTTTGTGCCAATCTCCAAAATGTGCTCTTTCCTCCAGCAAGAGGCTCTTGTACCTTTGCTCTAACATCCATTCTTATGCTGCTGCCTCTTTCCTTTATTATTCTTATTTTTTAAAAAAGAGTGATGACAAGGGTAAGCCTAGAGAAGAATCCTCTCAGGCTGGGATCAGAGGCCAGGGGCCATCGTTACTCTGACTGCTGAGGGAGGGGAAATGGCATTCTACTGCAGGGAACATGTACAAAAGGACATGGCATTTAAGAGCAGGGTGATGCTAGAAGGAGGGCAAAGTGGACACAACAGAAAGAAGGGCAATGTAGTCAGGTCGCGGATGACTTCTAATTGAAGATTTTGTAATGAGGACAGGGCCATGGAGATTCAGGAGACCCAGGCTCTGCCCTAGAGGACTCAGGTTAAAGGAGCAAACAAGAAACCCAAACAGTTCCAACAACACAGGGACAGAAGACAGTTGGCATCTGAGCAGGGAGGTGCAGAGCAGGAATTCCTGAGGGGTGGAATGAAAGAGCAAGAGGGAGTCTTTGCTCAATGGAATGGCCCGAAAGGAGAATGAAAAAGCCAGAGGGGCTGGGTAACTGGGTGGGTCACAGAAAGTGCTGAGCACAAGATAAACTGCTTGGATTTTACCCTGAGGCTACTGTTCTCCAAAGTGTATTAGGAGCGGCTCCAGTGACTTCAGATGGTACACAGAGGAACATATTTTAATAGCTACAGTTTTACTTAAAGAATACTAGTAGTAAATACAGCTGGCACATTAAACTTCTGATTTCACAGATATTACTGCTCAGGAAAAGGCTAAGTAAAAACATAACTGACAAAAGTTTTCTAAAGACAACTATTAAGTAAACAGTAGGACAGATGGTATGCAGACATGGGAATACTGGTGAAGGAATGTGTGAGTGACTGAAGCTTGAGAAAGCATCACTGTGGACACTGTGGAGGCAACAGCCAGGGCTTTAGTAGGAAGTGGCCTGGCCAGATCTACAGTTTAGAAAGACCACTGTGGAGCCAAGTAGAGAAGGTCAGGAAAAGATGGGACTAGAGACAAAGGCTCTGTTGAGAAGGCTACGTTAGTGATCCAGCCAAGAGATCAAGACCAGAGCCCAGACATGGCAGCAGACACAGGAGAAGCTTGCCCACATTGTCCTCCAGGCACAAAACCAGCGCCAACTCATCCAGCAGCAGCTAATACACCAAAACCTGGTACTCAGGCTTTGTGTAGGTTTTCTGTCTAGTTACAAACTGGAGCTTAGTTACATTTCTTCATAAACTTCAAAGATCCTTATCACCACAACGCTCCTTTAGGGATTCACTCCAAAGAAGCCATCATATTCAAGTTACAAATCCCCGTTTAGCAGATAAAATTGTCATCTGTGAAAAAGAAATTCAAAGAAGGTAAATGATATAAGTTCTTGGAAGGCAGCACCCTTACCTCAGAGGCAGCAAAGCATTAAGAGAAGTAATAGTAAGGGTAGTGGCATAAATAACTTTAAGTGCATTGACAAGTTCATTTTTTCCCTCATAATAACCCCATGAGGTAGCCAGTATAATTATCATTTCTGTTTAATATAAGAAGAGAGAGATGCTTAAACAGATTAACTTGACCAACACCACACAGTTTGTTATGGGTAGATCTGGGATCAACCTTAGGTCAGTTCATGGTCTCAACCAATATGCTTCACCATTTCCTTTATGGTTAGTCTCACTGTTGTTTCCTTAAAACTCCGTAACTGACAAAACTAGAGGGTTGAGGGATATAAAACATGATGAAAAATCTGAGTTGATGCATGTGGAACTTGAGAAACTTAACAGAAGACCATGGGAGAAGGGAAGGGAAAAAAGTAGTTTCAAACAGAGAGGCAGGCAAACACATAAGAGACTCTTAAATACAGAGAACAAACTGAGGGTTGATGGGGGTGTGGAGGAGAGGGGGAAATGGGTGATGGGCACTGAGGAAGGCACTTGTTGAGATGAACATTGGGTGTTGTATGTAAGCGATGAATCATGGGAATCTACCCCCAAAGCCAAGAGCACACTATATACACTGTATGTTAGCCAACTTGACAATAAATTGTGTTAAAAAAAAAAAAAAATCTGAGTTGATGCTTGGAACAAAATATTACTATTCATACTTTAGGTATATGGGCTTTAGGTACAATTACAATGTATTTTCTTAAAATTAGCTATGGTGGGATTTAGTGACTGTTACCTTTTTTCCCCTTATTTATTTATTTATTTAAACATAGTTATGAGGTAAAGTAAAAAAGCACACATGTCTAAGGTAAAGAAAGACCTGAACTCCCGAACTGGTTCCATTTGTTACTAGCTGGAGGCTTTGGGAAAGTTCCCTAATCTCTCTGAGCTTCTAAAATGAAGATAAGAAAACCTAGCTCCTCATAATAGGTGTCTGAAACATTAAATGTACAAGGAAGTTCTATCTACTTTCAGACAGACCTTTTACAAAGTCCCTTCCATGTGATTATCTAAAATCTTGTTACCACATAGACCAACAAACTTGACCAAAATGACCTAGAAGCAGTTAAGGCATTCTTGTCTTATCAAGGGCCACTCACCAGTAGGAAAAGAAATACACAGCAAGATATAATCCCTCAACCACCTGATTTAAAAATTATAAGCAGGAACCATCAAACAATTTACTAGCTATGCATTAGAAACATATGTTATGGCACAGAGAATGGGAAATAATAAGACAAGGAAAGGGAAGAAGAGAGTAAGAATGTGACTCAGAGAGTAAGGAAATATACATGTATGCAGTCCTCTCATTCACTTGTATTGTTGATTATAAATTAAAGATAGTCCAGTGCACTTCAATCTAAAACTTCCCCAGGCCCCATTCTGAATACAGCCAGGGAAGCCCAAGAACGCAAAGCACTGCGGATCACAGAGGTTGTGTACTAAGAAACTACCACCTCTGAAAACCTACCTCAATGGCCTGACCCAAGGTCCTTATATGAAAAAGGTCATTCTCCTTGCCCTGTAAGGTCCCTTTCAGATTCAATATTCTACAATTCCAAATGAAACCAATGGTTAGTACTGCCCTGGTGTAATGCTCATTCTTAAAGGTCTTAGTGTGTTCATAAAAAGAAAATTTATTTACAAAATACCAACTAAATATGCTTCATTGTCCTAGTTCACCAAAAATAATACGAAAGTTCTTCTGAGAATCATTGATCGGAACAATTACAGTTATAAAAAGGATCACTTAAAAATAAGAAGAATTTGGGTGCCTGGTGGCTTAGTCGTTAAGCATCTGACTTCAGCTCAGGTCATGATCTCATAGTTCATGAGTTTGAGTCCCACATCAGGTGAGCACGAACTCCACTTCGGGTGAGCCTCACTTCTCTCTCTCTCTGTACTTTGTGGGATTCTTTCCTCCCTCCCTTGCTCCCTGCCCCACACTTCCATCCTCTCTCTCTCTCAAAAAAGAAAAAAGAAAAAATTAAAAGTTTATATTAATATCAACACTGGAGGCCTCAGGATGGTGGCCCATACCTTGGACTCAGTATCTGTACTTTTTTATTTAAAACAGTGGCTAATACTTAAAAATTGGGGAAATTTGACACACATATTCAACTTCTTTTGAAAAAGATGGGAAGGCCAAGCAACCCAAGGCTCACATTCCCACACAGCAGCATTCCGCTGGAGGTACAAAGGCACACAGGTACGCAACAGCTGGTCCCTAGAGCTGGTGACTAACTCTAGCCCCCCAAGCTTCCCTCCCACCATTCCTCCCCCTGGCTCCTGCAGGCCTTTCAGCTTGCAATAATTACTTCCTACATACTTACTCCCAAACAGTGTGTGCAGCACCCATTGGCATGAACTATTCTGCAGCGGAAACAGGCCACGATCTACACTCCAAAGTGCTGGTGTTCACTCCTGCGTCAGAAAACACAGCCACCCCAGCGAAGAGCTCCTACAAAGGGGGTTATGTTTCCATGAACTTAGGTCTGGCTATACAGTCACTGATTAACTTGACGCTTTTGCCAAAGCTGGTTACTGAAATTACTGAAGGGTGGCTGACTAATAGTGCTTCTAGAAGGTGATGATGAATTTTAGAACTTTAAGTTAATAAAAGCAAAAGGTAAAGTGACCAGAAAAAGAACGAGAGGAAGCAACATCACTTCAAAACATTTGAAGGCATTGAAAGAAAAGAACATTGACATAAGTGACTAATGATTCTATAACTTACATTTGTTTAGCAGTTTTCCAGAACTTAAACTTGTGTTAAATACAAAGAGAGAAAGATAATTTCTTTAGGGATAGCTTTAGAGACTTTTTTTTTAGTAATAACACTTTTATCTTTAAACATCACAACAAGAATATAGAATGATACAATTGCATGTTATACCTGAAAATTACAGGGCTTGTATTCTGAAATATACCTGTTTGGGCTAAGTAGGGCCTAAGCTGCTCTAGTGAGATTATTTAACATCATAATCTTACTGGCACCAACAGTCATCAAAGATTTCAATTTAACCTTGAACCTGTTAAAAGCAAGAGGACTTTTGGTCAGAAAATTCAGCACTAACTATGGTTAAAGATTTCATACTAGAAAACTAGGTTAGTGTTTGATTCCTTTAATTCATCCTTTTTTCTCCAAGGAAAATGCTCTTGAGAGGATTTTGCTTAGTCTTCATGAGGGTCCTTAGGATTTGGAAATCTTTCTGTTGTAAATCTAGTTTAAGAGGAGAATCAATTCTCATTTTTATGATTTTACCTCTTATTGGAAAAGTAATGCATGCTTACTAAATGCACACTCAATATTTACTGGCAAAGAAAGATACATGTAAGTAAAAGCAGTTTACATAATACCATTTACACACACATACACATCCAATTATCATATACATATAGATACACACATACTATCATTATATTAATTCATACACAGAAAAAAGGCCAAAAGTCTACAAAAATAAAAATAAATTGTAGTTGGCTTGGTGTAACAAATTACAAGCTTTTTCCTCCTTTTTGCTTTTTTGTAGTTTTCTAAATATTATATAAAGTCTATGCGTTATTTTAGTTTTAAGGAATAAGGTATTTAAATATTTTTATCTATGAGACTATAGGCTAATTTATTCATGCATCCAACCAATTAACACTTAGAAGTATGTTACATACTAGATCCTATGCTGTTTTTAGGACACAATATTAAAGACACAGTGCCAAAAGCCCCAAGTAGTCCACATCTGTAGAAGACTGTAGTTAAATGCTATGACAGAGGTGGGGGTACACTACACCTTAACTAGACAGGGAACATTTCTTGGAGGAGACATTTGAACTAAAACATGCATTTAAGGTGGGAGAGTAATGGGGCTGGGGGTGGGGAGGGGAAGCTGGATATCCCAAGCAAGCCAGCCAATAAGTCTGGTTTACATTTCCTACAATTGAAACATCATCAGCTGTCCACAGAAGAGTCAGCAAGGGAGGAAGAGATCCTAGTGATATCAAATGGATAGAATCAGCTGGAGGTAGTGCAGACCAGTGTGGGAAGATGACTGAGAAGCAAGATTATGTCCACATTCTGGCTTTGGGGACTGGGTGGGTGGTGGTATCAGTTACTGTGATGGAGAAAATAGGAAGCAGGAGTTGTAGGGAAAGTGACAGGGACAATGGTGGAAATAAGAAACCCAGTTTAGGGCACGATCTGCCTTGAATTTTTCTGATCCATGGATGATCCGAATATTGAAAACTATTAGGTACATATGTTTTGGGGGCCCAGTAGAAAGTTCTAGACTGAAGATAGCTGGACATGATTGGTATATAAGACAGAATTAATTAGGTGCAGGCAATTGTATATATAATGAGAAACACAGAAGGTCTTTTTTTTTTTTTAATATATGAGATTTATTGTCAAATTGGTTTCCAACAGAAGATCTTTTAAGGGGTAACATTTAATGAAGAAACAAAGGAGAAAGACTGGGAAGGAATGATAGAACGAAAGAGGGTGTCAAAGAAATGGATGATGGTCAATGGTATCAAAAGCTACAGAACATTGAAGCAAAATAAGAACACAAT
The DNA here is from genome assembly GCF_023721935.1 of Panthera uncia. Taxonomy (NCBI): domain Eukaryota; kingdom Metazoa; phylum Chordata; class Mammalia; order Carnivora; family Felidae; genus Panthera; species Panthera uncia. Next base: position 82,329,990 of record NW_026057580.1, on the reverse strand, counting down.
TATCTTCCTTTGTTTATCACAATACGTACAGAGGATGCCTAGCGATTCTAGCATTCCATTCTAAATCCAAAGCTGCAGGATGTTCAGGGAGGGACCTAGGTCTGTTTGTTTAAAGGCTTCCAGATGGCTTTATTACAAAGCTAAGTTTGGTACCCATTGATTTAAGCCATGAATTCCTTGTTAACTCTATATAGTTTCATCTCTATGACACAGAACACATTCCTTCGCTGGCTTTAGTCCTCAATATTTCTGAAGTTAGAAACTTATAGGAGATTGCTCCTATAAGAGGAAAAGGTGTTAAACTTCCATTCCTTCCCCCAGTGCCTCTGTGCCTGTGGGTTATTCACCGGTCAAGTGTAGACAGAGAAAAAGATGGTTACTGCCAGTTTAAGGAGAAATCATTGTGGGGGGTACTGTTTTGAGAAACAAAGGATTTGCAAAGGTAGGGAAGAGAGAAGAACTACCCAAGTTTAGGAATACAACATTTATTATTATTATTTTTTTTAATTTGAGAGAGAGAGAGAGAGAGAGAGAGAGAGAACAAGTGAATGGGGGAGGGGCAGAGGGAGAGAAAGAGAGAATCCCAAGCAGGCTTGCTGATGCAGGGCTTGGGCCCAGAACCTTGGAATCAAGTGAACCGAAATCAAGTGTGGGACTCTCAACTGACTGAACCACCCAGCCAGCCGCCCCAGGAATACAGTATTTTTAAAAGGTGCCAAGCTAGAAAGGTCCTAGGCCTAGCAGGCAAAACCCATACAGTGACCAATCTCAGTAAGCCACAGATTCAGGCAAATGAAGAAAAAGTCGGGAAGGTAGGCCAGTCTATAAAAAGCTTTAAAAAGCAAACAAGGGGTTTAGGGCATGTGGGTGGCTCAGTTAGTTAAGCATCTGAGTCTTGGTTTAGGCTCAGATCATGATCTCACAGTTTCATGGGTCCAAGCCCCATCTTGGGGCAAAGCCTCTCATGGAGAGCCTGCTTGGGATTCTCTGTCTCCTTCTCTCTCTGTCTGTCCCCCATCTCCCTCTCTCTCTGCCTGTCCCCCATTCACACTGTCTCTATCTCTCCAAAAATAAATAAATAAACTTAAAGTAAAATAAACAAACAAACAAACAAACAAATAAAATGACACAGGGGTTTGGACTTTAATTCTGGAGGCTTAGGATATTTTTTGTGGCAATGTGACAAGATCAAAATACCTTCTGAGGAGATCATTTTGACTATAAGGTAACAAAATAGATTCTCAAGGGAACTGTAATAGAGAACAGGAAACTGTAGTTTAAGTATAAGGCACTGTGTTCACAATAAGATTCATGTAAAATAAGGTAACTGGATCTTGTGATACTAGCTTCAAAGGAAGGAATATTGTCGGGTTTTGTTTGTTTGGGGCCAGATAGCCACTACAGCACATGAAAGTTCATTCTAATAATGAGCGAGTACTAGAAGCAGCCTGCACCTTAACCCACTGCAAGTTATACTCTCTAACATTAGAGAAGGGACATTTTAGTCAAGCTCTTCGCTTCTATTCAATGTTCTGACGAGATCACCTCAATTCAATTAATGAGCACCTGTGGAGTATCATCCATAAAATATCAGTCACGTCCTCTCCTCGTAATTACTGAGACACATCTCCTCAGATGGAGGGCACTTCGGCAAGGTCCGAGGATATGAACAAATTTGGGGATGCTGCAAATTTTCATCACCTCACTAGTCAAGACAGGACTTTGAATGTTTCTGGTATTTCCCATTTGTGTTTCAGTGAACTGTCAACCTAAATAAAGGACATAATTAATGCAGTCTCAGCTGCCTGCTGCAGTGTCTGGTTATAAGAATGGGACTGAAATCAAATGGATTTGAGTATGAATCACAGATTTGATATTTGCCAGTTTGAGCAAGATGTCGAAAACCTGTTATGTCCCACTTTCCTCATTTGTAAAATGAGGAATAACACTACATGCCTCACAAAACTCTCATGAGTTTTAAGTGAAATCACCCATGCAAAGGACCGTCCAGAGTCCCGTGCTGGGAAAGAGTCAAGGAGGGCACAGACTGAGTACACTGCCTGCCCTCACAGCCCTCTCACAGCTGGGGAAAGTGAAAGTGTGCTCATGGGTGCATTTTGCACTTTATTTCTGAAAGGATTACAAAACTGAGCTTTTATGAAGTGCTTGGGAACATCAGTTATTCTTTATAGAAGAAAGTATCACCCTTTCTAAAACATAATCGACTTAACTTATACATGAGGAGTTTATTCTAAATGTGGGCAGGCACAAAATACAACTATCATATAAATCGAAGTGCTTGATGACCTTAATTAGAGGCTGATTAGAGAATATGGTATTTTAGAATAATTATTAAATATGTATTTGCATATCAAGGTATAAGTAAATTTTTATTATTAAAGGAGTCACCTAAAATAAACAGCCTCAAGCCACTACTGACCTTACTTTATATCAAACGAATGTCAAATAACAAGCACCCACTCAACTTTAAAACAGTTTTAAAGCTGCATTTTCTTCCTTACCAAACTGACAGAAATAAAGAATCCTACGACTCAGATTTCCCATCATGTGGGGAAAAGGGTACTCTCATGCTGTTGGTGTATAAGTGGTCATACACTCTCATGTGCCCTAGACATAGACTTTGACTTGGTAAGAGTACCTGAAGGACTTTATGAAGATGTTTAATGTAGCACTGCTTATAATGGCAAAAAATTTGGAACAACCTAATATCCAAAGCAGGAGCATGATTAAATCATCCTGGGAAGGTAATGGAGGGGTGCTAACTATATTTTTAATATAATATAGCATCTCATGTAGAAAATGTACATATTAAGTGGGAAAAAAGCAGACTGCAAAATAGATTCTGCTTCCCCAAACTTATCTGTATGTTCAAATGTTGCTAAGATTACCTTAGCACAATTGTTTTCAAGTTAAAAAAATTTTTTAAATACCCACAGGCTCTCTCCTTTTCTCCTATTAGCTTATTACATGAATCACACTAACCAATTAATTCAGCTTGGGTTTAACATTTATGCATGACTTCACAAATTGTGCACAATTCCTGTTATTTGATTCCATTTCCATTGTATTTTAAAAGTTGGATTATATGAAATCAATTATTATAATACACTTCAGAGATTGAGACCATAAGTAACTGGGAAGAAAAAACAAGTTTCAATCTGAACAGGAATTATTGGTTCTTTCTAAAAAAGGAAATAATCTCTTAGTATTAAGAGAAAAAAAGACCATTATATTTTTTACCTAGAACAGTATCCAAATCTATGGAATACAATCATATCAAGTCTCTAAAAATTCTAGGAACTGTTTCAAGAGCTTTTCACAAGCTTCTCAAGGTACACTCCTGGTCTTATTTACCTAGAACTAGACCAATACCTGCCAGGTCTTATGCACTCAGTAAGTGTTTGTTCAAACAATACTTAACTGCTTAATGCTCACAAATGACCCATTTTTCAAACTAAGAAACTATGTTTCAAATGGATAAAGTATTCATGCTCAGGCACAGTATTCCTAGGGATTCTCATTCATCACTGCCTGATTGCGTGACTCATTATCCCACTGGCCAGAGCAGGGCAGCCCAACTCCATACCTCTCTAAGGGCAGGGCATGAGACTTCCTATACTTCAGACACCTTTTAGCACAGGCTTGTGCAAAGTAAAGGGGCAAAAAAAGAAATGTTTGTCAATACCATCAACCTTAATGTTTGTAGTATTCTATCAATGTAGGAATTCCCTGCAGATAAATTATTTCTTTAGAAAAAAAAAAGTGTTGTTGTTATAGATATGAAACAATAGATTAATAACAAAGTTAAAATTTTTTGATGAAATCTCTGCAAAAAAGAATTAGGGTTGAGTAAAGGAAACAAAGTACATGCAGATGACTAAATTACTGTGAATACAATGGCGTATAATCAAGTTTTAAGTAATCGAATCCCTAAATTATTTGGCTATTATGGTTCATAATCACTTTCAGAATGGCATATAGGATTGGTCTGATAGTCTAACACTTGACCAGTGGTTCTCAGTGTGAGGTTATTTTGTCCTTCAGGCAATTTCTTCCCTCAGGCAATGTCGGGAGACACTTTTGGTTGTCACAGCTGGGGAAGTACTACTGGCATCTCACGGGTAGATGCCACGGATGCTGCTAAACATCCTATAATGCAAAGCACATCCCTTAAATAATCAAGCAGCTCCAAATGTCAGGAGGGCCAAGGTTGAGAAATACTGTAGTAGACGATTTATACAAGGTGAAACTCTCCACTGTCCTCAAGTTTAAATTAGCACCAAGAGCAAGAGTAGGAAAAGCCTGGATGCCCCAGGTTCTGGACACTGCAACTTTCCCAAGCACACTACTGTCATCTGCAGCCAATTCAAGAGAAGTAGGTGATTCTGCAAGCTGCAGTGGAGACAGGGAGGTAAGGTAAAACGTGACATGCACTTTAACCTTCAGTGAATGTGCACATGTCTCCAGTAGCAGCATTCAGGAGTGCAAGAAGAAAGTACCAGCTTTCCTGGGTCCCCAGGGGTCCTAGATCTTCTGACAACTTCTGCCAAGTTAAATAAAGTTATTATTAAAATAAAATTATTATTAGATAGTTTTGTACCTAAAATTTAGTAACAAGGATCCCAAGAAAACTCATCCCAAACAAAGATAAATACAGACTATATGTAGCTTTCCCATCCCTGCTTCCCCTGCCTCCCACCCTCCCCATTTTCTTACTTGGTAGATTATTCATTTGGTGATGGCATTATGGAAGCCATAGAACACATTGTAAACAAAGAAGGGACTATTTTGGTAGAGTTATTTCCTAGTAATAATAACAAAAGGGGAAAAAACAAACATGTTTTAGAAGTATCAGGAACAATAAAGAGGAGTAAAACGTTTGTGAAGCTACGTCAATATCAAAATTATTAACCTCTTGTGACAAGGAGCTTCGAATGCTGGAGGAGTCAAAGAGACCTCCCATGAGAAAACTGCTGTTGAAACTCCAACGTGTGAAAGAGTCTATTAAATAAAAAAGCACATAGAAATGCCCAGCTTAATGTAACAAGGGAATCCAGAAGTTATCATCAGAGAGAGGGAAGCATTGCATGCCATGTCTTAGCTCCTTAAGGACCCTGATGATCCTGAAGTCTAAAACAAACATGACTTTTTCTTATTTCTTATGTGCACTTGGAGTTCTAGGTGGGTATTAACTATAGAACTGCTCTGTCTTTCCTAGACTTAAACTAAAATGTGGCTTCCTATAGGGTAGGTAGATAGGGAAACACATAAAAGAACAATTAAAACAAAAATTTCCTAACATCTATACAAAGAAATCCATCATTAACACAGTGAGATATAACGCCTCCCAGAAAATGTTTGGTTAATGAATAATTAGTTCAAGAAAGAACATTAAGTGTATCAGGTTAGCCAAAGACCAATAAGTCACAGACACTATAAAATACAACATAATGGAATTTAACAAGTGATCCTACTCTAAAAAGCCCACAAAACCCACCTGTGTAAGAGGTCAAAGTATTTCAGCATTACAGGTTTCTTCTGGATTAAAAAAATGACAGTAATATAAGAACTACATGTGTGGGCCTGCTATACTTATTCTAGAAGAGTCCTTGGTACAGTTTCATTAAAGATAAAATAGGAAAAACATCCAAATTTCCTTATGTTAGAAACAGTACATTTTCAAAGAAAAAGTGATATGTATAATTGGCAATTTTTCTGGTAGACCCTGAAGGTCCACAGCACCAAAAATGTGGCTGCAAGTTTCAGTGCCTTGCTTTCCTCATCTATACAATCAGGAGTTGGCCTAAATCTCTAAGGTAGAGTCAAGTGTGAAATTTGATTTTAGAACTTTAATTTTAACAGGGCTTTAGAAATTACATTGCTTCTATTGAAATATTAAAAAAAATTTAACGTTTATTTATTTTTCAGACAGAGAGAGATAGAGTGCAAGCTGGAGAGAGGCAGAGAGAGAGGAAGACAGAATCTGAAGCAGGCTCCAGGCTCCACGTTGTCAACAGAGTCCAACGTGGGGCTTGAACCCACAAACCGTGAGATCATGACCTGAGCCTAAGTCGGACGCTTAACTGACTGAGCCACCCAGGCGCCCCTGATGAAACATTTTTTTAATAATTTTTTTTAATGTTTATTCACTTTTGAGAGAGAGCGAGCGTGAGTGGGAGAGGGGCAGAGAGACAGGGAGATGCAGAATCCGAAGCAGACTCCAGGCTCTGAGCTGTCAGCACAGAGCTCAATGTGGGGCTCAAACCCACGAACCATGAGATCATGACCTGAGCCCAAGTCAGACACTTAACCGACTGAACCACCCAGGTGCCCTGAAACATTTTTAAATAATAAAAGACGATAATTTTCTTTTCATCTCCCTAACATTCTGAAAGTTTCAGTGAAATACTCTAGGGGGTGCAAGCATAGGTAGAAAAGTATAATACTTAAACATAAAAATTACGTTGAATGTCCGTGTTAACATGGGTTTGTGTCTAAGACAAGAAACAGATATTGGCAAATTCATTAATTAAAATCCTATTAACTATTTTTCATGTTAAACTATAATTTATTAAAACAGGACAACTCCCTTGATGACAATTATTCTGGATACTGATCAACCAGAAGGTGTGCCCTTGCTTGGAATTTTATTTTCCTTTATTAACAATTCATGCTTAAGGAAGCTTAAGGCAGGTGTGTTAGCCAAGAGGTCTGCCCAGGTGATAATGTTAATGACTAGGTAGGAACAGGAAAAATGTGTGAGTTTTACAATTTTATTTTATTTTTTTTTAATTTTTTTAATGTTTGTTTATTTTTGAGAGAGAGAGAGAGAGAGAGAGAGAGCGAGCAGGGGATGGGCAGAGAGAGAGGGAGACACAGAATCCAAAGCAGGCTCTAGGCTCTGAGCTGTCAGCACAGAGCCGAACATGGGGCTCGAACTCACAGACTGGGAGATCATGACCTGAGCCGAAGTTGGGCGCTTAACCAACCGCCTGAGCACCTAGGTGCCCCGAGTTTTACAATTTTAAAAAACTGACTGGAAGGCCTTTGTAAAGACATTTTTATTCTACCACATATACAAAAGGAAAACAATTTTTTCCAAAGATAGTATCTCCTAATTATTTTTATTATAAAGATGTCCTTAGTGATGGACTGCCAAAAAATTTCAATGCCACTATCCCTGTTGGCCTAGACTGTCACATAACTGGTAAAATATCTCCTTTAGCAATTTAAAAATACAAATCTCTCTAGAGGTGTACAGTCAGCTCCTTGAACCCACCCAAGGGACCTCACATCACACTTCTCATGCTGCTGTGTCACAAATACTCTCTCCTTAAGGCCAGAGCAAGCTTTAGTTCCCTAGAATAATAAGCACTTTAAGAACTACAACCATGCCTCTCTACTGTCCTTAGGTTTAGATCTGCTCCACGGTATCCTTGTATTCTTAACAGAATTGCACTTCTAATTAGCAGCACCCGAGAATACCTAAATCTTCCTTCATTTAAAATTCAACTGGGTAGAAAGTTATAAAAGTGTTTCAGCACACAGTACTTATGATGACCTCAAATTTGCTGAATTGAAACTACTCATTAGCAGAAACTATTCAAAAAACATCCTTCTAGAAATTCTAACATATACAATTAGGAGAAATCTCTTATTCAAGAATAAGGTTAACTACTTTAAGATTAAAAAAAAAAAAAATCAAGACGCAGTTAGAATCTAATGGACCAACATTTTCCATTTGAGCCCACGCTTACCTCTCCCGAGGAACAGCAAACCAGTACTCTGGCTGCTTTCTTCGTTTGCCATACTGCTGGACCATGGCTGCAGTGTGAGTGGCAAAGGATTTTCTCATTGGTTTTCCTACTTTAATGCACAGAAACATGGGTGGGGTCTTGCTTTTCTCTTCTTTTGAAGGAAGTATATCTGAATCACATATGAAAAAAAACTTCCTCAATACTGACAGTATTAGTGAAAGTCAAACCCTTCAAATTACAAAGAAGAGTGTCTGATCTCCTCTTAGTGATAGAAAATCAAAACATAGGGGAAAAAAAATCCACTAAATTAGAACTAATCACATTTTCCAGACCTTCTTTAACACAAAAAGAAAAAGCGTTGGATGTTTCAGGTTGGTCTATATCATATAAGATGCTACCTACTGGGAATATGCATAAAAACCAACACAACATGACAATTCACAAGAATATATAGCCATGAAGGGTACTGAGGACCCACTTCCACCAGAAGGCAATTTAGTTTAGAATTGAAAGATCTTCAAAAACACTTCAAACCCCTGGGTCACCTGGGTGGCTGTCGGCTAAGCGTCCAACTCTTGATTTCGGCTCAGCTGGCAGTTTGAGAGTTTGAGGCCCGCATTGGGCTCTCCACCGACAGTGTGGAACCTGCTTGGGATTCTCCCTCTCGCTCTGCCCCTCCCCCCGACAAAAATAAATAAATAAACTTAACAATTTATAAAAAAATTTCAAACCCTTTATATTTGGAAATTCAAGGTAAAAAGGAAAGTTACTTGAATTTTTTTTTTTAAAGCAAACTACTTTTGAACTAGAAATCTAGGTCACAGTTCAAGGTCCAAAATAGATACTATTATACTGATGCTAAGTTTTTTCTCAATTAATGTATAAGTACAGATAAGCTCTATCCAGAAAAAGTTCTCAAATAATTATTCTAATTTTGCTTGCATTTGCAAGTTTCAGAAAGCCAACTATACAACAGAATATAAAGATACTTTAAACAAAAATGGCTTACCTTCAATGGGTACCTGAATTCTCTTTAACAGCCACAACTGAATTTCGGACTTATTATCCATTTGTGCGCCTTGGCAGCTGTTGTCCAGAGTAGATTCTGAAGAGATGTCTAGAGACTCTTTATTCATATCTTCTTCTGTGGAAGACGCCAGTTGCAGTGGGAGGGACACTCTCTCTTTCATCCAGGTTTTATCTGGCTCCTTACTGTCCTCAGTTGGGGGACCACCTACCTGGGGAAGAGAACTACTAAGGGTGATATCTATTCCCACTGGCTCAATACTTTTGCCATCACTTAATTCTGCCTTCTGCAAGTTTTCAGAGAACTGCGACCCTTCTTTGTTCTTATTAAGGTAATATTCAATGAGTTTAACTTTATCTAGATCTTCATGTATGTTCAGTGTGTTTTCCACCTGGCTTTCTGGGGAACCAGACTGCTTGTCCACCTCTGGCATTATATCTTGCTTCTCACAGGTTTCTAAATCTAGGGCCCCCTTCAGCTCAGCATCACTATCTGTTCCGGAAAAGCTCAGGGCTGACTGCACCTGCATTTTTGTAGTAGAACTGATTATTTGTGACTTAGCCTTCCTTAGCTCTTCTGGATCAAGAGTAAGGCACTCCTTTGAGGTGTCTCTTTTGTCCATTCCACTATCAGTTTGAGAAGACAGTTCTTCCAAGTCAACAAAGTCATCATCTTCCCCTAAAAGGGAATTTTCTTTGGCTATAGATTCAAATGCAGCACAAGTGTCAGAAGGTTCCTTGCTGACCCTAGTCATTGTGGTAGATCCACTGGTTGCCTCTGTGGAAGATTCCAGGGTCTTTAGTTTTCCTGATACAGAGCTATCTGAGGGTTTTATGTGTGTGTATTCTGTTGACTTCTCCAGAGGTCTTGTTGATTTGGAATCTGAAGTGATGGTTCTCTCTCCATTCTGCTGCCGTTTTTCCTTGTTGAGAGATTTGAACTTACTGAATGGGTTGATATCTTTTTCTGAAGCCAGGTCTTCCCATTCTCCAGGCCTGTACAGAGGACAAAGATCCTGAGGTAGGTCACTGTCGGGGGAAAAATGGTGGGTGCACATGGAATGTTAAAAACAAAACCAAAAACAAAATGGAGGAAAGGCAAAAACTAAAACATAAATATACCACAACTTAAATTTATGCGTAAATGATTTCAGAATAAGGAAATGAAATCAAGAAACTGACTTCAAAATGAAACAAATAAACTATAAGAAGGGGTAAAACAAAGGACCATGAGAGTCGCATATCCTACTAGAAGGACATGAATGATTTTTGAGGTCATTTATGAACATGGAGATGTCACCCACCAGATTTTTAATGATGAAATAATATTTCTGATATTCGTGAAGGAAAGGACAAAGGAAATGTTTTAGTACAATGACTTAAATTCCTTAACTATGCAAAGCTTTTCCTTTTTATAAGATAGCATATAAACCAACTACATTAATTCTTAATGGTTCATTGACTGAGTAGCTACTCATTTAACTGTTGTAGAAGTTACCAGCCCCAAACCCTAATTCTGAGTTTCATGACAAAGGATCTGATGTTTCCAATCACAGACGTCCTTCTCTTCCTGAGGGAGATGCAAGAAGCTTATAGCACCTGCTCCATTTCACACTTTAAAAATTTATAGAAAAGTAAACCAAATAAGCTCTTACTTATAATACTAAGTTTAAAATTCTTAATTTCTTTACTCATAACAATATCATTTTACTTTATGGTGATGGACGCTGGTTTATCATCTGAAACATACTGTCCCTTAACAACAGATGCTTTTCTACCCAGGTTTGAATGACACAAAAATATTGATTAAATATGTTCTCCAAAGTTGAAAATAAATGGTCAAGAAACATAATTTTTAAGCTATGACTGGAAAAACTTTGAGTAACCTGTATTTTCACTTACCTTAGTATTAACACTGGATTAAAACACAGATATATAAAACCCTCCTAAAAAATAACATTGTTAGATTTCAGAAATAATTTCTAAAAAGCCTAGATCATATTTAGGTAATACTTTATTTTTTTAAATTTACTGTCAAATTGGCTAACATACAGTGTATACAGTGTGCTCTTGGTTTTGGGGGTAGATTCCCATGATTCATCAATACTCTATCTATTTTTCTGGCTTTGAAATAATTATGGCCATAAGCCAACAGAGTACCAGGAAGTTCTCAAGTTATAAGACTATCTCCCCAAAGTTATTTCATAAATCACACACATGGAACATCCATGCTTTTTCCAATACAAATAAAAGCCTCCATAATTGTTAGGCTTTCATAAATGCTTTAAAAAAACTTCTTTAATTCATAATTCATTTCAATTCAATAAGCATTCATTGAGCCACTAAATGCCATATGCTAAAGGACGATCTTGACAATGTCTTTGTTCTGCAGGAACCTGCATGCACAAAAATGTTCTGCCCAACACTAGCATCCCGGGAGACATTAAAAATGCTTCCGTCCTAGAGTCAGATAAGTAGTGTAATGTGTCATAATTTCCATTTTAGGACCCCAAATTTAATTTGGCGTATTAGAGGTCATAAGAAGTCTTGCAACAAAGAAACCCAGTTCTTCACATACTTGGTTAATAAGCAAAACTTTCTTCCATGAACACCCAAGACCCTTTATCATCTCTTCCTGATCTAGCTTGACCCCCATGAATAGATGTGACTACACTCTGCTCAGCCTCTTACTATACCTTGTCTACCCCTCCCTTCTTGTTCATCTACCTAATCCAAGCGGGGATTAACTTGTTTTTTTGGCACCGTAGCTGCCAAGCACTGCTGGGGCAAAGTACACAGTGGTGTCAACGGTCTCTACTGTTAATGTTTTCCAGACTCAGCCAGACACCTAATGTTGATCAACAATCCCTTCAGTTGTTCCCTTCCTATTCTCTGTGGCTACAAAATGTCCTACACAAAAAATATAAAGCCTGAAGTAGAGGGTGGGGAGATTTCACTCACACTCACACACACACACACACTTTTAAAAACTATTTGCACATTGCAGTTACAGAATTTATACATGCTTTATCATACGATTTTTGGTAATAATGAAATTTTAAGATATTTCTAACTTTTAAACAATTGATGGGATTCTGAAGTCGATACGAATTTTGTATCACACCAATTTCGCTCACACATTCTATTTTGCCCATTGGTGCACATATTGTTCACTAGACTGAAAAGTCTTCACATACTTGCGTCCAAGGTGAGAATCAGTGAATAATTCTGAAAGAAACTGAACATAGTAGGAGCCAATTCTTAACTCTTCTCTTTCCCTCCAGCTATAGCATTAACTTCGTATCCCAGATCATTAAAAATCTCATAATGAGAGAAATCTTTCTGTAAAGACATACCTTCCTTTCCTAATATTAAAAAGAATACTTAACATCCTAAGCTGAAGATGTACAATAGTATTATCCCATTAGAAACCATCATTGGGCAAGAAATGCCCCCATTTGCCTGGTCATTCACTTCTAAACTTAACTATTTCTTTACTTTTCTTCTTTCTTCTTGTCACAGAGAACCTAATGTTCATTCCTTATTTCTAAAACTAGCTCCGCATGTCCTCCTCTCTGCCTCCATCTAAGATCCCAAGGTAGCGGGACACTCCCTCACGAGGGTTTTCATGGAATGCCGTGTGCAGTTCTATATGGTGCCATTTCGTTACCACATTTCTCCATCTGTCTTTTGCACCCAGTAGACTATAAGCTCCTCAAGGGCAGAGGCCATGACCCACTCATCTTCACATCCTTGTCACACAAGAGGCATGCACTAACATGAACTAGAAGCCTCGACTGCATGGACAAGATTCCCCAGAACAATGAACAGAGTTTCAGATATGAATTAAAGGTTCATATAACAGCTATACTTAAAAGGTATCAGGCTATTTTCTAAGAGTTTTAGTATATCAATACATTGAGTTCTTAAAACAGACTTATAAGCTGAAGAACACTCTTCATTCCATTTAACAGATAAGAAAACTGAGGCTTGGGACTGAGCAACTCATGCAGGTCATGGGGCTGTCAGTGGCTGAACCAGGACAACCCAGGCGGTGTGGCTCCAGAATTAATTCATCACACAGAACTGCCTGGCCTGCAACACTGCCTCCTACCTTCTCACTTGGATACTTTGGGCAGAATTTAGAAACTACCTCAGTGCCCATGCTCTGCGCTGGCTTCAGTGGCTTGGAGCTGAGTAAGGGCCAAGCGGGTCTGATGCCAAGGACTCTGAGAGTCCAGGGAGACCTGCTGGTATAAATTCCTAAGGACGATGTGTGTGGGTTAGTTCTCTAGCTGCCTGCCCTTCTTTTCATAAGTCCCAAGGGCTAGTTTCTCTTTGCACAATTAGGACCCACCGCTTTCCCTCTACCTTCCTATCATGGAGGTTTCTGAAGAATTTTACTACTAGGAGATCTAGAGAAACAAAACATTGATAAAGTGACAGTAGGAATCATATTATCCCTTAAATGAATTGATACCCTGAGCTTTCTTAACCCTCTTTCTCTTTCTTCATGGGAAGCTTCCTTTTCTCTCTTTTACAAAACAAAAACAAAACAAAAAAACCCTCAGTTTTATAAGGCAAAAATAATCAAGACTAAGATAATATTCATCTACGTTTCAGAAACAAACAGATCAGTATTGCTCCTTCTTCATACCACTTAGGGTGGTCTGGCTACGGCCGCAGTGGCCTCAGCACTCTCCACTCAGAGCTTTCTCTGCAGGATTTAGGGAACACCTGAGTTAGGAAGCCTGCCTACCCTAGAATTTGAATGAGAACAAAATTCAACTAAACTAAAGAAAAATACTATTCTCTTACTGGGAACCAGACTAAAATTCTTTCGGAGAAACTATTTCTTATTTCATTGATTCATTAAGAACATGCATTGCTTTTCAGAAAAATAAGCCAAGAAATGCCATTTTTATGTGTTGGCTTTTTTGCTTTTCTCCTTTCGTTTTTATATGTGCAGCTTTTCCCTTTATCTCCATTCCCTCTCCTTTCTCTACTCTTTAAAAAATTTACTGCACAAATCTTCCACCTTCAAATTCACCTCTATACAATCTCCCACTCCTGCCAACTCCCTCACTTTTTAATTGCATTTAATTCTCCAAACACCGGAATTCTGTTTGTTTTTGGTAAACAAAGAAATATCTCTTACGATGGCAAGGCATCTTTGATCTTCATGTGGGAAATGTCGTTGTAGAGGGCAATGGAAACCACCTCTTCCATGGGGCAAATGAGGCCATACTCCTCACAACCATTTTCAATGACCAGGGGATCAGACTTGTGAGGGTCAAACATGATGTTGTTTGGAGTAACAATCATGACGCCTCCGACCACACCCTACAGGAGAAAGGGACAGGACAGAATCACCACAGGCAGAAATCCAACCACAGCAGCTTTAATGGACTCGTGTTAACATTCTGTTGACTCTGGCGTACCATGGTATCCCATCACACCCCCTTTAAGAGCAGGAGAACAACAGGCTGAAGAAATGTAAAGTTGGGTACTGTGTGGCGAGGCAGAGAAAACAGAGCTGCCTCACTAAAGCAGTCAACCGAGCCTGGTTCTGGAACACCTGCTGCCATAGTACCATTGTGGTGGGATCTTGGGCTGCACATCTATGCCTCGCACTCCCCAGTCCCCTGTAAAATGGGAGGGCTGTCCCAAGTGCTTTCCCAATTGAGAACTGGATGTTTTACAATCTACTCAGCACATGTTCACTATGTGTCCAACCAGTATATGGTACCGTACATGGTACACGGCATCTGTCTCAGAGCCATGGTGCAAATTAGAGTCCTAGTATTTTTCTCTCAAATGTTTAGAAAGGTCACATTCTATTTGCGCCAGCAAAATTCGACACAAATAGGAATATGAAATATTTTGCAGCCAGAGATGAATATAGCTAAACTATGGAGGCTAATAGTAAACAAACAGTAATTTGGTGGGAACTTTTGTCCGTACCTTGGTCAGTTTACTGTTTTATAGATGGCAACAGGGATATTATCTACCAGAGACAGCAGGACACGGAGGACTCCCCATAGGTAGATTATTTACCTTGGTCCTCTTCGTGAGTTAACTGATCATCTTTGTGAAACATTTTGCATTTCAGGCATTACTTATTCTCGGTTGCAAAAGTTAAAATGCCTATCAATAGTGTATTTTCCTACCATTTGGAACTTGGCATGAAGTCTCTACTCTGCACACAGGAATTGACTTTACATCAACATAACCCCTTCTTCAGAGGCTCACTGAAAGTTGGATTTGTTCTTTGTAAATCACACCAACCACCAAAAAACTAAATACACAACACAGCAGACATTATTTTTAATACCAGCATCTCCAGCAGCAAATGGGTTGAGAATTGAACATTTCTGAAGTTAGGTACTAAGGTCTTTACATCAATTATCCCTTTTAATTACCACCCCCTACAAAGTCAATTTTATTATAGTTCCTATTTCATAGATGAGGAAAATGGAAGCTTTGGCAACTTAAATACCCTGCCTATAGTCTCAGAGCAAGCAGATAGCAGAGTTGGATTTAATTTTATTTTTTAATTTTTTTAATGTTTATTTATCTTTGAGAGAAAGAGAGAGAGAGAGAAAGAGAGAGAATGCAAGTGGGGGAGAGGCAGAGAGAAAGGGAGACACAGAATCTGAAGCAGGCTCCAGGCTCTGAGCTGTCAGCACAGAGCCCGGACGCGGGGATCAAACTCATGAAGGGCAAGATCATGACCTGAGCCAAAGTAGGATGCTTAACGGAAGGAGCCACCCAGGCGCCCCAGCAGAGTTGGATTTTAAATTCACTAACTCCAGTCTTTACTGTTAAGCATATACTATATTGTCTCCCTAGCAATTTATAAGCCAAGAATTGAAAGATAAAATGATAAGTCCTAGATCACAAAGAATTGTATTTCTCCTAATATATAAAATGTTAGGGATCCAACAGGGGAAAACAAATGGACACTTATGAAATCTTAAGCTGAAACTTTGGGAAAGATATTTTAATGTCTCCTATCTTCAGTAGTTTGAAACCTAAGTTAGTTTTTCATGGAGTTCAAGAAAAGGAAACAAATGACACTGCCATATACCTTTCCATCAGTGAAGTATCGACAATTCATTTTTAGAAATTTTACCACGCCTGGCTCATCTTCTTCAGAAGTGGATGATAAGACTCTTTCAATGGGTTTTAAGGCCTTTCTTGCTAAGTCAGCATCCTTTAAGAAAGCAAAATTCCCAAAATCAAATGGAAGCCCTTTTTAAACAGATTATTTCTATAAATCAAGCCACATAAGTTTCCTATAAGGAACCTGTTTCTATTTACCTTGAACATGAAAAAGAGCCAAATATGCTTCATTCTCCAAGAATTATCACAAATACAATTAAGTATCCAAATCAAACTAAGATTTAAACAACAACAACAGTAAGGGTGTATGTATGAACTCATAAAAATGGCTCATCAAATGTTTTTAGAAAATAACCTAAATGAAATAATTCATATTTGACTCATGGTTCGATTTCTCTAGAAAAAGGAGTAAAAGCAGTACAAATCAACTATCTGTCTCATCCAGAGTTTAATTGCATACTTTTACGTATAAAAGGTGTGCATTTTTCCCTCGGAGACCTTAAATATGAACTAGGTTTCTTTTTGATAGGACATATTCTCTCAACTAAGACAAATCCTTAACCCTACCCCCTTTGGGGAAATTTCAGATGAAAACCTGTGAAAAACAACACATAAAATTCTACAACTCAAAAAATTATTTGATAAATATGAATGTTAGTTCACGAGTGACATACATACAGGCAGTTTATCATATTCTGCATCTGATGATGAAGGAGACACAGTAGCACCAGGACTGGATGATGATAATCTTAAGGTACTGGAAGGAAAGTTAGCATCTGGCACGAAAAGGACCTGAGAATGGGAAAGACAAGTGAAGTGAATATCGAGATCAGGCAAACACTGGACAGTGTTTAGGGCATTACTTTCTGTACAGAATCATGCTAAGTACATGACTAAGACTTGGTTGGGGGGCACCTGGGTGTCTCAGTCGGTTAAGTGTATGACTTTGGCTCAGGTCATGATCTCACAGTTCCTGAGTTCAAGCCCCACAATGGGCTCACTGCTGTCAGCACAGAGCCCGCTTCGGATCCTCTGATCCCCTCTCTCTCTGCCCCATCCCAACTCACGTGCTCTCTCTCTCCCTCAAAAATAAAGTAGACATTAAAAAAAAAGTCTGTTCTCTTAAAAAAAAAAAAAAAAAAAAAAAGACCTAGTTGGCCTTCCCAAAACTTGTAAGTACCTTGGAGGCTTCTGGACTAATCCACGAAACAATTACTCATAATATGAATGCGTTCAGTGCAAAAGGTATGGAACACACCCACAGACACTGCAGGAGCTCACAGAGGGGAGAACAAGGTGGGTGAGTACTCTGGGCATGTCATATAAAGCAAGTGGGTCCAAGTGAGGCTTTGAACAGCATAGAAGATTTAGAGAGGAAAGAAGATTCCAGGGAGGGGCACTAAGGACAGGGAAGAAAGGAAAGAGTAGCATGGCATGCTTCTAAACCCAACACCTGTATCAGGAAGAAATGGAACAAATTCATGCTTGCTAACTCTCAGCAGGCCCTGAGTACTAACGTAAGATCGTTACAAGTTGTACAAGGTAATATCAATAATCTCAATAATTTCTATCACCATCAACTTATCTAAAAACAAAAATTGAAATCTCCCACAGTGTACAAAGTAGCCTCTTTCCGCAAAATGTACTGGTGCCTGAAATGTTATTATGATCTTATCATTCAACACTCTTACAGTGAGACATGCAACATTTTGGCATATATCATATACAGTCTTAAAATGATGTCCTTTAGGGCTGCCTGGGTGGCTCAGTCGGTTGAGCGTCCAACTTCAGCCCAGGTCATGATCTCGTGGTCCATGAGTTCGAGCCCCGCGTCGGGCTCTGTGCTGACAGCTCGGAGCTCGGAGCCTGTTTCAGATTCTGTGTCTCCCTCTCTCTCTGACCCTCCCCTGTTCATGCTCTGTCTCTCTCTGTCTCAAAAATAAATATGCATTAAAAAAAATTTTTTTAAATGATGTCCTTTAATGTTATAAAACAGAATTCAGCACTAATTATATAACAACTGTTCACACTTTCCCATCCTATCTCTGTTTTAACTTTAGTTATTTAAATCTCTCTTCAATCCAGAAAAAAGGTGAGACAACAACAAAAGACACATTCTGATAAAGGTAGGAAAACCAATATCAAGGAGAATAACATGAGGACTAATTACTACTGAAACTATGTACTCCAAAATTACCAAACACTCTTTGAGGGGTGGGCCATAAAACGGGTTCTGAGTTTCCAAATAACCAATGCAAAGGGACAGACATCATTAGTCAGCAGAATTCAACTTCCATAAGATAAAAACAAACCAGTCTTGGGGTGCTTGGGTGGCTCAGTCATTTAAGCATCTGACTCTTGGTTTTGGCTCAGGTCATGATCTCGTGGCTTTGTGGGTCTGAGCCCTGCATTGGGCTCTGCGCTGGCAGTGAGGAGCCTGCTTGGGATTCTCTCTCTCTCTCTCTCTCTCTCTCTCTCTCTCTCTCTGCCCCTCCCGCACTTGCATCTCTCTCTCTCTCAAAATAAATAAACTTAAAAAAAAAAACCCAGTCTCTCATAAGTAGAAGTATTTTCTCATTAAGTCTCATAAAGAGTATCCCAGTCTGAACTACTGGTCTTTGATGATACACTGACAATTAATACAATAACCAGTTTGGGAGGACTGTTCTTAATAACATCTGTGATGTAGATCAACGGCAAATGCCAAAGTGTAGAGTTCTACAAATGTACCTTACAGAGGGCTAAAATTCTATGCTCTCTTATCTCATGTATCTGGACAAGAGGAATGAATGGATAACATTTCTTCCAAGCAATTCTCCATTAACAGTTTTTTGTATCTGAGTTTTGACAAGTGTTAGGCAACACAGGTTAGGATTCTATTGTCTGGCATGTTCTAA
This sequence comes from Panthera uncia, assembly GCF_023721935.1. Taxonomy (NCBI): domain Eukaryota; kingdom Metazoa; phylum Chordata; class Mammalia; order Carnivora; family Felidae; genus Panthera; species Panthera uncia. The sequence goes on along the minus strand of NW_026057580.1, from coordinate 82,311,164 downwards.
ATGTCCAATCAAAAGGATATTTCCTGTGCTTAAACAGTTCATTACAGTGTAGAGGTGACAGTTGGATGCTGGGACGCTCAGTCAGAAGATGTGCTACCTCAACATGGAGGTGAGCCAGGAACATGGGCAGGGGTAAGGGCGGTTTACCTACTGACTGCAGAAAATAATTCTGCTCCAACACTCAGGCATAACTGTCAAATTTTTCAAAGCATGTGTAGCCAAGGTGCTCGATGAATATAAAAACAGCTTAAACCTATATCTGCAAGGTAACTTCTGAGTGTGCTTAAGATAAACTACTTGAAAAAGTATATTCTTTGTACATGTCCTGAAATTTGATGTAAGTATCCAAACTAACAGCCAAACTCAGGACCTTCTAAAACTTTTGTTTAGGCCTCAGTTGTTTACATTTATCTGCTATTGCTTTTGGTCTTTTAAGCAACAAAAGAGTCTACAGTTGTAAGATTTAAAAGCTTCAGGTAACTGCCTCTGAAAATTACTTCTTACATGTAGTCACTTACCTAGCCAGACCAGTTTCCTTTCCTACCTCACGGTGACCATCAAATCAGTCTCTAGAAGAATGAAGCTCACATTTCTTGGAGCCAGAGCAGACAAAAATAGTCCTGAATGATCAGATCTACTGAGATGAAAGCAATACCTACCCCACTCAGAGTATTTAAAAATCCTTGAAAACAAAAAGTTGTCTACACTTTTTGAAAGCCCCTTGATTTTACTCTTCTTGATTTCTTATCTTTGTCAACAAAATCCTAATTCTATCTGGGTCCTGGGACAACCAACAGCACACAACTGTTTAGTCATATGAGGGCTGGACTGCATAGCAAATGCTAGAAAAGCCATCAGAGATAACGTGGCCCAACACCTAACTTCAGGGATTAGGAAACTGAGGCCCAAAAAAGGAAGGCACTCACCCACATCAAACAGTTACTACAAGGCCAGTCAGAAACAAAGGGTTAGAGATCCTACTTTGGTATTTTTGCCATTATAATAGGCATATTAAAACAGTCCATCGGTTACTGGACCTTAACCTAGTACCAATATTTTGTTTATGGACATAGTAAAAAAAATAAGGAATTGCTCTAAATTATTTTCCTACATTCTAGTGACTACATTCTCTGTTGTTTTTTTAATGTTTTATTTATTTTTGAGAGAGTGTAAGCAGGGGAGGGACAAAGAGAGAAGGGCAGAAGATTTGAAGCAGGCTCTGCACTGACAGCAGTGAGCCCGACATGGGGCTTGAACTCACAAACCATGAGATCATGACCTGTGCCAAAGTCAGATACTCAAATGACCGAGCCACCCAGGTGCCCCTAGTGACTATAGACTTTAGCCTTGAATTAGTAAATACACGTCTAGGTTCTCTGCTATGGGTCAGTTACATAATATGCAGTAATACTTCAGATTATAAGAAATCCCCAAAAGGAGACATCTACTGTTAGTTTTCTTAGAAATAAATTTTCATTAATTTTTGAGAAGTTTTAATGTATATCTCCCTTCAATTACCTGGTGCTGGAAGTATGCTAATTTCTCCTTTTAACAAGAACATAAATACTAAAAGTACCATAATATAAACTAGCCAGCTTATGGCCTGTTGGCTTCATGTGCTGCCCTTGAATAAAACGCAAAGAACAATCTCACTGTTACCTCAATAAAGTTGTCTTTAAAAGTAATAGTATCTATTCTGGAAGAATTAAAGGTCACTATAATGTAGAGATGCAGAAAAATGCTCAAGTCAGTCCACAACTAAAACCAGAATGTGCTCACGGCAACCAGACGGTTCTATGGATAGGAATGGAAATTTGGACTCAGCTAGGACCTGCCAATGACTGGGTCATTTATATCTATTGGCTAAATGTAGTTTCAAAGTAGTAATAAAAGAATATCTCATTAAATATGTGGAAGGCACTAAAAAAATTGGCTGGATTAACCAAGAGTGGCAAAATTACACAATTAGCTAATTCCATTCAGTTTAATAAATAAAGTATTAATTTAAAAACCTGGGGAAGAAATGGTGTGGCTTTTTCTTGATAGTCCTGCTGAATGTCTCTGCCTCTGGCTATTTTTGCCAGGTATCATATAAATACAAAAATGAAAAAAATTTGCTTAAAGTCAAATGATGGCCATAATGTATCCCAGGAGTGGAATAAACTGAAACGTGCACTTCTAAATTAAACATTCCAAGAACATTTGAGTTACATTCTACAGAAGAAAAAGTCAAATTTAACTTCTCTTGATGCCCTACAGGACATCCACAACATAAACTAATGATAGTTAAGTAAACTGTTAATCATCTGCAAGGCATTCATTTCTGAAGTTCCTAAGTTCTACAATGCTTTCAGAATTCTTGGATCTAATGGAAAGACTGTACCAATGCACATTATCAACGATGACAATCCCATGACACTAAGAGTGAAGCATTAAAAATGGCAATAAAAGATAAATGCAAAATTTCTAAAAAGTAATACCCAACAAGTAAAGAATTACCTGGCCTGGAACAATAGTATGTGTGAAAAGTTTATTCAGTTCCACTAATTTATTGGGAGTGATGTTAAACTTCAGGGCTATGGAGTTTAGGGTGTCCTGGCTTCCAGCCTAGAATAATCAAACAAACAAGATTCAAAATATAAAGCAAAATCAACAAACAAACAAAACCCTCCCTTTTAGTAAACAACATTAATCTATTTCTGATCTGAGTGGATGAAAAGTAGTTCTTTCCAGATATATTCTGAAAAAGAAAGTAAATACATTCTCCATTCTTAATAAAACCACAGAAAAGCAAAGTCTTACATGCAATTCATTTCTGGGCTCCCTTATCTTCAAATTTCAGTGTCCACTAATAGATTTCTAAATCTACTTTGGCACAACCTAGCTGTATGGAGTAGAGGTTCACAACGTACAATAAAAACTGTTAAGAAGAGAAGAAATAAAACACACACACAGTCCCCACCCAATAGAGGAGGGCTACTTCCTCTATTCTCAATGTTCTGTCTTCTTCCCGTCTGTTCACTGCACTAAAGGCTCCTGCACGGTGACCTGTTTATGGCTGATAACCTCAGTGTCAGCATAGTGCCCAACACACAGAAGATACTCAAATGTTTGACAAATGAATATGACGGAAGGCAAGTAAATCATTATGAAATTCAGATTAGCTACCAATAACTGTTCACAGTCATTAAAATGACAACTTCTGATAGTCAGCCAGATTAGTGTTATTCTCCAAATCTGTGAAACTTGCGATTCATGCCCCACATGTATATTTCTTTCTTTCTCTAACAAAGGGTAATAGGCCTAAAGAGGGCAATGAGAGGATGTGAAACTTCACAGTAGATAGCTCCACCCACAAAAATGCCCCTGGTCAGGCCAATATCCCAGACTTCTTGTCTAGGGTCACTGGATAGAACTTGTTAGTGGGAGGCCACTCTGGTGTGTGTCACTAAGAAGTTCCCATATACAGCCTTGGATCAAGACAGGTGCCTGTCCCTATATTCAAACTTGGCTCCACCAGGTGAGCCCTGACCGAGGTGGCGATGTGAGTTGGCTGCAGGAGGTCGTGGTCTACTGAAGATACAGATGTAGAATTAAATTCACCACTGTCCTTAGCATCAAAACTCCACCAACTAGATGAACAGTCTCAGACTAATCAAGGTCATAGATACAAATTACACCAAAATGACCTCAAAGCATTTCTGGAACAAGTCAGTATATAAATACATGTATTTTAAAAAATAATTTAAAAATTAGCAATATATGGCCCTACTTCTACCTTGGGCAAAACCAGCCTTACTAAAAATGAAAAAGAAAAAAGACGTTTTGCCTAACATATTCAAATCCAGGGGTTTTGGGGGTTTAGAGTCAGTATGAGACACACTGAGAATGGAGACTACAGCCAGACTGCTGGATCTGAATTCTAGACCTGCCACTTGCTAGCTGTGTGACCTTGGGTCATTTACTTAACTTTTCTGCATTTCAGGTTCTTGATCCATCAAACAGATAATTGTAATTTCTGCTTCGCAGCACTTACTTCATGGCAAGTGATCCAAAAATTTACTTCATATTTTTAAGAAAAGACTTACAGAAATATACTGTGCATAGGGAGTTCAGGGAAGAGAAAAAACCTTAACAATCTGGAATTATTACATAACGGCAAGACATAAATACAGCATCAAGCCACAGACCCTGGGATGGATATGGGAATCACTAAATGTTTAAAACTAAACAGAATGCGAACATCCACAGCTTTTGAGCAATATAAGCAATCTATTAAGTGCTAGCATGGTTCTCTAAACATGAAGTTATGAATCACCTTTTATTTCCAATGACAAGTACAAACAATAACTTGCCAAGTAAAACTAATCCCCATAACCTACAAATCAAACAGGCAGACATATCTGCATTGCTAATTTGATCGCCTGTTTATAAGAGTTAATGTGGGGGTTGATACTTACTCTCACTGCACCATTTAGTATATACTATGGGAAACGTCTCCTAGAAAACACCCCTTGTCATTTCTTTGGAGGGGCTTGTGCATAATACTGCTGGATACACACATGGCTTTAGAGTTAATATTGTTACTAATGATAAATAATCTAACACTTCTTGAGTACCTACTATCAGGTAAGGCACTGTGCTAGGTGTTATGGGGATCAATAACCTATTGTGGACCATGGTAAAGTGAAATAAATAATCACCCCAAATCCCTCTGGAAAGGACCAGGCCTATAACCCACAGAAAGATGCCTAGAGACGTTCACCGAGCACTGAGCATGAAATGCCTGTGCCAGGACTCCTCAGTGTAACTCTGGAAAGGCTTGCAAACAATTTACCATTCCAAAAGAAATGCCAGGGAAGGATCAGGTCTTGCTACTTGCCTGTACAGAGCCTGGCATAGCACATGAATAATGAGTAGAAAAAAAATGCACACGAGAAAAATCACAACCAGGTAATGGCAACAGCACTTAATTTCTTATTACAAGTCAGAGAACACTCCTCAACAATGCTACTTCAAAGTGAATTAAAACAAATCTCTAACTGAGTGCTCACTTTGTAACAGACCTGGGATAAATATACACAGCTCCTGGCCCCCAGGAGTTCACGCTGCAGGAGAGAAATGAACACACGGCACGTATGCGGAGGTGCCGTAAGGGACACATACATAGCATTATTCATCTACTAACTCAACAGAATGGAGGCCTATACCCTGTGAGCACCAGAAATACAATGGTGACCAAAAAAAGGATCTCTCTCCATGGGTACATGAATTAAGGCACAAGATAGACATTAAAACAATCACATCAGTGAATCAATAGTGTTAAACTGAGGTACATTATGTAAAGGAACATGAACCTATGAGAGTGAAATGAAGAGATCTGGATGGATAGTCACAGAAGGTAACAATGAACATGAGGAGTCATGGGAAGAGGATGTCAAGGGCAAAGCTCTGGCTTGTAGAAATGTACAGCTTATGGAGCCATCGCTTCTTGAAAAAATACCAGCCCTGGAGGTCTAAGTGGATAGGCTGAGTAGGAAAGTGATCTGTGATTATGGAACTCAGAAAGCACAACCGGCCGTCATTGGCATATTGAAGATAATTCAAGTCATAGGCTTACATGAGATTACCCAGAGAGAAAACATAAAGGGAAAAGAAATGACCTAGAACAGGTCTTAAGAAGCTTCCTTAATTAATGGGCACACAAAAGGAATGCAGCTAAGAGGATGTGTCAGGGAGAAACATCATGCAAATCCAGTGGTCTTAACAAGTGTTCATACCTCCTGTTTATACTTACAGTGTATTCCATAGTACCGTGGGGCTTCTGAACCACCATCTTCTTCTCTTTTTTATCATGTGTTTTGTTTTGATTGTCATCTGAAGAATAAAATGTATGTAAATGAATAATTTCATTTTCAGGAATGGAGGATAAGACACTCGGGAGTATATCAAAACTACTTTCAAATGGACTAAAAAAATAAAGCAGACCCTACTAGGAAAATGGACTATGGGCACAAATAGACCATACTCTTAAAAAAAAATACTATTCATCAGTGAACACCTGAACAAATGATTTCTGTTAACTATAATTAAATAGTGCAAATAACAAATATTTTATAGTTATTAAAGGAATAGTATAAATAATACACAATGAAGTTAAAACTAGTATAGTTAAGATATAAACGACGCATAATGGAAATCAATCCTACCCTTTTAGTTTTTTTTCTATTTTTTCAAGCAAAGCATAATTAAAATAACATAGTAAATCGACAATTTTATACATTACTCAATGCTCACCATTCAATGTTATTACACTATTATTGATTACATTCCCTATGTTATACTTTTTGTAAGCTTTTTTTATTTAAAAAAATTTTTTTAATGTTTATTTATTTTTGATAGAGAGAGACAGAGCATGAGCGGGGGAGGGGCAGAGAGAGAGGGAGACACAGAATCTGAAGCAGGCTCCAGGCTCTGAACTATCAGCACAAAGCCTGACGCGGGGCTCGAACTCACAGACCATGAGATCATGACATGAGTGGAGGTCGGACGCTCAACCGACTGAGCCACCCAGGCGCTCCATCTGTTATACTTTTCGTCTCTGTCATTCATCTTATAACTGAAAGTTTTGCACCTCTTAATCCCCTTCGCCTTTTTCATCCATCCCCTCATGGACTCCCCTCTGGCAACCACCAGTTTGTTGTCTGTATTTAAGAGTCCATTTTTTTGTTTATTCATGTGTTTTTTTCAATTCCACATTTAAGTGAAATCATATGGTATTTGTCTTTGATTTATTTCACTTAGCATAATACCCTCTAGGTCTATCCATGTTGTCACAAACGGCAAGATTTCATTACTTTTTATAGCCAAGCAATGTTCCACTATATATATATATATATATATATATATATATATATATATATATATCACATCTTCTTTACCCATTCATCTATCAGTAGACACTAAGGTTGCTTCTGTATCCTGGCTACTGTAAACAGTCAATACATCTTTTCAATTTAGTGTTTTCATTTCTTTCAGTAAATACTCAGAAGTGGAATTACCAGATCGTATGGTATTTCTATTTTTAATTTTTTGAGAAACCTCCATATTGTTTTCCATAATGGTTGCACCAACTTACATTCCCACCAACAGTGCGCAAGGGTTCCCAGCCCTTTTAGAAAGTGATTTGTTAATGTGTAACAATAGTCATAAAAACGTTCATTCTTTGGTTCAGTAATCCTTCCCTAGGGGATTCATCCTAAGGCAAAATTCAAAAGAAGAAAACTGCCATATATCATAGCATATGGTTAGTGTGATATTATTGATAATACTGAAAACTTGGGACGACCAAAATGCCGGAGAACATATTATAAGTTGGGCCATAGACTTTGCTGTTTTTACAGGCCAGAACTGGTCAGCCCAGAAATTTAGCAGCTGCATTATGATTCAAATTAATTCTCATTTAAATGCATCTTAATATAATCAACCCCGATACTGAAAACACAGACAGCCATACTGCAGTGAATAAAAATTTAAATGACGAAAAATATAAAATTGAATTAACTGTGAAAAGATGCTCTAACTTGCATGTGATCTGAAAAATGCAAATTAAGACAATGCAACATTTTACATCCATTAGCATGGCAAAAATCAGAAAGCTGGAAAATTCTAGTGTTGGCAGAGATGTGAACTGTTAGAAGGGATGTAAACTGGTATAGCCATTCCAGCAAATTAAATATATATAGCCCATATGACTCAGCAATCTAACCGACAGACCTCCTCTCCCAGGAGATACATACTTTATATATATCATAAAGTCACTTGGCTTGAGGATGTACATAACCGCATCATCTGTGGCAGGGGAAAGCTGGAGGGTAAGTAAAATGTAGGAGATATGCTCTGGGATTCTAGGCAGTAATGAGAAATAACAAGCCTGAGCTATACACTGCAGCATGTTTACGTCAACAGAAAAAGAATGGGATGTACAGAACAACACCATTAGGTAAATTTAAAATAGATGCACACAGAGCAACTATACATTTTTCAAGGCCACATCCAAATAAAAGCCTACACACTGAATGCAGGAGAATGGTATGCAGTGGGAAGAGAAATGGGAGTGAGGAATGAGGATATAAGGAAATTAATGAATAAATAACAAGGAGCCCAGCTCTGACCAGTGATGACATGTCACCAACTAAGAAGTGTGATTAGCTCAGCGCTCTACACCTGAGCTCCTAAAACATCCCATGCCCCACTCTTAGATCAACAGTATCATCACATCCACATGACAAATATGGGTGTATTGAGTGAGAACTCAGAAGGTAATGCAGAAACATGAAAATAGTTAATTAATTTACGTGGGATTTATCTGCCTTTTAAATCGTTCCTTTATATTATTTAATGTTAACAACCAAGAAAAAAGTCATAGATGCTGTACCTAGAGTCCCTTTGCAGTCATCTGTATGTTCAATCAGACCCATTCATAGAACCAAAGAGACCTTGGAAATCCCTCCAGACTATTAAAAAAAAAAAAAAAAAAGTGACCTCCCTACCTTCAGGTGACCACATCTAAACTACTTCAGGAAGAAGAGACTGTGTTTTTTAGATCTCTAGATTCTCTAGATAGGGAGATTTTACATGGCCTGTTGAAAAACCCCATCATACTACTTTACAACTCTCACAATCTGGTATTCTATCACGTCAGCTCTGCTCTCTCTGTCCCACACTCCTGCCCTTCTCCTTGTCACCATAAACAGTTGTCATTGTAGGTAATCTTGCTTTCAGAACAGGCTTTTCACATCCTTTTGTAAGTGCTTCCTATTTCTAGAACCTAAGCTTCCTCTTCCCATCTGTGGCAACTTCTGATCCACACCTGTCCAGAAAACTGTGCATAATTGTTTCTGGTCCCAGTGGAATCACTGCTATAAGCCACCAAACCCTGAGTTTCCATATTGCTCACCTGCAAAAGAAAAACAGGTGCTAGCTGAGCCTTTCAGGATAAAGTTAACTTGTGTACCTGAATTAGTACGAAAATTACTTCTCCTTTGTCAGAGGTGGGTAGGCCAGAAAAATGTCATAGTAACATTATAAATAAGGCGGGGGGGGGGGGGAGCTTTCCCTCCAGAATCTAAGATTCTGAAATTCTTGAGGTAAAGGCCATGATGCCTACCATCTTTGAACATCTTGTGCCTTACAATGATACCTGGTATATATGTTTGAATGAACTTCCCAATACAGGTCAATGAACCTGATACACTTGATTGTGGGCAACATTTTCACTGATAGAGCATCACACCAGGAATATCATATAAACCTATCAAAGCTAGGGGCACCTGGGTGGCTCAGTTGGTTAAGTGTCTAACTTCGGCTCAGGTCATGATCTTGCAGTTTGTGGGTTCAAGCCCCACATAGGTCTCTGTGCTGACAGTTCAGAGCCTGGAGCTGCTTCAGATTCTGCCTCTCTCTCTCTCTCTCTCTCTCTCTCTCTCTCTGCCCCTTCCCCTGCTCATGCTCTGTCTCTCTCTCAGAAATAAAACATTAAAAAAAAAAAAAACAAAAAACTATCAAAGCCACAAGTCAAACACTAGGTTTTACTGTTGAGTCAATATTAAAAGCAAAGAACTGGCAAATTCTTAGAACCTAATTCGATGGTCTTCATATCATTATAGCACAAGGTAAGACTTCGGATGGATTCTTAATTTTTTTTTTCTTTTGCGTTACGTTTTAAAGATGGCCAGCTACGCGTCTCCATAAGTGAAGTCCTGTATACCTTACCTAGACATAGTCTGCAGCACATAGTCCATGAAGCACTGGAAAGGCTTCTGGCCCTGGAGAGAGCCCAGAAGAGACGGGAGCTGCCTCGGGCGAGAACGGCTCTGCCACGCTTCAGGATGGGGTTCCACCTCCAGCGTTTCAGGTGGGGACCCATGACCATCTCCAAGGGTAGAACTATCTCCCAGTGATACTGACACCTTTATTTCCAGCTTCAGCCTCCTCAGACCCTTATATGTACACAATTCGGACCCTCCCCCTGCTTTGGAAAACCTGGAGCAAATGATGTAAGAGTATCTACTGCCAGAGGGGAAACAGGGCCAGATGTCCCTCAGGAGCCATTCAGGGCAGAGCAACTGAACCTCCTATTTGCCCCACCTCTGAAAAAAGTTTTCAGAGCCAGTTTTTTCCAGCCTAATAAGGAAATAACTGTGGCAAAACTGACAAGACCCCTAGAGGAAAGAAACATGGCACAGCCCATCTCATTTCTCATAAGCCCTGGATGTGGGGACACCTGTGTTGACTCCCCACCCAGGTGGATCTGGTGCCCTGCCCCAAGTCATGTCTCCCCCCACCCCAGGTGTCTGCAACACAAGGCTCTTGGCTCCTGCATCTGAGGATGTCCTAGATATGAGTGTACAGACAGAAGACTCCTCTTGCTCCATGCACTGGGGCTGAATGAAGTTGATGTTCAGGAGCAGGTCCAGGGCCTGGAGGGGCATGAAGGCTGGATGTGAAGGAATCCCTTGCAGTGGTGGTCTGTAAAATCTTGGATGAGGTTACAACTGATGAAGGAATACATTTTAAGAAGATCTGTGGTTTGAGGACAGAACCTAAGGAAGGCTTAGAGGTGGGGAGTCAAAAGAAGTGTGGCTGATGGGGGGTGGCGAGTAAAAGGGGAAGAAGAGGAGTGACCTAGGCCAAAGTCAGATGCTTAACTGACTGAGCCCCTAGAGACTCTTAAATACAGAGAATAAACAGAGGGTTTCTGGAGGGGAGGTGGGTGCAGGGATGGGTTAGATGGGTGATGGGTATTAAGGAGGGCACTTGATAGGATGAGCACTGGGTGTTATATGCAAGTGATGAACCACTAAATAGTAGTAGGAAATTCTACTCCTGAAACCAATACTACACTATATGTTAACTTGAATCTAAATAAATAAATAAAAATAAAACTACCAAGGTTCTAATAATACAAACATTGAAAGAAGCAGTAAGGGTCCACCCAGGGGTGGGGTCTAATCATCACAGTGACAGACCATGTGTGGAATAAGCAAATACTGTGCTGTAACAGCCACCTGTGGGGTGTAGGAGCCCCAAGCAGGGCAGTGAGGCCAGGGCAGTGGTAAGGGAGGGGCCCTAGGATGCTAGAGTGAGGAGAACTGCATGATGTATTGGCTTCCTTTTGCTACTGTAACAAATTATCACAAATGTGCCTCCACCTCAAAAATAAACACAGGGGCGCCTGGGTGGCTCAGTCGGTTAAGCATCAGACTCCTGATCTCAGCTCAGGTCGTGATCTCACAGTTCATGAAATCGAGCTCCATGTGCAGCTCTATGATGATAGGGCGGAGCCTGCTTGGGATTCTCTCTCTCCTCTCTCTGTCCCTCCCCCACTCATGCTCACTGTTGCTCTCAAAATAAATAAATATTTAAAAACATAAAAATAAATACAAAGTTAGTATCTAACAGTTTTGTAGGTTCCAAGTCTGACATGAGTCTCAATGGGCTAAAATCACAGTGCCTACAAATTCCAGGGAAAGACTGATTTCTTTGCCTCCTCCAACACCTAGAAGCAGGCTGCTTTCCTTGGCTCAAGGTCCCTTCCTCCACCTGCAAAGCCAGCAAAACCCAACCGAGTCCTCTCACGTGCCATTTCCTAGCTCTTCCTCCCCTTCTGCTGCCCTTGTTCACTTTTAAAGACCCTTGAGTTTATACTGGCCACACCTGGACAAGCCAGGATGTTTTCCCTAAGGTCAGCTGATTAGCAACCTTAATTCCATCCATAACTTTAATGGGTTTTGGATTTTAGGACACAGACATCTTTGGTAAGGGGCATCATTCTGCCTACCGAGGATGCAGAACAGGTATAGGAAAAGATAAGAAAAGAGGTTCAGATTGAAAGAGGGAATTTTGGTGGATTCAAGGAGCGATCTCAGCTGTGAGTGTGCTGGGGGATGTGAAGGAATGCAGCACTGGCTAGATGTTCTGGTTCTGAGAAAAAAACAGCACAAATAAAACAATACAGATGTCATTTAAACCTGGCTGCAGTCACAGACCATTGGGAACCCGGTGAAGTCAGGACAGTAGACTTTGTTCACTACTGTCCTTGAAAACAGAAACAAAAGGCAACTGTGAATTCCTTGGATCTTGATTCCATAACCTCTATTACAGATATTGGAAGGACAGAAAAGACAGTATGTGGACTTTTTTTCTGTCATCCATTGTCTGAAGAAGCACAAATAGAATTTGAAAAGTATCAGGACCAATTCTGTAATGGCCTGACTCAGTGTGCACGTCTTCTTTTTTTACTTTCCTTGAACAATGAATGCTCTCTCCTCCTTCCGTCTCCATCATAAGACCAACTGAATGGGGTACATGAGCCGGCAGCAAGGACACTCAACACCTTGTCTAAAGAGGGACGAGAGCTTTCCACAGCATCCAAATGAGGGGGATTTGTAGAGGCAAAAATTGTCTATGTCTCTCTAGATCTTTCTAAGAAAGAGGTACCCTGATTTATTTATTTAAAAAAAATTTTTTTTAATGTTTTTATTTTAGAGACAGAGAGAGACAGAGCATGAGTGGGGGGGGGGGGGGGGGGTGGGGAGAGAGGGAGGCACAGAATCCAAGCAGACTCCAGGCTCTGAGCTGTCAGCACAGAGCCCGACACGGGGCTCGAACTCACAGACTGTGAGATCATGACCTGAGCTGAAGTTGGACACCCAGCAGACTGAGCCACCCAGGCACCCCTAATTTAAATTCAAGCTGGGGCTTCTGGGGGGCAGCTGAGCATCTGACTTCGGCGAAGGTCATGATCTCACAGTTTGTGAGTCAAGCCCCGAGTCAGGCTCTGTGCTGACAGCTCAGAGCCTGGAACCTGCTTCAGATTCTTTGCCTCCCTCTCTCTCTGCCCCTCCCCCACTCAGGCGTGCACGCTCTCTTTCTCAAAAATAAATAAAGATTTAAAAAAAATTTAAATTCAAGTTAGTTAACATATAATGTCATATTGGTTTCAGGAATACAGTTTAGTGACTCATAACTTACATTTAACACCCAGTGCTCATGCCAACAAGTGCCCTCCTTAAGGTCCATCACCCATTTAGCCATTCCCCTACCCATCTCCCCACCAGCAACTCTCAGTTTGTTCTCTGTATTTAAGAGTCTCTTATGGTTTTCTTTCCTCTCTGTTTTTCTTATTTTATTCTTTCTTCCCTTCCCCTATGTTCACCTATTTGTTTCCTAAATTCTACACATGAGTGAAATCATATGGTATTTGTCTTTCTCTGACTTATTGTGCTCAGCATAATACACTCTAGTTCCATCCATGTTGTTGCAAATGGCAAGATTTTTGATCACCAAGTAATATTCCACACACCACGTCTTCTTTATCCATTCATCAGCTGATTGACATTTGGGTTCTTTCCATATTTGGCTTTTATTGATAGTGTGCTATTAACATTGGGGTGCATGGGGCCACCCTGATTTATAAACAGAATCTACTTACAATGACAGGCATTTCCTTGAACTGGGAACTGATGTATTTGGCTGTGACAGTTTGACGATATTAACCATAAAATCAAGTCATGTGTCATCTCCCTTATGTCACCAAACATTTTTTCTGATTACAATTTGGTTTTGGGGTCAAAAATGAACTGAGTTCAACTAGCAATGCTGACACTTTCTCATAGCTGTGTGATGTTAACCAAGTTACCTGAAATCTTTGTGTCTCCATTTCCTTACCTGTAAAATGAAGAACTATCTCATAATGTTGTTCAGAAGATTAAATGAGATAACAAAGACAGTGTTCATCTCAGAGCCCAGCACAGAATAAGCGCTTAGCAAATGCTAGTATTATTAATAATAATGCAGTCAACATTAAGTTAATAGAAATTTGAACAGAGTAGGGTATTAAAAGAATTATCAACCTAAGCAAAAGGTTTCATTCCCAAAATACAGGAGTCATAGAAAATTAATATGATAGAGTATTATAAATTATTTAAAAAAGAAGAACTACATCTGATCACTTTGATACATGCCAAAGAAGCCTTGGATGAATGAATCAGCCACTATCTTTTCTTAAAAGGAAAAAAAAAAACTGTTAGAAAACTAAGAATAGGAGTGAACTTCCTTAACATGATGAAGAATTTTTACTCTTTGATATTAAAAATCTGCTTCTGAAAAAAATCAGTGGATCCCTAAAAGTTGTAAAACAAAAGCACTTTCCCTGTGAGAATGTTCACTTCCTGGTCTGTAGTGGCTTGTTCATTACCTGAACACACCCTGAACTCAGGCACCAGTGAGGCCTCCACCCCAGCTTTCTAGAAGAGAGACTTCAAGGTGTGCAGCGGGGGAGAAATACCCGCAGGCACTGCGTGAGCTCCACCCCATTCCTTTTATCCCTTTGTTTTGTGGGAGACACGTGCTTAAGAGCAATTCCAGCAAAGCTTTTAAGGCTTTGGGGCATAATGTCTCCCAATCGGCTAAAAGAAGCTAACCTAATGTGATGCAAGTCTAAACCTCAAGAACTTAAGGTCATAAAAATGAACTCTGTAGTGGAGATGAAAGCAGCAACACTACAAGCATCACAGAGACAGACCCTTTGGAGCTCCCAAGGATGAAGACGGAAAGTCTGCCATTCTTTGGAGGCCACCTTTCACAGCACTGCAACACAACACCTGTGGACCGTACTCCAGGCAGCTGCTGGTTGGCCAGTGAGCTCTTCAGAAATTAAGTGCTAGTCGAAACTGTCCTAAAGCATATCTGAGGCAACCGAGATGAGTTCTATCAGAAACGGAAAGCAAATACTAACACACTAACCAGTGTAAATGTAAGGGGTTACATTTACATTGTAAATGCCAGTAAGCCACCAGGGTGACTTGATCCCACGTACATTCTCCAAAGGCTTCTGTGGCAGCCTCGGCAGATAAGGACCAAAGAGAGGCTGGTTGGAGCTGGAGAGACAGGAGGGGAGGCTGCGGAGGGCGAGGGATGGTGGTGCCAGTCCCCCAGCATGTAAATCGGGGATATAGAGGCACCTGGCTGGCTCAGTGAGTGAATTCCTACTATCGTGGTTTATACTCAACTTTGTTTTGGAGTCTCTAATCAAAGGAAAAGATCAAAGTTTTACATACTGAAAAGAAAGAAATGAAATCTTCATGATCAGCAGATGAGTTAACTGTCTACCTAAAGAACCAACATCATGAAAATATCCAGAAATCATAAAATTGTTCAGCAAGGTGGCCAGATATAATAGTCTTTTATATTTGTGACAGAAGTGTATTTTGAAAAGTCCCAGACATAACAGTATGAAACTAGAAAATGTCTAGGAATAATTAAAATGAGATAATGGGAAGATACATATAAAGAAAATTCAAAAGGTTAACTAAAGTATGTATATGGAAGCTTGAATAAAGGGAACTACATATAATGTTCCTAAATTGGAAATCTCATTCTTGTAAAAATTTCACTTTCTCTTCAAATCACTGTTTAAATGAAATGCAATTTAAATAAAATTAAAAAAAAAATTTGGAGAAGGGAAACATGCCGAATTGATCATCATATTTCTGTAAGCATAAATACATCATAAGACTATCCAAAATTATCTTTAAAAGAAAAATGACAGTAGGAACACTGTATTGTTAAAACAAATGATAATAAAACCATGGCAATCAAAACACTATGGTGAAATATCAAAATTCAGAACTATATTGAAGTAATTTAATGTAATATATAAATGCCTTTAGGGGTGCCTGGGTTTCTCCATTAGTTGAGTGTGGGACTCCTGGTTTGGGCTCAGGCCATGATCTTGCAAACCGTGAGACTGAGCCCCACACCAGGCTCTGTGCTGACAGCGGGGAGCCTGCTTTGTATTCTCTCCTCTCTCTGCCCTTCCCATGCTCTCTTCTCCCTCCCCTCAAAATAAATAAATAAACTTTAAAATAAAATGCTTGTATAAGCCAGTAAGAAAAGGCTGGATTTTCCCATAAATGTCATGTAACTTCACATTAGAGGGGAGGCTTTGGCATCAGACAGACTCAATGACAGCCCCGGTCTGCCCCTAGCTCACTGTATAAGTAAGTAACTTCACTTAATCAAAGACAGTCCCCCAGCATGTAAATCGGGGATATAGAGGCACCTGGCTGGCTCAGTGAGTGGAGCATGTGACTCTTGATTTCAGAATCCTGACTTCAAGCCCCATGTTGGGTGTGGAGCCTGCTTTAAAAAAATAAATAAATAAAAATAAAAATATAAAATAAAATAAAATAAAATAAAATAAAGTGGGGATACCAACTGGACTCCCACAGAGAGTTGCTGTAAGGATTACATAAGGCATTTCGATCAAGGTAAAGCACTCCACAATGCATGAAAAAGGACTCAGGAAACCTTAAGAATTACTATTAAATGAGGTTGGATGAACACCAGCTAAGACCTGGAGAAAAATTCAGATCACTCTCAAATCAGTACAGGCAGATTCAAGATTTAATAGTTTAAAAAGTTAAGTTAGAAATTAACTTCTTCTTGAAGTTAGGGTGGCTGGGTGGCTCAGTCAACTGAGTGTCCAACTCTTGATTTTGGCTCAGGTCATGATCCCAGGGTCGTGGGATCGAGCCCCGCCATGTCCGGCTCGGTGATGAGCATGACGCTTGAGATTCTCTCTCTCTCCCTCTCTCTTTCTCTCTCCCTCCTTCTGCCCCTCGCCCCTGCTCACACACTTACTCTTTCTAAAATAAAGTTTTAAGAAAATGTCCTTGAATAAAAATACAGGATTTGTAATTGTTTAAAGAAATGTGTTCCCTATCGGTGATAAAACATTTCTGACATTGTTGGCCTGACTCTGTCAAGAGTGCAGTGAAAATGGGGTGCCTGGGTGGCTCAGTCGGTTAAGCGGCCGACTTCAGCTCAGGTCACGATCTCGCAGTCCATGAGTTCGAGCCCCGCGTCGGGCCCTGGGCTGATGGCTTGGAGCCTGGAGCCTGCTTCCAATTCTGTGTCTCCCTCTCTCTGCCCCTCCCCCATTCATGCTCTGTCTCCCTCTGTCTCAAAAATAAATAAACGTTAAAAAAAATTTAAAAAAAAAGAGTGCAATGAAAATATTAAATGTTATATTTAATATGTTTATAATATTATGGAATACCTGAATTATAAGCTGTTACAATACAATTTTTAAAAGGCATGTCATGAGGAACCTCATCTCCTGAGGATGGAGAGGGCAGGCATGTGAGGAAGAATTCACTATACTAAATATTAACTCCAGATTTTATCCTCTCTTGACACAAAGGGAAATGCCCTGTAGACCTTATTTTCCTTCTTTCAAGCATGTCACAGGCAATACAGTCCTTGACTAAAGTGAGTCATGCTGATGCAAAATCTAGAAAGCAAGAAGGGTGGGGGAGTTGTTTAAATTCTTTACCTCAGAGCCTAGTAGCGGCCCTCAGCAGGGAGCAGGCCCTCAAGTATTTGTGGAATGAGTTAACTAATCTCCTATCTAAGTGAACAGTTTATTTCAGTTGTTGAGTCAGCTTTTGACATAGCAGCCATAAAACCAAGAGCATTTCAACGTCACACATAGATGACACACATATATGATGAGCTCAGGTAGTTAGCCCAGACAGAAATCTCAACCTTATCAGCACTCACATTATAGCTCAGGGGAAATGGAAACTCCACGTATAATCAACTTTTTCTCCTTACTAAGAAACAACAATGTCCCTCGGGCTGTGGAGATGACACTAAAATTTTACTTAACTTTTGCCTTATTCCTCTCTCAGAGTTCACTCGGGGTACAACGGCTTTGCTAGGGTGTCTGTGCCAGAGGACTGGGCTTAAATTCCTGCTTCATGCTGATCCACGGTGGGGCCTTTGGGGAGTCACGCAGGTTCTAGGTGTTTTCATTTATAAAATAGGCTACTACCACCTGCATTAAATCATGATGAGTATTCAATTAAATAATGAAATAAAGCATCTAACTACAGGAGACACTCATCCAAAATAAGCTCTTTCTGCTCTTCCTTGTGCCTACAGCCACTTCTACTCTCCTTCCTACTCTCTTTCGTACCATCCGAAAATTCAAGGTCGCTTTTGTTTTTTCAATAAGTGAATCAAAAACTTAGTTGGGTAAATTTAAAATTTAGAAGAAACTATGAAATATAAAAATTCTGTATTAATCAAAACTATACAGTCATTAAAACATAGAGTTGAATAAGAGAAGGAAATACAAATAACCCATTTTATCCCCATTCAGAAAGAACCAATGCTTACATTCTCGTGAACAGAATTCCAGCAGTTCTCCATCTCTCTTTCTGTATGTATATAGGTGAGTTATTTTTTTTTTTCACAAAAATGAATCATACTCTATATACTGTTGGCAACCTGCTTTCCTACTGTAAAATTTTGTGTGTGTGAAAATTTCCCACATCTTTTTTCTACATCATTTTTAAATGGCACATAGTCTTCCATTTTATGTCATTTATGTTATTTTTATTTTTCCATTATTTAAAGCAATGCAGTGAATAAGACGTGGTATATTTACACAATGGAGTATTATTCAGCCATAAAAAAGAATGAAATCTTGCCATTTGCAATGGCATGTATGGAGACCGAGATTATAATGCTAAGAGAGACAAGTCAGACAGAGAAACACAAATACCATGATTTCACTCATATATGCAATTTAAAAAACAAAACAAACAAGCAGAGAAAAAAAAAAAAAACCAGAGGGGAGGGGCCAGAGAATGGGTTAGGTAGATGATGGGGATTAAGGAGTGCACTTGAGGTGAGCACAGAGGGATATATGGAAGTGTTAAATTACTATATTGTGCACCTGAAACTAATGTAACACTGTAGTTACCTGAAATTAAAAACTTAAAGTAAAAACAAAGTAACAAAATAATAAAACAATGCAATATTAGTCACTGTAGTTAAATCTTCTAATATGCACATGACTGGTTCCTTAGGGTAAATTTCTACAACACAGTTGTTGGGCCAAAGAGCATGCAAATGGTAAGTCTCTTGATAAAAATGGTTATTGCCTTCCAGAAAGATGTGACCACATTACTCTCCCACTATCAATGTATTAGAGCATTTTTCCTTTGCACCTCCCCCAGTACACTTCTAATTTGATTTTTCAAAAATCACTTAAGCTGAAAAAAATCACTGACCACATGTAATCTGATCTATTGTCCTTTTCTCAGCCCAAATCACAGTTGGATATTTCTCTTACATTGAGATTTCTCCTAATACAAATGTGATATTGCAGATCAATTAGGGAACAAGATGTAGATTAAACAGATTATAATAGGACTAGACTCAGCTTTAGCTCCTAGTACAACAGGTTTTTTAAAACACAGCTGCTTGGTTCAGTGATTATACTTTTTGCTTCAACAATAACAAGAATGGATTATAATATACTACGTTAATGGGAGTGTTGGAGTTGTGAGAGGAAAAATAAGGAGTGTCCCTTGATCACTGTCAGGTTACTAAGAGCTCGGGGATTGGGGGAAATGGGTAAATGTTGACCAAAGAATGCAAACTTCCAGTTTGGTGATCATAGTTAATAATACTATACTGTGTATCTGAAAGTTGCTGAGAGTGGATCTTAAATGTTCTCACCACAAAAACGAAATGGTAATTATGTGACCTATGGAGGTGTTAGCTAAAGCTATAGTGGCAATAGTCTTGCAATATACACATACACACACACACACACACACACACACACACACACACACACATCAAGTCAACACTGTATACTTTAAATTTATACAAAGTTACGTCAATTTTATCTCATAAAGCTGAAAAAAATATACCTTTTTATATTCATGCTTTATTTTTTAAGTTTTTATATTTATGCTTTTAACTATATTTGCAACGGTTATATCTTTTCAATTTTATGTTTAATTGGTTGTAATGCTCACCACCAATTCTTTCATAAAATGACTTTCATTCTTGAGGACTAGATTGTGATAGAGTCCTCAGGGGGAAAAGAAAAAGTCTCTCCCACTCAGTAACTCCGTTTAGGAAAGGTATGACATAAATGGTATGTTTCTCAGATTTAGTATGCCTGAGAATGTCCTGTTGTCTTTGAGCTTGAAAAACAGCTTTTACTTCACAACTATGAAAATTTCATTCCTTTGGTGTTCACCGCTGTGAAGTCTGTGCCTGACTCTCTTTGTTCCTTTGTAGGTAACATTTTTTATAAAGGTTGTTTTTACCATTTATGTGTGACCTGTGAACATCTGCCATAGTTTCTCTACATGCTGAATACTCCTTCCTCATTCTGCCTAAATATGGTGAGCTCTTTTGATTTCTAAAGTCAGGTATGAAAGCATTCTTCTTTCACTGTGTCGGATTACTGCTTCTTTTCCCATTGTTTTGATTCTTCGCCAAGAACACCTTTGATTGTTAGACTCTGCTCAAGCCTCGCCCCTGTCATCTGCTCTCATCATTTACATTCCTTCCTCAACAACTTGTGCACTCTGGGGGCATTTGTCAGGTTTGTCCTGTGCACCTAGGTTTTCATGGTATGACTTCACTTAAACATTAATCTAACTTCCCTGATGGGCCCAAGAAGCACAGGCCTAATTACTTCCATCCTAATAATATCAATTTATTTTATACCCAAGTCCCTTAAGTCTCTATATTCTGCCTGATTAAAAACAAACAAACAAACACATTATTTCTTGACATCCTCTTTCCACATTGAAGTCCATTTTAATCCTTTATTGTGTGATTCTTTTTTTTATTATTATTTATTTATTATTTTTTTTTAATGTTTATTTATTTTTGAGACAGAGAGAGACAGAGCATGAACGGGGGAGGGGCAGAGAGAGAGGGAGACACAGAACCGGAAGCAGGCTCCAGGCTCTGGGCCATCAGCCCAGAGCCCGACGCGGGGCTCGAACTCACGGAAGGTGAGATCGTGACCTGAGCTGAAGTCGGACGCTTAACCAACTGAGCCACCCAGGCACCCCTATTGTGTGATTCTTTGGGCTCTGAACTACCAGAATGATCATTACCTTGGAATAGAAGGCAAAGTTATTATATGTTGCGGCTTGACCTACTTTTATATTTGGAAATTCATTTCTCATAATAACATAACTTTGGCTTTCAGAACTTGTTACATGAAACAGAGAAATGACATACAGGAAATATTCATACATGTGGTTAGAAAAAGTCTACAAAAACGTAATCTGTGTCAGGAAATGTGTCAGGATTGAATTGTGGGAAATAATTCAGCAATTGCTAATGTTCATGTTGTAGCAAAACCCAAAAATATTTAAAAAGGAAAAGTAGAAAGTTTCACTCATTATTTTATTCTTATTAAGTTTCTTTTAAATTCAGGAGGGAAAACTATGATTTGAATGATTAATACAAACATGACAGATTATTGAAAGCTAGATTGATTCTCAACACTGCAGAGGTTCTCTCTGAATAAATCTTCGACCATGCAATCACAAAAGTGCCTATAGTCTTACTTAAGTGTTTTCTTTTTGCTAAAATAACTTCTCAATTTTCTTAAAATATCTATTTCACTGCAGTATTTTTAAAAATTAAACTTTTATGCTAAAACACTACAAAATCACGAAAATATATTTTATTCCAATTTAGGCTTGCCTCCCATATTTGTAAAATTTCTCCATCTTTTTCAAATTTTACATCTGCCTACCTGTGTTTCAGTTAAAGAACTTTCCTACTGAGGATATTACCCACTTTGAATATTCCCATTCCTATCTCCACTTTCACAGAAGCAAGGATGTGCATTATCCTAAGACTAAAGAATAACGTATTCCTTTAATATAGAAGAATTTAATGATATAATTCATGCCATTAAATATATTTTGATACTGTAATATGGACCAGACAAAAGATACATATGTACACATCTAATAAGATGCATGATTATCAAACAATTCCTTAAGAGTTCACATAAATAAATATAAGTTTAAAAAGAGTCAGTCACATGCATCAGCAAATATAAGTGCAAGCACAGAAGAGTTGACTTCATATATTCTAGAAGCTTTGGGGCAGTATTTTTTTTGGATGTTGACCCTGTGCCATGTGCTACACTGGGTACTGGATCTAGATTTATCTGATACCATCTGCCTCAATGTAATTAATTCACTTCCTTCTCCAGCTCCCCTCTGAGAAACAAAACAGTTTTAGAATTTGCACCATTTTGTTACAATGGGGCAACTACAATGACTCAATCTTTCCATAACATCTTTTATAGGAATCTAACTGTTGCATTCTTGTAACTGTCAGGGGATAGCAATGAATTGTTACCCAAGGCTCACATGAGGCATAGATAAATCTAATTTAACAACAACAACAAAAAACATTATTTTGTCAAAATATGCTTCCTTAGATTAGGTAGATGTTAGCAATGTAGAAATAGATACCTACAGAAAGTTATTATTTTCCTTCTTTATTGATTATAGAACTTCAAATTTGTCTAATGTTCTTTTTGCAAAGCCCTTGGGTTTACTCTATTATATTATCCAGTTTCTATATTTTATTACTAACACTAATACGTAAAAAAAAATGTGTAATACGTAAAAAAAATTAAGAAAACAAAACTCTCTTGCAACTTTTGTACTCAGAGAAAACGATTATCAACATACTGTTTATAGGTCCTTCCAGTCTGTTTATTATTTGTCATCCATTAACTTTTTGTGTTGACTCTGTATGTTCCCTGTTAACTTCTGTGACATGTGAGGGTTATGTTACACCTGTGAGTAGCAAATTACAGGCTTTTCACCTGAAATCTAGGACCGTCTAGACAAATCCACTTGGTACCTCAAAAACATCTCCAAACATAAACACACTGAATTCTTTTTTCCTTCGTAAATTTTCCAGTTTGTCTGTTCTGGACTGTTCTTTTTCTCCTTCACACACTAGAATGATCACCAAATACTGCTGATTCTATGAGCAAAATATCTCCTTAAGGGGCCCTTTCCCCTCTGCCCCAGTCTCTAGCCAGTATTACTTGCCTTCAGGCTCATTTCTACCCAATGTCCTCAGATTTATCATCTTAAAACACACAATTGGGGAGTTCCCCCAATAGCTCCCTACTGATTACAGAAAAGTCCAAATCCTTAGTGTAGCTGACAAGAACCCATTTTAGTGTCTGTTCTCCCCAGGCGAGAGCCACCAGAAGAAGTAGAAATGGGATTACTCTTGATTTGAGACCTACTGCTCCACCTAGTGGTACAGAATAACATCTAGGGATGGGAGTCTAGGGAATATGCCAGGTCAGCCCTATGAGATCAAGCAAACCTGCCAACATGGGTGTTTGTCTTCTAGAGACTGATGTGAAAAGAGACAAAGAACTCTGGAATTCAATGGCCATCTAGTGGTTTTCTGTTAGCACTGAATTCTCCTAGGGAAATGCCCCAAACCTCCAAACCAGTTATCATTACCATTCTTAAGAGAAAATGAAAAGCCACGATTGCATCTCTTTACTTATTGCTACCAAATAAAAGCACAGAATAATTCTGACCCAACTATTGCACTGCCACCTATATCCTTCCAGAATTTTCATGAACTCAAACTGAAACAGTATACATTCATCTATGTATTAATTCATACACCCCATGCAAATTTAAAGAGCACCTGTAACTCAGATACTACACAAAGCTAATGACACAGGGTCCAAGTGACGATAGCCTATAAATAGGAAATCAGACAAATAAATCCATGACAAGAGTGCCGAACGAGAGTCTAAGCTGGCCACGGACAGGTAGGGCTTCCTGAGGTGATTTTGTGGTCAAGTGAGAGTTGGTTAGGTAAAGAGCAGAGTGAAGGGTACTGTTTCAGATTTAAAGGATTACACATGCAACAGAGAGCAGCACATTAAAAGCTGTCCCAGCACAGCATCCACAGCACAGCATCATGACTAAAAGAAACCTCAATCAATAGGAATCCACCAGCCTCTTTCAGGGAAACCCTACAAAGCAAAATGTCTCTGCTTGAAAAAACTTCTTAAGCAACTGCATTTACAATAAAGATGAAAAAAGATAATATTTAAGCTGCACAACTATTTAAAGCCACACATTTTCAAGTGTCCATTTTGCACGAGTCATATGTAAAAGAAGATGAGAAATGCAATTTCTTAATCCTCTTCCTCTTTTTGGAAATAAGGGATAATACTCAACACTTTAAATTTAAAAGGGAAGTCTAGTCACAAAGAAGTTTATTCAATAGGTGACGATTACAGCTTTTTATAAAATCCTAAATGGCTAGAGATTAAAAGCATCCATTAAGCTATGTAATACATGATATAATGACATTATAATCAATACATGATAGAATCACATGTGGACTGCTACAAACCACATACTTTGCACTGCAGATACCTCATCTGTCTCTGTCGGAGAAATGTCTGCCCAGTCACATTTATTACCACTGCAAAGGGAGCCCCTTATATCTTTGATGAGCACTGCCAGAAAGTTATATTAAAATGGAGACAAGATATGTCTCCCAGAAACTTTGGCATTAATTGTGACCAAACTTGGGGCCCTTGGGAGAAGTCTCTGCTACAAGAGCACATTTCATATAGTGTAATGCACCCCGTTCTCAGAGACCCCATCGTCTCTCTCTCTTAGCCTAGCAGTCTTACCTACCCTGTAACCTGTATGCCACATCAAGTTTTGGCTCTCAGTTCCCTTTCTTTTCGGAACATACCCCAGGCCTGCATGTGTGAGATGGGTGATCCCGGTAAAGCGGGATTATCACTTCCATCACACTCAAGTGGGATTATCACCTCCATTACGCTGGCTATGCTACTTTTGTTGACACAGTTTCAGATGCAATGAATATTCTGAGAAACTCTATAATACTGCAGACTCATTTTAACATTCCCCTTAACTAAAGGTGCCTGTTTGGCTCAGTTGGTGAAGCATGCAAGTGTTGATCTCAGGGTCATGAATTCAAGCCCCACACTGGGCATAGGTTACTTAAAAAAAAAAATCCCCTCAACTAAAACTAAGTCATGGTCTTTTTTTTTTTTTTTTTAACTGATGGATGCTAGACCACGTCTCCACCATTTTCTATTGTCCAGCTGATGCCACATAGTACAGGCATGTCTAGCAACACATTTAAGGATATGTCTATATACCTTAAGAAAAGCATTTCCCATACAAGGTAAGTGACCAGCCATTAGATAGATACTTATTAGGGCACACTAGGTGCTAGAGGCTGGGAACCCAAAGTTAAATGAGACACACCAACATTATGCCACTGTCCTCCTTTACCCAAGATTATGTATATAAAACAAGGGTGAACGGCACCTTGTAGCTCTCAATAAACTGTTATTATTAGGACGACAATCATCAGTTATATGTCAATATTCTTTTATTTAAAAAAAATTTTTTTTAAATGTTTATTTTTGAGAGAGAGAGAGAGAGAGAGACAGAGCGTGAGCGGGGGAGGGGCAGAGAGAGAGACAGAATCCGAAGCAGGCTCCAGGCTCTGAGCTGTCAGCACAGAGCCAGATGTGGGGTTCAAACCATGAACCACGAGAATATGACCTGAGCTGAAGTAGGACGCCCAACCGACTGAGCCACCCAGGCGCCCCTATCAATATTCTTTTAAAAACTATGACAGACTTTTAAAATGAAAATACTGGGGCGCCTGGGTGGCTCAGTCGGTTGAGCGTCCGACTTCGGCTCAGGTCATGATCTCACAGCTCGTGAGTTCTTTTTTTTTTTTTTTTTTTTAGTATAAGACAAGTATTTATTTGCCAGGCACACAGAAAAATGTGAGGAATAGAAATGCTTGCATACTCTTAATTTTTTGGTGTAAAAACACCTCCCCCCCTAATGTCAATATCCCTCCTATCCCACAAATCCCTGGATCTTGGAATGAAAGCCACTCTTCCCCACCCTCCCCTCCTTCAGCCCATGTAAGTTATGCACTCAAAACAAAAATCAATGAGCAATATAGGGTTTTACACAACAAAAAATTAGAATGTTGCAAAACTAAGTCTTCTACCGCAGGTCAAAATGTTGCTAAACATGGATATTCACACAACATGAGAGAGGGGGTTAAATGAGCCTTTATTAGAATGTTGTAGCAGTGTGTTTTGAAGGCGGCGGCCCTACAAAATAAGGATTTTAAATTAAGTCCCTAACTGCATGGATAGGAAAACTAGGGCTGGGGCTGAAGTGGGGAGCAGTGTACCCCATCTCCACATCGACACATGTGTGTGCATGCACACAGGACACCCTTGCACCTGCACAGAGACAGCCCCGTGCACAGCACACTCACGACGGCTTCTGTCTATCCTCATGGAACTGGTTTTTAAAGAGTGGGAGAAACCAAAATGAAACTAAGAGCAGACCTGATCCTCTGAAAGACATTTCTGTAGACTCGAAAGAGGGTTTAAAAAAAAAAAAAAAAAAAAAGTCTGAAGGCGAACCCTGGCAGCATGGCCCCGCTTTAAGGAAAGGTTCTAAACTAGACCCAAACAGAAACCCTGACGTCTTGGAGGGGCAGGGGCACCTCCCCACCAGACACACCAGAGCCCTGTTGGGCTCTGTGCTAACAGCTCAGAGCCTGGAGGCTGCTTCGGATTCTGTGCCTCTCTCTTTCCCTGCCCCTAACCACTTGCATTCTGTCTCAGTCTCTTTCAAAAATAAATAAACATTAAAAATTTTAAAAATAAAATAAAATAATGAAATAAAATGAAAATACTACCAGATTGCCACCAATACTCACCAGTACTATAATATCTCTTCAGTTCTGTACGCCTGATCTCCTTTAACTGATTATTTTTTCTCTTTTTTTTCTCATCAGTGATATATTCCTCTTCCACAGCAATGTTGCACTTGTCTTGTTCTAAAATGACTGCTTTCGCATCCTCTTTTCCAGTGTGGGTCCTTGTGGCAATAGCTGAGGCTGTCTCTGCATTTTGTTTGGCCTGTTTTTTCTTTTTCAATCTAGGAATGAGGGAAAAAAGGAAAAACACTGAAGAAAGAAATGATTTTCTAGGAGAAATTATATTAGTTTCATGCTGATGGGCTTTGAAAAACTACTTAACTGATACAGAAAACACTTTATATTTCTGTTAATCACATTTTCCTCTTATTGTCTTCTTTTCTAATCACTTAAAAATTCTTATTACATAGAGTCCTGGAGTATTTCCTCAATCTTATATCCTCAGTACTTACATCTCAGAAAATTATTAGGAAATCCTCCAGGCCTGGGGGAAGACTAGATTCTAAATGTTGAACATTTTTTTAAATCAAAATATACAGCTGCCATGTTTGAAGTGTTACATTAAAAAAAGAGAGAGATGGGGCCCCCTGGGTGGCTCAGTCGATTGAGCGTCTGACTTCGGCTCAGGTCATGATCTCAGGGTCCATGGGCCTGAGCCCTGTGTTGGGCTCTGTGCTGACAGCTTGGAGCCTGGAGCCTGCTTTGGCTTCTGTGTTTCCCTCTCTCTTTGACCCTCCCCCAATTCATGCTCTGTCTCTCTCTTTCCCCCAAAAATAAATAATCATTAAAAAAATTTTTTTTAATTACAAAAATAAATAAAGAGAGAGAGAGAGAGTTTCAGGTTTTCAACGGTACCTTTGGACTGATGGGCAAACACATTTGTAAGAATAAATCCTTTATAACTGATTCACACACTGAGTGTAGAACTTTGGCAAGCTGGCTCAGGTCCGAGCAATTCTTTTCCTTTATACATAGATGCTAGTGGTACCGAAGAAAGAGCTGCATTTCCAGAGACAGAAAATGCCATAATGACAATATATATAGTTATCATTATCATTACCAATATCAGAGCTGACTGATACATTAGTTAACATATTTGATGTTTTCAATCCCTTACTGAGTCAAAGATGTGTAAGAGATGAAGTTTATCATAATTTGCTGAGATCCAATAACTCAAAATATTTTCCAACTGAGGTATCACTGTAATTAATTGATGTGTCACTCTGTACTTACCAGGCTTTCTGAAGAATGCTTTTACCTTACCAGAATATAAAGAACAAGGGTCCTGGCCTCTACTATACATGGCAGTCTGCTCCAGTGTAAATATTTTTAATTAGGACTCTTTTTGCTCCCTTTCTGTTTACACACAGTCACTATCTCTGACACATACATGTCTATTTCCTTTGCTATCTGGAGCATTTATACAATTCAATGTTGGGCAAGGATAAAGAAATGTTTTGGGAGAAAAATGAAATACCCGCAGGAATAATACAGGGACTGAGGTCAGATTTTATGTTTCTTTGCTTTGTGACATCGAACAAATCCATTTAACAGTTTGGAAAGGTCCCTCACTGAGGCCTATTTAATTGGGTCCGATTGAGAGAATATGTGTCAACATGTAACACAAATAAACAAACTGAAATAGTAAAATATCCCCTCACATCATCACATAATGACATGAGAACTAAGCATGGTAAGATACATAATACATTCAGCTTTTGAGATAAACTCTCATATTCCAACAAAATATTTCAACTAGGCTGTAATTCATTGAACACTTAGCAAGCAGTCATGTCCTTAGACTCTAGCTGGCTAATAAATGAGCATATAGCCTAGGAGAAAGGACAGCTGGGCAAAAATCATAGATGCACATACTCCCCATCTCTTAGTTTAGCTATCTTGTTATGTTTACTTGTTAAACAAACCACAAACCAAACCAAACTGGAGATTCATAAAAAGGAGTTCTATTCAGTAGACATGTTTTTATTTTCTAACCTCAGATCCTAAATTTTTTTTTTTCTGGTAAGAGTGAGTAGTTCTTCACAA
This sequence comes from Panthera uncia, assembly GCF_023721935.1. Taxonomy (NCBI): domain Eukaryota; kingdom Metazoa; phylum Chordata; class Mammalia; order Carnivora; family Felidae; genus Panthera; species Panthera uncia. The sequence continues at coordinate 82,282,412 of NW_026057580.1, read as the reverse complement.
TGTTGAGTCAGATAATGTTCCTAATAAAACAATTTCTCTCTCGATCAAGATTATTATATGTGAGACTGAAATTAGTATACAGTAACCTAGACATCATGAAGAGATTAGCACTTTGCTTAGGGAGGTCTATGCAAAGATCTCTGTATCCAAAAAGCTGGCTATGAATGCGCTGATCTTCTTCTGATATACTAGCTTATCAAAAACATGCTTGAGATGAACTTTACTGACACTTCCAAAAATCATTCCTTCCAGGAGGAGAGAAAAGAGGTGTTAAAAATTAATTCTACACAGCCTGAGATATGTTGCTTGTTCCTCTTCTGGATTTTTCCACTTTAGGTTGATTTAAATGTCCTCATTTCACAGTCCCCATGATAATTAAACTCACTCAGATCTAGGGCACATGTTTTGATGAACAGCAGCACTCTTTGGGGACATCTCATTAGAGACTGATTTTCACACATGGAAATAGCAAAATGGGATACACTGTTTTATTCATTTGCCCCTTTTCTGCACAGACCATTAATGTCAACACATATAGCCAAAAGTAATTGTTTAAAGAAAAAATGCTAGGAAACAGCAATACCAAACTTGTTTAACAGAAAACAGAATACAATTTAATACTTCACCAGTTTTACAATCAGCTACATCTTTTGTTTTGACTAGAGTACTCATGAGAATTTATTTCTCTGGAGTTTATCAACATGGTTAGAACATTCTGATCTTGTAACTGGAAATCGGATGTGAGTTTGGGAAGCCCACTGTAAATTCTTTCTTCAAAGCATGGAAGTACATTTTTAACCCCGTGCCTAAGAGGGAAAAACTGCCATCCGATGTCTGTGGTACAGTTAATACTCTTCCAATGTTCCTGTTTAGGCCTTCTCTGTTGTTCTGCAGGTCAATATCTATCGTGGTAAGACATGCTCACAATAGGGTTTTGTTATCACTAAATTAAACTGAAAACAAAAGGTTACACAAGAACATAAACGAAGCTTTTTTTAATGACACCAAATGTACAGTTATTCATTTTGTGGACCAAAAAAAATACTTAGCAAATCATCTTTTATTTTTTTAAAGATTTGTGGGATTTCTAAAAAAAAAAATGTTTGCTTATTTATTTATTTTGAGAGAAAGCGCATGCACGCAAGGTGGGTAGGGGCAGAGAGAGAGAATCTGAAGCAGGCTCCGAGCTGCTGTGGGGCTTCAACCCCAGGAACCAAGAGATCATGGCCTGAGCTGAGATCAAGAGTTGGATACCTAACCCACTGAGCCACCCTAGAGCCGCACTTGGCAAATCATCTTAAGCATATGAATGACTGCAAACAATGAGACATATTTAAATTTGATGGCTGTGAATATGAATCCAAAACCCCACTTTTATTTTGTTATGCTGCATTTATCTTTCTTTAAAGAGATCAGAATTACATAAAACAAAATTTTTTTAATGTTTATTTTTGAGAGAGAGAGATACAGAGCGTGAGTGGGGGAGGGGCAGAGAGAGAGGGAGACACAGAATCTGAAGCAGGTGCCAGGCTCTGAGCTGTCAGCACAGAGACCCACGCAGGGCTTGAACCCACAAACCGTGAGATCATGACCTGAGCTGAAGTCAGATGGTTAACTGACTGAGCCACCCAGGTGCCCCACATAAAACAAATTTTACTACTCAGTCTCCTCCCACTACTAAAACCAAGCCCTGTCAATTCTGTTTCCTAAATCTTTCCTTCTCAAATTCATCTTCTCTTCTTGATCTCTGCTCCCACTAAATCATTTCAGGTTTTCATCATCTCTCTGGACTATTTTTGACAAGATAATTATTCTTTGTTTTATTGTAAAAATTATACTTGTTCATATTCAAAAATATTAAAAATGCAGAAAGGTAAAAAAGAATAAAACTTAAATGAAATGTTACCACTAAGAAGCAACCACTGTTTGGGAGAGATAACAGCAAATCCAGAAGCTGGAGAAATCACACTTTCCCGAGGGCAGAAGAATGAGGCAGTATGGCTCCGCTGTCTTGACCCTGAGCTCTTCTTTGTACCTTCCCTACCATAAAGGAATATTAAAGGACTTATTCTGGAATCTCTTGGCTTTTTTTTTTATTAAAATTGTGTGCACCTGTAGGGCACATGCACACCTCACTTTTCCCTGCTAGCACCCAACCCAGAGTTAGCAGACTTAAGAAATAAACAAGGTGATATTGCTAAAGAAAGCATTTTTAGTAGCTGGATTAAAAAACTGTTTTCCTCTGAAGCATTTTCCTTTACTAAAGGAAGTAAGCTCAGGGTTCTGGCAACAATCAGAGGCAGGGCCTTGAGCAAGTTCCTTGCTTTGTCTCTGCAGGGCTCCTCTGTTGCTTGCCCACATCCAGTGGAATGAAACAAAAAGGCATGGAATGATGAGAGAGGGTTTTCTTTAGCACCAGAGTGGAAGCTTCACAAGGGCAGGGATGTGTCTAGGTTTTGTTAAAATGCCAAACTCCCAGGGCCTCTCCATGGTACACATTAGATGCTCAGTATTTCTTGAATGGATGAACAAACTTGAATACGTTCTGATTTGGTTGAGATCTGCTTTCCTACGAACATGCCATTTCACAGTCTTCTTAATTAGCATGTTGTCAAAAGTAAACTCACATCTCCTTATTAATCTCACTTGATTTAAAAACAAAATACAGGGGCTCTTGAGTGGCTCAGTCAGGTAGGCATCCGAATTCGGCTCGGGTCATGATCTCACAGTTCATGGGTTTGGGCCCCACTGTCGGGCTCTGTGCTGACAGCTCAGAGCCTAGAGCCTGTTTCAGATGCTGTGTCTCCCTCTCTCTCTGCTACTCCCCCACTCATGTTCTGTCTCTCTCTCTCTCTGTCTCTCTCTCAAAACCAAAAATAAACATTAAAAGAAAAATAAAAAAAAAAAGAAAATACATTAGCCACATATAATTTAAAATGTATTAAACTATAGGGGCACCCAGGTGGCTCAGTGGGTTAAGCGTCTGACTCTTGGTTTCAGCTCAGGTCATGATTTCGTGATTCGTGTGTTCAAGCCCCCATTTTGGGCTCTGCGTTAACAGTGTGGAGCCTGCTTAAGATACTCTCTTTGTCTCTCTCTCTCTCTCTCCCCTACACTCTCTCGCTTCCTTGCTCTCTCTCTTGTGAGTGCTCTCTCCCTCTCAAAATAAATAAACTTTAAAAATAACTAAAGTGTATTAAACTATAGAGTTCTTTAATTAATATTAAATTAGTTCTATCTGACTCTTTCCCTAAGGTAAGTGCCATAAGCATAAATATCTAGCACTGCATTGTCCAATATGGTAACTATGAGCCAGCCACTTGTGATGATTAGTTTAATTAAAATTAAATAAAAATTTAAAATTCAGTTCTTTAGTTGCAAGAGCCACATTTCAAGAGCTTAACAGACTAGTGGGTACTGTAGTGAGTGACAAACATATAGAACATTTCTATCATCACAGAAAGTATTGGATAGTACTGACTTACAACTACTGATTCAACAGTCAGCCCTATTAGCAAGAGACTAACGAAAGAGCGAAGATAGATATCATTTAATATTTAGACATTTAGTATATGCATAGGGTATGTCAACAAGGGTACACATAAAAAAAAAAAACAGTAAAGTGAGTTTCTGGCAAGAGTTAGTGGCTGGGGGAAAGAGAGTAAGAAAAATTACTTTTCATTGTGTTCTGTTTTGTACCTTTTGGATTTTACACTGTGTATAATAGTCAGAAAAATATATTTTTTAAGTATTTAGTTTTTGAAGTCTCTTCCCTATGACAAGAATAGTTTAACACATACTGCCAAATTTTAAAAATCAAGTTTTACTTTTTAAAGATTATTACAGAAAGTTTTAAAGAGGTTTTTCTAACAGAAACTACTACTGAGTTGACTAATGAATGAGACACCATGCTATGTACTTTATAAATATCATCCCAGCCTCACAAAAGCCCAACGAGGCAGGCAATCTTATCTCCCTGTTACACAGAAGAAAAGGAAGGCTATGGAAACTTAGGGCCATTTCCCAAGGTCACAGGGCACAGTTAACCGGTAAAGCAGGAATTCACAAAGCCAGATGTGAGTCAATAACCTCAGGGCCTCCCCAGTCCACTCCTACAATGCTAAAGCACCTATGTATATCTTGACTTTAAAATAAAATTCACTGGGTTTTGGAAATTCTATGAACTATTTGAGGGAGAGGTGCCTGGCAATCTGGTGGGCCGAGAACATGCTTGCAGGAAGGAAAGATTTCAATTCTGGGCTTGGCTCTCCATGTAATCTGCTATGACCTTCTTTGAAAATATGACAAACCCTCCAGCACTCTTCTAAAGTAAAACAAAAGCAAGAGGCTGATGACATGATTTTCAAGCTTTGGTCTGACTCCTACAGTTTACATTTAGCTGAGATTAAGAAATGTGCTAAAGCAGTTTTGAGGTTAAAAAAAATCTTTTAGGGGCGTCTGGGTGGCTCAGTCGGTTAAGCGTCCGACTTCGACTCAGGTCACGATCTCAGTTTGTGAGTTCGAGCCTCGTGTCGGGCGCTGTGCTGACCGCTCAGAGCCTGGAGCCTGCTTCGGATTCTGTGTCTCCTTCTCTCTCTGCCCCTACCCCACTTGTGCTCTGTCTCTCAAAAAGAAATAAATATTTAAAATAAAAAATCCTTTTAAATCTAAACTGAACCTTCCCAAGACTCTGCACTCCTCTGTGCTCCCTCACACCTGAGTACATTTTCCTTCCACTGCAGCTTCCATCCTGGGAAAGTCCAGAGGCCAAGTTAGAACCACTGATATGTGAAATCACTGTATATGAACCATTCACATAAAAAGAATATTAAAAAAAAAAAAAAAGGTTCAAAAAAACCTTAAGGGCAGTATAGTTGTCTTTTTGCTTTTTTTAAAAAAAATTTTTGTTTTGTTTTGGTTTTATTTTCTTTGAGCACACACCTTAGTGTCTCATTTCATTCAGTTACAGCTTAAGAGGGAATGAGATTTGGTGTGTGAACTCCAGAGAATTAATGAAGAAAAGGAAGCCATACAGGAATAAAGGTTAATTCAGTATAAGTTTCTAACCAAGCAATCCAATAATGGAACTGGCTGCTTCATAAAGTAGTGTTCCCCATCATTAGAAATATTCAAGCAGGTCAGGTCCAAGTTCTGACCTCCAAAACCAAATGGGACTGCCCTGCCTATTTTTTTTCCAGATACAATTGACATAAACATATTAGTTTCAGGTGAACAACATAATGATTCGATATTAGTATATGCTGTGAAATGATCACCACAATAAGTCTAGTTAACATCCGTCACCTCATTGATGTAACATCCGTCACATCATTACAAAATTTTTTCTTGTGATTAGAACTTTTAAGATCTACTCTCTTAATAACTTTCATATATGCAATACAGTACTATTAACTATAGTTACCATACTGTAGATTACATCCCAGGATTTATTTATTTTATGACTGGAAGTCTGTACCACGTTCACCCATTTTGCCCACCCTCCAAAATACAGTTGACCCTTGACAACACAAGGGTTAGGGCCACTGACCCCCACACAGCCAAAAATCCACATACAACTTCTGAATCCCCCAAAACCTAACTGTTAATAGCCTACTACTGACTGGAAGCCTTACTGATAACATAAACAGTCAATTAACATATTTTATATGTTATATGTATTATATACTGTATTCTTACAATAAAGAAAAGAAAATGTTATTAAGAAAATCATAAGGAAGAGAAAATACACTTACAGTACTGTACATATTTATTGAAAGAAGTCCATGGGGGTGGCTGGGTGGTTCAAGTTGGTTAAGTGTCCTACTCTTGATTTTGTCTCAGGTCATGGTTGAACAGTTTGTAGTTTTCTGGCTTTGAGCCCCTACGTTGGGCTCCACACTGACAGGGCAAAGCCTGCTTGGGATTCTCTCTCTCTCTCTCTCTCTCTCTCTCTCTCTCTCTCTGCCCCTGCCCCTGCCCCTGCCCCTGCCCTGCTCATGCTCTCTCTCTCTCTCTGCCCCTGCCCTGCTCATGCTCTCTCTCTCTCTCTCAAAAATAAATAAAAGGAAAGAAAGAAAGAAAGAAAGAAAGAAAGAAAGAAAGAAAGAAAGAAAAGAAAAGAGAAAAAAGAAAGAAAGGGAAAGGAAAGGAAAGGAAAGGAAAGGAAGAAATGGGGGAGGAAGGAAGGAAGGAAGGAGGGAAGGAAGGAAGGGAGGAAGGAGGGAAGGAAGGAAGGGGGAGAGGGAAAGAATGGCCTCAGATGGTTTTTTGAGATGATTAAATTGAATGTGTTTTCATAAAAGGAAGGTCAGTTTTCACTTTCCACTGCAAATTTCCAACTGTGATATATGCCAAATAATATCCAACTTAAAGTCAGAGGGGGAAGACAGTTAAACAAACAAACAAACAAACAAAAGCACTCAATTAATGAAAGTTCTCTCTTAGAATTATGATCAAATAAAACCAAAAAGCTTAGGGGTAATCACCGGAAAAATATGTAGATGTACCTAATTCTAGTGCCACCCTTTGAGATAAACATTCTTTTTCCTCACTTTGTCTAATTTTGCTAATGAGATTCCCCCACCAAGAAAATTCATCAGTTAAAATGGAAATACTCTGGTTGGAAAAACCAATACAGTTAGAAAAAGAGATCCTTCAGCTCTGCGTTCAATAACTAGAGATATATCGTTATAGGTGAACACATATCCACATAATAGAATTTTTCTTGGCATCAAAAAAGAAACGCATTCTAACAAAGATTCATAAATAGAATGCCAATCAGGGACAAACCACAAAAGTTACCCTTTCTAGGATTTCTTTGGGCTATTAAAACAGGATGGGATCAGGAGATCTTCGGGGACTCTGCTAATCAAAGTGCAGGTGCCAGGAATGGATGCAAATTCTTACTCTTTCAGAGGAGACTTGGGGTGGGTTCTTAAGGGACATTCAGAGAACCTTATATGCCCCCTTTCAGTACCGGGATGACAATGGCACTGCCACAAAATGAATGTTTACTGTGTAGAATGTTTGCCTTGTGTTTATGAAACAAGACAGGCTTTTGTTGCATATATAGATTGCCGTGTGGGAGTCTAGTTCCTTTTTCTAAGAGTCAGGATGCTGAGTCACAGCCTGAAAAAGTTACAGGGAAATCAGTGGCACTGACAATGGTAATATATAACTCGGCTATAAACTGAGGAAGGGGAGCAGAAATGGGAATGTGCTTCAGGTGATAACTGTGTGGTGCGAAGAATAATCAGCAAAGTCCTGTAAATATGGTATTTAAGTCTCAGGGATTTTACTGCTTATCAATCAAGAATAAGCTGATAAATACAGCAACAGAGAACTGAACCCAAACCTGCAAATAGAAATGTTAAGTGACAAAATATAGGGGCGCCTGGGTGGCTCCGCCGGTTAAGTGTCGACTTGATTTCAGCTCAGATTATAATTACATGGTTCATGAGTTTGAGACCCGTGTCAAGCCGCCTCATGTAGGGCTTCACTCGGAGGTTGCTTGGGATTACCTCTCCCTCTCTCTCTGCCCTTCTTCTGCTTACACATGCACATGCACACCCTCTCAAAATAAAGAAGTGACAAAGCATAAATTTTTAAATTTCTTTTGCTTTACAGTGGTATTATATATGCTTTATTTAACTTAATTTGGTTAAACTAACTGGCTGGATTAGTTCCCTATGTCTGCTCTAACAAATTACCACAAACTCAGGGGCTTAAAATAACACACATTTATTCTGACAGCTCTGGAGGTCACAAGTCCAAAATCAGCTATAGGACTGCATTCCCCACAAAGGCACTTTCCCTGCCTCTTCCAGCTTCTGGAAGCTACATTCCTTGTGGCCCCTTCCTCCAGCTTCAAAAGTCAGCAGCACAGTCTCTGGCTTACTGAAAATCATCACTGCCTGCTCTGTAGTCAAATCTCCCTCTGCCTCTTTCTTAAGTGGACACTGAGACTGCATTTCAAAGCCCACTCAGATAATCCAGGATAATCCTCCTATCTCAAAATCTTTAACTTTTTCATTATCTTCAAGGTCTCTGTTGCTATGCAAGGTGACACTCACAAATCCAGGCATTAGGCCCTGGCTATCTTTGGTGGTGATCACTCAAGTCTACCTCACTGACTAAATTCACATTTGTAATATGAATTATTGTAAACTCATCATTATATCCCATGTCCAAATCATTAGCAGATCTAAGAAAAGTTCACGGCTGGCAATGAGTGGTTAGTAAACATAGATTTCTAAAGCAAAACCAAAAAGTTTACTCAAGACTCCTAAAACCTCAAGGTGCAATGGAAATATCACAGACATGAGCTTTCATTTTATGTTGGGTGACCTCAAAACAGCCTCTTGGAGATAGGGATATTGGAAGGAAAATTTTAACAGGCAGGATTTCTAAAGGGTTAAATCCCATTTTCATATCTGATCACTTCAATCATTACTGAAATCAGCCTTTCACTGTTTATATAATCACCTACAAAGCTGAAGAAGTCTTCCAAATATCTTCTTCTTTTATTGGAGCTTCTTAGTGTGCCCAGAAATCTTTTTAAGTCAATATTTTTAAAAATATATGTATATTTTTACTCAAAACAAATCATATGGTCAGACTCCCCAGTGATGGCACTGGGATATATTTCAGCGACATATTGAAATTTCAGCATAGCAGCAATATATTTCAAGGACATGATTCCTCTAGAAAAACAGAAAAATTTTGATTTCTTGAAGCTATTTCAGCAAAACAAGCAATTAATTAAAGCAGAGCTACTTGAAGTTTTCCAAGCAGAAATACAGTGATAACAGGGGTTTTGTTCTCAGATTTTAACCTAACTCCCTGCTAACTGCTTAAACTATAGAAACATGGAGGAAAAGAATAAAAAATACAGTCCTAAAAATAATCAGTTTAGTATAAAAACTAATGCTTTCCAAAAAGCCTCATGAGTGAAACATAACATTTATGATCAGCAGAAATGTCTCGCTAAAGAAAATGATTTTGAGTGGCATAAAATTAGAATATGCTCTAACTCGACTTCTCAACCTCCTTCCAACTTTTAAAATATATTCTAATAATTTTCAACTGCCTCTGAATAATTTTAGACACACACATATACTTAACTCTCTTATGATAATGCTATTTCAACGTTATAAATTAGAGGTGGCCTCATAACGCTTCCTGTCATTATAGGTACTTTCAGAAAGAATAATGTAAATCAGGTAAAAAATCTGAAAACTTATTTTGGCAGATGCTTTCAGTTTAGTTGGTTTTCATCCAATATGCCCATTCAATTTCTTTGAATATTTTTTTCTGATTGGTGTAAACTGTCCATATCCTTGGGAAATGACATTGTTCAAAAATAGGATTCAGGGGGTGGAAGACTAGTAATACCTACTTTGAAATGTTTCCCTTCTAAAATTAGTGACGAACTTTGAGGTTATTCATTCAACATGTAAGGGCAAACCAAAAATGGATTTTTAAAGAAAAATCTTGGCCTTGTTTCATTTTTCTGAGGGCCAATCTGGGGCGATAACCTTCTAAACTACATGGTAGTCTTGGTTGGGCTTTTCAAAAAGCTCAACTGGTGGTCATATCTAAAGTATACCAGTCTGCTCTTAATCATCCAAAAAGAACACCTGTGTTGTAATAACAAATAAATGCTTGGTCTTTGTCCCTCTCTGGTCTAGCATTGAACTCCTAAAAGACTTGGAATCTCCCGAGCTAAGAGTATCTTTTGTATGTTAATAAATGACTCCTGTTTGTGTGGGGAACTAAGATAGGAGAGGGGCTGGTCACCACCATTAGAAGGGTGGACATTTCAGCCCCACCTCCAGCCTTCTGGGGAGGGAGAAGGGCTGGAGATTGAGTTCAATCACCCAGGCCAATAATGTAATCAATCGTGTCTATACAATGAAACTTCTGTAAAAACCTTTCGATGATGAGTTGGAGAGCTTGGTTTGGTGAACACACTGAGATGCTAGGAGGCTGGCACTCCCAGAGAGAGCAGGGAAGCTCTGTACCATCTACTCCCACACCTTGCCCTATGCATTCTCCTCCACTGGGCAGTTTCTATGTTATACCCTTTTTAATAAACTGGTAAATGTAAACAAAGCATTTTCCTGAGTTCGGTGAGTTGTCCTAGTGAATTGTCAAACCTGAGGAGGGATCACGGGAACTCCCAAATTTGTAGACAAGTTGGTCAGAAGTAGGGGTTGACTGGGGATTCAGGACTTATGAATGGCATCTAAAGTGAGGGTAGTCTTGAGGGACTGAGACCTCAAACCAGTGGAGTCAGACACTAACTCACGGAGGTTAGTGTCAGAATTGAATTAAACAGTTGGATACCTAGTTGATGTTGAGAATCAGAGAACGCCAGACTCTAGACTTTGCCAATCTTGATGTGCCAATGTTGAGCACATCAGAGAAGATGAAAGTGAGACTGACAGCCTTGTACAAAAAACATGCAGGCTACCCTTTTCTCTGAGCAGAGATGGATGACTCAGCCTGTTGGCATGTTCTGCTTGGCCCACAAGCACTTTTTAGGACTCCAACTGGCTAACTGATGAGCATTCAAAACGGGGATATTTCACATAAAAATCTGGATTTCAGGCTCATCTTGAAGAATTAGCAGACATAACAGCACATCTCTGGGGCTCCACATGGCAAAACTGGAGCAGAGCAATAGTAGCTTCCCTCCTTGGAAAAGGCATGTGCTGTCTCCTTGCACCAGCCTTCCTTCCCTACAGCGCACTGGCACCGGAGCCTGGTGATGATCACCTATCCACTCATTTACATCACTGCTTTGGTCCCTAAGGTCAACGTTTGTATGTTTTGCTCCAGACAGCATAAAGTTTTATTCTTGGGTCAATTCAGATCATCAGAGAGCTGCAGTCTTGGACCACACTGTGCTGGCCCACTGCAAAATATCTTTTACTGAGTCATATGCTGGCATCATGCCCTCCCTCAGTACTTTCGCTGTAATAAATTGCCTTTATGAATGTTAATAACAGACATCCACATCTTTTTAGTGTTCCTTTTATGTAGGCTGTGAGGTCCTACATAATTTTAGAGTTAAGGGTGAGGAAGGGTTTTGACACCTGGGGAACCAGTATGTGCTATACTCATGAGTAGGGAGATCTATGGGAAGGAGTCCTGTTTGTTTGTTTGTTTGTTTATTTATTTATAATGTTTATTTATTTTGAGAGAGAGAGAGAGAGAGAGAGAGAGAGCGAGAGAGCATGAGTGGGGGAGGAGCAGACAGAGAGGGAGACACAGAATCTGAAGCAGGCTCCAGGCCCTGAGCCGTCAGCACAGAGCCCAACGCGGGGCTCAAACCCACGAACAGTGAGATCGTGACCTGAGCCAAAGTCAGATGCTTAACCAACTGAGCCACCCAGGCGCCCCAGTATTCATTCATTCATTCATTCATTCATTCGTTTATTTTAAGTGATCTCTATACCCAGCATGAGGCTCAAACTTACCACCCAGGATCAAGAGTCGCACATTCTTCCCAATTAGCCAGGGAGGAGCCCCAAAAGGAGTGTCTTTGTAACAGTGACCATGGAAGTAGTTCTAAGTCAACTACACAACTAATAGCATGTACTTTAGGGTCAAGAAGGAAAGAGTTTGGTGAAATAGCCGACAGCCATGTAAAAGGTCAGAGAAATAGGGAAAGAGGTTTTTTGTTTGTTTCATTATTATAGGGGCGCCTGGGTGGCTCAGTCAGTTAAGTGTCTCACTTTGGCTCAGGTTATGATCTCATGGTCTGTTTTTTTGAGCCCCATGTCCGGCTCTGTGTTGACAGTTCAGAGCCTGGATCCTGCTTCGGATTCTGTGTCTCCCTCTCTCTCTCTGCCCCTCTCCTGCTCTCTCTTTCTCAAAAATAAACATTAAAAAAAAAAAAAAAACCAGTTCCATCATATATAATGCATTTACTCCCTCTTGGAAGTTTCCTGAGAGGTAAAGTAAACATCTGATTTATTTTCTATTATTTTGTCAACTGTACTTATTTATTTGAATGTGACTTAATGCTCAGAGTGGACCAAAACAAAGCTGGTTGCATGTGGATCACATATGTGTAGTTTGTATAAGGCATCTCAGATCCTTCTAGGATAAGGTGCGGCAGGAATGAATGAATACAGAAACAAACAAGGAAATGAACAAACATCAGTCCTGGAATAATGGATGAGGCAGGCTAATGACAGGCTGAGTTTTATCTCAATTGCATAAATTGATAAAACCCCTTAATCTGACTATGTCACATAGACTAAAAGGGACTTCATCTCAAGGGAAGTTGTTCTACACCCTTACAATGACAGAAATCAAACTCCACCCAACACGAATCTACTAATTCAACAAATAATATATTTTGAGGGGCAAGACCTAACAATTCCTCCCTCCTGCCCCTTAACCCCAAATAAAGAAAACTCGACTTTCTTATTAATTCTTCTTTGCACCTAATACATCACTCGGCACACGGAGGTGAAAAAGAGTTCATTATATGCCATTAACTGAGTCATCAAGTCACCCTCTCCAACAGCAGTTTTCTACCAAGAAACTTACCCTTGGATTTTACTACACTTGTGCTGTTGTTTTTTTTTTTTAAATAATTGTTAATAAAAGGCAAGGTAATTTCTCATAGATTTGCATTTATTTGTATAGCTTTAAGCATTCTGATCTCATGAATTCCTTTTAATTTTCATACACACTATAAAACCTTTTAAACCCTTATAATATTGGAGTAAGGGTCATCCAAATTTCCTGTGGATTTCCATGTTCCTACATTAAGCCATAAGAAAACTCAGCTGGACTGTATTTTGGCAGAGATTAAAGAAGACTTCTGAAGAAAATCAAAATGTAATAACAACAATATTGCATAAGATGGGGGGAAAATAAACGTGCTTTTAACTATTGTGGAGACTCTCTGGAGGGATTAGCCACAGTTCAAAAGAAAGTCAAATAAAGAAAAGTTTCATTTCTGTTTGTATGGATTAGGCAGTGCAGCTCCAATCAATAAAAGGAAGGTTCAATTTTTAACCCATATACACATTACAATTTCACAGTGACATGGGCAAAAACTAAAATTCAGCATATATCAACAATTACATCTTTAGTGAGACTGACTACCATACACACAAAACAGAAGGTGCTGTTCATCAGTATACTAATTCTTCTATATTCAGATATTGTTTTAGGGGAATTATATACAATGTTAAAGAAAGCATTGATCTGAGGTATTTTTTTAATTTTATTTTTTATTTTTTTAAATTTACATCCAAATTAGTTAGCATATAGTGCAACAATGATTTCAGGACTAGATTCCTTAGTGCCCCTTACCCATTTAGCCCATTCCTCTCCCACAAGCCCTCCAGTAACCCTCAGTTTGTTCTCCAGCACTGAATTGAGTTTTCAGAATTCTACATAAAGCTGTCACAATATTAAAAATTCTATATAGATAAAATAATTACCTAAGCTAATGAACAAACTGTCTTTTCCATTTTGTTTTCCAAGAAGCATAAATCATAAAGTCTCATGTAGGAAAGTTCCTTAAAATGTATTTCATCCATTTACCCAATGATGGAATTAAGTACCATATTTACAGGCCAGAAGATATTACCAGAAACTCACTGAGACACCACATATATCATTCTTTTTAAAAACTTTAACTGCAGCGTCTAGTTCAGTGGTCTTCACCTTAAAGATCATTGTAGTAGACTTTTGTTGGCCTCCCTACAGTCTTTTTTTCTCCTTGTTTTGACATCAAGTTTCAATTTTCAGTAAATACACCCTCCTCTGCCCCACCCCCTTTTAATAGCATATCTGGGTAGGGCCCCACCCCAGCTACAGGGATGAAATACTTGACCCCAGCCAATGAAAGCACTGAGGCCCCTGGGACAGCTGCCCAGTGGCAGTGACTCCAAGAACCAGCACTTGGCCTAGGCTGGTCCAATCGCAGTGAATCTTGTATGCACCACTGGCAAACACACTTGCTTTGCCTGATGTTGCACAAGGGAGATCCTGAGTTGGCAGTGTTCATCAAGGAAAATCCGAGACGACAAAAGAGTGGAAGAGCTTCAATAGAGAGAAACTGAGTCATGATAACACTATTCAGGCATTTCTGAAGTCAAATCTAAAATTTAACCTGGACTTGCAACTAATGTGTGTCAGTCAATCCCCTAATGCCTTCTTTCCTTCCCTAAGTTAGTTTGATTTGTTTTCTGTTACTTGGGATGCTCTCCTCCTGCCCCCAACAAAGGGGGAAGAGAGTCCTATTATGGAAATTTACAAAAGAAGTAAGGTTGTTTCAGGACCCCGGGTGACTCAGTCGGTTAAGCGTCCAACTCTTGATTTCAGCTTAGGTCATGATCTCACAGTTTGTGGGTTTGAGCCCCACATCTGGCTCTGTGCTGACAGTGTGGAGCCTGCTTGGGATTCTCTCTCTCTCTCTCTCTCTCTCTCTCTCTCTCTCTCTCTGCTCCTCCCTTGCTCATGTTCTCTCTCAAAATAAATAAATAAACTTTAAAAAGTATTTAAGAAAATTAAAGAAGTAAGGTTGTGAAGGACCCCAAAATGTGGACTGGCTGAGCTGGGGATGGAGGACAGCTGGGAAGTTGGCCTGCTTTGTCATGTGACAACAAAATGGATGCCTCTTGTACCTTAAAACCACATTGTGTGTCTATCAGGATGCACTATTAGAGGACTTAAGAGAATTTTTAGGATTCTAAAGTAAATTGTCCATTTCTTTCAGTCTTCAGTAAGATCTTTACAAGAAATAGACAAGCGTAGGCTTTAATTTATCCACTGAAAGTAGAGCCGGATGAAAACATATTTCTGCTAAGAGAAAATTTTTTTTCTGTGGCTTGCAACAGTTGAAAGCCTGGTGACCAGGAGTCTTGTGGAGGTGGAAAAGCAAAATTAGCTGCCCCAAACTAAAGTTAGCGCAAAAAAGTAGGGGACGCTGCTGTACTAAGGATCTGTAAGCAGCTCTCTTCTTCAGGCCCCTCCCAAATACCGCCACTTATTCCCTCTGCCAGACACACAGGATGGTGGCCAGACCGCACTGATGCAGCTAGAATACAGTCCAGGGCTCCTCAGAAGCAAATAGTCCTCCCCAACTCAGGCCACGGGTTTTTACTGCCTGGAAGCAAAGCCCCAGAGGGTAGTGCTACTCTGAAGGCTCAGGAGATGGGCTAACAGCCCACTGCTGAGAGACCAAAATTCCTGAGCCAGTTCTATCTGCATCCAAAGTCCACGGTTCTGGTTACCAGCCGAGGGAGTTTGGCCAATGACAACAGAATTAAAGCCTGCAAAAATTTTAAATGAATTGTATTGCCAGAGAAATCCCTAATTTATCAGACATAAGAACTTATAAATGCTCAGCTCCAAAGTCATCCCTGGGTCCCCAAATCTATGCCACCAGAAAAAGGGCTACTGGGGAAGTCCAGCTCCCAGGCGGGCTCCTCCTCAGTGTTGTGGGGAAAATGGACAAGAGCAAGCTACTCTGAGCAGAACTTGTGGCTGCCCCAAGGCGGACCAGGGAACTGGCCCACTGCCAGAGCAGGGAAAACCTGCTGTTCCTGTTCAGCCAGACCAGGAAGTGCAGCAGACCACTGGCCACTGCGCTCCCCACCTGCTCCCTTTCCCAAAGGGGTGTTTTCACTTTGGTCCAGTCAGGGTGACTGTGAGCTGGACAACTGAATGAGCCACCAGGAAGCACTCCTGCCCTTTCCTACCCAGGAAGATAGGAGGCTGGCAGTCTTCCTGTCACTGTATAACGAGGGTCCAGACCCACCCCACCAGTAAAGAGCTGAGAGACGGGCAGCATGCAGGGTACAAACCCAGAAGTCTACCATTCTTAATGCCACGCCTTTTCTCTCAGGCTTTTGTTGCCACTCGCATCAAAAGGAGCACTAGCTGACAGAGAAAACAATTATTACTAATAAATCAGTAAATAATATTTACAAGGTTCTTCATTATGCTGGATGCCAGAATCTGCTTCTGAAGTTTCCAGCCATCGGTCTGATTTCTTCTTCCCTTGTATCGGAGAACTGAGTCTTCTCCTCAAGGTGGGCCTTTTCAAGATGTGAAAGCAGACAGCATGCCCACCCAGCAAGTTTTCTTCTTCTTCAGGCTAGATATCTCCAGTACCTTCCATCTCTCTTCATATAAGATACGTCTGTACTCCTATTATATTTGTTGCTCTCAAATGAACATTCAGTGCGGTACCTGCAGTATCTCAGCAGGTGCCTGAGCAGGGAGGCACTAAACTCCATTATCCCTTCCTTCAAGATGATAATCAGTTGCTTAGGGCTGTTAGCATGCTGTCCTAGGTGGAGTAGCCTCTTCATAAATACTGATGACTGAATGAATGGAAAAAACAAAGGGAGGAAGAGAGGGAACAAGGGAGAAAAAGGAGGAAGGGGAAACAAGAACAGAAAGGAGGGAAAGAAGGAAAATAAGAAAGGAAGACAGAAAAGTAAGGAAAGACAAAAAGACAGGAAATGGGAAGGAAGAAAGGAAGAACGAAAAACTGATGTAGACCAAGACAACCCCAAAGTAGCAACCTTTTAAAAGTATGTGTCTACAGCAAAATGGTACATCCCACCAAAAACACTATTTGTACAAATGCAAGCTGGGACATAATTCTTGGAGGGCAATTTGGAATAACTATCTAAAAATTAACTGTACACAAACCTGTATGTGTGTGTGTGTGTGTGTGTGTGTGTATAAATTGTGTACATAAACATAATGCAATTCAATGCAACACTGTCACAGCAAAAAATATGGAATCATCATAAAAATACGTCTACGTATAACATTAAGTAAAAACAAAAGAAGTTGAAGAGCAACAATGGGAATCTATAGGCATGGAGGAGGAAACTTAATTATATATGCATGAATATTTATAACAGGATCGATATGATCCTATCACCCAGGTGACCTCTGGGGAAAGGAAATTGCAGGAGAGAAAAGGAGAAAAGGTCAGAAGGCTTTAAAAATCATTTATTTACACTACACCCTTTTACAGTTTGAATTTATCGTTATCGCTTACTGTTGCTTTAAATCATGAAAAAATGGGTGAGCCCTGCAATCAGTAAAAACTGTTTTCTTTCTCATTTATCGTCTGTCCCTCTAGTCTCTATTTTCTATTTTAGTGAGAACAATGCTTCACTGTGCTGTTCCCTTGACCAGTTAGGACTCCAAACTCCTTGGTGGCACGGAATTACACACTCACGCCAAGGCGCTGCAGTCACAGAGCAGGTGACTTCAGGAAATGCCCCATACAGGGTGCCGCAGGAATAGAGAGAGCCACGAGCAGGGGCTAGCAGAGCAAGGGCTAGCAGGCCTTGGTGGACATTTTCCAACTCTGATCTCACTTGACCCTTCAGCTGTGATCAACACTACCAACCAGACATTTTCTGGCTTTGTGGACACCAAACCACACCCTCCTGGTGTTTGTGTGCCATCTCAATCCCCTTGGGTTTCTGTTCAAGAAGGAAGACCACTGGGAGGTGGTGCCCAGGTGAACACTGATAAGATCAGAGGAGTAGGCAGGGGCTGACATGTGCAGGCTTTGTACCAATGTGAAGCGTTTAGATTTTATTTCAAGGGCCACAAGAAACATTTAATCCAGAGGATGAGATGATCTGATTTGTATTTTAAAAGTTTTGGGGCGCCTGGGTGGCTCAGTCGGTTAAGCGTCCGACTTCGGCTCAGGTCATGATCTCGTGGTCTGTGGGTTCGAGCCCCGCGTCGGGCTCTGTGCTAACAGCTCAGAGCCTGGAGCCTGTTTCAGATTCTGCATCTCCCTCTTTCTCTGACCCTCCCCTGCATGCTCTCGCTCTGTCTCAAAAATAAATAAATGTTAAAAAAATTTTTTTTTTTTAAGTTTTTCTCTGGTTCCTATGTGAAGAATGGATTGCAAAGGGGAAGAGTAGAAGCTAGGAGACCAGCTGAAGGTTACAGCAGCTATCCAGGAGAGAGGAGATGAGGAGATGAAGTGAACAAATTTAGCTTATGTTCTGGAAGTGAAGCCAACAGAGTTTGCTAATGAATTAGGCATGGAAGGTGAGGGAAAGAAGATTAAAACCAACTCATATTTTTCACTTTAAGCCAAGGGGTAGATGTACCCATAGTGATGGGGAAGATTAGGGATGGGGCAGGGTTGGGAGTTCTCTCTTCACACTCTCTTAGAAGACCCATGGTCATGGCTTCCATTTTTAAACTGATGCCTCTCAACTTTACACTTCCCAGTTCAAAACTGTGCTCTGAGCTTCTCCTCTTTGTATACAATCACCTGTTCCACAAAACCCTACTCTTCCCAGAGGCACACCAAATTTAAGATGACCCAAACCAAGCCTGCCATTTGCCTCCCCAAACCTGGTTTCCTTGAGGTGTCTCGTACCTTACTGGAAAACCACTGTCCACTCAGCTGTTTTAAGTAGAAACCTGGACCCTGGATCCTGCTCCATTTCAATCTCCACATTCCACCAGTGTTATTTCCTATTGAGTTTACCTTCTGGCCTTTATTCATGCAGCTTCCTCTGCCAAAAATGCATCCCATCACCCTTCAACTGGTTCATTCTTACCATCCCTCAGAGATCAGGTCAAATGTTACTTCCTCATCAGCTTCTTCCCTGATCCTCAGAATTGGTCAGGTCTTCCTGCGAAAGTCTCTATGCTGCCATTAATTTTTCTTTGTAGCACTTATCAATAGTCTAATGGAATCATCACTACTGTAATTAGCTGTTCAATATCTGGCTCTCCCCATAGAATATAAGCTCCCTGAGGGAAGGGACAGTGTCTGTCTTAGTTATACATCACTATATACTCAGTGCTTAGCACAGCATTCAGGATACACACCAGAAGCAAAATATACATGCTGAATGAATGTTTAAGTGATGCCCTAACTAGCCACTAACACCAGTTAAATAACCACCTCTGAAGGCTCAGTAACTGCCGAGAAATTAGCTTAAGTAGTTTTTAACATACTTTCTAGCATTAAATTCCATAAAAATAAACAACTAAGAAATCTAAATCATATGAGTATTGATTATTCAAAGAACAAGATTCTTCATTATTTTAAATAAAATTTCTGGGGCACCTTGGGTGGCTCAGTTAAGCATCCGACTTCGACTCAGGTCACGATCTCAGAGTTTGTGGGTTTGAGCCCCGTGTCGGGCTCTGTGCTGACAGCTCAGAGCCTGGAGCCTGTTTTGGATTCTGTGTCTCCCTCTCTCTCTGCTCCTCCCCCACTCATGCTCTCTCTTAAAAATAAACAAACATTAAAAAAAATTTTATTTAAGTTAAAAATAAAATTTCTTACAATATTCTTATAGGTGCAGAGGACTATACTATGTCCACATGTATTTAATAAGTATTATTTATATTTTTAAGTCACGTTAGTTTTACCTAGTGGCGATTTCAAACACACAAATAAGTATTTCATGAGAGTTTTCCATGGTTAGTCAAACATTTGCGTTTACTAAAAACAAAAACGAAAATAAGCCACCCACATGTTTCTTTTAATACTTCTCTGTGTATCAAATTACACATTATTTTAAAAGTTTTTTTTTATCATTTCTTGCTTATCTGCCTACAAAAACATCTTTTTGCATGCAGTATGATTTTTAAAATACAGTGACAACTTCACATGCCATTTTTTAAAAAAGTTCCATTATTATTTTTCAGAGGAAACAATTTTGTAGAGCCAACAAAAAGGAAGGAAGACACAGAGGCAAGAAGGCCTTTCTTAAACTAGTGGCCAGTCTGTAATTTCTCCAAGAGGAAGTAAGGGACAGAATTGAGATCTGGAGGGGTTAGGGAAAGTTCTGGGCCTTGCCTTAAAGCTGCATCTGCTAAGCAAGTATACCTTTTTTTTTTTTTTTTTTTTTTAAATCAGGACTGCTTGTTTATTGCGGGTGGCATGTGGGGAGTGCTGACCACAATGGCACTGGGAGAAGGGACTAAGGCCCCCAAAGCAACTTCCTGCCTCCATCCTGATGGACATAAAAGACCAGCCCTGGGGGCGCCTGGGTGGCTCAGTCGGTCGGGGGGCCGACTTCAGCTCAGGTCATGATCTCGCGGTCTGTGAGTTCAAGCCCCGCGTCAGGCTCTGTGCTGACAGCTCAGAGCCTGGAGCCTGTTTCGGATTCTGTGTCTCCCTCTCTCTGACCCTCCCCCATTCATGCTTTGTCTCTCTCTGTCTCAAAAATAAATAAACGTTAAAAAAAAAAAAAAAAGACCAGCCCTGCTTATTTCTTCTGAGAATTTTAGTTGTCTGCCTAATCAACTAAATTGTTTTGTGTGTATGTATGTGACCTTCACTAGAAGCACATTTATCTTTCCTGGTTTCTGATTTTTTTTTCCCATTTCTTATTTTCCCTTCAATGAGGTTAAACTATGAGAATCACTTAATAATGTGACCTCATATGAGCAAATCGCCAGATTTCTAGAGCCAACAGTTTGACTCTATGGTAACACCGACTGGAGCAGAAACTTTATTTTGAAAAACATAAATGTTGCCTTAAACAGAATTTCCAGAATTGGAAAATAATTGGTAAGACACAAGAAAGAAAACTATTCCAAAGCTCCAGAGAGAACGGAAACCAGTAACAGAATTCTGGCAGGTGGGACACGTGGCGGGGAGAAATAAGGATCGGGGTCATGCCGGGGTACAACAACGTGATGGCGTCCCACGGATGTCAGATCTGCCCCAGAGGCCGTGGAAAATAAGGGCACCTGAGAGATCCTAGCAGTCCCTCATAAGACCTGCCAAAGAACTTCCCACTCACAGTAGCACTTCCCCAGGAAGTAAACTTGGTGCTGAGTTTCACTATAAATTGACTGTGATTTAGAGCAGCCTACCCACCAAAGCTGATAAGAAGTTGTGAACTCTGAGCATCCTTGGTGTGTTGACCCTCAT
Source organism: Panthera uncia (assembly GCF_023721935.1). Lineage (NCBI taxonomy): Eukaryota > Metazoa > Chordata > Mammalia > Carnivora > Felidae > Panthera > Panthera uncia. The sequence continues at coordinate 82,261,486 of NW_026057580.1, read as the reverse complement.
GGGCCATAAATGAGGGATCTTTACTGAGGAATGGAAAATGGGACCGGCCAGAGCCAATCGTTTGTGGGCTTATGGAACTCATTCCTACTATCCAGGGTGCAAACTTCAGTCCTTAGGTAGCACAACCAAATAACTGGTGTGTGTGCGCTTGCCCGGGAAGTAATAAAATTAATTTAGTAATTATTTTGCTGATCCTTTTCATAGTTAAAAGAGTTAGGTATTAGGCAGCTCCTTGTTTGGGGGAATAAAAGCAACAAAAATTCACCCTGGTAGAATTAGGTTTAGCACAGAAATTAACAAAGTGGCAGAAAACATCCTAAGGATTATCAAAACCACCAGTCAAGAAACAGTAACTGATCCAGTTATTGGTCAAGGGACTGAGCCCCAATAGAAGAAATATGAAAATGACTCTCTAGGACTTTGAAGTTCTAGGTAGAAATCTTATAGATTTGGGTCAACAATATTTTCCCCTCACCTTCCAGTTGAAGATTATGACTGTAAGTCAGAGGGAAGATATGGTAGTATACAACAGACAGTGAGAAAGAATGGACCCAAATGATAGGCTGCTCTTAAAGAATATGAGGACTTTCTCTCAGTGTCCCAGTCACAGGTAAATCCCATGTATTTTCATGTGATCATGCATCCATACACAGTCTCCCCTCTGTGTGAAACTTCCCTCCTTCATTCTCTCTTCATGGCATCTGAAGACAGCACAATGTCACCTCTTTTATGATGATGCCCAGGCTCTTCTGGACAGTCACTTTCACTGCTCCATACTCTTAGCACTTGGCAGTCACCTTATCCGGTATTTATCCCATTGTTACTTCTTTTATAAGCATCCTGTTATTATACCAGACTGTATATTCCTACAAATATGTTTTTTTAAATGTTTTAATTTGCATATAGTTACACACAATGTGACATTAGTTTTAGGATTACAACACAGTGATTCAACTTCTCTATATGTTATGCTACCCTCCCCACCAGTGTAGCTGCCATCTGTCACCATACACGTTATTACAATATCATTGACTATCTTTCCCAGCTGTGCCTTTTATTCCCATGACTTATTCACTTCATAACTGGAAGCCAGTATCTCCCACTCCTCTTCACCCATTTTGCCCTGCCCCTCACCGTCCTCCCTTCTGGCAACCAACCATAACCAACCATACAGATGTTCTCTGTATTTACAGGTCTGATTCTGCTTTTGGTTTGTTTATTCATTTGTTTTGTTTTTTAGATCCAACATACGGGTGAACCCACAAATGTCTGCTGAAGGAAAGGGCAGACAAGTATGATCTCATGGGCAGATTCTAAAAGGAAAATGGTTCAAGGGTGATATGTTCTTCTAAAACAAATTCTGTCAACTCCATCACAAATGGGTCTGTTGAAGAGGCAAAGCAGAAAGCATCTCAAGAAATAAATGTGTCCCAATGAGCTCAAGTTTTCAGTGGGCACGTACAAAAGGTGGCAGAGAGGCACAAAATGCAACAAGCAAAAGCAACAAGCAAAAGACAGAAAACTGTAAGAACACTGGAAATCTGAAGCCCAGAATGAGCTGATGTTTGTAATCAGTGCAAAGGAAAAATTCACAAGGAAATTTTAGGGATGTTGAGAGAATGAGGCTGCAAGAAGCAATACAGCCATTGGCCATGGCACGCTGGATGAAGTCAACTTAGAAGAGAGAGAAAGTAGACCTAGTCCACTCCAATGCTGCAGCTCTATCAAAGAGACTAAGTGAAAAACTAAAAAGGATAAAGCATCACAGCTAAGAAAATGAAATCCTGGATGAAGTCTCTAGCCCTATAAGAAACAATTCCCTGAGTTGTGGAACCATTGCCAGTAATCTCTGAAGAATCATAGAGAAAGACTGGAATTGGGAAAAAAAATTCTGGTTTTCAAAAGAAAAAAAAAACATATTCTAGAAATAGTACACTGAGCAGCTTGATAACGACTCCCTGAAAAATAAACTGACAGATATTAGACAAATCTTCTGTGATTAATTGAAGATAAATTGTTGACTGCTGGGAACCACCATGGGTATACGAAAATGAGTGAAAACTAACATAATTCTCTTTTTTTTTAACAGTATTGCTAGATTTGGCATGTCAATGGGCATGACACAAGGTACAGTATATCAAGATTTCACTAAGGCCCTTGAAAATGTCTGACACTACCTTATTAAAAGATGGAAACAGAGAATTCAGTTAAGTGAACTTATGCAAGTTGATTTATAGCAAGTTGAAAGACTTAAAGATAATTACTTAATCCACCAATGATACTAATGTGCCATAATGCACACAGCTTTCCAATTCAGCATTTTCATCAACCACTTGGATAAGGACACAAAAAGCATGCTGTTCAGGTTGTATATCTGATCCAAGATAGGAAGGACAGGAAATATGTTTGATGTAAAAAATCAGCCTTCAAAATTTCTGGAAAATTAGAATAATGGCTGGAAAACAAACAAGATAAAATTAAAACTCTAATTCACAAGGGAAAAAACTTTTTTCCCTCAGTGTGAATACAACTGTTGTCAACAAACTAATACAATATAATGCTATATTAACAAAAATAAAAGGATAACAAGTAATATTCCTATCAATGCATTAATCAGACCAAACCGAGGTAGTAAAGAATCAAAAACCTGTCTTAGATGGAGAGATTTAAAAACTTAGAATATTTAGCATGGAAAAGAGAAGGTTCAAGAAGAAAATGATGTTACCTTCAAACATATACAATGATAATATATAAAAAGAGGATTTTATTTATTCTGTGTGGATCCTAAGTAATTGACAATAAGTAGAATAAGTTGAAAAAATAAATTTTAACTAAAAACTTGAAAACAAATTTCTACTAACAAAAACTTTTCAATCAAGAAATGAGTAGCCTTGGGAGTCCTTGGGACACCCCCATTGCTGGAAAAGTTCAAATCCAGGTTGGAAAAGGCCTATTTGTCAGATGCAGTGGAGATTCTGTCCTTGGCATGGTGGCCCCGATGACCTTAACCCTTCAGCAAAAAGATTTTATGCTTCTGAAATTAGAAATGATGCCCATATCAAGAAGATGAGTAGAAGAAAAATGACATGTCAGGCCAACATGAATTGACATTTACTAAAGAAAATGCTCTTTTCTTTCTAATCTCTCCATCACTTCTTCCAGGCTCCCCGGGCATTACCTAATGACTACATTACCTAGTTCCTCTACACCCCACACCCACTGCTAGAGAGGGACTAAAGTTCCTCATCTGATGTGCCTATAAAATTAAGTCATTGTGAAACACTGCACTCAAAAAAGGTCTTGGAGACTGCCGTTAGAATTCTGATTGCAGGAAAAGAAATTTAACAGCTGTTATCAGAGCTGTGCAGACATAACCACTCTGCTGCACAATGTTTACTTGAAAATGCAGGAAGATTTGCTAATGGCTTGCTTTCTGTGCAGAGAAGAGGATACTACAACAGGCAACTCCAGAACAGTAGCTGCTCTCATCAAACATACTGCGCATCAAGTTCCTATACAGATGTCATTTCCCACAGCATTAAGATTAGCATTCTTCATTTAAAATAGACATGAACGATTAATGCTCACCTATAACAGAAAAGTTATATTAAAACACCAGTATTTTTTTTTTTTTAATTTGAGAGAGAGAGAGAGAACATGCACGTGAGCAGGGAAGCAGGGCGGGGGGGGGGGGAGAGAGAGAATCTTTTTTTTTTTAACTTTTTTTTTTAACATTTATTTATTTTTGAGACAGAGAGAGACAGAGCATGAATGGGGAAGGTCAGAGAGAGGGAGACACAGAATCTGAAGCAGGCTCCGGGCTCTGAGCTGTCAGCACAGAGCCCGATGCGGGGCTCGAACTCACAAACCGTGAGATCATGACCTGAGCCGAAGTCGGCCGCTTAACCGACTGAGCCACCCAGGCGCCCTGTGAGAAAGAGAATCTTAAGCAGGCTCCATGTTCAGTGAGGAGCCTGATGCAGGGCTTGATCCCACAATCCCTGGGATCACGACCTGAGCTGATGTCAGGAGTTGGACACTTGACTGACTGGGCCACCCAGGTGCCCCAAAAGGCCAATATTTTATTTTTAAAGATTTTTTTTTAAGTTTATTTGTTTACTTTAAGAGAGAGAGAGAGAGAGCATGAATGGGGTAGGGGCAGAGAGAGAGGGGGAGAAAATTCCAAGCAGGCTCTGAGCTGCCAGCACAGAGCCCCATGTGCGCTCGAATTCATGAACTGTGAAATCATGACCTGAGACGAGATCAAGAATAAGATGCTTAACCGACTGAGCCACCCAGGTGCCCCACTAAACAGCAATCTTTTAAAACCCAGTCACTTATAGTTTCTTTTTTAAATTCATATCAATAAAGAAAAAGCCTTAAACACTGAGGAATTCTCCAACTACCCTTTGACATATATTACAAAAGAGGACACATTACTGTTAAAAAAATTATGACAAAATTTCTACAAACTTCTAAATGAATATACTACAATTGAAATTTTCTAATATGGAATAGAATTGTTCTAATTATTTTTATACTATTGGAAGGCAGTATAGAAGTAGTAGTTAATAAAGGCCTAAGAGTTAAACACAGAAGGAAGAAATCCTGACTCCATTACTTATTAGCTGTGTAACTTGGGGAGTTACTAGAGCACTCTAAGCCTGTTCTCTTGCCTGTCAAATAGGAAAATACCACCATCCACCTCATGGGTTATTATGGCGATGAAGTGAGGTCATATTTGTAAACCTCCTGGCATAGAGTGAGGAATCAGCAAAGAAGAGGGTAGAACCACCAATATATACAAGTATAACTTTAAACATGTTATAGACCCTGGATGGACAGTGTATAGGCAACCTGGCCTGGCTCATCTCCTGCTTTATTGCTTTGTTAATGTCCTCATGACTTTACATAAGGGTCACACATCAAGCTGGCCTCTCTGAGGAATCCCCCCCTCCACCTCTGATGGACCATCCCCATTAACTGACAAAATGCTTTACTTCTCTTCCTCCTCCATCTTTATAAACTTGCTGTCCTTGACCTCCACATCTCCCTCTTGCCATGATCCTAATTTTTGGCTTCCTTTCCCAGCCAAGTTCCCAGAAGAATTGCCTAGAAGCTCTATGTCCATTCCCTTACTTCCCATTTATATTACACTGGCTTCCCTCACTACTGCACTGAAACTGTTTTCATTCAATCAGTGACATCCAAGTGGCCAAACCTAATGGATACTTTTCAGTCCTCATCTCAATTTACCTCTCAACTCTCATGACCATTCTCTCTTTCTTGAAATGCTTGCTCTTTGCTCCTGGCTGCTGTAATTCCGTCTCTTTTGGATTTCATCCTACTAGACCACTAAATGTTGGAGTTCCTCAATTCTGTTCCCCATTCCTAAGTTCTGTTCTCTTTTCACGTTACATTCTTTCCCTATATGATCTCATCCATTCACCTGCTGGCTGGGCCCAAGAACGCCTCAATTTCTATCTCAGCCCAGACCACTCTGCTTTCATTCCAGGTACACATACCCAACTATACATTTACTGGTTCCACTTGGATGTCTCATAGGCATCTCAAAATGAACACATCCAAACTTAAATTCTTGAGATTCCCACTCAAAGTTGTTATTTTCCCAGTTTTCCCATTTCATTTAACGGCATCTCTATTCCTCTGGTTGCTTAATCCCAGTTCCCAAACTTGGCCAACAACCCCCCGCGTGACTTGCCCCACTTCTCCACCCTTTTTGTGCAATCCTCCCCTAAAGCACTCTGTTCCAGCCACACTGGCCTTGTTGCAGACCCAGGAATCTGCCATGCCTTCTCCCCACTTAAGGTTTTTGAATCTAAGTGTTTCCTGTACTTAAAACAGTCCCCTCCATTTGTTTTTCCCCAGCCCTTCTCTTAAACACACATTTCATCTGACAGATCCTGCCCATACCAAGATCAGCTCAAATATCATTATTCTCTAGAAGTCTTCCTTGAATATCACTCCTATCTAAAATGGATACTGCCCTTAAAATTCTTTGGAACATCCTGTTGTTTTCCCTCATGGCAAACTCTGAAATTTCTAATGACATATGCATTTATATTTCCATATTTAATGTCTATGTGAAAAGTAATCTCTGTAAGAACAAGCCCCACGTTTGTTATGTTCATTATGTTCACCACGCTACCCTCTGGGCTTAACTCGTGTAGGCACGTACGGTCTTTCTGAATATAAGCCATGCACAAGTTTCTCGCCATAACACAGAATATATTTCAAACCCAAGGATAAACATTATATGACTTTAATAAAGTCTCACATTTGAGTAAGTCAAAGAACTGAGAGATATCTTAGGTATCTACTTGCATCAGGTAATATAAAAACCAAAATGAGCACTTATTCAAACTTAGAAAAAGGTCTTTCTGTGCATTAAAAAAAAACAGGAAGAAAGTCAAGATTATGTAGAATACGTTCATAACTCAATTAATTTTATAATATTAAGTTTTCAGTGACCTGTTAAGATAGCACAAATTGAGCTTAGATTAAATATGTGTGTTTATAACTAATTTTTATGCTTAAAAAAATCCATATATTCTTATAAAAGAAAAAGTTATATGTTGACATATATATAGTATGTATATGTTACTTGTTTTTACTTTTAAAATACATTTACTCGGGGCGCCTGGGTGGCTCGGTCGGTTAAGCATCCGACTTCGGCTCAGGTCATGATCTCACGGTCCGTGAGTTCGAGCCCCGCGTTGGGCTCTGTGCTGACCGCTCAGAGCCTGGAGCCTGTTTCAGATTCTGTGTCTCTCTCTCTCTCTGCCCCTCCCCTGTTCATGCTCTGTCTCTCTCTGTCTCAAAAATAAAAATAAATGTTAAAATTAAAAATAAATAAATAAATAAATAAATAAAAGGAAAGATATAATTAGGAAGTTGAAAATATTTTAAAAAAATAAATAAAAATAAAATACATTTACTCTTATAAAGGAAAAATGTTCTGAAATCCTGATAATATACATTCAGGACTGTGGTTAAAAAAATTAAATTTCTCTCATTATCGAGTAAAAATAGTTGATTTAGCAAAGTAAAAGGAAACATCCCCCACAACACACACTTAAAAAAAAAATGATGGAGCCATTGAAATGGAGATGACTCAGTCCCCAGTGACCTCACCAGCATCTGCTTCAATTACCTCTGAAAATGAAATAACCAAATTACCATTTAGCTTTCTGCTGTGCTAACAAAATTAATCTGGAATATCAAAATTCATCTGCTTTAAATTATATATTATACAACTTCTAAACCAAAACCTCTTCTAGCTCTAAATTGTGAAGAATATGCACCATGGATGTCATAATGGACAGTAACATAGTCCCAGAGACACAGGAAAAATTAATAAAATGATTAATGACTTAGCTCTAACCATCCTTGACAGTGAGTTAAATCATGCCACCTATTCAAAATTGGAATCAATTTTAAGTCTGTCCTACTTTGTATGATACATGTGTTCTTGAAAATACATATGCAAACTATATTTTAAATGCTGTAGAGTGATTCAGAAATATAACCAATTTTTTGGTTTTTGTTTTGTTTGTAGTATAGAAAAGAATATCTAAAGCATGAATAACTCGTCTGTAACTTAGGTGCTTCCTAAGTTCACATGATCATATTTTGGTCATCTAGTCTGTCAAGTATTCCATAAATACAAACTAATAAATACCATTTTAAAAGTCAGACATATCACAAGGGGCGCCTGGGTGGCTCAGTTGGTTAAGCGTCTGCCTTCAGCTCAGATCATGATCTTATGGTTCATGAGTTCAAGCCCCACATCTGGCCCTGCACTGACAGTGCAGAGTTTGCGTGGGATTGCCCCTCCCCCTGCTCATGCTTTCTCTCTCTCTCTCTCTCAAAATAAACTTTAAAAATAAAATAATAGATGTAATCCATTTTCTTGTTCTTGTTCTTCTATATCTTCTTCATATGCTATGTTCACACCTAAACAATTTGTCTCACAACCAACAAGTTACATTTCTCATTTCAGTCCATGTTAGGCCCACCTCAAAGTCATCTTTGATTCTTTTTCCAAGTGAAATAAGGTACACCATTCTAGTAACGGAACCACCGAGGAAAGACCTCCTTTTTGCTCTCCACTAATTTCTGCTTCAACGGAAGCTAAATCCTGCCTTGCTTTGGGAGGAGACCTAGGGTTCTCCCAATCCGACTAACTCATCTTCCCTTTTTGTTTCAAGGACACTTGGATTCATCCTCAATGGTACTAACACACTGGTCTGCTTAATCTGCTGCTGGATCACACTGCAAACCGTGAACCATGTGTCTTGCTTGGTCTCTTCTGAAACTTGGCCTGTTACCCTTTTTGCTACCAATTTCATTTAAGTGTGGGAAAGAAAAAGCTAGAACAAGTAGACAGGGCTGCTACAAATTCACTGGTATATCACTAAATGAGTTAAAAAAAATATAGGGCATCAACCATTTTGTTTATGCAAACTTTACTCGAACCAGTCAATGAAGGAAAAGGGAAGTAAAAACGCATAAACACATGACCCATGGCTTAAGCACCACACATCTTTACAACAAAAGGGCTCAAGCAAAGAGCATCTCAGCTTGTTAGGACCTCTAACTATGCATCTAGAGAGGAAATAATAGGGGACTTCTTGCCACATCCCCAAAAATAGAAAGGTCAGGAGATTGGTGGCATTTTTGTTGGTATGTAGAGATTTTCAAAGTTCCCTTGAAAGACCAGAGATTCCCTAGTTTGTTCCAAAGTTCCTAAAAACAATTTTGCATTGAAAATCCCCAAAAATAATAGTTTAGGGCATCTGGGTGGCTCAGTCGGTTGAGCGCTTGACTCTTGGTTTCGGCTTAGGTTATGATCTCACAGTTCGTTGAGATTGAGTCCCATGTCAGGCTCTGTGCTGAGAGCACTGAGCCCGCTTGGGATTCTCTCTCCTCTCTGCTCCTCCCCCACTTGCTCTCCCTCTCTCTCAAAATAAATAAATAGACTTGAAACAAAAAGAAAAAAGAAAATTCCACTTTAGTACTTTAATATATTTAATCTTTAAATCAGTCTCACTTATCCTCCCATGGATAACTGATAAAATTCTATAAATTCAATTCAACATAGTTTAATGAAGAATATGGTATAATGATTATAGGTATGGGCTGTGAGGTCTAGCACAACAGGGTTGAGTCCTGGATCCTATGTGACCTGGGTCCTATGTGACTGTGGGCAAATTCCACAACATCTATAATAAAGCTTAGCAACTTTATCTGTGATTAGAATAACAGGACCTACCTCATGGAGTAATCAGAAGATTACATGAATACACATATGTGTCTCTGTTACACAGTTCAACAAATGCTAGCTACCATTCACAGTGAATGACTGTTAGATGCAGGGCATAAAGCTAGACCTTGTCAGGAATATAAAAATGAAAAAGAACGGACAAAAACAACAAATAAAGTAGAGAAGATGACAGCGTTATGGGTACATTCAAAGACAGACTGTACGAAGAACGTCAAGAGAAGGCATTAGGAGGCCTATCAATGCCCTCTGAGTCCAGCGGCAGGGGAGGGCACATCTACGTGTGTGTGTGTGTGTGTGTATGTGTGTGTGTGTGTAGGGGTTAAGAATTAAATGAAACAGGAAAAGCGTCAAGGAGACAGTGTCACAATTACAGATGGGTTTGCTGTCACTGCATATAGGGAGAAGATGGTGATAGCAAAGTTTATTACACAAATGTGTAAGACATGTACAGAAAATCAAAGTAGGACATAAAGACAGAAAGGTAGGAATGAGCCATATGGTCTCGAATTTGAGAGACGAATTTGAGATTCAGAAGTGACACATCTGAACTGTGTCTTAGGAAGACTAATCTGGGAAGATGTGTGGGAAGATACGTACTTAGCATTTGATTTATGAGGGTAGAAGGGGTGACTGCTGGAATTTTCAGATACGAGTTTCAGGGGAAAAGAAAGAAAAATTCCTACTAAAATAACCGACAACTGGAGTCCACGCATGAGCTAGGAAGCTCCAGAGCGGCGAGCAAAAAGCATTTTCTGGTTCAGAACTCAATTTTCGCACACTGAAGAGTCACTGTACCAGCAATAATGAAAGTTTTCAAAGGCTTGTGCCAAACTGTCTCAAGCTGAGACAGTGCCAAATTTCAGACAAATTCAGAAATTAGTTCAGTTGAAGTCTTCCCCAACTGTCAGCAACATTAAAAAATGAGGCGGACAGCTTAAATCATTTACTTTTTCGAGGACTTTGGTCTTATCTGTGTCTAGAGTCTTGGGTCTTTCACTGAAGGCTGTAGCCACAGCATATTTATGGACAAGTTTCAAGGGACATATAAACTCCCTGAAAATTTAAGCCTGTGTATTTATTCTTTCTTTTTCTCATTTATTCCTATATTCCTCATTAAGACAGCATGCTCTGATGTTATTAGGTCTTATTTTTCACTGGAACTTGTTCTAAAGACTTTATATATGTATTTTAATTCAGTAGGTCCTCCAACAATATCATGAGGTAGGTTCTACTGTTATTATTCTCATTTTAGAGAAAAATATACCCAAGGCCCCACAGCCAGTAAATAGTTCTACAGAGGAGAAACCTACTGGAGGCCCACAAACAAAAGTTCCCCAGGCTTCATAATCAAAATAGTTCCATTTGGTGGTTTTGTTAGGTTACAGCTTCACTGGGTCTCACTCCAGAATCTAGGACAATCCAGATTAGCCTGAGATTTCAAGGAAGAGGACACATGCTTTTTTGTCACTGATCCTTGAAATTAGTTTTATAGGGAGCCATTACACTGCACTGGGGGGAAATATATTTATATAACAGGTACTTTATGTACAGCTGTCTTTAAATAATTAGCTAATATGTATTAGATCAACAATTTTCAAAGAAATTTGTTGTTCAAAGAGGAAAAATAACCTCACTCTCAGGATACTAACCTCCAAAGACTCTTCTAAAACAATGAGTTCTTTTGATCCCACAGATCTTTTGGCCCACAATAAAAAATAATTGTAAACTGTGATTCAAGATATATGTATACTTGTATATATTTAAAACAAAATTTTCATAAAATATTATTGATTTTGACTACCTACAATGCACTCTGATATTTTATATTCAGTCTAGCATTAGTCCAGACTAATCTATTCTCTTCCATTCCATTAAAAAAAAAATGCTGGTTCTCATCCACTAAACTGATTTCAAGATGCCCCGATGGGTTGTAACCTACAGCCTGAAAAGCAGTATACTACATGGAATTAAATCAAGTAACTGCCTATTCCTTAAAAACAAAGCAAAAAAGCATGACTCTATCTGTTAATGTCTAAATGTTCATAAGCCTTTTCTTTAATCTGTAGAAAAAAGTTAATGATTTCCTAAAAACATCAGCAGCTCAAACTTGACCATGGATATTTTTCCCATTAATGAATGACAAGCGATATGTAAATGTTCTCTTAAGAGCTGCTTGATCTGAACTCAATCAAAATAATAGGAAACATAAGGCTTAAACAACATTACAGCTCATTCAAGAGTTTAATTGGTAATTAGTAATATTTTCAAATAAAGCACAAGCTGCTCTTTTATACAAAATGTTTAAAAATATTCTTAATCTCTAAGATAAATTAAGGCTCACAAACCACTTACATTCTACATTAAAAAAGCCGTTTTAAATATTCTCAGTCTTTCAGTTGGTCAAAAAAGACTTAACAAACTTGCTACATGCCAACCACTATTTATTTAACAATGTAACATGGAAGGAGCACTGACCTATAGCAGAGTCCCACCCTTCCAGATGGCTCATTTGGGGGGAGACTGAGTGCAAACACATAAACAAGAGCTATGGATATCACACACGGAAAGTGTCCCTGGGCAGTGCTGTGGATCACTACAGGCACTAATGGCAACAGCCATCTTGGATGGTTCTTAGAAACTGAAATCAAATATGGTTTCCAGTAAAACCAACTAAAACACTTCCAAACCCATGTACAATTTTCCCTACTTACCACATTATGATGCTACTAACATGTTCTAATCCCCCTCTCAAAGTACAAATTAATGCTTAAGGCAATGTAAACTGAGAAATATGGAATAAAGAAAAACAATCAGTGATACAGACAAAGTAGACTGGGATTCAGGGCTCAGATCGTCGATTTAAAGGCTAAGTGATTTGAGGCAAGGTATTTAACCTCCCAAACAACAGATCCATCATCTGCATTTATATCTACTCATATGATCATTGTGAAATAAAGTGAGAGAATGCACATGAAGGTACTTTGTAAAGTGCCAAAAAATGTTATTATTATCAACTTTTATTAGATCACTAGACAGAGAGAAACTGAGAGAATAAAATATTAACCAAATATGAAGCCAGTACAGAGTTAACACTTACCAACACTTAAAACAGTTCTATTTGCTTTTCATGTACCAACTCAATTAAAACCTGCATTATGACTGAATATCTGAATCCAACTACTGGTAATAAGAAAGTTTCTCCACAAATCTTGGACACACTAAGGTTCTACTCTAACGGTCCTTGGCCAGCAGGAAAAAACAATCTACAGACTGTTAATTAAAGGAAGGGCAAGAGTTCACATCACACCACTCCACCCATGTGGTATATTCATTCTTAGCACAGGCATACCACAAAGTGGCAGCTCTTTCCTCGAGTTCAAAGACAGCCTTTGTGGGGCTAGAGAAGGGGAGCCCTCTCTGTATCCTCAGCAATGCTGCACATCAACCAACCAGACCCATCCAGTTGACACCTACCACTGGATCTTAGACTCTACTTGCCCAAAAGGGCATTCTGGGTTTTTCTGTCCAAATGTATTTCTGCATTCATTTCTATCATAGGCAACTACTCTTTTCAGATAAGAGCAAACCTAGCGAGTAACGTGGATATCTGCAATGTAAAACCCTGACTTACATGGGTGGGATATCCAGACTACATGTTTCCTACTGCCCTAGTTGGTTAATACTCTGATGTTAAACTTGACAAGATGTAGTATGGAATGTCCTCAAGCCATAAACAAGTTTTGTTTTGTTTTTTTAAAGGTCATTTGGGGGAGCGTGGGTGGCTCAGTCATTCGAGTGTTCAACTCTTGATTTTGGCTCAGGTCACGATCTTGCGGTTCTTCAGACTGAGCCTTGTGTCGGGTTCCTCACTAACAATACAGAGCCCTCTGGAGAGTCTCTCTCTCTCAAAATAAATAAACACAAACTTCTTAAAATGTTTTTAAAAAGGCCACTTAGAACTTAGGATGTACTTCTGCACATTAATTCACAATGCTGTGAACCGACCTGTGTTCTACAGGGCCCGACGTACCACTAAGTTGCCACACTGCCAAGGGCAGTATTGCAGAGCGTAAGCTGTGGTTGAAGAAGGACAGAGCTGGGCTCCAATCCTGCCTCACCTGCCTGTTGTATAATCTCACTAAAATTTATTCAACTTCTCTGAGTCTAAATTTCCATAGCAGGCAAATCATATTTGGATATGAAAATTATGTATCAGAGGCTTGGTGTGAAGGTAACGTGGACCAGTTTTCCCAACCTTTTTCACAGGAAAGCATGCACAGAAGAGGACAGTACTCACACTGCACCCTGGAGTAAGATGCTACTCATGGCGAAAGGTGACCAGCCTATGTGGTCCTGCGTAGCCGGCCACTCTAAAGGCTGAGGGGTTGGTGTCTGTGGCACGTACGCCTGAGACATAAGAGTGTGTCAAACCCAAGTGGTGAGGCTCTGATTACCAGTAAATATACATAAAGTGGTCTGCTGTGAGCCCAGCAGATCACTGACAATTTCCCCTCATAGGCTTGGGCTCCTACTCTGAAATAAAGAGAGTGCCCTAGAATTCTCAAAGCCCTTTGGACTATGTAATTCCACTTTATACCATTCCAGAACCTGGCTGTGCTGAGAACAACGTACGTTTGTGTGATTCCACTGTGGACCATTATGATTCCTCCTGCCTCCCCAATTTGAACAACAAGAGCAGCTCATGGGATGAGTGGGGTATCAAGAAGAGGATTTCCGGGTGAAGATGGAGGTGCAGGTAAGCACAGAAGCTAGAGTCAGAGGTGACTGAGTACGCACTGTGCCCAGCATTCTGCATATGTTACTTTAATCTTCACAGCTATCTTGGTTTGGTTTTGTTTGGAAGAAGGAGCCACACAACGTATTATGCATATTTAATAAGAAGACTATCCAGTGGGTTCCAATATCAGACTCCAAATCCTCCTCCCTAGAAGAAGGGGTCAAACCTCAATCAGTGTAGACAAGGACCAGACCTGATTCAACTGTGGTCCTCCTCCTTTGGACTTCATCTCCTTGGTTCAGGCTGGGAAGTTTCCTTCTATCACAGCCATTTTGTTAGTGGATTATTATTAGCCACACTTAACAACAAGAAATGCAGGGTGAAATTTAGAAAACTTGGCCAAGGTTATTTACTAGACTGGTTTTCAAACACTAGGTGTTCTGCTGATGGGTCAGAGGTTCAAGGATGAAGAACCACCAGGGTAGAGGTTGGGGATGGAAGCCAGGGGTGTCAGAGGAGTGGGGGTCGGAGCTCACTCGGCATCCTGCACCCTTCAGGGTTTGGGGTGGGAGAGTGAGGCAGAAAGAAGAGTGTCATTCCCCTCCGTGCTTCACACTACTGGCTCTGAAGGTGGTGGGTTAGAAGACAGCAAGTGGCAGCAGGATCTCTGCCTCTCCTGAGAAGCAGGAAAGAGTGGGAAGAGGCCAGCAAGTCTAGGGAAGAGGGACTTGTCTGAACAACACAGAGTCTACTGGTCTCTACTGCTCAGTGCCTATTCACAAGGCCTGTCAGACCTTATCAGAGGGGAAAAGTAAATGTACAAAATACCACTTCGGGTTAACTGAAAATAGATTGTTGATATCCTAAATTAACCCTCAATCCTGAAAGCTAGGTTTTTAAAAAGTGTTCAAACACACAAAGAACATAAAAGGACCTGCACAAAAATCAATAAATGGGTTCTAAATTCTGCAAAAGCTAACTAATGTCAAAGACAATGTGGAAGAGTTCTGTGTGGCACTATTGAAGAAAATACCTACATTCTAACTCGAAGGGGAAGGGAGAACAGAGGCCACAGTGAATAATGATGACTCCACATAACACAGGGAGTATAATTTGCTTTAATAATTCATTTGCTTTCAAGATATGTCATGTATCAAGGAATTAATACACACAAATATAATATACCAATTTTGTATACACAAATTCTTTGCAGAAGCATGGGGAAAGGTCTCATGAATCATTCGATCTGGAATAGACAACTGGTATAAAACACCACCAAAGATCTGAAAACTAGGTGGGTCCGGGCCAGGAGATCCTGAAAACTCCTTGGTACTCATCCAGAATAAATCTACCTACTAGTGATGCTAATTCACCCTTCCATTTAGAGTTAAATAGGCACATTTCAAGATAAATTATAAAAAAGGAAGTAATGGGTGATCCTCAAATCACTAATTTCAGTCTAAAATTATTAAAATATGGTCTGTTAAACTTAACTTTGTTTGATGCTAAATTCAGAGAGAGGGAGAGGTACATCAACAAAGGAGGTAGAGTAAGGATTATTTACCAAACACAACCATACAACGTTTATGAAATGATATGGTTAAATAGTACACCAAGAAAACAGAAAACAGAGGCTATTTAATTACATGGAAGGGAAAAGGGATGAGGGAGGGGAACAGAGTTTAACATTTAAAATTTAAAATTTTTAGGGTTTCAGAAACATATTATGGTAATAGGTAGAAATAAGGACAAATCTTCCTTTTGATATACTCTGCACACTAGTAGAGATTTGTGTAAGGTAGTGGGAGTTCATCAATTCAGCCTTACCCTTGGTCTGACTTTACAGTCTGCTGTGGAAATCTTGCCTGGACTGCCCATAGGCACACTGCTCCAGAGAAATCAGCCCTATGTTGTCAGAAACTGACTTTCAAGTGGGTCCTATTGGGAATTCCACATTATGGCAATTCCATAGTTCAGTCAGAAAGCATTTGAAAAGATTTATAACTTTGGTTGGCTCTTTTCTGATAATGGAGGGCTATTTGGTTTGCCTTTTGCCTTTAATAGCTTGACCATTTTTGGCCACCAAAGCATTGTAACAACTAAACTACAGTTTGTTTGTTCTCTCTCTCATTTCCCAGTAACTAATCATGTTAATGTGCTGTTAGAATAGCATCCCTGACTTTTTGTTCTTGGCCTGTTATCCTTATGCTCTGAAGGTCATACTTAATTTTTGGCTATGTTTTCCTTTTCATTGTTAGAATACTTCTCACAAGAGGTCAAGGCAAGCATGACAATTAAATTTTACATTTTTGAGCTGAAAAAACTGTGCTGTTCTTCCAGAAGGGTTTCATCTTGCATTGTAATGAGAGGTGGTTAACATTGAGCAGATTGCTTGTGAGCCACTAGTTACCCTCATCGTTGGAATCAGTTTAGATTTAAACTTAGAAGTCACTACAGCTTTGAAATCACTACATAGGGTATCCATAGGCAGAAAAATAAAAACATAACTTTGAATCAAACTCATATCCCATATAAAAATTAATTCAAAATGGATGGCTGAGGGGATGCCTGGGTGGCTCAGTCGATTAACTGTCAGACTCTTGATTTCGGCTCAAGTCATGATCTCACGGTTCATCAGTTCAAGTCCCACACTGGGCTCTGCACTGAGAGTGGGAAGCCTGCTTGGGATTCTCTGCCTCCTCTCTCTCTGCCCCCTCCCTGCTTTTTCTCTCTCTCAAAAATAAATAAATTTTAAAAAATGGATGACCAACAAATATAAAACATAACAGTATAAAACTTTAAGAAAAAAAAGACAAAAGAAAATCTTCAGGACCTATGACTAGGTAAAGAATTAGACTTGATACCAAAAGCTGAATCCATAAAAGGAAACACTAATAAATTGAATCGCATCAAAGGTAAAAACTGATGCTCTCCAACAGAGGCTGCTAAGATGAAAACAAAAGCTATAGACTGGGAGAAAATACCTATAAACCATCCGTCAAAGGACTAGTATTTAGAATGCATAAAGAACTCTCAAAACTTAATAAGAAAACAGGCAAAAGAAATGAAAAGACATTGCACTGATGATAGATAGATAACTAATAAGCACACAAAAAGATGTTCAGATTCTTCAGTCACTAAAGAAATGCAAATTAAACCAGGAGATACCACTACACATCTATCAGAATGGTTAAAATAAGAAAGAGTGACAATACCAAATGCTGATGAGGCTGTGGAGAAACTGGGTCATTTACGCAATGCTGATGGGAAGGCAGGTAAAGTGGTACAGACACTCTGGAAAAGAGTATATGGCAGTTTCTTACAAAATTAAATATGCACGTCACATCTGACCCAGCGATTCCACTCTTGGGCATTTATCCCAGAAAAATTAAAACCTGTATTTACACAAAAACTTGCACACAAATTATCTCAGCAGCTTTAGTTGTAATAGCTCCAAACTGGAAATAAACCAAATGTCCTTCAGTGGGTGAATAGTCAGAAAATTATGAGATATGCATACCATGGAATACTACTCAGCAATAAAAACAAACAAATTATTGATACATGCAACATCTTGGACAGACCTCAAGTCTGAAAGTCTGTGTACCCCCAAAATGTGTATGTTCAAACCTAATGCCAAACGTGATGGTGTTAGGAGGTGGAGCCTTTTGGGGGTGATTAAGTCATGAGGATTCAGCCTTCACAGATGGGATTAGTGCCCTTATAAAAGAGGTATGAGAAGGCTCCTTGCTCCATCTGCCATGTGAGGTTAGAGCAAGAAGATGGCCTTGTATGAACCATAGAGAGGGCTCTCACCAGACGTAGAACCTGGAACCCTGGTCTTAGACTTCCAACCACCAGAACTCTGAGAAATAAATTTCTGTTACTTGTAAGTCACTCAGTCTGTGCTGCTTTGTTATAGCAGTCTTAATGGGGTATAAAACATAAGAATTGCACTAAGCGAAAAAAAATCTAATCTCAAAACGTTACATATTATGATTCCATTTATATAATATTTTCGAAACAACAAATTACAGCAACTGAGGACAGATCAGTGGTTGTCAGGGGTAGCAAGTATAGGGAAGGAAGTGAATACAGCTACAGAAGGGTAGCACATGAGATCTTTTTGATCAGTATCTTCATCGTTGATGTGGCCACAGAAATCTATACATATGATGAAATTACATGAACTAAATACATACAAATACACAAATGAATGCTTGTAAACCTGGTGACATCTGAATAAAGTTGGTGGAGTGCATCAATGTCAATTTCCTAGTTGTGATACCATAGGATAGTTACATAAAGTGTTACCATTGTAGAAACTGGATAAAGCGCACAGGATATCTCTCTGTAGTATAGCCTACAACTATATGTGAATCTACAATTATCTCAAAATAACACATTTTTTAAAATTGCTATATAGTTCTTATTTATTCTAAGTGCCCTCTTTTTAATGTTTCACTCATTAGATGCCTGATTTCTTCCTTCCCCTATCTTGCTACTCTCTGTAGTCTTAATAGTGGAAAACATTTCACTGCAATTAGTCATTTAACTCTTGCCTTCCAAAAACTCTTATTCATACTTTACTATTACTAACTGGAGCACACCTTTTGGGAACAATGCTATACTTGAATAGTAACTCTTCAATGCATGAAATGGTCAAAATACTTTCCGAATCTTGGTTACTCCATTGGTAAAATAGGGGGAAACCTAGGTTAGGTTTCCTGTGAAGAAAAACAAAATAGTAAGTAAAGTACTTTGCACATAGTAGTTCCTTAAATGTTCATCGCCTTTATTTTCCTATTAACAATCTAAAACCTAGCTTAGGGGTGCCTGGCTGGCTCAGTCGATAGAGTATGTGACCCTCGATTTCAGCGTTGTGAGTTCGAGGCCCTTTCTTAAAATAAGTAAGTAAGTAAGTAAGTAAATAAATAAATAAATAAATAAAGTAAAACCTAGCTTAATTTCTGGGTTAAAAACCTAACAAAAAACTGTTTTTCAGTTTCCAAGGCTTACATTTGGAAAACAAGAAATGCCTCTTTAACAAGCACAGACAGAGGATGTGGTGAGGCTGAATTCAGTTCTTAAAAAATATTTCAACTTAGGAGACCATAATGATAGTTAAAAAAATTGTTTTATATTTATTTTTGAGAGAGAGAGACAGAGCGTGAGCAGGGGAGGGGCAGAGAGAGAGGGAGACACAGAATCTGAAGCAGGCTCCCAGCTCTGAGCTGTCAGCACAGAGCATGATGCGGGGCTCAAACCCACAAACGGCGAGATCATGACCTGAGCCCAAGTCAGACACTTAACCAACTGAGCTACCCAGATGTCCTAACCATAATGATAATTTTAAACCTATGTGTTCTCACTTTGAGTGAGACTCACTTTGAAAACATTCTTTCTGTCAAAATGGTGTTTTAGCGTATCATTCATTTTATTATGAAGAGTAGCTGCCCAATATATGGTTAAATCTATAAAGAGTAACCGATCATAAAAACCAGATTATATCTATTCACAAACAAACGACTGTATGTTAGATGAGTTCAGCTTTAATAATGACACAAACTCCAATGGTGGAAATGCATCCATTCCATCTATCCACAAAAATACTTTTTAGTAACAGACTCCTAACAAGGCAATAAGCTTTCAAGATGTCATAGATTTTCAGTTACTAAACCAATCAAGCTACCAAGCAGCAGGAACTAAGCATTTAGGATCTAAAATTCAATATAGGATGCTAAATGTGGGGATTCTGAGCAATGTGCAGCTCAGTGCATAATGACAGTTAGATTCTCTGAGCAACAGTGGCCTGAGAGAACTGTCAAAGGCAGAAAGACAAGAACCAAATGTTACTCCTCTAC
Source organism: Panthera uncia (assembly GCF_023721935.1). Taxonomy (NCBI): domain Eukaryota; kingdom Metazoa; phylum Chordata; class Mammalia; order Carnivora; family Felidae; genus Panthera; species Panthera uncia. The sequence continues at coordinate 82,241,577 of NW_026057580.1, read as the reverse complement.
TGTAAGCAAGTAAAAGGATGACACAAAGCATATTTAACTTCTATTGGCTGCCTGCTTTGTTTATGAACACTTACAAAACACAGAATGCCAAGTCATACTTGAGGACAAAGTCTTCTCTCAAACATTTTCTTAAAGTACTGATAATTTTGCAAAGCAATGCTTACCGAGCAAAATAACTTTGTTTTCGTTCCTTCTTCTCTTCCTTGGTATCCATAATATACAATCAAAATGCAAAGTATTTGGAAAAGTCCTTCTTTTTAATCAGTGAGTCATAACCCTACAATAAAAAAAAAAAACAAAGTGACTATAAATTAAGAAGGTTGTAATAGCCAGTATGAAGAAGAAAGCAGAGTGAAGATACATGGCCCCACCACAAACAGAAGATAAACTTTAAGCTATAAAATGCAGTCATGTTAGTAATACACGAAATGCAAATACTCATGGAGGGTAATAAAAACCCACAATTAGAATGGAGGTGTTAAACTAACATAAAAGGTAGATAGGAAAATAAACTGAAGTATTTTCCTCATAATCAACAATTATTTCAAAATGTGCTAAAAGGAAAACCACTGATTTTTGAAGATTTTAGGCTGCCTCTGCAGAATCTAATTATTTTTTTTTTCATTTACAAACTCATAATCATTTTTTACAAGTAATTAATAATGAATATGTCTCATACATAATTTTGAAAAATGGATCACTTAGGTGTTTTACAAGAATGTTCTTTCTTTAAAAATAACATCAGTGTTCCATTTTATTTTCGGAAACATGCCAGTGACTACATCCCACTTGAGCAAATGTGGAAATGAAAATACAAAGCCTCAGGAAGTTATTCTTCAAAATGGCTTTAAATGCCTGCTCTGCCTCTCCCTCTCCCTACCCTGCTATCCTCACCTATGCTTCCCAGGAGCGGCTTAAACCTATAATAAAAGGTTGTCTCCAGATCAATCTTCCTTAAACACCACTTTCATCATGCCACTCCCCTGCTCAAAATTTCCAATGTCTACTTACTGCCTGATTCACAAACCTAAATGTTCTGCAAAGCATTAACATTTCCTAAAATCTGTCCCCTCATCCTAAGGGGTATCAAAGTTAAAGCAAAGAATGTTCATCGATCAAAATTACTTGCTAATTCATTTCAATTCAATGAACAATTTTTCTTTAAGATTTCATTTTTAAGTAATCTCTGCACCCAATGTGGGGCTCAAATCCACGACCCCGAGATCAAAAGTCACATGCTCCACTAAGTCAGCCAGGGGCCCCTTCAATGACAATTTAATTCACATACATATTCGATGGAAGGCACTGTGATAAAAATCAGAGGCCACAGATACATAAGCCACGATATTTGCCCTAACAGAGTTTATTGTCTTACAAGGGAGATGCTTAGGATGTCAAGTCAATGGGACACCGACAGCTATGGCGGTGGCACAGGTGCTCCTAGAGCCCAGAGGAAGAATACTCAGCCTCAGGCAGGGACCCCCCCCACACACTCCCCATGCACCCCAAGATTTGAAGGATGAGTATGGGTTTCCTACTTGAAGGGTTTCCTGTGTTTTTCCTAGTAGGACACATATTTCCCTGCTGCTCCAGGATTAAATGCGAAGCAGGGCAATGGTGGGGTGAGGATGAAGACATGGGCAGGATTAGGGTCATGGCAGGCCTTTTTATGTCACACCAAAGATCTTGATCTTAATCCTAGCTATGAATTGTGTGCCGCCCACCCTTTGCTGCTCCTATGTCAGATGTCACGAAGCAAATCGTGCTGCGCTCGCTACAGACATTACTGAATTGATCAACATGAGATAAAAGCAATTTTCTCATCCCTGATGTACATGAAAGAAGTTGCAGAGCATTTTACATGAGGGAGTGTGATACACCCAGGCTGTAAGGATGGACTCGAGAGGGTTGAGAACAGCATGAAATAGATCTGTTGGGAAGAAATGACAGACGGTACAATAGTTCAAAGAGGAGGACCCACACTTAGGCAGCAGAATCCAACACAGAAAGACGGGGGAATGCATTCAAGAAATATTTAGGCAAATGAGTCAAGACCTGGTGACTCATTCAGCATAGACAACATGACAGAAGATGAAGAATGCCCTCCAAATATGTGCTTGAGGGGCCAGGTGGAGGGTGACACCACAGATATGATACGATGGACGTGAAGCGGGCAGGCTGGGTGTGGGCTGGGGGCATGGAAACAGATAAAAGATCAATTTGGGGCACGTTGCCTTTGAAGTGCCTGTGGGATAGTCAGCTGGAGACATTCACCAGACGTTTGATTACGTTTAAAGTACACGAGTGCAGTGAGGGCTAGGGAAAATGGTTTAGAAATTATCAGCATATGGTTGTGGATAAAAAAAAAAAAAAAAAAAGAACGACAGCAAGCAAGCGAGCAACAGTATGATGATGATAACACTCTGCGAACACACCGCTACACCTAAAGCCCTGAATGGAAACAACAGGGCTGCGCTCTCTACTCCTACTGTCTTACCTCCATGTCCCTGGCATGTACCTTGCCCTCAAGGACTTCATCAACCGGTAAGGAAAACAAGATAAAAATACGTGTGAAATAATAAATAGATATGTGTGCAAATAACTAGAATAACAGGTAGTAACCTGGAGCTGTCCAAAGAAGTAAGCATACAAAAGATGCAAAGTTCCATTTTGATGGAGGTAATAAAGTAAGGCAGGGCAGTGAAAATTTGAACAGGTAAAGAGAAGGGAGAGACAGCATTCCAGAAAGAGAGATCAGCTGGGCATAGGTATGTACAGGAAAAGAACAAGACACAGTCAGGTAAGGACTGAGTAGCTACCAGATAAGAAAAGGAAGCAATCCTAATGCCTGCCTACCGCAAGTCACTTACTTCAACATATCAGGCGCACGTTCTCTCTTCTAATCCTTATAACCATACTGTGAGTTTGGTATCCTTATTTCCACTAAACAGAGGCTGAGAGATACTAACTTCCCTAGCACCAGCTGTGGCAGAGCAGGGACTTAAAGCCAGTTTGGCGCACACTTCAATGCCTTTCAATAACCTGTGGAGCTAGAAACCTTTAGAAATGAGAAAAAGCAGTCTGGAATCAACAGCGTCCAATGCCTCAGCACAGATTCCGCAGGTTAGAACAAACGGACCTGGGCCTTGGGGAAGGGGGTCACTGAGATCTCCAGCAGGACCATGTCAGCTCAGTGGTGGGAGTAGAAGCCATACCTCAAGGAATGAGCATTCATTCAAGAAGCTGGGTGATGACAGCAGAGAAAGGAAAGACAGTGGTGTCCAACGCTCCTGAGGTCAGTCTCACACTGTGGGCTGAACCCACTGGGGTCCCCTCCCTGCCCCCAACTCTGTACCTTAATCCCTATCCTTTCTCCAGCTTCACGTGACTTGCCTACACTCCTCTGTGTGACCAGATCCCGCATAAGGCCCAGCTCTGCTCTAACGCCTTCCCTGACCTCTCGTGTGCTCTCTCTCTTCCTTAGGAGCTTAGTTCACTCGCCACTCAACACTCACCGTGAGGCACTTAGTCATTCACTGTGTGATGATGCCGCTTCACTTAGCCTCCTCGGCCACAAACAAACCAAAAGCCCCTTCAAGTCAAAAACCACCAGATTTCACAACTTCCTTTTACTTCCCTAAATACCTAACACAGAACCAAGCAGAAAAACAATCCACACAAAAGCTAAGCAAGGAATCAATCCAGGATTGGAGCAAGGTCAATTATATGGCAAACAAATAAAAATCCGAGATGGGGCGCCTGGGTGGCACAGTCGGTTAAGCGTCCGACTTCAGCCAGGTCACGATCTCGCGGTCCGTGAGTTCGAGCCCCGCGTCGGGCTCTGGGCTGATGGCTCGGAGCCTGGAGCCTGTTTCCAATTCTGTGTCTCCCTCTCTCTCTGCCCCTCCCCCGTTCATGCTCTGTCTCTCTCTGTCCCAAAAATAAATAAAAAACGTTGAAAAAAAAAAATTAAAAAAAAAAAAATCCGAGAACCACCGCCTGCCCCCCCTCCCCAATTAATAATTACTTGGGGGCAAGGGGTATAGATGCAAGCCAGTCTCTCTCTCAGACTCCAGGAAGGATGAGAATCCCAGCTCTCCGCCCTGCTCTGGGCCAGGTGGTTTATTTTAAAGTTCCTCTCCTGCACGCTGCCACATGTGATGCTCCCTGTTTATTAGATTTCTCCTCATGAATAAAAATGAAGTCATAACAATCTAATTGGAAAATTTTTATATTGAAAGCTGAGCCAGAAACTAATATTTGGTTCTAGTGGAAAAATATTGACAAAAATAAGTGCAAGAGAAAAAGATTAAATGATCCAAGAACTGACATCTGGTGCCGCTGTGTCTGTTTAGAACTTGCAAAGCTTCCCTTTTTTTTTAATATTCTATTTGATAAATAAAAAACATACTAATCTCTGATTTCTTTTAAATTACTGGGTATTTTTCTATTCCTTAAACAAGACGTACGCAGTCCCTTCAGGTCAAGACACACCAACAGATTACCCAGGAAGAGAGCAGCAAAGGTGCCGTAAAAATGATTTGCACAGAGCACCATACAGCAGCCTTCATGCTTCACTGAGGAACCAGAGCTCCTTAAATCAATCTCTAATGGGAACTACATTTTCCATTATAAGTGGTTATAATGGGCTTCTTAAAAGCCCTTCTTTCATTTAATGTTGACTCTTCTTCACATCAATAAACTCGAGACTCATCCAAACACTGAATTACAAGACTCTCCTGCATTTACGGCACATTACAGACCAAAAAAGAATTTCATGAGGGAAGCACAAGACGAATCTTCTATCTAAATATTCCTGATCCTGATCTGAAGTCAGGAGAGACAATTTAAATCTAAATTCAGTTCATTATGAAAATAAAAAAGGCACGTGCAAAATCCTTACCTCGTAAGAACTGCGTTGAAGACAGAATATTTACTGTATTACCACCAAAGTGCTCCCTGTTTGAGACCGTGGCACCACTCAGAAAGAATTTAAGCACAGAGCTACAGGAGACTCCCTAAGCACAATAAACCAGTGTGGACCCACACAGCCCAGGGTGGCTTTCTGACTTTGCATCTGATAGCTTGCAGCTCCTTGCACATTCAAGTATAACCAGCCTAGACTAGAAAAACACCAGTGTACCTATCATGGCCATAAACTGTTTTCCCAACAACATGTTTCCTATTATACAAATAAAATAATGGCTAGAACATGCTTTGAGGCTTGGTCACGCTAAGTTGGCCACTTAAGGAACAGACTAAACTGAACCTTTCTAATGCAGAGACTTCCTTCTAGAAAATGCTTACACTTCTACAGAAATAGAGTAGGTGTTCAGTCGTTCTCAAAGCTACACATCTAAACAAAGGAAGGATGTTCAAATTTCAGCATTAACCAAGGTCAGATTTGAATACTCTCTTTAACAAAAAACATGGGAAGATGTAGAAATAGATACAAAAGGGTGCCACAAACATGTAAGGGGAGCATCAAGGAGATAACACCCCCAAGGAAACAAATGTGTGTCAGAAAACCAAAACAATAGAAAACAGAACCTAACAGCAACCCAAAGCAAAAAAGTTATGCCTGAATCAAGGTGATGATCAAGGACAGGCCAATGGTCTGCTACTTGGAAAAATGGGACAAAGCCAACAGATGGCAAAATAAATGGAGAACTCATCAGCTCTTATTCCATTACTCTTTGCCTAGGGAACTGAAATTAGAGCCATAAAGAATTAAACAAATGTGAGTTTCATTGAAGAGAAGTAGGGAGAGGGGTGCCTGGCTGGGCCAGTCAGTAGAGCATGCAACTCTTGATCTTGGGGTCCTGAGTTCAAGCCTCATGCTGTGTGTACAGTTTATAAAAGGAGCAAAGTAGAGAGATTTTATCAAAGCTCCTAGATACTTTAAATGAAGACCCATCTCTAGGCTAGCTAGATCATTCTGTATGTTCCATCTAAGAGAATGTACAAATGAGATTTCTAAAAAGTCACTGGCAAGGTCAGGGATTGTCAAAGGTGTGAAGAGTGCCAGCAGCATAACAGTGCACAAATACATTTTTTTTTAATTTTAATTTTTTTTATTTTGGACACATAAAATTTTTTTTAATTTTTTAATTTTTTATTTTTTTAATATAATTTATTGTCAAGTTAGCTAACATACAGTGTAGTCTTGGCTTTGGGAGTAGATCCCTGTGATCCAACACTTACATACAAATTGTTGGGCAAATACATTTTAATTTTCAACAAAAGTAAGCAAAGGGATTGTGCAAATTACACACTGCACACCATTGCATAGATTCCCAGCAAAACATTAGAAATGATCACTACAGGCAGGTTAGCCAGGACTTGGAACAGCAGGCAGTGAAACCTGGGATACAGAATATTTACAGAAAACCAATGATTCAGCAGAACAACAACAAATGAACAGACCCCTTTCTGAAGCCTGTACCTTGGACCAAGTACTCTGCTGGAGACACATGATGAAGACAGCATTCATGGGCCAGGAAGTTCAGTTGGAACAGGCAACCGAAACCCACTGGCTCGTAAGACAAATGGCAAGTCCTCTGATATGGGCAGAGCACGGAGGGGAAGCAACTAAAGCAACTAACTCTGCCAAGAGTTTCCCCAATGATGCACGCAGAAGAGAGGTTGGGCTCATTAGGCAGACTGAGGATGTGCAAGCTGTCATCAGACAATGTATGATGATCAGGGAATCCTGAGTGGTCTGGGATGGCTGGAGTACAGATCCAGTGGAGGGGAGGAATGATGGCTTATTCAAATTACACTGACCTAATTTCCCTCTTGGACACAGATACTGTTCTCATACATTATGGAAATGAGGTAAACACAGTATAACTACTTAAAGGCATTTGATAAGTTTCTCTTGATCCGCTTATCGATAAGATGGAGAAATGTGGGCTGGACATGGGTGGATGCTTCTATGATTAGGTCCATAAAGGAAAGCACTGAACCACTGTGCCAAGAGCTATGTGCTGACCAGCCCAGAGCAGGCAGCTGACCTCTAACTTCACCCTGGAGGGAGGATGCTAATAGCTTAATGCAGTATTTGTTCTTAGCCTCCATCCTCATCAGTAAATTTACCACTGACTTGGATGAAAATAGGGGCCTCCTCGTTAAACTTTTGGAAGAGGGGTAAATACCACCTCAGATAATAGTATTTGGATTCAGACAGACCTCAACAGTCTGTAAGAAGGTAGAATTTACCCCATATGAACCTGAGGTTTCACATATGGGTAAAGAACTAAGGAATGAAAGAGACAGAGTTTAGCATTAGCACAAGTGAATATGATCTGCACTTTTAGGTGATAATAAGCTCCATACACCCAGCAGTGTGATTCTAATGCCCTTCCCTTCAAAGCAAACAAAACAATCCCACTTAATCAGCCCAGAATAAAAAAAGATTATGATGGTCTGTGCCACCCTTCTTGAGGATTAGAATATATTAAAATGACTGCATTTAACTCTAGGTCTTACGCTATAGGAGAAATACTAGGAAAGTGGAGGAACCAGGATGGTTAAGTGACGTAAAACTAAGTTTTAAGATTAATAGTCAAGGGAGCTCATCAGATTTAGCCTGAAAAGAGTTGGGATGAACTTGACAGCTACTTCAAACATCTGAAAGATCTTATCTGGTCTCAGATTTAGGCTTGTACCAATAGACCTTCAAGGGGAATAGGAATACCTAGGACCAAGCATAAGATACAGAGGGAGAGGGGTCTTGGCTTAACGTAAAGAAGAACTGTCTCACAGACAGATGCAAAGAGCCGCCTCCAGACAGGTTGGCTTCCTAATCTCCAAACGTGACTAAGCACAAGGTGAACAACCGCTTCAAGAGATCGCTGCAGACCAGCAGCTCTCAACCTTATCAAATCAACACCCTTCATCTAAATAAATGTGTATTTTATAATATGCCCCTTATAACACTGAAATGAAGTTCATAGCTAATATAACCTAGGTGCACAGTTAATTGTATGAAATCAATAAAATGCCCAAAGGAAAGTGATTTATAACAAGTATTTCAATAAGTAAATTCTCAGGCACAAGTTCACTAAAAGACATAATGAAATACTCAGATGCTTGCACCTACTTCTATAGGGCAAATTTAGCTATAGGAGAAATGGGATCAGAAACAATTTCATTACAAATGAAAATAGGAAAATGAAAAGCAGAGGTGAGGGGGATAAGAAGAGGTGGATAATGGGGCTGGGGTGCAGTGCATAGAACATTAAAATAAAAACTAGTGCCATAAATAATAACTGGGTATTTTCTCTTTTTTTCCTGAATTTTCACTTATTTTGGAGAGGGGGGGAGAGAAAAAGAGTGAGCGAGTGCACGAGTCAGGGAGGGGCAGAGAGAGAGAGAGGGAGACAGAGGATCCCAAGCAGTCTCCTTGCTGAGATCAGAGAGCCCCATGCAGGGCTTGAACCCAGGAACCATGAGATCATGACCTGAGCTGAAGTGGGATGCTTAACCGATTGAGCCATCCAGTCACCCCAATAACTGGGTATTTGCAAACATAGTAATTTAGAACCCTTTTCTTTAGAATGTCCCAATAAATATTCACATAGATCCTACAGAAGATACAAAATTCCTGAGTGTAAGGGACAACCGCTTGTTGTCTAGAACTGTCCCACTCATTACAGGGCATTTGGCACCTCTACCGCCCCCCAAGTAAATGCCCGTAGTGCCCCCCCATTCTGATAACCATGGGGAACCAAGTGTGCCCTGCAGGGGATACGGCACTCATCGAGAACTACCTGTTACGGCAGAAAATCACACTCTGTGGGTAAACTAACATTTAAAACTTTTTTAACTAAATTTTTTTAATTTCAAAAGTTCCTTCAAAGCTGAGACTGTATAAACTCCACACACGAGAAGTTATCTGTCTTCAAGATGCTCTGAGCTTCATCTGACCTCTTTGACCTATGTTATTAAGGCGTCACAGCACCTCCGAAACAGGACAGGCCTGGTTAATATTCAGACTCCAGTATCTCCAAAGTCTGTAATTGTGGGCAAGTTACTCCGTTTCTCTGGCCCTCAGCTTCTTCATCTGTAAAGGGTTGTTTACAGATTAAATGGGTCCAAAAGGTGTCTATAGAGTCTAGTGTCCAGTGGGAACAGAAAATTATATCCAGCGAACCCAAATATTCAAGTATTCAGGAAAATTATACCTACCTTCAACATCACCTGAAGAGCTAGATTCAAATTTTCCCCAAACAGAAAAATCCCATAGTAAACTAACTCAAGCTAGGCAGCTCTCGTGAATACAAAGCTGACAGCAATCAGCAACAGTTCACTGTTTACTGAACCTTAACCACATGCACCAAGGGTTTGCTGAATGCTGTTACACACAGTGTTTAATCTTTATGACTATATGAGGGAGTTAATATTCGTAATCCTTTTCAGATAAAGAATCTGAAGTTTAGAAGGGTTAAAGAACTTATTCAAGGTCAAATAGCCATATGAGTGAGAGCCAGAATAATCAGCTTTACCTGATGCCAAAGTCAAAAGCACTAATAATGGCCTCTAATGCGAGGGTAGCTCACCACACAGAATTTTCACATCAACTGCCTAGTTCTTCTTGAATTCACTCACCACTAAAAAGAACAAGAGTGTGAACACCAACTTTTTGGCCAATTGTCTTTTAGGATGTAAATCTTGAACTGTATGCAGGCTAGTTATTATTATTCATTAATGAATGCACTGCAGTGACTGTGTGAATGCATTCAATAAATATTTACTGCACTGAATGAGATTTTTAAAGAGCTAACTAGAGAGCATATTCCCTTAATCCACTAAACTAAATGAATTACCTCTTTAGTCTTAAGATCTGAAATAATATCATAACTTGGAATATGCCAGAAATATTTAACAGCCGACCATTTTTCTGTTGTTTGGAAATGCAGTCCTCTGACTATCCAATTATTTTTCCACTAAAAATCAGTAAAAGCAAGGAATCAGAATCAGAAAATGGAATTTTCACCTTTTTAAAATAACATTTCTTTATTGATTTTGTTATAAAAGTCCTTTTTTTTCTAGAGACTAAAATTGTAGGTCCTTTTTAGAGCTAAAAATTATGATTCTATAAAAATTTTACCAGAGGTATTTAATGTATTACATGAACTCCTCCGTTAATACTCATAATAATATAAGAATTCAGTTTTGAACAGTTTTCCACATGCACAAAGACAGATTAGAGGGGAAAAATAGGTAGAAGGTCACGTATAAAGTTATGAGAGGCAATGAAAACAGAACACAGTTTACTCTGCCATTCGCATTTCTCATACACAGAAAAAACTTCCTCTTTCTCACCATCAATCATTATTTATTTAGTGTCCACTACAAGCATATGATTGTCTTTCACAAGAATGGGGAAAAATCTGATGCCAGCATCACCCACATAAGTGGTTTCTGGGGACACCCCCTTCCTACTGCTCCAGCACTGCAAAATCACCCTAGATGATCTCTAAAATGAATCTAAACATGGCAGGCACGAAAGAGCATTTAAAAAAAAAAAAAAAACAGGTGACATGGGAACAAAAGTTTGTCCTCGATTACTTCTGGAACTCACTTTAATATTACCAGACCTATGCTAAAATCCTAGGATCTTTGGCCTTTTGTGTCCCCCCCCGCTCCCCCCCCCCCCCCCCCGACCTCTTCTGGCCTTGTCCCAAAAGGAATAAGCTCCACACTCTTCTGGAGTCTCTGTACTGGTACAGAACTGAAGTTCGTTCCCCAAGGCCTTGTAGAAAATAGGTGCCAATGTGGGGCGCCTGGGTGGCTCAGTCGGTTAAGCGTCTGACTCTTGGTCCCCGCTCAGGTCATGATCTCATGGTTTGTGAGTTTGAGTCCCGAATCAGGCTCCACACTGACAGCAAGGAGACTGCTTAGGATTCTCTTGCTCCCTCTCTCTCTGCCCCTCCCCACCCCCGTCTCTCTCTCAAAATAAACAAACATTAAAAAAAAGAAAGAAAGAAAATAGGTGCCAATGTGAATCACCACTCCAGCTCCCTGTACTCACAGCAAATGCTGTCACTACTGCATGGGTTGTGGTCTTATGCCAGGCCCCAAGTCCTTCCATTTCAGAACAGAAATAAATGTGAGCAGTGGTTACTACTAATTTACTACCACTACCACTGCCACTAATTTCTTATTGTTGCTTTTAGATCATTTATTGGGAGGGTCTATTTGATAGATCTGAATTAGAATTAATTGATGCAAACAAAACCAATAAAATTTAATGGATAAAAGAGGTCATAAATGGAATGCCTTTACAAAGAACATACAATTTATGGGCTTCAAACACTAGTTTTCAACAATTCAATCTGGGTGTCTTTTGAGACTACCAAGAGACATAAAAGTTCCCTTTGCCAGGTAAACCATTTCACTAAGGAAAAGGCAATGTGCTTCTTTGTTCTCTTATAGATAGTATCTGCAGTTGCATGCATTTTCAAAATACACTGGCATACACCCACACTTGTAAAAATGTAAACTAAAAAATAATTGAATTATCATTCTTTTTAATGTACTTTCAGTATATTTATTTATAATGGAGAGTACAAGAGGCAAAAGACAATTTACACTTATTCCAAAATAGTGCCTTGTCACACATACGTATTCAATCTCTTCAATTCAGTAAGCATTTGCTAAAAACTCGTTTTATTTCTACCACCATACTATTTATCTAAAACCTATGAATCTAAAAAGGACTCAATGGGCTCTAAGAAAACTTTGACTTCAGACAAGGAGATAAAATTAACATAAATTTTTAAAAAATTAGAAAAAAATGAGTATTATAAAAATTAATGTCTAATAAAATGTGTTGTGTACAGAAAGGTGTTAATGGAAGGAAAAGGACAAGGTCACATGGGCCAGTGTTGTTAGGGAAGATGCTTGAAGCAGGACAACACTGAAAACAAGCATTCATGGTTATACTTCTACAGCGGTGCACAGTCAACAATCGTGTAAACCAGAAACAGTTTTACCCTTAATGAAAATGTTCTCTATCAGAGCACGTTCAAGAGGACTGCAATTCTACCAGATTCTCCTCCAATGTCTAATGTAAAGACGGAGACGGTCATGTGGTGCTTTGGTCAGTACAGTCTAAAATGTGCTAAATACACAAATATGGCTTCAGGAAGAAGGCATAATGAAAAGTGTCTAACAGGAAATCTGCCCAACACAAAATTAAATCAGCATTGTGAAATACTATGGCCTCTTCTTGGAAAAAAAATGTACGGTATATTCAACTACAATTTTCCAAGAGACTGGATTAAGAAACCAAGTCTGTGGTTTAAATACATTTTCTTTTAAAGGTTTAGTAAGTTGCTCCATAAAAAAGTTCTTGTAGGATTCAAAAGAAAATGGCCCTTTGCTACACTAGATTGTTCTCAATTCCGCACTTCCTCCCTGTTCCAGAAATCTACACCCACACCCTTTGCTACGCCACCTTGTGGCGCTTTGCAGTACTGTGCGAAGCCTGCATCCACCCTCTTGGCCATGTGGCTTGTTTGACCAACAGGTGGAGCAGTGTACCTAATTCAACTTGAGGCACTAGGAGGCCTGGCAAATTTCTGCTCTCCACTAGAAGAGCATGCTCCAGGTAGCAATTTTTGCTTCTTCAGCCCTGTCCAGGATAAAAACATGTAGAATTGACCTGAACTCCTACCTTAACTTTGGAATCCAGCCCACCCCTGTCAAACTGAACCAAGAGCAGCCAAACCGCAGTCAATCTACAGATTTAGGACTATGAAATAAATAACTGTGGTTCTAAGCCACTAAGATTTGGAGGCTGTTATGCAGCTGTATCACACACACAAAAAAAACAAAACAAAAAACCAATACACCCTTAGAAATTCCTGATCCACAAATTACTTTGTGGATTTTTACCAGGAAGATCAAAGCCACATATTACATACTACTGTCTATAAGAATAACTCTACCAAGGCCTGGAATACCAAAGCCCAGAGACAGAAGCAGCCAATTAATACAAAGAGCCAAGAAATCTTCCTTTCCGTCCAGTTGTCATTCATCCCTTGACCAACGTGCGTGGCTATGGAAGTTTCACTGTAAGAAGGCATCATTTGACACCAAGGGTAACTCACGCACATCTTGGTATATTTACCCACAGACTTTGATGTTACTTTTTGTTATGAGGTGAACTGTGTCACCCCCTTGCCCCCATGCCAAAGGTTTAAGCTGTATCCACGATACCACATAATGTGACTTTATTTGGAAAAAGGGTACTTGCAGATGCAATTAAGATGAGGTCATACTGGAGAACGGTGGGCCTCTAATCCAGTATGACTGGTGTCCTTATAAGAGGAGGGCCACATGAAGACAGAGTCACACAGGAACACCACGTGATAACAGAGCAGATTACAGTGATGTAGCTGCAAGCCAAGGATTCCAAGGATAGCCAGCAAATCACCAAAAGGCGGAAGAGGCAAGGGAGGATTTCTCTCAAGTTTCAGAGAGATCATGGCTCTGCCAACACCTCAATTTTAGAATTTTAACCTCCAGAACTGTAACACAATGAATTTCTGTTGTTTTAAGCTACCCAGTTTGTGCTACCTTGTCAGAGCAGCCTTAGGAAACTAATTCACTTGTTTTAAATTGCATACACCATCACTGTTCCACAGGAACACCGCATCAAAAATGTTACTGCTTTATCACCATGGCTGTTCCGCCACTTTCTCTTAGAATTTACAGAAATGTCAGCCAATAATTGAGAGCACTGGTATGACTTTTTGAGTATTAGAGCAGAAAGCTTCCACAGTTCATTAACATCTGTACCTAGGAGATAATTTAAGCATAGCTATTTGAATAGGTAGACAGAGAACTGACCTGATTACCAAGAAAAAAATTCTGAACATAAACAGGGTTTTGAAATATTCTGATAACACAGCATCACCGTGTATTATGCTGCTATTATCATACTTCAGCAATTTTAGTCTAACATAAAATATAGTCTCATGCTGTTAGGTTTCCCATGCACACCTATGCTATCTTGTACCATTTTCTAATTAATCACTGATCATGCCCCATTCTTCTACTCAGACTGTAAGCTCTCTAAAGGCAGGGAACGTGTCTTATGTTTTATGTGCATAAGCACATGCACATGCACATTACAACTCCCAGCTTAGGCTAGCGTAGGATCTATGTTTATCAAGTTCATTTTTAATTTGTTACGGCTAAATACCTAATAGAAACTGACTTCGGGGTATAGAACAATAAAGTCTTGCCTTTTATTCAGATCAGTGGTCTCCATTTTATTTTTTTAAGTTTACTTATCTATTTTGAGAGAGAGAGAGAGAGAGAACAAGTGGGAGAGAGGGGCAGAGAGAGAGAGCAAGAGAGAGAATCTCCAGCAGGCTCTGCAACGTCAGCGCAGAGCTTGATGTGGGGCTCCATCCCACAAACCGTGAGATCATGACTTGAGCCGAAATCATGTCAGACGCTTAACCAACTGAGGCACCCAGGAGCCCTGGTGGCCTCCATTTTAAAAGTTATATTCCACATCAATAAAAGTACCTGAACATAAAATCCTAATATATATATATTTACTTCTACTTATTTATTTAATTTTTTTTAAACGTTTATTTATTTCTGAGACAGAAAGAGACAGAGCATGAATGGGGGAGGGTCAGAGAGAGAGGGAGACACAGAATCTGAAACAGGCTCCAGGCTCTGAGCTGTCAGCACAGAGCCCGACGTGGGGCTCGAACCCACGAACCACAAGATCATGACCTGAGCCGAAGTCGGACGCTCAACCGATTGAGCCACCCAGGTGCCCCTATATATATTTTCTTCTAAAAAACATGTCTTCTGCACTAATATATGCATTGTAAAACATGTAACAAAAATAGAAGTCATGAAAAGATGATATAGACATTCCAACGATTTCTTCCCTTACCCTCATGGGGCACGTGAACCCCAGCTGGGAAACCACTGGTCCAGCATACAAGGGTAGACATATGAAAACATTTCCTAGGATTTTGTCCTTTCCAGGAAATGCAAGATCTATAAGAATCTAACATATTTATGAACTTTAAACACATTCTCTGGAAGATTCATTAAATTGTCTTGGTCAAACAAGCAATATTTTAGAGATGATGACAGAGGTGTCCCTGCAATTAGGATTAGTTTGTATGTTACTGGACCCCAGTTGTAAACCCATTGCTAATCATGGTGCTCTCTGCAACTGAGCTCTTTGGTTTTTAGGCTTTAGGAATGAAAACATATTATCAAATTTTCAGGTAAATATCTAGAAGACTGAGAGAACCAAATGACTTAACATTCTGATTTTGAAAACAAAGGAAGGAGAAGGTTGGACAGAGGAAAGATGGAACACAAAACTCATAAATCATCTCTTAAGAATACTGTCACCACAACAACATCCAATATTCCTGTCTTCCATGTGCTAGAAAACTGAAGGGCATAGAGTAATATAAAACATAACCCTATCAGCTTACTGTAAGAACAACTAAGCCATAAAACAAGCCAATATTTAATTTGTGGTACAAATAGTTAAGGGCCAAAGTAACCATAATCAGGGTAGAGAAGATGTCCTGGAAAGTGTTTATGGAATTAAGTATCAACCTGGTGCAGAATACTGGCTTTAAAGGAAGAAATGTGCAGGAAATCTCCAATAAAGGGGGCAGTCAACAGCCCCAGAGGCAGGAATTACCCCTGTGTGTGAGAGGGGTCCTGGAGTGCTGAGTTCATTCAGATGGGGAGCAGGAGATAAGGAGGAGTGCCCGAAATGTAGAGAAGATACAGAGCCATTATCATGGCAGCTGCATTCTCTGGCTTAAACTTCCATGAGAAAGCCACCAGCACTAAAATGTCATCAATCATTTCATTTGGTCTACTTATTCTTGAAGAACTAGCCTTGGGGCTGATCTATACACAAAACAAGCAAGCTCAGTGCAAGAAAATATCAAGCAGATGGCATGTGGGTGAAAATGTTGGGGAAGTGAAATATTAGCAGATTTGAAAGGAGGAAGAGAAAGTAAAATATGTCAAAACGAATATACATTTGATAAAGAAACATTGAGAATATAAGAATCCTATGATACATTAATTTTATAATGTCTAACAAGTATCATTGTAATACATATGGATAATAAAAATGTGAAAAACAGAAATTACCTATGATCCCATCAAGGGGGGAAAAGCTTTACTATTTTGTCACTTTCCTGTCTTCTATGCAGGTACGTTTTAAAATCAAATTAGGGTCTTTGGTATACTATCACTTAAACATGACTCCACTGTTGGATTTGTCTCAAATTTTCAAATCATCATCCTTGATAACAACTAACACTTAGAGTTGCTTACTCTGTGACTGTACTTTACATATATTAACTTATCTAATTCTCAATACAGTATGGGAGGTAGACACTATTATCTTCATTTTATAGATGATAAAATCAAGGAGAAATTAACTTGCCTAAGTTCACAGGCTGGTAAGGGGTGGAATAGGATTCCAAGTGGGGCACCTGGCTCCAGAACCCCTCCTCTTAACCCCTCGACCATTTCACATGCTGCCCAAAGACAGTACAGTAATCACTGAAATTAAGCCTCATTCCTGAATTCCTTAGGATATACTCTTAGGATAGAACCACTGGTGCCAAAAAATTCTATTATCTAAACTATTGTCAATCTAAATATACCAACATAGGGGCCCCTGGGTGGCTCAGTTGGTTAAGTGTCTGACTTCAGCTCAGGTCACGGTCTCACGGTTCATGAGCTCGAGCCCCGAATCAGGCTCTCTGCTGTCAGTACAGAGCCTGATTCAGATCCTCTGTCCCCCTCTCTCTGCTCCTCCCACCTACACACACTCTCCCAAAAAATAAAATAATGAACATTAAAAAATAAACAAAATAAAGTATACCAACATACCTTCTCACCGCCTATGAAAAAAGGAATATGACCCAACCTCAATCTTCCCAGCACTGTCATGGACTTTTAAAATCTAATTATAATCTGCATTTCTTTGATACAATGAAGTTGAATACTTTTTCATGTCTTGGCTATCTGTAGCTACTGATCTGTGAATTTCCTATTCCTGCTATACACTGAATGATTGTGTCTCCACCACCCCCAAATTCATCTGTTGGAAAGCTAATGCCCAAGGTGATAATATCAGGTGGGGCCTTTGGGAAGTGGTTAGGTCATGAGGTCAGACTAGACCCCTCATCAATGGGATTAGTGCCCTCATAAAAGAGGTCCCAGAGAGATCCCTCGCGCCTTCTCCCATGTGAGAACACGATGGGAAGTCAGCAGTCTGCAACCTGGAAGAGGAGCTTCACCACAGCTCGACCAAGCTGGTGCCCTGATCTGGGACTTTCAGTCTCTAAACTGGGAGCAATAAATGTTGCTGTTTACAAGTCGCCCGGTGTACGGTATTTTGTTACAGCAGTCTGAACGGACTAAAACAATTTCTTATAGAATGCTTTTAAAAGAGTTAAGACATATGGGGCGCCTGGGTGGCTCAGTTGGTTAAGCATCTGACTTCAGCTCAGGTCACGATCTCACGGTTTGTGGGTTCAAGCTCCATATCCGGCTCTGTGCTAACAGCTCAGAACCTGGAGTCTGCTTCAGATTCTGTGTCTCTCTCTCTCTCTGCCCCTCCCCCGCTCATGTTCAGTCTCTCTCAAAATGAATAAGCAATAAAAAAAATTTTTTTAAATAAGTTAAGGCATATTAAACAGACTGTTTTGGAAAGTGCCATGATTTGAGAGATCAGAGGGCTACTAATGAACTGTTTCAGTGGAACCCAGTAGACAGGCAGTGTATTAAGGGAATCACCAAGACCTAGGGAGGAGGGTTCAGATGTAAACACTGGGACCATAAGGAATGAGCAGGCCCTCCAAACAGCCTAAAATTGTGCTTTATATCATACAGCAGGGGCTATTTTTATCTGATGGCTAGAATATTCATGACTACTCCTCAGGACACCCTCAATTCCTAGCATCAACAGGTCTGAGGAAACAAATCAGTAAATCTGAAGTTTGCTGAGGTGAGAATTACAGAAAGAAAATGAAAGATCTGGAAGGATCTCATAACTACAAAGTCATCTCACGATTTTTTCCTATTCTACAAGGCATACCTGATTAGTGATCAGAATCATCTACCAGTCAGGATTCCACATGAACAGTGCTGAACAAACACTATTATATTCTTACTCTCTAAATCCTCTGTTAATCAGTCAACAGCAAATTACCTCATGCCAGGCACTTTGCAGTAAAACTGAGCACACAGGACACCCTCTGATTACTTGGCTTGGAACTAAAAATACCTCCTTCACATGCTTAGGAGTCACTTCTTAGGATGGACCACTCTCTCCAGATGATTCGTGTCATCTGACAGGGTCGATGTTTAATGGCACCCTATCTGGAGGTTTTTGCCACTCTGTGTACCAATCACAGAGGCAAACGCAAGGGCGGAGGCACAAAAGACACACTCCCAGATGTGGGCCATAATAAGCAAAAGTTATCTTAAAAGGTTGTTAACACAATGTTTGAGAAAGAATTAGTAAAGGAAGTCAGGGATGCTAGAGAAAATGATAGACATGTACTCTACTGGGGGTAGGGGAGAGTAGAAGAGGGATGAATGGTTAAATGAAAGCTTCAGCCTGGGCTTTTTTCTTTTTTAACTGATCATAACATGCTATCCAAAGTCATAGTTAATTTCTACTAGAAAAGCAATTTTGCTATTTATGAGAAATGCCTATTCCCAGTATGGAAACCAATTTGGGACGCTAAATTACGTGGGGAAGTCTCCATGAGTTTATGGAATCTCACCTAAGAATGCCCCCTGGAGATGACACCAGAAGTGAGTGTGTCTTGTTAAGCAAAATGGGAGCACAGAGTGTTCCAGAGGGAACAGCATGGAGAAGAAAAATCATATGCTATGCATATGCAGGAAGTGACAAGCAGTTTTATATGGTAGTAGAGATTCTTAATTTGGGATCCAAAAGAAGGATGTGCAGGCAAAATGGTGTGTGGTGTGTGGTGTGTGATGAGATCATGAACTTTCATCGGATTGTCATAAAAGGTCTATAATTTGGGGTGAAGGGGGAAGGGAGGGAGTCAAGAACTGCAGGCCAAATGCATGACAGGGAAGTACAAGGGGTAAAAGATGAATTCCTCCAGAGCCCAAGAGCCCAGTAAGATCTCTGGTGGACTCCTTCCTGTGTAGGATGGGAATCCTTTAGAAGGTATGATGAGAGACGTTTAATTTTTTTAAATATTTATTTATTTTTGAGAGAGAGAAAACACAAGCAGGGGAGGGGCAGAGAGAGAGGGAGACAGAATCTGAAGCGGAGTTCAAGCTCTGAGCTGTCAGCACAGAACCTGACATGGGGCCCAACCCAAAAACTGAAGATCATGACCTGGCCTTAAGTTGGATGCTTGGACAACTGAACCACCCTGTGCCCCTGAAGAGGAAAGTGTAGAAGGAAGACCGGCTGAAATGTGGAGAGTTGAAATGTAGCAGAAAGTAAAATGCAGGCAACTGTCCAAAGCATCTGAGGAGCCAAACAAGGGCAGTGGGAATGGAGAGAGGGGAATTCGAGAAATGGTTAATAGATAAAACAAGCAGACTGAACGTTCATATTTGCTTGCAAATGCATAAAATGTCACTGGAGGATCCCAATGAACTGGTAGCATTGGTTGCCAGTAAACAGGGGAAGGAGGTAACCAGGGAAAGAGGATGAGAGAGTCCTTTTATTATATACCATTTGTACCTTTTGAATCAAAAAAGGGTGGCACCTGGGTGGCTCAATTGGTTAAGCAGCCGACTTCAGCTCAGATCATGAGTTTGAGCCCCACGCGGGGCTCTGTGCTGACAGCTCAGAGCCCGAAACCTGCTTCAGATTCTGTGTCTCCCTCTCTCTCTCTCTGCCCCTCTTCTGCTTGTGCTCTGTGTCTCTCTCAAAAATAAACATTTAAAAAAATTTTAAAAAGGTATTATCTACTATTAAAACAAAATTTTAAAAAGACATATAGGTTATTGAAATGAAATGCTTCTATGTAAAAATCTGCCCACATCTCTCTCCAAACCACTCTAATGGTTAAAGATGTACTTTTTTGTTTGTTTTTGAGAGAGGCAGGGGGAGAGGGGCAGACGGAAAGAGAGAAAGAATCTTGAGCAGGCTCCACGCTCAGCACAAAGCCTGCGCAGGACTTGATCCCACAACCCTGGTATCAATCATGATCTGAGCCAAAATCAAGAGTCAGACACTCAACCGTCTGGGACACCCAAGTGCACCTCAAAGTGCACTTTTCAACTCAGATTATTTTTGCCCCAAAGGCTCCTGGACTGCACCTTAAGAAGGACCAATCTATCTGTTGACCTGGGTGACAAACATATCAAACTGAACTTGGCATCATATAAATGTAAATAATTACCTCGTTAAATTCAACCAACTTAACAGGTAGTTATTGAAATATCAGAATCAAGAAGGTTTGGTCAATTAACTCAGCTTGATCTTTTAAATTTTTGGTAAATAAAAGAGGCTCTAGAAGAATCTATTAATCTGATTTATTAAAACAAAGATGAATCAAATAAATTACTGATGTGAAAGAGGTCAGATTTGAGGTCCACTATGATGAGTGTTAAGCTAGTTTAGGGTAGCTCTTCGGCTAAAATAACTTTCTAAAAATTAGGAGGAATAAATCTCCTGTTCGGCCTAACAAAACACATGAGGCAGATACTCCAGAAATGACTGACTTAAATTGAATGGTTTTACCAATTTTAAATAAGTGGTAAGTGGACATGAATTTAATAGTTACAAAATAAGTGGAATTTAGTTTTGCAAAACTATGGAACATTGTTTTCCATTTGGCTATATAAACTCAAATATAAATAAGTGGAATTGTGGGGCGCCTGGGTGGCTCAGTCGGTTAAGTGACTGACTCTGGCTCAGGTCATGATCTCATGGTTTGTGGGTTTGAGCCCCACGTCAGGCTCTGTGCTGACAGCTCAGAGCCTGGAGCCTGCTTTGGATTCTGTGTCTTCCTCTCTCTCTGCCCCTCCCCTGCTCATGCTCTGTCTCTCAAAAATAAATAAACATAAATAAATAAATAAATAAATAAATAAATAAATAAGAGGAATTTAGTTTTGCTAAGCTAAGGCACACTGATTTCCATTTGGCTGTATAAGCTCAAATATACTAAACTTTCAATTCTTGTTCAAATGATATTTAATGGAATTAAGTTGTTAATCAAAAACATATGTGTCCAGAGATCAATTCTGCAAATGTTTTCATTTGGTTTTGTGTGTTATGTTTTGCCTTGCTTCACAAAGGATGTGAGTCAGCTTTAAATAATAAATTCAATAAAGTGGGAAAATATAATTATATAAAAATCAGAATCAAGAGAAACAAGGTAGAACAGAAGCCCAATACCAAGGAAAAGTCAGAACATCAATATTAGGTCATAAGTTTTTACAGGGTTATTAAAATTGAGCTGCAAATTTGATTCTGCATTTGTATGTTGCCAAATCAAAAAGGGAAATATAATCAATTATGTCATCCTAGTTTTGCATGATGAAAAAAAGACATAATAATGGTGCAGGGGAAGTAAAGTTTTTCTTTGGCATTCATCACTAAATGGAACTTGCCTGGGTCTTCACACAAGAGCTGCAAAAGGAACCATGATCTTGGTAACCGCAACTCCTAAGTAACAGAACAGTAGGTTTCTTGTGACTGCTGTTATTAGCAGAATCCTTCAGAGTGAGCACAACCGAGGGGGTGGGGGTGCAAAGGAAGCAAAACAAGGTAACCAAACCACATCATTTCTGAAAATCTGGCTCGACTGCTGGTCTAACACCTAGAATTGGAATGGAATATGTGGACTTAATGGCCTTTATTCTGCCAATCTTCTGTACGCATCATTTCTCCCAGTTGAGATTCAGATCAAATTTTTGTGCAGACAACTGATATTCTCTGGTATGTACAAAGGCATTCTATGCCATTGTTCAGAGGACATTAATAGACAACAATTATTCTTCAACCACCAGTTCCCCATATTTGAAATTCAAGGTCATACAAATTTTCTTTTCCACACTTTTTCTGCAACCATAACAATTTTGGTTCCAACATATATAAATTGGGTAGATACCACTGGATGTAAAGAACAACTACAAAAATTATGGGCTGGGATACAAAAGAACTGTGATTTAAAAAAAAAAAAGGACAGTCAATAACATTTTGAAAGGAAGGGATAGAAATTTTGGCAATAAAATCTTGGGAAAGATACAGAAAGATAGGAGAGAGTATACTGAGTCTTAGAATTGCGTTCCAGTAGTGCATATGAGGGCAGGGTGTTGGGGGTTCACCAGATAGGGCCCTGTGAGTCATCCAATCAGAGACATTGCGCATTTGGATGCAGGACACACAGAAAAATGCCTCTCCCATTCTGAGATTAAAAACTAGCTCTTACTTGATGGTTTCAAGGCCAAGAGTGTCAGCACAGCCTAAGCACTCAATTTCTATTTGTCAAATGAACAAATAAGTGTTTATTATCCGCAACAAAGTAAAAAGCGTTTAGGCAACCATAGGTGAGGGCTCTTTTGAGAAATTAAAGTGAACAAGTAAAAGCCATGTAAATTACCTGCTCAATATTCTTGATTACAAAGATATGAAATAGAATTATCTTTATTTTGGGGAGGATTTTTGCTTCCTTTTAATAAATCATAATATTTTTCATATGTTCCCTCTCACAATTGGTTCCCCCAATCTTACCATCTTTTACATAGAAATCTGATTTCCTCCCCATCTAGGAAGAGCCCAACTAGGCTGCAGAGTAATGGTAATAAACTGTGGCTTACCATAGTTTTATGAAAGTAAGCTTTTTGGGTAGTATGTAGTGAGGATAGTGATGAGGTATTAAAATGACGGGGGGGGGCTCCTGGCTGGCTCTTGGCCCATGCGACTCTTGATCTCAGGGTTGTGAGTTCCAGCCCCAAGCTGGGTATAGAGATTACTTAAAAATAAAATCTTAAAAACATTTTTTTAAATGACAAAAAAAGTAAAGAAAAAAAAAAAGAAAATAAATTACTGGACTACTCCCAGATAATTGTGTTAAATAAAGTTACTGAAAAGAGGTTAATACTGACTGACTCATAAAACTTATATAACAGGAAAATAAAAACAAAATCAAAACAGGAAATTTCATAATGAAAAAACATAGCCAATGAAATATGATAGTTATCCTTGATTTTTCCAAGATAACACAAAATTTAAAAGCATCAAGACATGGGATCTTCAAAATCCCTGATTTCCAAAATTTGACAAATTTGGAAATCAATATGCTTATATACTGAGGAAAACCTATACAGTTGAAAATGGGTATACCATATATTTTGAAACGCTTAGGAGTCACAGTCACTTCTAAATGCTTTATTTTTACCTTTACCTGTAATAAAATATAATTAGATCATCCACAACAACTCAAATCAACCAGAGTTAATATGTCATTTACTAACCACATCACTGTTACCTCTGGAGTAACATAATTTTCTTTTAAACATGAAATGTATTCTTGAAATTGTATTTGAGAGTTTATTAGAAATATGTCTGATTATCAACGACGTTAAAAAATCTGCAAGCTTAGAATGAAATGCACTTATATTAGGAGTGGAAGAGAATTACCTCATTTAATAACACAATTAAAGAAAGATAGCATGTGGTCCTGAGATTGCCAAAATTCATACTTAAAACTGTTAAGAGAATTTAATTTGACTCTTTGTAAAAGAGGCAATTTTTAAAATCCAGTTAAACTTCAAAAGCCACAGGACAGATACATGCAATCCTCAATTGTCTTTAGATGAAGCTTAAAACACAGTTCATTCAACAAATAACTCATGAGCGCCCATTATCCATCAGACGCATTGCATTACAGAATTGAACAAGATGAAGACTCTGTCCTCCTGGAGCTGACATAGGCTCATTTTCCAAAGCTCTAAACCTTACTTAACACGTTAATATAAAATTGGAGTTCACAATGATCTACTCTCCAAATCTCTAAAGCTTCTTGCTGAATATAAAATTATTTTTTTAAAGGACAGCCCGAGAAGAGACAATCGTGCTCAAAGCCCTGATGTATGAACTTCACACTTGGGAGAAAAGAAAGAGTTCATAAACCAAAACACAAACCGTTAACACCTAGCTGGAAGCTAGGCTGCGCCCAAGACTGCCTCTGCTGGCCGCCCGGGTGCATCCTTCCAGCAGATTCTCAACTCCCGACACCTGTATCAAACTTGCCACTCTTAAAACACATCGCTTTAGGAAAGCAGGAAGCTCCTCGAGCAAGCAACAGAATACCCCAGCCTCATCTACGTCCGGAATAATCTGACTTCTGGAATAATAATCTGACCTTCCCTAACTGGCCCTAAAATGTTGACTGTAGGGGACTGAGCCATCAATTTTATATACCAGCCAGCCAGTTCTGAAATATACAAAAATCCGCCGCTACTTCTACGTGCCGCTAAAATAACGCTTTGCGTGCTTACACGTTTGGCTAAAACAGGAAGAACGCATCTGCTCATCCAGCCGAAAAAATACGGTGACATATTTCCACCTGAGCTGCTGAAAATACAACGGTGCCCCCCCAGCCCCCACCGCCCAAATAAGCCACGAGCCCACCGGTCCTCCCCACCCCCGCCCGCAGCCACCGGGCCGGGGGTGGGGAAGGGGGGGGGTAAGCGGAGAAGGGTCAAGCTCTCCTTCGCCACCATTCGGCCTTCCGAGCTCGACAAGAGGTTGTCAGGTTAACGAGGTCTGCCTCCAGCGCCATTAGCACACCTCCGAGGGCTCTGCCGAGCCCGGGCAGGAGGCAAGTTTGGCGGGTCCTGGCCCCGGCTGCCCGCCTCTCCCCAGCGGCAGCATCAGCTGCGGGCGGCTGCGAGAGCGGGTCCCCGCCTCACCCACCTACCTACAGGGCGGGGGCGCCGGCTCCGCGGGTCCGGGAGAAGGGGATCGGGCGCACGCATTTCTGGGAGCGGTGGCCTCTGCTGCTCGGCGCGGGGGAGCGCATCCTCCAGGGTGGGTGGAAGGAGGGGTCGGGGGAGGATCGTGCAGCGAGGAGGAGCAGGGACGGGAGGGAGGAGCGGCGAGGCGCGTGCCCCAGGGGACCGGCGTCCGGAGCTGATGGACTCGGGCGCCGCCAGGACTCCTCAGGCCTCTTCCCGGGCGCGGCGCCTTGCCAACCCTGCAGCTGCGCCCGCGGTCAGGGCATCGGCCGCGACAGGCTCGCGGGCCCGGCCGGAGGCGGGGAACTGCGGGTGGCGCGACGCGGTGCAGACGCCCGCCTCTAGCTCCGCCCGGCCCGCGCCACGCTCTGCGCCCCTCCGCGGCGGCGGGGGCTAGAAAGCTCGGCGGCCGGGCTCCGCGGCTCGGGCTGCGGCATCCTCCCCGCCCCGGCGACCTCGGAGCTGGAAGGCTGGGTGCCCCGGCCACCCCCGGTTGCTGCAGCCTCCGCTGCCCCGGCACAGCCCCAGTCCCGGGCGCGGCTCCGCCCCGGGGAGCTGCGCGCGCGGCCTCCGCAGGCCTCGGCCCATTGTGACGCCTCCGAGAGCCAGCTCGCTGCTACCCTGGAGGCCGGACCCGGATGGTGGAGCCTGGGAGGGTCTTCTTACCTCGCCCCGGGCCGCATCCCCTACAGCTGGCCTGCCGTGGCACCGCGCTTCAAGTGAGGCTTTGAGAGCAGAGCCGAAGTTATAAAGCGTCTCCCCGGGCCTTAAAACCTTGAGTTTCCTTCCAGCTTGGGGGCTACTGGCCACAATTAATTCATCCTTCTGTCCTTTCCGGCGTTACGTTTCGCAAAGGGGCCCACCATCTCCTCCCCCTCCCGTTCCCGTTCCTGGTACTGCATCCCGGATGCTGCCAAATTATAATCATTACAGCGGTCGGGACGTAGCAGTTGGGCCCTCCAGGCCGACACTTGGCAGAGACCCGAGAGAGCCTTGGTTGGGGGGAGGATTTGCATCAGCAGCGGGGCAGTGCCTGTGAGCTTCCCATCCCCACTTGGGAGCTGTTTCCTCTGTGGTCCCATGACCAGCACTGCAAGATGACTAGGAGGATTTGATCTTGAGGTTTACCCTTGCACACACACAACACAACTCACGGCGGAGTCTGCAGCTGGCCTGATAACATTGGTGTGTCAGAGGCCGTACACACAGGCCCACTAGATAGTGGCCTCCTCTGGGTTGTTGATGCTGCTGATGCTGTATCAGCCTCTCCTCAAAGGCCGAGCCAAGCATTTAACAGTGGTGGCTTTTGGATTTCAGTTGCAAGTAGGTCATGTTATACTATCTTGCGAGAAACGGAATAATCGCTCAATTCTGCACTGAACATGTATAAAATGGGGCCTCCGGTTTACATCTTTAGGCATTGTGTGATTTGCTAATTATGTTCAAGGGAAAATTCCACTTACACTACAAAGACTTGATTTTATTGAATCAAAAGAACATTGTTTGGGCTTTCCAGAGAAACTGAGCCACTCTCACACTTCTTTGATCGGTGCTTTTATGATTTGGAAATCTAAGGGTTTTTTTTTGTTTTGTTTTGTTTTTTAAATGGGCAAAGATAAGACATGTTCCATAGCGGTACAAACCGATAAAATCTGGAAGATTTCTTGAGCATGTGGAGGAGGGTGGCAGCTGAACTGCTTAGGAGTCAGGAAACACGGACACATGACTTGGCCACTTAGAGGACTTTGATCTAGAGCCCCAGCTCATATCCAAAAGATACCTATTATTGGTCATGGTATTTTGCCCCCAGATTCAGAATAACCCAGCTATCGAAATGTTTATGTGTCTGCGACGTGTAAGTGACAGAGTTAAGTCATCTAATGAGAATTTAGCAGTTGCTCACGCTAACAAAAGTTATGAAGTTTGCTTAGAACGCAGTGTGTAGAAGGACATTTGCAGAAATGTTCATTGAGCTGAAATTCTTGACTCTTTGCATCCTTTTGCCACCCAGAGTCTCCTTTTTTTTCTTTATATACATTCCCATGTTTTCTCAAGAAACTAGTGATTTTTTTAAGTTTATTTTTATTTATTTTGAGGGAGGCGTGGGGCAGAGAGAAAGGAAGACAGAATCCCAAGCAGGCTTTGCTCTGTCAGCACACAGCCTGATGTGGGACTCAACTCATGGACTGAGAGATCGTGATCTGAGCCAAAACCAAGAGTCAGAGGCTTAACTGACTGAGCCACCCAGGCACCTGGTGATCTTTTTTTATTAGACAAAGATATAACTGAGTATGTATTTTAAAAGTAATAAGCATCAATTATAAAATGTCAGCCTTTCAAAAGCACTGAAGGTAACTTAAGTATCTTTTTTCATATCTTTATGAACTTCTCTAGGACTGCATACTGTATCACATGCTTATTATAACATCACAGTGGAAGTCCTGGTATAATAAAGATTTGTGCTCCTCAGCTTAGAGGGAGAGAAAATTCCCCCTTAAATATTCTTCACTAGCTCTTTTTCATTAACTTAGCATTTATTGACTGGCCTAAGCACTGTCTTTATAGAGGAACCAGAAGAAATAAAATCATTTCCTTATCCTCTAGATGTGTGCTGTCCAAAACTGGCCACATGTGACCACTTCAATTTATTTTTTTTTTAAGTTTATTTATTTATGTTGAGAGAGTGAAAGGGAAAGCACAAGCGGGGGGGGGGGGGAGCGGCAGAGAAAGGGAGAAAGAATCCCAAGTAGGCTCTGAGAGTCCAAGTTGGGGCTTGCGATCTCACAAAATGTGAGATCATGACCTGAGCCAAAATCAAGAGTCTATTGCTTAACCCACTGAGCCACCCAGGTGCCCTGTGGCCATTTAAATTTAAATTTAAATAATTTAAAATGTGTTTTTTCATTCAACTAGCCACATTTCAAGTGCTGAAAAGCCAAACACAGCTACTGGCTACTCTTTTGGACAGAATAGAATATTTCCATTATTACAAAAAATTATTCTGGAGAGTGCTGCTCTAAATAGAAGGTGAAGGGCCCCCGGATGGCTCAGTCCATTAAGCGTCAGATTTCGGCTCAGGTCATGATCTTATGGTTTGTGAGTTTGAGCCCCACGTTGGGCTCTCTGCTGTCAGGGCAGAGCCCTCTTGGGATCCTGTCTCCCTCTCTCTCTGCACCCTCCTTCTCTCTCTCTCTCTCTCTCTGTCTCTCTCTCTCTCTCTCAAAAATAAATTAACATTTAAAAATAAATCAATAAAATACGTAAATAAATAGAAGGTGAAATTTTAATTGAGAGAAAAATGAAATACTTAATCATTTGGGAAATATTAGTACACTAAAGATCAAACCTCATTAGAATGTGTACTTCTTAAGAACATGGTAATCTCTAGGAATTCAGGCACTGACTTCAGACTATAGCTTTACCTGTGCTGACCTTGCATATGTTACTTAACCGCTGTTGCTTTATCTGTAAAAGGTGGATGATAATAGTATCAACTTTACAAGGTGGATAGAGGGATTGAATGAGGTAATCCATGAATGATGCTTAGAATGTGACCTTCAAGAAAAGTTAGCTATTACTTTAATAATATACATTACTATAGTAAAGGTTTTTGTTGGTTGGTTGTTTGGTTTTTTCATTGTATCCCTGGCACTCCTCATGTACCTGGCTAGTAGGTGCTTGGTAAATGTTGAGTTAATGAAAAATTACAGTGCTACACTAATTTTATGGCTATGAGGGCCTCTGTGAAATATGAAAACCATCCTTTTTACCTCTGTTGGCCATTGTAGGGCAATTTAGGTGGAATTGTCATCTTGCTTTTTTTGGTATAAAGAACCCTGTATGATGAGACTTTGGAGTAGATATGGAGAAGCAGAGATTACTTTAGCTCTTAACAGAAGAAAAGAGGGGTCACTTCACTAGCCTTCCTCTTTCGTGCTGCACAGGATAGAAATTGGACCAGTGGGGGGGCAACTGGATCCCTGCAGTCAGGCATCAGGTGTTCTCCCAAGCAACTTCCTGGAGGGCTTTGGGAAACATTACCAAACAATAGAAACTGTTACTGCAAATGTGTACAGTATTTTTCTTACATATATATCTAAAGATAATTTTGTAATCAAGAAGCATGCTAGTGTGTCTCTTTTTAAATGCTACACTGGTTACATTTACTTGCACTGGAATTCCAGGATATCAGCAAATAGCACTTTGCCAAAATGAAAAGCTCCCTGGATAAGCAATGAATTTACAATGAATTGAAAGAATTGAAACTCCTTTGGAATTTTTCTCCATAAGGGCCTGGAGAGGAGATTTGTGCATTGGGTGATGAGTTCGGTCTACTATCACCAAGCAGTTTCATTCTTTAGTAGTTAAACCTATCCTTTTCCTCGCACAGAAGCACCTCCTCTCACACACCTGACTTAGGTTAGTTGGAGCTCAGGGGTTCCAGAGGAGGTAAATACTAATGTCATCTCTGGATGTTTGTGGTAGTTATCCTGGACCTAGAGAGATAGAATTGAGTTCACGATTTAATAGTGTTGAAGGCAGTGGTTCATTTTTACAACTGGTGTCATTGGTACAGATCATCGTGGATTACCACCTTGAATTTTGAGAAAAATGTCAATAGGTCCTTTTGTGGATGGTCCTTTTGTGGATGGTTCAGTGCTTTTCTCGGCTTGTCATAAAATCTAAAGTGGAGGTAGAAATCTCCTTGTCATTTGAAAGGAGGAGCCTGCCAGAGTGTATTGAGAAAGAAATACTGATGTATATAGAAATGGATTGCTGTCCGGGTGCCGGTAAGCACATAGAACTTACGGTTGATTACTTAGATTAAGCCCAATAAATTTGCCCTTTTCTTTTATTCACAATTCACTAATAAGTATCTGCTCTTGGAAACTTTCCTCTGTCTTGTTTCTGCTAAAAATAGTCTGTTCAGTAGCTTGAGAATTCATCACATATTTTTTACATTTTCTGAAAAACTTAAATAAGCTGGTGCAAAGACATTGTAGCTAAGATATCATTTAAAATTCTGAAATGAATCCCTAAACTGAACTGGTAGTTGTTGTTTGACCTTGTTAGATGAAAGAAATTTAGAGTGCAATAAGCTGAATAGGGTTTTTTCAAAGGAAATCATTGTAGATTCATAAAAAGTTGGAAAAAATGTGTAGGGAAGTCTCAGGTTCCAACCACCCCCACTGACCCCAGTCGCCCTCAATGGCAACATTTGGGTAACTCCAGTACAATATCAAAACCAGAAAAATGATATTGGTATGATCTTTCAAGTTTGTATTTCATCAGTTTTACATACACTCATGTGTGAGTGTGTGTGTGTGTGTGTGTGTGTGTGTGTGTGTGTGTTCTAAGCAATTTTATCATCTGTACAGATTATTCTACCCACCACAATAAGACACAGGACTGTTCTAGCACCACAAATCTCCCACAACCTACCCCTTTATAAAGTCACATCCATCCTCCTCCTCCCAACCACATCTCTAATCCCTGCAAATCACGAATCCCTTTTTATCTCTATAATTCCAAAAGTGCTGTATAAAAGCAATCATACCAGGGGCACCTGGGTGGCTAGTGTCATTTGAGCATCCAACTCTTGATTTTGGCTCAGGTCATAATCTCATGGTTCATAGGTTCAAGCCCTGCATCGAGCTCTGCGCTGGCAGTACAGAGCGTGCTTAGGATTCTCTCTCTCTCTCTCTCTCTCTCTCTCTCTCTCTCTCTCTCCCCCCTCCCCCTCTCTCTCCCTCTTTCCGCCCCTCCCCACTCCCCCCTCTCTCTCAAAAGTAAATAAATAAAATTTTTAAAAAGTAAAAGGAATCACACCATCTGTAACATTTTGGATTGGCTTTTTTTTTTTTTTTTTCCACTCAGCCTAACTCTCTTGGGAACCATCCAAGGTGTTATGTGGATCAATAGCGGGTTCCTTTTTTTGATAAGTATTCCATGTTATGGACGTACCACAGTTTAACCATCCACCTATTGAAAGACCTTTCTGTTGTCTCCACTTTGGGACTATTATTAAAAAGCTGCTATAAACATTTGTGGGAAGATTTTGTGTGAACATAAGTTTTCATTTTTCTGGGATAAGTTCCCAAGAGTACAACTGATGGGTCATGTGGTAAGTGCATGTTTAGTTTTATAAGAAATTGCCAAGTTATTTTCCAGGGTAACTGTACCATTTTACACTCCCATCAGCAAAGTATGCATGATGAGTGGTGCATTTTTAATATATTAAATAAATTTATTAAAATATAGTCATACCTGTGTTTTACTATTCACGACTCTACTGTAATTACTTATTTACTTGAACCCCACCAGACTAAACTTCAAGGTCAAGAATCCCATTTTGTTCACCTTGATATCTTTGGTGCCTAATATAGTCCCTGACATATATTAGTCAATAAATATCTCTTTAATACATAAATTAATGAACTTAAGAAGAATAGCTGAGTCAGGTTGAAATCAAATTGAAAACTAAAATTGTCAATAAATTATAAGTGAATTTGAATCAGATGCCATGATTTTTCTTCTAATATATAACAACATTTTCAAATCAGAAATTGGTACTCTGTAAGTTGAGTTGTTTTGGGAAAAATTAATAAAAACTAAATGCTAAATTAGGTTGGGCCAAGTCATTCATTTTAGTACTTTGGTGAAAGCAAATGATTGGAAATAATCCAAATGACCACTATGAAATGGCTTTAATAAAATATTGAAACAGTGGAATACTATTTAGTTATCAAAAATAATGAATAACTTTTTATGTAAAGAATGGGCATCTTTGGTGGGGGGCGGGGTGCCTGGGTGGCTCAGGCAGTTAAGCATCTGACTTTGGCTCAGGTCATGATCTCATGGTTCATGAGTTTGAGCTCTGTGTCATGCTCTGCCTGCTTCAGATTCTATGTCCCTCTCTTGGTCTGCCCCTCCCCTGCTCATGTTCTGTCTCTGTCTCTCTCTCTCTCTCAAGAATAAATAAACATTAAAAAAATTTTTTTAAAGAATTTTTGAAATATACTTCAAAAGGTATTTTTAAAAAACTTATGTAAAGTATGTAGAGTACGTTCCTCTTTGTGTAAAAATAAAACAAAGAAATTAAAAAAGAAAAGATACATGCATAAATATCTTAATTCTCCCTAAGTCAGTCTATAAAGCATAGAGTGTGCCTGGACCATCTTGTGACAGAAAATAAAGAAGTGCTCAAAAATTTAGGGTGACATGTCAAAAGAATGCAGGAGCCAACTTAAAGGGACTCTTTCTGGCCAAATTTGGGACAATTTAATTATTAAGAAAAATGACAGTGATGGATTATAATACCTTGAATAAAAGCACAAAAACAGAAAAAGACTATGAGTCCAAACTGATATTTAAAAATTAAATAGAGAATAAAAAGAGAAAGGAGAGAATGGGAAGTTGTTTACATGAGAATGATAACACTATTTTGCAATCACCATGGTAGTAATTGATTCAAGCAAAGATTGTCAGTGGATGCTAAAACCATCAGGTGAAAGTTTGCTGAGGAACAAAAGATTCATACATTCTCAAAGTATGGTGGACACCTTAGCCAAATACTCAGAGTTACTGTATATTTCCTATAGTTGCTGTAAAAAAAAAATCCACAAACTTAAGGGCTTGAAACGACACAAACTTATTATCGTACAGTTCTGTGATCCAGAAGTCTGACCTGAGTCTCATTCTAGGTATTGGCAGAGCTGTTTTCTTTCTGGAGGCTCGAGGGGACCTGTATTCCTCAGCTTAGGGTCTCCTTCCTCCCTCTTCAAAGCCAGGAAAGGCAGGGTGAGTTTTCCTCAGATCACACAGCTAGGACACTAACTCTTCTGCCTCTCTCCTTCATTTATAAGGACGCTTGTAATAATTTTGGGCCTACTCAGATGATCCAGGATTAATTTCCTGTGTCTCAAAACCCTTAACTTCATCACATCTGCAACGTCCCTATTGCCACGTGAGGTAACACATTTATGTGTTCTGGAGATTAGAATAGGGACATCCCCATGGGGGCCATTATTCTGCTACAGCATTGATCATGAAAGATAATGTGATAGATCAGCATTATGCACATTCTGATGTAATGCACTGAGAAGAACACATCACCTAAGGTTCTTGTCAAAATAAATATTTATCTGAATTGAGGGCCTTTCTGAAACAACCGTCCTTCACTATTCAGAAAGGTCAATATTGTTAAAAAAAAAAAAATTGGGGAATTGTTCCAGATTAAAAAAAGGAGAATACAGAAACGTAACAACTAAATGTACTGTATAATCCTTGAGTACATCCTGGGTAAAAAGAAAAAATACAAAAAGTGTTGTTATGACAATTGAAAAATTTGATTATTAACTGTATAATAAATAATAATATTGTATTAAATTTAAATTTCCAGGGTGCCTGGGTGGCTTGGTCAGTTAAACATCTGACTCTTGGTTTTGGCTCAGCTCAGAGCCCCAGGACGAAGGGCTGTCAGCACAGAGCCAGCTTGGGATTCTCTCTCTCCTCTTCTCTCTGTCCCTCCCCTGCTTTCTCTTCCTCTTTCTCAAGGTAAATAAATAAACATTAAAAAAGTGAATTTCCTAAGTATGATAGTTGTATTGCTTGTTCTTAGGAAATAGATGATAAAGTATTTACAAGTAAAGTGTTATGATGTCTGCAACTAACCTAAAATGCTTCAGAAAAAAGATCAAGAGAAGTAAATATGGCAAAATATTAACAACTGGTGACTCTAGATCAGCACTGTATAATAGAAATACAATACAAGGCACATATATAATTTTAAATATTCTAGTAGATACGTTAAAAAGTGAAAATAAAGGGAAATTTTAATATATGAATCCAATATATTTCTAATTGAAAATGTAATCAATGTAAAAATTGTTCTTTTTACTTTTTTTTATTTGAGAGAGAGAGAGAGAGAGAGAGAGAATGAATGCACAAATGTGGGGAGAGGGGCAGAGGGAGAGAGAGAATAATCCTAAGCAGGCCCCGCCTAGAGCCCAGAGTCCAAGCGGGGCTCGATCCCACCACCTGGGACCATGACCTGATCCTAAATCAAGAATTGGTTGCTCAACCAACTGAACCACCCAGGAACCCCTCAACATAAAAATTATTAATGATGTATTTTACATTATTTTGTTTTTCATATTAAGGCTTAAAAAACCAGTAGGCATTCATCACTTATGGAGCATCGAAGTTTGTGCTAGCCACATTTCAATGCATGATAGTCACACGTTGTTCATCTTACTAAATTGGGGAGCACAAGTGCAGATGAAGGGTATATATGCGTTCATTTTCCTACACTTGCAATTTCCTGTAGGTTTGGAATTTTTCAAGATAAAAAGTTGGGAAAAATACACATTCACTTGCGCATGCATAGACTGTTTCTAGAAGGATATAGAAGAAACTGTTAACGCTGGTTATCTCTGGGAAAAAGAAATTACTGGCTGGGGAAAAGAGAGGGATGGTAATTTTCACTGCACCTTTTTGTCCTGTTGTAGCATATTGTGACTAACCCTATTAAAATTATTCTAGGGGTGCCTGGGTGGCTCAGTGGGTTAAGCGGCCGACTTTGGCTCAGGTCACGATCTCACGGTCTGTGAGTTCCAGCCCCGCGTCGGGCTCTGTGCTGACAGCTCAGAGCCTGGAGCCTGTTTCAGATTCTGCGTCTCCCTCTCGCTGACCCTCCCCTGTTCATGCTGTCTCTGTCTCAAAAATAAAATTAAAAAAAAAATGTTAAAAAAATTATTCTAAAAATAATATCTGCTTTATCTTTTTATTCAAAACCATACCCTTTGCTACTAAATTCTGGTAATCCCCACTTCCAAGATAAGAGCTCCACCTACCGAACTTGATTTCCTAAAAAGTCCTTGATATAGGAAAGAGGTATGTGTCCTATCTAAAATATAATTAAGTTTAAAAATTACTTGTGATATTTCCATATTTATCAGACCTGAAAAATCCTTTTATCTTCCTGTTTGCATATCATTAAACAAGTGTAGACAAATTTTATCAACAATCTAAACCACCTCTGAGTTGCTGAAGACAAGAAACAATATCCAAGCACAGGCTCACCCAGATTCTGCGGTGGTGGATGCCCGCTGGAACTCACAGTGGCGCCGGGGGTTGTGAGCAAGTTCATTATGAATTTATTATGTTTTACTTAAGCCTCCTTCCATCTTGCAACGGAGCGAGGTCTCTTGGGTTACATTTGTTCAACTGTAACGGTTGGCACTTCAAAGAGGAGTTACATCCTGTTGCCTTCTGCTCGTATTTCAAGAGGGTTTCTGAATCGAGGATGGGCTGTAAGATTTCTTTACTCCTCTGGTAATTGCATCATTTCCTGGCCGCGTCTCGAGCATAACGCGGAGAGATGAAGCAATTGCCCAGATAATAACACTGGAAAAAACAAAAAACAAAAAACAAAGGATAATGGAAACACAGCGGGTGGCAAGGTTTGGTGGATCCGGGTGCAGATGCTGTCCCTGGTTCTTCACTCGGCACGGCACCCGCAGCTCTCTCGGCTTCGTTAGCCTGACTCCCAAGTAAGTAGTCATCATCAGGATAGATACACAGTTGCTTCCTAAGAGGCCACGTGGCCCTTCGGCACCTACAGCTTTAGAGCCCGTGCCTTGTGCCAAGGACGCGTGCGGTGTCCCACCCACCAAGACAACGTGAAATGCGCTCCGCCAGTGACAATCTAGATTGAGTACAATGTTTAGTGGCACTTAACATCTGCGTGAGAGGGAAAGACAGAAAGCGACAGAGGTTAGGTTTAGAAAGAGCAGCTAGATGATTAAGAAAATAATAAAGCAAATTACAAGGTTCTCTAACATTACAGTACTCTAACTTGTGTATAGGCACCGACACAGTCAGACATTCATAATTAGAATGAAATTTCAGGACGTCTTTTCTAGCAGGGCATTCGGAAGAGGATTGGAGTTGGAAGCTCCAGCTTTTTCCCGCAGGAGCTGCCTCGGTGCTGGGCTCGGAGCGCAGAAACTGTGCCTCAGTTTTGGAAGCTGAGACTCCAAACCCAAGCCAAGTAGGTGGGGCTTAGAATCACAATCTTTTCTACCGGCCAGATTTACGTAGAGATTTTTAAAGCAGCAAATATACTTCAGTAACCCGGTAAGCCAAGCTCCCTGGTGGTCTAGTGGTTAGGATTCGGCGCTCTCACCGCCGCGGCCCGGGTTCGATTCCCGGTCAGGGAAACGCTACTTTTTCCTACAACCTAAAAAAGTTTTGCGACCTTAACTGCTTTTTATCGCGGATGCGTCATCCAATCATAAAAATTGAATTCGTTTTTAAACGCTATTTGATCTCAGATTTAAAATACGCCTTTTTTTCCAGCCCATGTACAACAGGTTCATTCCCTGCTCCTCAAAGCATCCTGCGGGGCCGCTGCACGTAGGAGAATGTAAACATTGGGTTCCACCTGCTGGGGCCCTGGTAGGATACCTTACCCACATAGGAACTGGAGAGTTGGAAGGGAACACGGTGGAGGTCCTGTGAGATAAGCAGGGGAAGCCTGGTTAGAGAGGAGGGTGGGTGAAGAGGAAGACAGTAAGCAGAGTGGTGAGTGGGGAAATGAGGTACACTTCCTGTTGCAGTGCCTGTCCCCTTAAATAAACTAGAGTGCAAGCACATTGTGGGAGGAGAAGCAAAGCACAGAACGGCCTCTGTACATAATTACAACAGAAATGTCCAGAAGCAGAGCAGGGAGAGCCTTGGTCCCCAGCACACCAGGAACTGGCAAATAAGACTGCCTATCACAGTTGTGTAGGAAATCAAAGGAGAATATGAGTAAGGTTTTGATTACGGCCTACTAATTTGGAAAGGGTGCTGGTTGGGAGTACGGCAAAGCAGGAGGCGCTGTTACATTTAGATCTGGTCTGAAGAGGTCATCCAAGTGAACTTGTCCTGTACAGGGAGTGAGATTTTTGACTAATATTGATAGATTTTGAGGAGATTCAGCTCTGAGGTGAGAACTGAAGGCCCAAGAGTGGAAATGCTTCCTAGGAGATGATTGAGTGCAGCATAAAGAGCCAAAGTTTGCAGGCTTGACTTCCACTAGAGCAGAACTAAGTAGGGAAGTCTAGAGAAGAGTCAGTACAAGTAAGGTTCAAATAAGCCAAAGAAGAAAGGGTCTGGAAATT
Source organism: Panthera uncia (assembly GCF_023721935.1). Classification (NCBI taxonomy): domain Eukaryota; kingdom Metazoa; phylum Chordata; class Mammalia; order Carnivora; family Felidae; genus Panthera; species Panthera uncia. The sequence continues at coordinate 82,204,414 of NW_026057580.1, read as the reverse complement.
GCACTGTTATCTTTAATAGGATAAAGCATATTTCTCTTGTTGGTTAGTTTTTTTTTTTTTAACGTTTATTTATTTTTGAGACAGAGAGAGACAGAGCATGAACGGGGGAGGGTCAGAGAGAGGGAGACACAGAATCTGAAACAGGCTCCAGGCTCCGAGCTGTCAGCACAGAGCACGCCGCGGGGTTCGAACTCACGGACCCGGAGATCATGACCTGAGCCGAAGTCAGCCGCCCAACTGACTGAGCCACCCAGGCGCCCCTGTTGGTTAGTTTTTTAATGGAGTTTTATTTTATTTAGTCTTGGTGTCATCCTTATTGTGTTTCACCTATTTTATTGTTATTTTTAGTCAAATAAGTACACTTTTCCTAAAGAATATCATCATTTAGACACAGCAACACTGTATCACATTATCTACACATAGCACAAAGTTGCTGCTTTGTAGAGCCAGAATATTGTGCTCAATTCTGTCCTTATGAGAAACGGGGGAAATGCTGAAGGACCATTTGTAGAAATATTCCACATATGAATAGGTTTCTTAAAGGTAAAGGAATAGAAAGTATTTAACCTGCACAGATGAAAGCAAAGGTTATTTGCTGCATACCAAAAATATTTTTCTGGGCTTGTCAAATTATTTAATTTTAAACACAAAATCATCATCCATCCAGGGTTGGGCTGATGCATAACTAAATATAAGGATGCCTGAGAGGAACCAAGGGTTGTGGGGGAAAGAAAGGGCAGGACTTTCACCAGCATCTAGTACAGTGCTTAGTATATGGTTGGTGCTAAATGAATGGATTACTTAATCAATTAAACCAAGAAATAGATTGCTAAGACTTTACTTGAAAACTATCATATATATGTGAAACCCTCATAATTCTATTTCCGTATGAACCACAGTTCTGTATTTCCACTGACAGAAGTGGAAAAAGAATTAAACTGAGTCAATCTGAATGATATCCACAATTTAATGAGTTCTTTTAGATTCTGAACACTGAACTAAGCCCCTGATCTATAATAATTGAGTCAATTCTTACAACAATTATCCTTGCTTTGGAGTTTAGGAAACATAGACTCAGAAAGTTTTGTAATTTAGTTGAAATAACACAAGTGTGTGGGGGAACCAGGATTCCAACTTGATTTGCCCAACCTAAATTCTGTATTCTTTAAGACTCCCCACACTACAACAAATTTTCTGGTGGTACATTGGTATCTTCTTTAGACCAGTTTTTACAAATAGCGTGGCTCATGGGGAATGTTACATAGAAGCAAAGAGGAATTATATGATATTTCAGGTTCTCTTTTAAAGGTATACTTGAATTCTTTGCATGGCAGATTTAGTGAAAATCAACTCTAGTAGTTTGTGGGGGTTACCAGATTCCAGAGAAATACGTGGAAAACTTTTAGTTAAGATGTAAGTTCAACAGCAAACACAGTGTACTTGTGTTTATGGCTAAGCATGTTGATTTGTGAGAGTGTTTTTTTCCTTCACTATTATTTTTATATATTTAAAAATCATAGTTGCCACACCTCCATGTTGATCATTATTTTATTGACTTAAAAATGACTCTTGTGGGGCGCCTGGGTGGCTCAGTTGGTTAAACGTCTGACTTCAGCTCAGGTCATGATCTCGCGGTCCGTGAGTTCGAGCCCCGTGTTGGGCTCTGTGCTGACCGCTCAGAGCCTGGAGCCTGTTTCAGATTCTGTGTCCCCCTCTCTCTCTGACCCTCCCCCGTTCATGCTCTGTCTCTCTCTGTCTCAAAAATAAATAAACGTTAAAAAAAATTTTTTAAAAATGACTCTTGTTTTTTCATCTTCTTCCTTTAGTAAGTAGGCTAGAGAAAAATAGTATTTTCACATTAGTTACATAAAAGGAAAGCAACTTCAGTTTAAACCATGGACCTACTTGATTAGCTTTTTCTCCCAACTTATTACTTCCTCTGAATGTCTATACTATATGTAACATAATATATATTATTTTATATAATTTGCTACAGTTTTGTATAAGTTGTGTTTTCGTAAATTCCTTAAGGTCAGAGTTTGCCTTGCAAAGTGATAATCATATCATTAGTTGCTCAAAAATTGTTTCTGTATTTTGGTCTTGGTAATTAGTGTGATGCCCAAAAGCTCTGAAGTGATAGTAAGCCAAAAGCTCCATGAAGGCAGGGTCTTTGTCACATTCATCTTTCCATCCTGTGGGTTACGTCAGTACTTGGCACGTAGGAGCATTTCAAATGAGGATAAATGAAAGAATGAAGCAAAAGACTGGAATTTGCACGTCTCAGAAGAAACACAGGTGACCAGTAATGGTTTTAAAAAGTATCAACTTCTTTTGTAATCAGGAAATAAAAATCAAAATAAAAAAGATTCTGTTTACACCCATCAAAGTGGCAAAAATGAAAAAAAAAATCTAACAATATCGAGTGCTGACAAGGATATAGAATAATAGACACTCTTACACACTAATGGCAGAAGTGTGAATTGGTGCAATAAAATGACTTTGGAAGAAATTTGGTATTATCTGGTAAAGTTGGAGGTTCTCATACACAGCAAGACAATCCCTGGGAAATCCTTTCACAAGTGCCTCAGGAGATACATAGAAGAATGCTTACTGTGGCACCATCACAGTGGACTCAAACTGGAAGCAACCTAAATGTGCCTCAAGTAACTAAGGGCACCTGGGTGGCTCAGTCAGTTAAGTGTCTCACTCTTGGCTTTGGGTCAGGATCCTGTGGTTTTGTGAGTTCGAGCCCTGTGTTGGGCTCTGCACTGACAGTGTGGGGCCTGCTTGGGATTTTCTCTCTCTATCCTTTCCCTGCTCACACTGTCTCTGTGTCTCTCAAAATAAATAAATAAGCTTTAAAAAGAATAGTAGAGTGACTAAATATATTGTGGTATAATCATAAAATGAAACACTGCAGTGTAGTGAAAGCAAATGGATTACAACTCCTCTTATCAACATTATGAAGCCAAGAAAAATATGATTTAATTTTAAAAGCAAATGAAATACAGAATGATTCCATATTCTATTAAGTTTTTAAATGCTAAATTAAAAATATTGTTTACTGGTATATACACAGATGGTAAACTAAAGAAAAGCAGGAGAGTGGTCATTCCTGGTTCATGGAAAAAATGGAGGAAGGATTTGGCAAGAAATAAGCAGGAGTATTTTGAAATACTGGTAATGCTCACCTGGGTGTTCAGGATTGTTAATTCTCATTTGATTATTTATAACTTATATATATATTATACTATTTTCCTCCATCAATTTGATGTTTAATTAAAATAAAAAGCAAAAAGGAATGAATGATATGTTTGGGCAAACTTTTTGGGATAATGGCATGTCAGTAATATTTAGTTGAGGAAAATCCCACTCCTTTCAGTAGTTATAATCTGTAATGTATTATCTGTATAGTATCTGTATAATCTGTAAAGTATTATACTTTTCTAAGTAGGGAAGTTCCAGGCATTTTGAAAATGATAAATGCAAAAATACACCACAAGGTGGCACCATAGCCTCAAGTATCTCATTTAGGACGTATTTAATCTAAGAAACCCATACTCGCCTTGGCAATGTTGGTATAGTTAAAATCTAGAGTTTATTGTACTCCTAGGGAGCAACAGAGGATTTTTATTCCTTTAGCTTCTTTATTCTCATTTCATCAATTATGCTTGATTTTACTTGCCAATATACTGTGCTATCAGATTAAAGTTTGAGGGAAGCAATTCAAATAAAGTCAACACAAGTACGCAGGTCCAGCTTATGAGGTGTCTTCATTCATTCTCCATTCAGTCAGGCAGTCATATATTTGTTCATTTAACCAATGTCCACAAATGTTTACTGAGCTTTCTTTCTGTAATACACATATGTCAAAAAGGCCCTGGAGACTTAATATGAGCAAAACCAGTCACTACCATTGGCTTTTAGCGTGGTGGTAAAGACGGGCAATAATTATATAATCACAAATTTAAATTGCAACTGACAGATTCTATAAGAAGTATGTGATTCTACACTAAGGCAGTTGGAGATATGAGCAGAGTATTCCATCTGTTGAGATCTGAAAAATGATGAGTTATCTAGGTGAAAAGGAGAGAACAGAACGTTCTGAGTAGAAGGAACAAATTCAAGTCCTGGAATCAGGAGAGAGCAAGGAGAATGCCAGGGGCTGAAGGAAAGCCATTGTGGCTGGATGGCAAGTCAGAGGTAGTAAAGTAAGGTGAGAGGGGCCTAAGGAGTGGGCAGGAGACAGATCTTGCATGGCTTTAAAGCCTGAGATTAAGGATTCTGTCTTCATATTAGGAGGACTGGAGAGCTACAGAGAGGAGAGTGGGTGTAGCGGCCTAAAGCCCATGCCCTGTCACTGGTAAACCAGTAGCTTTAGCAGTGTCTAAGAAACATTCTGCCCTCGGTGCTGGACAGTGGCACAGCTCTGTTCACCTACGTATGTGTGATTTGCTTTCTGATGGTGAAGGATACCATTTAAAGACAGTAATATAATTTCAATCTCAGCCATATTCATTAGAATCAAGATTTTTCTTCTAAAGAAACATGACTCCATTGTATTTATTTTGAATCAGTCTAAAAACCATTGTTTTTGAAGACAGAAAGTATTAAAGCATGATTTCTTAACAAACCAATAGACCCATTCAGCTCATTCATAACAAAATAAAAACCTTTCATATCTAAAATATGAAAGGTTTGAAAGACGGGTACATGGATGGCTCAGTCAGTTGAGCATGCAACTCTTGATTTCAGCTCATGTCATGATCCCAGGGTCGTGGGACCAAGCCCTGCTTCAGGCTATGCACTGATGTGGAGCCTGCTTAAGATTCTCTCTCTCTCTCTCTCTCTCTCTCTCTCTGTCTCTCTCTCTCTCCTCCTTCCCTCTGCCCTCTCCCCTGCTTGTGCTGTCTCTCCCTCTCTAAAATAAAAAAAAATAATAATAAAAATAAAGCTATGAAAGAAAATGTTTATGGTCATGTTGTCCTAAAAAGAACTCTGTATTCGAAATCAGATCTGGGTCACATGACTGTGAGAAAGGTTATCTAATTTGGCTGGGCCTCAGGTTTCTTCATCTGCAAAATGAAGCATTGGTCTAGGTTATGTTCTTCTAACCCTGAAATTTTGTAAATCTGCAAATATATTTATATAAAGCAAAATGTACATGTGAATAATTTAATACAAAAAGAATAGGTGTTGGGCAACTACCTTGGTATGTATTTGAATAAAGTTGTGTGAATGGGGCTGAATGAGACTTATTTTGGATCTTAAGACATTTTCAATAAACTAAATTTTAATAAGCTACACTACCATTTATTGATAGTGTTCTATGTACCAGATCTTATGAAGATTATGTCATTTAATTCTCAGAAAATTCTTGTGAAATAGATGTTGTTTTTAAATCCTGTTTTACTAATTAAAAAACAAAATTTACACAGATTCAGTAATTTGTCCAAAGTCACACAACTAATACATCTGAAGACCTATCTTGATATATCTGACTTCAGAATTTGTCCTTTTAATCATCATACTATTTATTATATTCCTTAAAGAACTGAGATTTTAAAAAATGACATATATATTAAGTAGAGATAAATTTGTTATTATATATATGGATTTCAAGTTATTTCTAAGTGATTGAATAAGTACAGGAATTTTAATAAGCTCCCACATCTTACAACAAACAAAACTGCTTAATAGACTTCATTTAACTCATGCACTATCCTAGATATGGCTGTCAAGTTGCACTATTAAGCAAACCATCTCCTTGTTAATATGTTTTTGCTGTATCCATAAAGGATAGGCTTACAGAATTTTAACACCTCAGCTATACATTTTAAAGAAACAAACAGCTTCCATCATTTTTCTTCCTATGTCATATCCTGATGACAAACAATGGTGAACTTTGTTTCTCCTTTAGTCTCAAGCTCCTGATACCCAGAGCAAGGAAGCTGCCTGTTGGACCTTGTTTGGAGAAATGGCTAAATGCATTTATATTGAGTTATTGCTCCTGTGTTGTTTTGTCTGTGGCTCCTGCTCTTGGGCATACTCAAGGTTTCATGGTCACATCAAAGGCATTGTGTTCTCTGTTGTGAGAACTGGTCAGTGTTGGTCAGATAATTTATCGTTTTATTGCTGGGACCCATTCTGATGATAGTCATGTTCAGTAGGCACTTGGTGTTTATGTCTGTTCCCTCAGTGCAACACATTTGCCTTAAGCCTGCGCTTCAAGAGTCAGCTGTGATGAACTTATGGGTATCTTGAGGGTGGGGGTTCTTACTGAACCTTCAAAGGGGGCACATGGCCTATCAAGCCTCCTTACCGTAGGGGTAAAGGATGTTTCTCATCAGAGGCAAATCTTGCCCACTGAGCTTATCTGATGGTCACCAGGCTATATGTGGGTTTGGTGATGTTACCATCTCCAGCCATTTGTACAGTGCTGTGCTTATCTTTCTGACAGAAAGATGTCAAGACAATAAAATAAGTTTAGCAGTGGCTGCCTGTGAGACGAAAATTTAAAAAAGGGTGCCTTGCTTAGTTCCTGTTTAGGAGGTGGCGTGTGACTATGACAGAGAAATGTGTTATGACGAGAGTAGAATATGGTCTATGTGCCTCTGTGTTTTCCCCTCCTGACTGTGAACAAACACATCTCTGTCATCTTGCCAGACCTCAAGAGAAGCCTATTTAAAGCAGGAGTACTGGGACAGACTGACTAGGATGGGGAGAGGGCAACCATTGCTGGTCCAGGAGAAAGCCTACACAAACAGCTACACAAAGAGCTAGTTGGATTGTTTTGGTGGGGAAAAAAAAAAAAGGTATTTATGTTCTCTGTAATTAGGAAAAAGGTTTAAAAAGAAGTGATGAAAGATCTTGGAAGCAAAGTTTCACAGTATGGTAAATAATATTCAGCTTGATAGCTTATAATCACAAAAGGCAGGGTTAACTCAATTAAAATACTTAGCTCTTTTATATGAGTTTTTGAGCAATTTAAAACTAAGTTTTAAATTTTAAGGTTTAAAATTTAAATTTTACAAATTCCCTTATACAAGTCAAACATTATGAATAATAGCCATTCTTTGAGAAATACTTTTTCTTCCACATGAGAAAACGGGACTTTGTTATCACTGCGGTGAAAACACAAAACTACAATGCACACTTAATGTAAGAAAGTTTAGAGTTAACTTGCCAAAGATACTCAACCTCATTTTGTCCCTTAAAAAAAGAAAAAAAAAGCTTACAAGGCATTCTATTACATGCATATCCATTTCATATGCATGAATCTCTTCATTCCCACAGACTAATAGAATGACAACTGAGGTCAAGGAAACAGAATATTCAATTCCCAGAAGACTAAGAACTTAGAGGCATATAAAAATGTCTCTAGTTATAAGATTTTTTAAAAACTGTACCCATATAAACTCTTAACTGTTATGGAAAACATGCTTAACTGTAGGCCAAAAGGTTTAGACTAGTTCAAAATCCCTTCCTGTTAATAATTTACAGTTACAGTGGATGCGTTAGTGGGCAAGTCTTTCTAGGCCAAAGGAAGAATGTTGTTTAATGACATGATGACCTGGAATGTATAAGGATTCAGAATGATCCAGCATTCTCCCCCTCACCAAAAACCCATCTTTTACATTCAGTAGAAGACTGAGGTATAACGTTTCTTTTCAAACTCAATTTTCTCAGATACCTTTTTTTTTAAGTTTGTTTTATTTATTTTTATTTAAGTAATCTCTGTCCTCAATGTGGGGCTCGAACTCACAACCCCAAGATCAAGAGTAGCATGCTCTTCCAACTGAGCTAGCCAGGTGACCCCAGATACCTTGTCTTAATACTTCACCGTTTTACTTCACCTTTGCCATCACCTTGAATGAGATTATAGGATATTCTTTGGTAGACATTACTGAGGGTTAAGGTCACCAATCAAGGTAAGGTAGGTATGACCTGCTTGAAAGTTGAAAGTTAAAACTAGGAAACTGCCAAAACTATTTCCTTTTATGTTGTACAATGGAATAAAGTGGGGTTATTCTTTTTTTAATTCTTTCATATATTAAAAGGGTAAGACAGGGGTGCATGGGTGGCTTAGTCGGTTGTCTGACTCTTGATTTCGACTCAGGTCATAATCTCACCGTGGTGAGATCAAGTCCCCTGTCCAGCTGTGCCCTGACAATGCAGAGCCTGCTTGAGATTCACTCTCTCCCTCTCGTTCTGCCCCTCCCCCACTCCTGCTCACTCACGGGCATGCACATGTCCTCTCTCTCCCTCTCTCAAAATAAACAAACATTAAAAAGAAAGAAAGAAAAAAAGCGTAAGATGGTAGAGGCTCTTATGCTAATACTATAGACAGATTTACTCTTATCAATAATCCAAAATGATCCCAGGAAGGTTGAAATATTCTTGGTTAGTCTGAGGCCAAAAAAGCAGTGTCAAAAGCCATAGCCCAGAGGTCAAAGGTATGGGCTGAAGAATCAGACAAGCCTGGGTTGAGTCATAGCTTAAACTACTAGTTGCAACCTTGGGCAATTAACCACTTATTTTTCAAATCCTAATATGTAAAGCAAAAATAATATATGTGCTCTATAGGACAGTTATGAGGCTTCACTGACACAACAGATTTCACACACTTAGCATAGAGCTTAGCACGGAGAACAATGAACAGCATTTGCAGTGAGTATTCGCGTTTTGTCTTTGTTAGATCTGTGACTTAGGTTGGCCTGGCTCTGTCAGTTACAGCAGAGGACCCAATTCCCTGACCAACTCCATTCCTGTCTGTTCCTTCCAAAAGAGAGGGAGAAAGTACCACCTGGTACCTAGAGAGCCATTTCTCGTATGCCTTTGGTCCCTCATACAAGATTGTGTATGCAAGCTAAGGGGCTTTTTTTCTCTTTAAATTCTCCCATCTGAGTTCAAAGACTTATCCTTCCAAAGAATATGAGCTATAGTCACAGTTTATGATGTCATATTTGCTGTAGCACTTTGTTTTAGTTGCTGAAATATTCACAACCTCAGTTATTGCTTAGATCTTAAAAGAATTACAAGGGGAAGTCAAACTCCATTCTTCAGTAAAACCAGAACTGGGAATAGTCCCACTGGGCAATGAAAACATGAAAAGCTAAAAATACATCTATCTTTTAGATCATAAAGCTTACAAAGTTAATCCAGATTCTTAATTTGACTAGGACCCTATCCTGATGCGGTTTGTTTTGTTTTAATTCTAGAGAGAGAGTGTGAGCAGGGAGGAGGCACAGAGGGAGAGAGAGAATCTTAAGCAGGCTTCATGCTCAGCTTGGAGCCAGACTTGGGGCTCAATTCCATGACCCTTGGATAATGACCCGAGCCAAAATCAAGAGTTGGATGCTCAACTGACTGAGTCACTCAGGCACTACAGGGTATTTTTAAAGTAAGCTACTTAGCCACATTTTAATCTCTGTACATCTCTAGCCATGGATTTTTAAACTTGTACTTAAGTACACTATTATACTATAGTAGTGCCTCAAATCCAAGATGTACTTTTTTTTTTTTCTTTTTAACACTCTAGAAATTGGGATGTCTTATGATCAATGGATAAAGTTCTGTTGTGATTCTTTTCCTTAAAAACTGATCTTAGGGGTGCCTTGGTTGGGTAAGCATCTGACTCTTCATTTTGGCTCAGGTCATGATCTCACGATTAGTGAGATTGAGCCCTGATCTCACTTTTAGCACAGAGCCTGCTTAGGATTCTCTCCCTCCCTCTCTCTCTGCCTCTGTCCCACTCATACTTTTTCTCTCTCAAAATAAGTAAACTTAAGAAAACAAAACAAAACAAAAAACCTGATCTTAAACCAACACTGTCTCTTGTAATTGATGGTCTTACTTATGGAAATTGCTGTGTGATGTGACCTAATGACGTAATGATTGGAAAAGGAACAAGTTGATTATAAAAAGAAGATAACCCCAAAGACTTAAGATTTATGATACATTATCATATGTACATGTGGGTCATTAGAGCACATTTGGCCTTTTTTAATGTTTGAACAAAACATCCTCCTCGTTAGTATAGTGGTGAGTATCCCTGCCTGTCATAATGTTTGAACATTACTTTAAAAGTCCCTCAGATTTATTCAAATTATGATGAATTATCATGTTTGTAACAGTACAATATCCCAATGAGACCAAAAATCCTCTCCAACGAGTTCTCAGAAACCTCTTGTCTCACTCTCATGGCACTTCCTTATTTTGAGGGTCCTTGTGAATAGCTAGAGTGACAGTCACACCTATAATTGTCAGGCTATAGAATCACATTAGCGTGTGCTACCCACATGTCATTCGAAACTTAACATGTACAGACAGGGTACACAGTAGTTATTCAATAAATAACTTCTGGCTCACTGATGGGAAATACAAAAGTGTGTTTTAATTACTGTTGAACTATATTTCTAGGCCCAAAACGGAGCTACTCCTACCCAAGTGCTACATGAGCAGATCGACCTTCAGATAACTTTTGAGTGCCTTTAAACGTTCCACTTGACTAGAGGTGTGGTATATCCAGATAATCCCCCGATGCCAAGCCGACTCTGGGCCTTCTCACCCTAAACAAGGTTGATTATGTAACCCTGCCAACCAGATATTTTCCATTTTTCTCTTCCCTGTTCTTTATTCTTTATTCTATAAAATCTTCCTTTTGCCCCATTTTGCAGTTCTCCAAAAGGAGACTGCCTCATGAAGTGTTAAATAAAGTTTGTATCACTTAAATTGTTTTCTTTAATCGTTTTCTGACATTGGGCATACATACAGCTTTTAACATTTGGGGAAAACCAGATTTCTAATAATGTCACCATTTTCCTTTTATCCTATGAAAAATCCCTTGAATTAATTTTGGGATTAACTTTTACATAATTAAAAGCCACTAATAAATCAAACTTTAAAAGTTATTTTCCTCCTGGACCATAAAAATTTTTTTTTTTTTTTTTTTTCTGTTTTGGGAGCAAACATGAAAGCTACCACACTTAAAGGCAGAACACCACTTTCACAGAACATTGTATCAGAGATGGGAAACAGTTGTTAAAAAGAAACATCAGGCTCAAAATGGAGTCACTTGTGCAAGACCCACATAGGCAACCAAGACTTAATATCTAACCAAACTGCAGTGACCTTTAACCAGTCAATCTGGAATTAACCAATCAGTACCAGTGAGGCCATCTGCATGACAGACCGCCACCCTTTCCCCAAAGGAAGGTGACCTTGCCCGAAACAATTCACTCTTTGTTAGAAACTTCCTTTTGCAGCCCCCTTCTGCCTATAAAAGCCTTTCATTTTGTATACCTTCTTGGAGCTCCTTTCTATCTGCTAGATGGGATTCTGCCCGTTTCATGAGTGGTTGAATAAAGCCAATTTGATCTTTAAATTTACTTAGTTGAATTTTGTTTTTTAACACAGCAAAATGTGATGTCAATAGCTAATGATGTGAAACACTTATCAAGGACCAATTAACTTCAAATGACCAAAATTATAGACAACGATCACCTTTAGGAACTATGACACCCCTTAGCAACTATGTCGCAAGTTGTTTTGCAAATATTTTAATCAATTAATTGGAAAAATAACAGCCCATATGTAACAGGGAAGGAAAAAAAATGTAAGGAAAAACCAAAAAGGACAAGAAAGGGAGGAAAGGAGGAAGAAAGTGGATTTATCTTAAACTATTTAATCCAAATTAAAAATAAAAATTCCTGATCTCTAAAATGGTTTACATTCCAAAAAAGGAAAAGAAATTCTTTGAATGCTGACATTACAACAGGCACAGAATCAGCTACTAGATCTTAAAATAAGAATTACTTCTATGCCTATTGTCCACAAATCATGACTCAAAAGCAAACTTCAAATACTACTAAGTCCATGTCCTTATTTGCTACTTAACTCCATCAGAGCTAATAGAAGATGCAATGATCACAGAACTTATAGACAGGAGGAACAAAGTGATCTGGTTTTGCTCATATTTTACCCACATACAGACAGAAATTAGAAAAACTATATACTTAATTTTTCAAAACTAAAATAATGTTAGAAACCTCACACTTTTCCCCTTAATAGCATAACTGACATGAATAAAAACATTCTTTTTTTAAAAATTCTTACGTTTGGCCCAATAGCTTCAGGAACTGAAATAATCTCTTCTAGGCTTTATTGAAGGAGGGATATGTGCACAATTTCTATAGCATCAAAAGAAAGTTTCTTTGAGGTAGGTACAGAGGATTTCTCATCAGGAAGCATGTATATGCTTATCACATATACAGGTGATGTTTTAAAAACCCTCTACAAATGTTTTTGAGTTACAAGATGTATGACACATTCTAGCTTATTATCCCAGGTTCAATGTACTATTATTTGGAGCTCTTGTATTTGCACTTTTCTAAGAACCACGGTTAAGAATAAAAGGCAGAGAAAACTGATCACTTCCTGTCTCCAAATAATGTCAAACCCGCCTATGCTGAATTGATATACAAGCTCAGATAAACACTATTTTCAGGCAAGCTGTGAATTATATTAAATGACTCTGAAAGTGAAAAAGAAAAGCCACGGCTTAAATTGTTAGTGAAGGAAGGCCTTGCTTGAAATTCATGTCAACTTTCCATTCTGCAAAGCAACTCATCCACATAGAAATAGTCAAAAAAAGGACTTCATTTAATTAGTGATATTTAGACTTTTGCATAGAAAAAGGTTACAAAGTAATGCAAAAAGGACTAGGTACAATAATTTTAAAACAAATATTTAAAAGTATAATTTTGTATAATGTTTAACATTCTCATGTTTATTGCTTTCTCCACACAGCAGAGAAATGAAGTGCGTAATAATACATGCTGTGTTTTTACCTTTCAAACATAAAATCTCACGTGCTCAATTTCAATGTATTAAGAGATTATTTTGTCATTAAAAATAAAAAAAAAAACACCGTTATGCAGCACTAGTCTAGGCATGAACAAAAAATAATTTATGTACATCCCACTGCATACATTCATCTTGATTTGGGATCAAATGCAATCATGAGCTTGACAAAGAGCATTTAAAAATCGTGGCTTTTCTCTTCCCAATGCTCTCTCCCTGTCTCGTCACCTCCAGAAATGCAGCTTTTCCCAAAGGGCGACAAGAATAGGTATTACACATTATCAGGACAAAATGAAGAGGATAAATACGTAAAAACAGTCCAAATGAAACAATAAATTAACCTAAACTTTTAGACACTGGAGAGTTTTCAAGTTGGCATGAATCAAATAGCTTCTGGGGGGCACATGGCAGGCAAGTGCTTCTAGGTGCACTCTATGTATGGTTTTACATAAAGAAGCACCAAATTTTGAGCCATGGAAAAAAAAAGTGCCTGGGGGCTTGCAGGCAGGGCAGAAATGGCTGTTAATCTGAGCACTGATGGAATAATTGCTTATACCAATGCATTGCTAAATGTCACCATTTGGCAGGCAAGTCTGTACAAAGAAAGAAAACTAAGATAAAACTAGGTCTTTCAACTTGAAAATTATTTTCAGCAATCCTTTTGGCCAACAAAACCTCTTGGTTTCAACAGAGTACTCTTCGCTGGCATTTTATTAAAATGTCTGCAGCCTAATGCAAGACTTCTGTCCCTTTCCTGTCTTAACCTAACCTCTATGATCTTCTTTACTTGTGCAATGTTAATCTGTTCACAAGAAAACTTTACTAGCTCAGGCACTTATGAAACACAAATATTTTTTTTCCATCTAGTTTCAAGAGAATCCAGTCAGGGTTTTGGTTTTTTTTTTTTTTTCTTCCCCAATTCAGACATACTGATGCACTCCTGGATGGTACAGTCCATATATTTCCCAGGAAACTTCTAAATGAAAACAAGTGTGAAGTTTTCAAAAGTTGCTGATGTCAGTTACCAAGCTGCCTTAAACAAAACAAGAGAGAAAAGATAATACCACATTTCCACTTGTGAGGTTTGTGTCTCAAATAGCTTTATTGTTCCTTTGTGGATCTGTAGACATCTGTATGGCTACTTTCAGGGTGCAGAGGTTTAAGCTGACTCTGAAATGAAGGACATTCAGTTACTATTGCAAAAAGTTCAATGCAAACTTAAAAAGCTCCCACTTCTGTCCCCCAGGGTCGGTAAGGTTTACTGTTTGTTCCGCCGCTTGTCTGCTGAGGGCTGGAGGTGGCTGACACCGTTAGGGGCGGGCTGATGGCGGTGGCGGCTGCCACTGCTGCAGCTGCGTTCGGGGGGAGCATGGGGAAGGCCCCCGCGAAGGACAGAGGGAAGCTGTGCGCGGCTGCGGTGGCTGCTGCAGCGGCTGCGTGGACAGTGGCCGAGAGGGACAAGAGAGAGGTGGACAGAGGTGGCACGCAGGGGGCAACGCTGCCCGTTGACGGCATCCGAAGGGCAGAATCGGCGTGGGCAAACGTGGCCGTGAGCAGGGCGGAGCCGTGGGCAGGAGGCACTTCTGAAGCCGTGGAGAGGCGACAAGGCGTTGACTCGGAGGCGTGGAGTCCGTTGGGTTGGAGCAGGGCAGCGGGGAGATGGTGGAAGGCCGCCGCCCAGTGGTGCGGGTGCAGGGGGTGATGGTGGTGGGCCAGTGAGGACGTCATGGCCGCCGCCTCCCGCTGCGAGGCGCACGTGCTGAGATGAGAGACCAGTCGTACCCGCAGGGGATCCGAGGAGTCCAGGCCCTCCACGGAGCTCAGATACCTGGCCACCTCCGTTAAGCACTCCCGGAATCCAATGCTCATGAAGTCCATGGCAAGAGCATGTGCGTCAAAGTAGCCTAGAAGGGGGTTTGAGTGAAGTGGGGGCCAGGGCAGGGAGTGAGAGAAAACGGCACGATTACTGTGAGTAAACACCAACTGTGCTCCTCTCGGTGCTGCAGAAGATTCAAGCGGGATGACGACCCTTTCTCAAAATGTTGCCAGTTATTTATGGTTGTAACTTCTGCAGAAGAAAGTACACTTTGCAATTCACATGTGTGACAAGGCTGGCAATGCTATATGCTACAGTTGTTCTTGCAACCAAATACTACGGTGGGGAAAAAAATTAAGAACATCCGTGTTTCAAACACTTCCATAAAAAACCAGGAGGGGATGTCTCTCCTTTTGTACAGTGGGATAGTGAAATTCCCTCGTAAACTTTTGCATGGAAGTACCGAGTTTCAGTCTCTTTGTCTCTGTCACATGAGGTGGAGATTAAAGGGTTTATCTGAAACATCCTCACTCTTGGCATTTGTCACAGAGATATGAAATGTATCTTAGCAGCTTGAAGACCTTCTTTAAAAATATGCTAGAATTTCTTAATAAACTCAACAATGTTTTTTGACTTTTTTTTTTCAAAGTGAAAACATCTTGTCATTAGTTTGTAACAAAAAGATTTGATGAAAACAAAATGACTTTTTAAAAATCTTGGTTACTAATTTGAAGATCTTACTTTTCTATCATGCAATATCAGGCTGCTTTACTGATAAGAGATTACTATACCTCTTTGCTTTTCTTAAATTTAAATATATATTTCCTTCAGTGGTTAGCTTACATTTTCCTGGCATCTACCCAGGAAAAAGATGTGCATTAATTTTTCAGTGTGTATGCATGCACAGCCCACATCGAAGGTCACTACCGTAAAAATGGCTGGAGCTGGGTCACATTTAGAAGAATCCCTTTTTATCCACTGATAATACACTGGACAGAAAATAATAAAGTATTTTTATTAATAGTGCCAATTTAGGATAGAATAATCAGACAATTGGGGAAATGTCACCACTTTGAATGGGTGACCTCTAATATGTACAAATGCATCTTTTTTCAGATTCTTTCTCATTTGTAACTTTTTTTTTTTTTTTTAGCTATTTTCAAATTAAAAATTTACTCAGTTTTGGGATATGGGTATATCTAAATGAGAAATACCACAAAGTTATTTTCGTCTAAGGCATTTATATTCTCTTTTTCATGTTTCTGTAGATCAAAGTATTACCTGTTTCATTTATCATCCACTAAAAATTAAACCATCTTATTCTGTAATCAAAGCATTTGGAAAATAGTATTCACAATATTCACAGTCCTAAATAAAGTTAGAATATCAACAGAAATTTGGAAGTCCCAAAAACACATCTGAGGCAAAAAGATACACCATGAAAACAGTAAAAATAACAGCACAAAGCAGATACAAGAGAATATCATGAAATGTGGGAGATCAGCAACAAAAATAGTTAGCATCCCAGAACTTCAGCTTAGTTAGCAACAAAGTCCCTGGGATTAAGAGGGAAAGCTCTTCCTGAAGACGACGCCTCCGTGGACAGATTTCACATGAGGACCCTCAAGGTTCTTTGCGGGGCATTGCAGGCTTCTAATTTTCATGAGGTAAGGAGGGAGGAAATCAACAGAAGTCAGAGTCCAGAAATGCAGAGGGATCTAGAAATTTAGGTTCCTCTACTAAATTCTCTCTAGAAGCTACCTCAATACCAAGATAGACTATAAAGAATGGAACAACATAATTGGAGCCCCAAGAGCTTCCAAGAATTTTCATGAGCGGGTACAAGATGATTGAAAGCTGTGGTTTGCCAGCTGTATGTTGTTATACGTGGCTGAGTTCTCTGTTGCATATTGAGGAGTATCAATTGTGTAATTCCTATTATGTTGCTGAATGCAGAGGGAAATGGCAACCAACAGCTGTCTCCTGGGAATAGATATTGGGCCAATAATAAAAGCACACGGAGCCATTCCACACCACTTCCTTCATGCCATCACTGTTATGCAGCTTTGAGTGAATAAACTCACAACAACCTTGTGAGGTAGACACTATGGCTATCATCATTTTGCAGATGAGAAAACGGGCTCAGCGAGGGTTAGTAGTTTACCTAGGGTCACAGAGCTAATATATGGCAGATCAAGGATTTGAAACCAGGCAACCCAACTGCAGAGTCTATGCCCTTCACCACTGGGAGGCCCCTACAGCAGTTGTGAGTCTTTGATGATATGAGCTCACATTGCCCGCCCCTCCTGTTTAAGGCCCACATTTTCTCCTATGGGATGACCTCTCTAATGACTTGGCAGTCAGGCAACTTGTGTGGAGCTTGCTTGGAAATGTCTGTTCATAAACTATTCTGGGATGAATTTTAGGACTGTTCAGGTAGCCAAGAATAGCAACCAAGAATGGAACTTAGTTTTTATAATAAGGCATAAGAACAATATTACTCTTTAGAAGTATAGCTCATGCCAAATATTTGAAACCCTGATAAGAATTCTTGGCCTTGTGGTGAACAACACCAAGGGAGGCAGAGCAATCAAAAAGCTGTTCCTGCACCATCACTAACTCAACTAGTCTTCTACATCTGAAGTAGCAGGTGCAGAGACAAAATCATGGGGCTGAAAGTGCTTTAGAGCTCAGAGTGCTAGTGTAGGCCTCACAGTACTGCAGAGCACTTCTGCCTTGGGTTAAAGGTCAAGCAGCAGCCAAGCTGGGCTGGATCACTGGCTTCTACGATTTCATCCAGTTCTCCTCTATTATGTAAGAACTTTTACATCCTATTCTGAGGGTTACATTTTAATGATTAGAAATCACAATTCCATACCCATGCAGGATGGTTTCTAGAGAAGGTGGGCTTCTCTTTAAAGTGTTTACTTCCCACCTAAAAGATTGTGAAGGCCAGTGCTGATGTTTTGTTTTTTCAGTTTACTTATTTTGAGAGAGAGAGAGAGAGAGAGAGAAAATGAACGAACAAACAGGGGAGGGGCAGAAAGAGAGGGAGAGAGAGAATCCTAGGCAGCTTCCACACCATCAGTGAGGAGCCCAATGTGGGGCTTGAACCCATGTACTGTGAGATCAGGACCCAAGCCAAAACCAAGAGTTGGACACTTAACCAGCTGAGTCATCCAGGCACCCCCAGGGCTGATGTTCTAAAGGGCTTCAGGGGCGCCTGGGTGGCTCAGTCGGTTGAGCATCTGACTTCGGCTCAGGTCGTGATCTCACAGCTTGTGAGTTCGAGCCCCGCATCAGGCTCTGTGCTGACGGCTCAGAGCCTGGAGCCTGCTTCTGCTTCTGTGTCTCCCTCTCTCTCTGCCCGTAACCTACTCACATTCTGTCTCTCTCTCAAAAATAAATAAATATTTTTAAAAATTAAAAAATAAATAAATAAAGGGCTTCAGCAGTATGGCCATACTGGAGTTAAGTACTGAAGTACTTCTATACCAATTGGTAAATAGCTACTTCCCTCCAATGCTTTGGCTCTGCTCTGATCTAGGGAAAACTGTGATACTATGTGATAAAAAGCTAATGCTGAGCAGAGAAGCCTCCAGGATGGAGGGAAGCACTTAGCCCCTGGTGGTACCCTCTCCCAACCCAGTTGTCAAATGTACTGAGTAACAAAAATACTCTCGGTTAAGGTGAATAGCAAAGGCTTGCTTGAAGGCTAAAAACAATACAAAAGGGCAAAATCAAGTCTCAGTAACATGTGAGAAGAAGGATAATAAAATGTGAATAAGTTATTACAGCTTTCAGGATCTCAAGTCTATTTTCAATATAACATGAGGGTCCATCCCTGACCTCTGGATGATTCTAATACAGAAGATATCTCTCCAGGGCACTGGGCCGGGGGCACCTATTCCTGTTTGCTCTCTGCAGGAATGACTGCTCCATTAGTAGTTTCCAGTCCAGAGAATTACTACCTACACTTCAAATGTTCTGTCTGGTCCAAACCCAAGACCAAGCAAAATCTGAAAACAATGAAAATAATTCTTAAGTCAATTCCTTTGAAATAGTTGTACTGTATTGAGTCCCAGCCTTGATCTAATGGAGTCTGGGGGAAGGGAAAGAACAAGAGAAAAAGATTGCCTTTAACCTCCTGTTTATGTTTGGATGTTTGTGTGTTTGTTTTGTCTTTCTGTACAGATTCCAGCATGTGCTTCTGAGGTCCCAAACAAATCTCTGACCAGGCTGCTGTGAATGAAGCTTTACTCCCACAGTATTATGAAAGCAAACACAAGCCCAGGGTCAAGTGCTTCTTTTGTTCCAGAAGTTCTTTCCCACGAGTTCAATCCTGCCATTAGCATTGATTTCTACAGCTTTAATCTGGGACCTCCTATCTCAGCTTGTTAAAGAACTGTTCAACTATGACTTTCCTATAACCTTAGGGGAGGGGAATGAAAAGAGAAAGGCGGAAAGGGGGTAAAAATGAAGTCACCTACTTACCTTTACCCCCAGTTGCCTGAAGCATCTTTAAATGATCTACTGTCATTTGCAGTATTTCGGCTTTCTCTAACTTTGCAGATCCCTGCATAAACAAATCATGAAGTCTTATAAGTCTTATGGAAACTGACTTGGAACATTTTACACTGGATTTTCAATTTTTCTTCTCACTAGAAAAGTCTAAATTTAATTTTTTTCATAGAAAAATCTGAATTCTTTGCAAACTTTACATGCAAACAATAATTATTACATCATACCTAATGACAGATATTTGCCAATTTATCATTTAAAGACTAAAAGGCATAACAAATAATTTTTTAATCATATGATTAAACTATATTCCTAAGATTACTCCACTAAAACTATTACACTGCAAAAATGTCAAATCTTGTATCCAATCTCTACCCTATATTGGGGGACATTCAACAGTCTAGATCAGCTGAATCCAACTCTGAAGGTTAAGGAAATAGGATCTTAGCAAATTAGATTTTTCAAAAATAAAAAGTCCTAGTAAGCCTTTAAGATACACCCCTGGTAAGGAGAACCAAAAACAAAAAAGGGAAGACTTAAGGTTTTTTGGTTTTTTTTTTTTTTCCAAAAATTACCAGCAGGTGTCACTGTGAATGCCAAGTTCATAAACAAGAAAGCATAATTTACTCCTACCTAGTAAGCATCAGAAATGCTTAAAGATTATTTGAACCCTTTAGAACAGTTCTTAATAAAATGCCTTGGGAATATATTTATACGTTCTACTTTTCAAAATAAGGCAACCTCTAGAAACCAACCAAAACACAAAATGTGCCACCTTGAACTGCCTCAGAGGACTCTGGGTAGCTTCTAATTTCCTGGAAAAACTAAATAATTAAATCAATGTGTCTTTCTCAAAAGGAAACTGAAGTTTTCTTCAAGTTCCTATGCTCTACTTTTTTGTGAAAATTATCAGCACCCTGTACATGGTGAGAGTGCCAGAGTCATTGAAACCGCTAGAAAGAACACTCTTCTAATCACACCGTAACAGGGCCAGCTCGCCAGGGTTGGTAGCCAAGCCTGGCAAATGGGAAAGCCTGTGTTTATGGTAACTAACTGCCAAACAACTGAGGTTAGCTTTTAAGGTTTAAGTCGACATTTAAGAAAAAAAAATCTAACAAACTGATGGGAAAAATACTCACCAAATAACTGCAGACATTTTGGTACCCAAAGTGAAAACAGTGATTACTGATGTTTTCATTTTCAGCCTATTATCATTGAAAATGTTACTAATCAAAACTACAATTTCCACGTTACATTTAGCTTACCAAAGTCGGTTTCAGCATATAGGTATCTTTTTTTTCTCTCACAAATGTATAATCAAGAGCCTGTTACATCTTGCACTTCTGTCAATATTCACTTTTTCCATCAAGATGTACAGGAGTTTCAGTGAAAGTAATAACAAAATTGCAGTTTCTGGATAATTGCCAAGGGCTTTTGTAGGGCTTGCTGTATAATGTTTGTAGTTCATGAAGTAAACAAAAAAATGACATAAACAAACAACTGCTGTCTTATATGCTATTCGAATTAAATTGAAAGTATTTCCAACAGTGTATGATGCCATATTCTTTGAAAGATGCTCTTAGAAATCTGTGCCATTAGCCATTGTGGCAAGAGATATAAAACTTTTCCAAGAAAACAAAGGAAGATTTAAACATTTGGCTTCCTCCTTTTCTAAGTATGCAAAAAAAAAAAAATTTATTTTATTATTATTTTTTTTTTTGGTAAAGGAATACTTGAATTCTGAAAGAGGGAATTGTTGGCTAGTTTTATTTTTATCAAACTTCCAAAGAGATGCCCCAAATAGAACACCACTCTATTAATCTAGGGATTAAAAATGAAACTAAGTGATTTGGTAAATAAATTGTATTAGTATTACCATTCAGGAACTAGAGCTAGAAATGTTACTTCCTGGACTTTTGTTATTTTTAAAATAAAAAGCGCTTCTTTTTTTTTTTTTTAGCAGTTTACAAAAAAGTGAAATTTTGTGATATATATATATGTGTGTGTGTGTGTGTGTGTGTGTGTATTTAAAGAGTACGACATACAGCTGGGTTTTGAACAAAACCACTACTGGTCTTCATAGAAAGAACAGAGAAAGCATGAACACTGTTACCCTTAAGGGAAAATAAGCTGAAGAATGGAAATGTTTTTCAACTTCATGATGGATTATGTTTTTAATAGTTTTGCCACAACAAAGCATTTTATTGAAATAGCTGCTCTGTGCCAGATCAGGGCACATACACCATTATTTTAATGAGCTTTAACAAGAACCCACATTCCCAGATGAGAGAATCAGATTTTCTGAGTCTTTTGGTGGGGTGGTCAGGGGTGAGGGTTGCTTACTTGTTTCTCAAAAGCAGTTGGCACCAGTCGTCTCAACTCCGATAAACTGTTATTTATCCGATCTCGACGCCTTTTCTCTATTATCTATCCCAAAGAAAGCAACACAACAACAAAAATTTATGAATACACAAATGATAAAATTACTCTTAATGGAAGAACACCACTGTTATACATTAGTCTGAATCACATGAACTAAAAAGAAAAAAAAAATCACATACCCCTCTCCTTTTCTTTCTTGCCATAATCTGAGATGTTGTTGTTGGGGAATTCGATCTAATCACAGAGCTAGTACTTTGCCTGTGAAACAGGAACAGTACATCAGGTGCTGCATTAACATAACAATGGTTTCTTCTGGGTACTTCATAGCACCCATTAAATATTGAGCGACTGCACAGCTCAGGTCTATATTATTTTATTCTTAATTCTTACTTTTCTCTTAACATACTTTGTTTTCAGCCCTTATATCTCTTTCCATGCCTTTTTTTTTTTAACAAGTAATCCAGACGCCAAATCCATTGACAAAAACATCTCTCAACTTTTAAGTCTTGCAGTGAAAAAATTACAGGCAGACAGAATGAGAAGTTAGAAATTAGTACTTCCTGGTGCCACTCAAAAATGTTTCTTGAAAATCAGCTAATCTCTAATAGCATCCTTCCTGCACCCTCCTCGTCAGACCCACTAAGCAAAGCAAAGCAATTTTAAAATAAAAGCCATGTTTAGCACCACTATCAAACAGATATAAGGTCATCACATGTCAAACTGTTGTCCCTAGATGCAATCTTCAAAATAAACAGAAGTTATCTTACTATCTCAAAACTTCAATTAGACATATCTCACAACAGAAAAAAAAAATGTAATGTTTTGTATACTAATCTTCCAAAAGAATGCCCCAAACTAAATACGGCACTGATAGGGAAATTAAAATTACATCAACTACTAGGTAAATGTTTTAGTTTGAAAACGAAACTGTAGGTGAGTATCCCCTCGTCTTCAAGCTAAGCTTAAATCTCTATAGGGGCTGCAATCAATCTTGAGTTTACTAATGAAAAGATATTTTATACTGAAAGTTCAATCAATTATCACCTATAACTTTTATGATGCTTTCTAGTTTGTACATGTCTCTCTTCATAATTCGTGGATACTATGCTTCTTTATGTTCTCGAATTCTCCAGGTTCCTGTTATTTGCTCTCTTTCATTTTAGAAATGTTGCACACACCAGGTTCTTATTACCTCACCTTCTCACTTCTGGATCTTATTTCTGAATTAACTGTCTCCCTCAGTCCCACCCCATCTCAACTGGTTTCATCTTTCACAAGGCTTCTTCTGTTTTTCAGATCTCATTTTTTTAAGACGACACACGCTTTAAAAATAATTAAAAGATACTTTGCAAACGCTTCCTGTAAATATCTTTGCTGTTGCTGATTTCACGCTTTGGCTTGTGCTTACGAGAATAACGATGTGGAAAGAAAACCAGTATTCCAAAGGTAGGAAGAATTTTGCTCTTTGAGTGACAGCTGCAGATAAATAATTAAGGAGCTTGTGGGGATGCCAATTAGAAGCAATTATCATTTGACCCGCCTTGGCACTAAAATGCCTCGGTAATCTCCCTCTGTCACTGGAAAGTGGAGGTCTGGCTTCTGTGATCACGACTCCGATCTTTTCCAGACTTAACAGCAAGCAGTCGAAGAGATGATCTACGCCCGAAACGATCCGTCACTCACTCTCCCGTAAACCCACTCACACACGGCCAACGGAAAGCTTAACCTCCTTAGCCTTAACATCGCAAACTACTTTAATGTCTCCAAAAGGCAAGTCATCATTTTAGGCTCTTGAAAACTTAAAAAAAAAAATTCAATCTGTTTTGCTCTTCACCTGGCCCATCCTTAAAGTGCTCCCACAGTTTCAGAGGCGGGGGCGTCGCCCGTCGCCAGCAGGTCCGCTTGCCTAACGCTGACAGCCTGGGACCCTCCCTCGCCAACTCCTGCGCAGTCTTTCAGTCGCGTCCCCTTTCCTCTCCGCCCCACCCCTGGTGTGAAAGCCGACATCCCCCGCCCCACCGCAACGCACGCTCCGCGAGCGCCCACCGCTCAAAATTTCCCGGGCAAAACTTTCCCCGCTATGTTAGGACGCCGCGGAGAGGAGCCTTGGGATTTCCAAGGAGCCGCTCGCGCACAAAGCTCCCCGACGCCTCGGGCTCCGGGCAGTTCCCGTCGAGCCCGCGCTCACCCCGAGTAATTGTTCTCGCTCCCCACGTCGATGGTCTCGTCCATGTCGCTCTCGGAGGTCGTCTCCTCGCAAGGGCGCTTCATCGCGGCGAAGACGGCGCTGGGCACAGCCCAGCCCGAGCCACCGACGCCGAGCGGGGCGCAGCGCCCTCCCTGCCTGCCTCCTCCCTTCCTCCCTCCCTCTCTGGGCCCGGGCAGGCGCGGCTCCCGCGGCGGCGCGGTCGGCTCCTCGCGGCTCTTTCCCACGCCGCAGCCGAGCTCGGCCGCAAGAACCGGCGCCGGCCACGCCCCTCCGCGCGGGCGGGGCCACCTCGCCCGCCTCCCGCGCGCAGGCCCCGGCCGCCCCGCCGGGTTCCGCCTCCTCGGGGTCGGCGTGGCCCACGATTGGTTGGGGCGGAGGGGCGGGGCCGCGCTCGCCAATGCTCGCGGCGGAGGCTTCTGCAGAGGCGTGGGAACGCGGCCGCGCACCTGGGGTCCGGGAGCTGCGCGCGGGCGGGAGAGGCAGCGGCGAGCCAGAGCGTGAGGTTCATAGCTCCCGCTAGGGCAGCACGCGGACGTGGGCGCGAGCGCGGCGAGAGAAGGCCGCTGAGGGGCGGGCTCCGGACCTCGGGTTTCGGCCCTCCTCCTCACCCCCCCACAGTCTGACGGTGAAGTTTCTGTCTTGTGTTTAAAGAATAACTCCAAGCGCGTGGCTGAGTGTGAGCGAGCGTGTAGTGACGTTGGGAGGCGCCGTGGCTTAACCGAACCGCCCCACTCGGCCGTCCCTCGTCTGGACCAAAACTGCTGACTGGCTGACCCTGACGGTCACATTTGCCCTCTGGGGTTTTAGAAAACCTTAAATGAAAGTTGCTTTTCTCCCTGGCAACTCTCGAGGCTGCTTCCGCGGCCTCTGGGCTGTGGACAGATAAGGACGTGAGTTTCCCTGACCAGGTACTTAACCGCTGGCTGTCGGAGGGTCTGAGGTCGGCTACCATGTGACGTTCGCTTTGCTCTAAATCAGTTATTTCCATTTGGCCACAGGGGCCTTGGGTAGTAGACCCCGCTGAGTAGACTGTGAGCCGGAGTTGTGTCTCCTCCGGCGGCGGGAAAGACTAGAGCAATGGTGCAGGTATTTCAGGACACACTTTTAGTAGTTTTTCAACTTCGAGGTTTTCGGGCTTGGATTACCCGGATGATGGCAGTTCTCCGCTCCCCTAGGTGTGTGCCGTCGCAGCGGCAGAGTTCATTAGAATCCCGAACGTGAAAAAACCAAGCTTGGAAAATCAGTTTGTTTTCTAAAGGACGAATTCGTGTCCTGTGTTCAGTGCATTAGACAACGTGGGTTGTAAAAACTACAGAAGTGCTTGGAAAACATGTTTTTAAGCGGCTCTTCCCCTGTGTTGCGGGGCTTGGAGAGGCTACGCCGACGTGCCTCCGCGAGGGCAGGAGCTGGGCAGACCCAGAGCGAGAGGCGGCGTCGGCTCGCCCGCCCCGGCGCCGCGGTACCGGGAGGCGGGCGGCGGGTTGGTCGCGGGCGAGCCGGAGGCTTCTTGCTCCGGGACAGCTCCGTGCTTAGTGGAGAAACGGCTCTGAGAAAGGGGCGTCTGTCATTCATCACAACCCTCCGCCACGGACGGATTCCTGATTTTCTAGGGATCTGATTAGGGCGTCCCTTTGACACTCCATTCTGTCCCCACACAAGACCGGCGCGGGCGGGGAGGAGGAGAGGAAAGGATGCGACGGGAAAAGACTGGGCCCGGGCGGGGGTTGGGCGGGGGAGAGCGGGAAGGACGTGCAGCCAGCGTGTTAAGCCCTCATTAAAACACAAAACCCCTTCCCCACACGCCCTCGTTTCTTTTGTGCGGTCCCCACCGCGGTGCCTGCAATAACCGTGTGAACAGAAATCCAAAACGTTTCATCCTGACTTCTGAAACTTAACCCCAGGCAAAATACACAGTCGGCGGGGGCCGAGCGGGCCCTGGTGGGCTGGACCAGGTCAGCTCAGGACGCCCGGGACGCGGGGGTGGGGGGCGATGACCCCCCCCCCCAACCAATTCGGCCGTCGGCCTCAGGGTGGGAGCCCAATCCGCGCGGGTCTCTGGGCCTGTGCTGGTCTGCAGTGGCTGAGTAGCTGGGCACGCCGAATGCAGCTGAGCCCGCCCGCATCCCTCGGGTTCTCGGACCTCCCCTACGCCACTCAGCTCCAGATCCCCGCAGGCCTGCGGGGCTGAGCCCGACGCGCGTGTTGTCCGCCCCGCATCCAAGGAGGATGTGCCAATGACCTGTCCGCTCAGGCCACAGGTGAATGCGCTCCAGCAGGCCTGGCGCGAACTCAACCTTCACAACTTTCAGAGAGGGCTGCACGTCTTTCTAAAAACAAATGCCTACAGGTGCAATTAACGTTTGCCACAAGAGCAAGTAATCCCGCGCTTCTAAACGCCAGAGGCAAAACCTGAGATAGTCACTGAAAAAAAATAGAGTTCATTCTCACTATATTAGTGCATTTGATTACTATAATTGTGAAAAATTGCAAAGAGGAAAATGGTTTGCTTGCAATAAAGTAGCAACTACTTATATATAGTTTTTCCATATTTGCCTTTGAAGACTTAACTGTTCTAACGTGTTATAAAGAAAAATACAGCACGGAAAAGCACACGCGGATTTAATGCCGATTATTATTATTATATATATATATATTTTTTTTTTTACAAAGAGAGTCATGTATTAAAATCTTTTGGGAAACCGCTGGCACATGGTAAGCGCTGTATAAGTCTTTTAAATAAACAAGAATGCTTAAGACAAAAGACCTCGGTGTTTTTAACACTGTCATAAGCATTATATGCTCACTTATATGCAAAATACTTAATAGTAATTAGGAAGCATGGGATTTTTCAATCAGGTCTTTTATTTCCCTCAAGTATCCTATTTGACTATCTCCTGGTTAGGCGTCTTGCCTGATCTGTCTTCCACTGAAAGTGATTCTCAGGTCAGAGGAGGAAACAGGAGGAAACTCTTTAAAACTCCCCAGTTTGCTTAGGAACGGTTGTGGATTGTCGGGGGCTGGAGGGGGCTGGAGGGGTGGCCAGTGCGGAGAGAAAGAAAAGAGAATGAGAGAGCGGCGGGATTTCAAGCCTCAACGCCCCTCCGCTACATGCTTTTCAGCGAAAGTTGGTTGAAGGCTTACTAAGAGCCGGGACAGAAGAAAAGATGTCCGATTGCAGAGCAAACCGCGGTTCTTTCCTTTTCAGAGATTTGTACAATGAGATAATGAGACCCAAAGATATGAAGGACTTTCCTAGAAACGAAATGCCATTAGGAGAGAAAGCCCAGAGCGACGGATCTAAAGGGAATGGAGGAGGGGAGAATCTGCCGTCTTCCCGAAATTGGTCATCTAGCTCATGTTTTGTGCTTATGTGATTTAGCTCACTTAAAGACATGAGAGTGAGATATCGAAAGCCAAGATCTGGAAACCTCAGACTCAATGGCCCTGATCCCCTTCCCCAGTTCTTCTCCCACCCATTTAATTTTACAGCTGTTTAAATTACAATTTTTGTATTTGTATTAATAAGTTTGGTGGTATTGACCTAGTTTTATCTTGTCCCACAAAATTTGAGTTTTCTTGCACAAATTAATGAAGTGATTGCTTTGCTGTAATTCTGAAATTCTCCTGGCAGTATTTTGGAAAGGAACCTGGGAATTAAAAAAAAAAAAAAATCTTCTTGGTCTGCTTTTTTGTTCATTAGAGCACTCTAATGTTTCAAAATCACTTGTCACATGTTTTGGTATTTGTGACTTCTTTGAATCCTTTGAGGTGCTCCTTACAATTACTTAAAAAGTATCTGCCATTCCAATGTTTGGCTTCTCTTAAGTCACCAAGGCATGGCACCATTTAAAAAAAATGTTTAATTTAGTTCTCAGTGAGATTGCAGGCAGTTCTGTTATGTAAAGACTTTTATGTTAGTCTGAGAAACCTAAGTGCACAGAGTTCAAATTGAGCAGTCTAATTTTTTGCCCTATCTGAAATACGTATTATAATTATTTACACAGCTTTCTCTTGCAAAGGGAAGATAAACAGGTTGCTGAGAAGTGGTAGTCTATTTGCAATTGCTGGGGCAGGTGACCAGCACGTGCATCTGTGGGCAGCTTTGTTGGGCTGCCCTCCCTGACTACAGGGCTATTGTGAGCTGGCAATGCTTTAAAGTGTGTGAAAAAGCTGCCCCCTGAGAGTGGAGGCCAAGGGCAAGATCCTTGTAAATTTTAATACCTTTCTCAACATCAGGCTGGCAGAAGGCAGGCCAACCGAGGGTCATGTAAGACAGAACACATGTTAGGAAGACACTAAAGTAAAACAAAGCTGAAAGCAAGTGCCAATTTAGGCCCACCAACCTTGAAGTCATTGATAAAAGGGAAATGCTTTACTAGCTAACAATTATTTTTGCCTAGCCACATAAAGTACATCATATTTCTTGGCTTGTCCCAAGTAGTGCTACTTACTTATTTGTTACATCAAAAACTCTGAGGTAGGAAATCTTATACCCAAAGCCCCCTTCCTTAGAAGTTAGAATGTTTAAATTGATTTGTTATTAAGGGGTTATTTATTTAAAAGCTTTTATTTCAGGAATGGTGTTATTAGTTCTTAGAACATGCCCAGGAATAGAGGCTGGTTTTATTGCTAGACCCTTGAGGAGAAGGTTGTATAATTAAGTAACTAGTTTTCCATATCCCTGTAAGCAACAGTCAAAAGATAACTTCACCCACTCTTATCAACTTCTTCTTTGTGAGGACTAAATTGATGTTGGGCAGGCTTTTCTTTCAAGGAAATTCTTTTAAATTTCTGTTTTCTTGAAGTTGGTTTGACTGCGAGATATTTTTTTTTCCTTTTTAAGGATAGAGTTAGTAAGGATATATTCACTTCTCTCATGGAAGAAACCTTTTAACTAATTGCATGCCCATCCTCTAGAGTATGGCCTGACACATACTGGGTGTACAATAAATGGTTTGAGATGAAATCCTTTTTGAAAAACCAAAGAACTCCCTACTCCTTTCCATATATATAGAATTTAAATACATTGGCATAAGTAACTAGAAATAAACAACCATGAATTTAAACACCAGGAAAGCATTTACTGTTAATGGGACCTTAGTTTAGCCCAGAGCTTCCTGGCAGCCAAGTCAGAAAGAGAAACATAGTGTTTTCTAATTCTTGTAACCAGAAAAGAGGAAGCACATCTGTTTTTCAATAAAGAAAAACTTTATCCAGCAGCTGAATTCTAAAAGAACTACATGATTGCTGTGTTCACAGACTTAAAAAATTTTATTTAAAACAATTATACTTTGTCTAAAATTCTCTTCCAAGTATTATATTAATTATAAAATGAACAATAACATTCATATTATGCAAAAAATGAAGACAATAGTTTATCTACTAATAGCCCAATAAGCCATCTACTAAGCTCTCAAGAGTAAATAATTGCCATTAATAGGACCTGTGCCTCAAAGAGTTTCAAAAATCTGGATTCTCCACAGTAAAGTTTCTGCTTTCAGTTTTAGAAAAAAAAATATATCAAAGATTCGTGGATCTGGTTGGTTGGCATTATTTGATGAAAGTGAAAGAAAGAAACTCTGCATGTTTCTGAAATATCAATTTCTGTGGAAAAATATAAGAGTAAAATTATTTCCCACTAGAATGCAAATGAACACCTATATTTTCTTAACATTTTTATTGGAACATTTTATTAGATGTGTGCATATTTATGCCCTTATCTGCTTATTTAAAAATTGATAGATGACTTTATGGAGAGGAGAACTCTCCTAGGTTGGAAATAAGAACTTGCTAATTTTAGATTTTCTGTGGAAAAAAAAATAGCAGGCTATTTTTGGACCTTCATGCTTTGCAAACCTATTGAAGTGCATACTTTATGAGAAACATAGAAAAATAACAAGTTTTTCCCCCCCAAGACAGGGCTGTATTGGTTTTAGCAGATTCTGGTTACCCAGAATTTAAGTAATTCTGGGTATCTATTGGTTGAAAGGCAAAGCACAGAAGTTTAAAAAAAAATTTCTGCCTTTAGCTTTCAAAATAATTCAATGTAGTAATGTAAGAATTGGAGATATAGTTTTTAGAGATAGATTTTGGTTTCAAGTAATAGCTCATTCCACTTCTAGGAAGTGAATACTTTAAAGAAAATAACAGTTCTTTTAGGACTTTGGCATTCATTGGTGCAACACAACCTGTTTGGAAACAAAATGTCACGGTGCTTGGTAGAGAGCAATCACGCTCAGCTGCAGCATGCAGAGAGGCTGTGTACTGTGCCTTGACTATGTAAGAAAGGTGCATCTTGAATATGTAAGAAAGGTGTTTCCATAGCACTTTTAATCTGAGAATTCGAGGGCTTCATTGAATCATGCATGAATCAAAACTCACAGCGTTGTAGGATTTACTTGTCAGCGCTCGCTATCAAGATTTTGCTAGAATAGTCTCAACAGGAACATTCATAATGTCTGAAAATAGGTCAAAATATGAATAGGAAATAGAAGACCCATACAAACGTTGTTTATGGGTACTTAACACGTATACCTATTTACAAGTAGATAGAAGTGTCTATATGCAGATTGATATAAAAAGCACAAAGTAATTAAAAGTTTTTAAATGGACATGACTTGATTGTTAGTAAATAAAAGGCTATGGTAATATCTGGCATAGAGCAGATATTCAAGTCAGGAAAGTGCAGCATTGTATAATTAAACCACCATTTGTAAACCAATTTACAAATTTTGTAAGTTTATTTTCTTTATTTATGAAAATTGCAATCATTGTATTCAAGTTTATTTTATTTTATTTTAGATACTGAAATACCTTGTCTTTTGTCTATTCTATTGTGTATTTTTTTGTGTATTTTCTAAGTCTCTTAGAAAAGCAGACTTTTGTATTTTGAAGCTCTTGGTGCAAGGGGAATAAGATTGTTATATTAAAAGGTTGGGAGAGTGATTTTTTTCTGGTGTTCAGGTGAAACACCTGAGAAATCATGCTCTGCTTGTGTGAACCCATGAAATATTGATAAACTGACTATATTTGTTTGCATGATACTAGTTGTGATAACAAAGGTGTGAACAAAATTTAAAATTGAAAAAAATCCAACGATGATTTAATGTGTTTGTATGAATTGGGAAAAGAATGTCCATACTTTGATTTTTGCAGTGAAATACTGTTCTCATTCAAAAATGTAGTTTGAGAACTAATATGTTGGGAACATCAGAGTGGGGGCTAAGTAAACAGAACTGTGGGGGCGGGGGAATTATCTAAAAATGAAACCAAAGAGATTGTGAACAGAGATCACTGACAGAATTGTTAGTTTGTATACTTGAAAGTAATAAGACTCACTCATTAATCCTGCCTGATTTTTCAGACTGTGCCTGTCTTAAATTCGTTCTCATTTCCAGGCCACTGATGTACTGAATACCTACTTTGAGCAGTGCTCCCTGTTAAGCAGTGTGGGTAATACCTGGTGAATAAGACTTAATTTCCACTCTCAGGAAATAGCAGGAGAAATAATATAGGAGTCTAAACACAAAGAACTGTTACACAAGATGGGATTTATTTAAGGCCAAAGTAAAAAAAAAAAAATTGCATGCTATGGACATAAAGCAAAAAATTCATTTTTCTTTTCCTTTTTTCTTTTTTTACAGTTTATTTATTTATTTATTTATTTATTTATTTATTTATTTTGAGAGAGAAGGAGAGAGAGAGAGCACTCACACGAGCAGGAGAGGGGCAGAGAGAGAGAGAGAGGGAGAGAAAGAATATACCAAGCAGGTTCCCTGATGTTAGCCCCACTCAGGCTCAATTTCAGAACTGTGAGATCATGAGATCATGATCTGAGCCAAAATCCAGGGTTGAAAACGTTTAACCAGCTGAGTCACACAGGCACCCCAATGAAAATTCGTTTTTAAAGGGAGATTTCATGAGTGGTAGTTCCAAAATTTTGGGGTAGAATTAGAGGGAAGCAATGATGTTGGAAGGGTGGGGGTGACCCAAGGATATTTGTCTTCAATTTCCACTTACATAATAAGCACGATTTTCATTTAGAGATTATGTTTATTGGGATGTCTTTGTATTGCTGTCAAACATCATGAGGAGGATTGTCTAATCCCTTATCTATCCCTTGGTACAATCATGGGAATAAGAGAAAAAGTGGCATTTGAGCAAAGTTTTGAAGGATGTCTGGAATAGCTACAATCTTAAATACACTTTCTTGGGGAGGGATCAGCATTTGCAAAGATACACGGAAGCTGAAGAAGCAGGTGAATCTTAGGAAAAGAGGTGATCCTTAGCTGGAGTGTAGGATATGGAGGAAAGGTGGGTAGAAGGGAGAGAGTTGTGTTGGGGGAAATGAATTAGGTTGTATCCAAACCATGGAAAAGCTTGCCTGCCAAGCTGGGTGTCTTGAAGTCATTTGAGAGTTACTGGAGGTTAAGAGAAATGACATGTTCAGATCTGTAATTCATTAGATTGATCCAATCAAGTTTCTTCCTTGTTTTAGTTGTCATCACTAATTTGAATCAAAAACATTGTAGTAGAAGAAAAATTCCAGGAAAATTTGTCCTTCTAAGTGGAATTTTTGATATTCATTGTTTCTCTGCATAAGTCTTTATGCCACTGGATGAGCATTGTCACGACTGTTAACTTGGCCTTCAGGAAACTCATAGTTTTCTATAGGTTACTTGGGTTTATTTAAAATGACCCAATTTAGATGAAAGAACATGTTCACTGTCTATTTTGTGGAGAATTTACGGAATTATGCCGTGACTTACACATCAATATTTACAGATTTGTTTTAAAATCTGCCATGTCATTATTAAAATAAGCATAGGGTTATACTCTTAAGGATTAAGAGAATTTTCTAAACATGAGATTTTCAGCTTCACTGACTTCAGAGTAACCTATGGCACATGAACACTGCTAGCTAACTCAGATTTATCCAGATTAAATACTTGCAGTGAAAGATTGTGCCCTGATTCCTTCCTGCTACTTTCCTTCTGAAAGAGAAAAATAGGATACAGTTACTTTTCTACAGGCTACCATAAATATTTAAGGATATTACAATTGAGGTGTCCTTTAACTGTTTTTAGACTCGTATTGTTACATTCTTCCCTGAAAGACCTTGTCAAAATAAAAGAAACTTGCATCTAAATATTGAATATTCAATCAGTAAACAACAATAATGTTTAAGAAGGAAATGCAAGACAGCCTTAAAATAGTGATTTTCTTTTAGTCGCTGTATTACAGGTAAGAATAAAACAAAGCTCCTTTTAGTGAATAAAGGTTAACAAGGTGGGGCCCTTATTGAATCAGAGCGCAAAACTTGCTGTGCTGAGATTTGCCATCAGATATTACTTTACATCCATCTCCAATCCATTGATCAATCATCTAGTGAGCTCTTTAAGGAATTCAACAGCAGTGTAACATGCAATTTGGGGGGGGGGGGGGGGGACTTCCTATCCAGAAAATACATTAATGGTTGGAATAGCTGCCATTTATCAAGGGCTTGCTTTGTGCCAGTTAGCTAACAAAGCACTACGTGGATTCATTTATTAAATCCTTACCAGAACTCCTTGAGGTAGGACAATCATTATCTTTATTTTACTGGTGAGAAATCAAACCCAGTGAGGTTAAATAACTGCTCAAGGTTTTATGAGTATTAAGTGGTAGAGTCAGATTTGACCCAGGAAATCCAAAACCGGGCCAGTGCTCTACCCACTGGATATTGCCTCCAAAAAGGATGCATCTGGCACAGACAGTGCAAACAGGTAGAGGCAATGCAGTTTGAGAAAAATTTGTTTCCCAAAGACCATTTATAAATGTATTGTTTGGGCCAAATCTCATAGCAACTATGTAATACATGGTAGGTTTTTTTGTTTTTGTTTTTTGGTTTGGTTTGGGGTGTGTGTGTGTGTTTTGTTTGTTTGTTTGTTTGTTTTGAGGGTCTACCTTCAAAAAGCCTACCTACTTCACAACAGGAAAATTTGTGGTTAAGAATATAAACTTGGCTTCAGACAGCAGGAAGGTCTTTCCCAACTCTGTCACTAACTACATGGCTTTGAGCGCGCTCCTTTTTTTTGAACCTGAGATCTCAGGTGTTAATGACACCTAAATAAAAGGGTAAGGAACAAATAAAATAATGGGTATCAAGTGCTTAGTGACATGCTGAACACATGACAGGAAACAGATATTATAGCTAATTAACTAATTTGGGTCCTGAGAACAGGAGACCTACTTTCCTGTTCCTTTTGTATCTTTATTGAAATTGAAACCATGTTTTATTTATTTTTTTTTATATTACAGTAGCAATACATGATTACTGCAAAAAAATTAGTAAGCTGAGTTAGCAGTAACATTTAAATTGCCATTTAACTTAGTCAACAATCACCATTAGTGATTAGGATGATTATTCTTCCATTTTTTTCATCTTTACAAAATATGAAATGGTTTTGCCTAGTATTATTTGGTAAATTGCTTTTTAAACCTCAATTAGAACAGTGAACATTTCCTGCATTTCATTAAATAGTCTATAGCATCATTTTTTTTTTCCTAATGTAGTAATTTTGGTATGGATGTATCATAAACTTACTTAACTGTTTCTTATTGGGCAATTAAATGGGTTTACAATTTTTTTCTATTATGAACAATGCTGAAATTTAGAAAAACCTTATAGATCAAAAAATGTGTATGCATTTTAATTATTTTGGTCTAAATTTCTAGCTTCAGGTGACCAAACAGTATTCACCTTGTAAACACTTGATATTTCCTGCCAAATTACCATTAATAACAGTTGGACCAATTTATTTCTCTGCCAGCAATGTGTAAGAATACTCAGTTTTCTGAATCATCACCAACATTAGATAGTTCAATAGTTGCCAACCTGATAGGTGAAATACTATCTATCATTTTTAGTTTTTTATTATTAATGATATTAGAATTTTTTTCATAATCTTATTGGCTATTTATAATTTTTTTGTGACTGTTAATATACTCAGTTTTTCTTTTGAGGTAGTTGTCTTTTTATTATTAAAGGTGCTAATTATAAACCGAAGCACTTAATGTTTGTCTCATATATTTTCAGTTTGTCATTTTCTTTTAAATCTTATTTATGAACCTTTGATGTTTATGCATAGAGATTTTTACTTTTTCAACTTTATATCAATATTTAATATTTTTTCCCATTAAGAAACAATCTTTATTCAACCTAGAATTTATTTTGGTATATTTTTTTTACGTGGGAATGAATTTTAGTTCATTCAACAAACATTAACTGCATGCCTGTAAATGTACCAGGTGTCATGCTTTTGCTTGGGAAATCACCGGAGCACAATGCAGGCGGAATTCCTGCCCCAGGAGGAAGTTCATCCTTTAAATGAGTTATTAGTTGTCTCAGAATAAACCGTTGATGCTCAGACATTACCTTTTCACTGACTTAAATTCCTTCTTAATTGCCTACCAAATCCATGTGTATAATCGGGTCTGCTTATAGAGTTCCTATTTGATACCATTGACTTGTTTCTCTGTTCCTGTGCCAAGATCTCACTGTTTTAATTGAATTATAATTTAAAACAATGTATTTTAATAAATAGACAAGGGATAATTTCATTCTTCATGTTTTTTTTCTTTGTTTCATGGCTTATTCTTTCTTCCTTTTTTTTTTACTATTTTTTTTATTTGTGGCATAACATGTATAATATAAAACAAAATCTTCCATTGTAACTGTTTTCACATGTACAATTCAGTGGCATTAATTATATTTATGACATTATGCAACCATCACCACTATTTCTAAAACTTTTCATCACCTCAAACAGAAACTCCATGCCCATTAAATAATAGCTTCCTATAATCCCCTTCCCGAAGCCCCTGGTAACTTCTAATCTACTTTCTCTCTCAATGAATTTGCCTTTTCTAGATATTTTACAGAAGTGGAACATAATATTTGTACTTTTATATCTGCTTATTTCATTTAGCATGTTTTCATCCACGTTATAGCATGTGTTATAATTTCATTCTGTCTTATGGCTGAGTAGTAGTCCATTATATGTAATACCACATTTTGTATATCCATTCATCCTTTCTATTTATATAGTTGGTAGAAGGTGTAACTCATCATCTCGGGGTTGCAAGTTCAAGCGCATGGTGGGTGGAGATTACTTAGAAAAAAAAAAACCACTTGTACTTCTGGAAGAGCTTTA
The DNA here is from genome assembly GCF_023721935.1 of Panthera uncia. Classification (NCBI taxonomy): domain Eukaryota; kingdom Metazoa; phylum Chordata; class Mammalia; order Carnivora; family Felidae; genus Panthera; species Panthera uncia. The sequence continues at coordinate 82,168,428 of NW_026057580.1, read as the reverse complement.
GAATCATGTTGTCAAATATTTCCTCCATATCCTCTAATGTCTTCCTAACATCCTCTCAAGTGCCTTGCATCCCATGAATCCTATCTCCCCAAGTTGCTAGTCCTGAGTGCCTTCATAAAGTCCCAAGCCCACCATTGTACCTTGATCCTTGAACATTTCCTTCCCTCAAGCTGTCCCATGCTTTAAAATTAGTTACTTCCAGAGGCTCCTGGAGGGTTCAGTCAGTTAAACAATCTGACTCTTGATTTCAGTTCTGGTCCTGATCTCACAGTTCGTGAGTTTGAGTCCCACATCGGGCTCTGAACTGACTGTGGAAGCTGCTTGGGATTCTCTCACTCTCTCCCTCCTTCTGCTCTCTCTCTCTCTCTCTCTCTCTCTCAAATAAAAACTTAAAAAAAAAATTAGTTACTTCCATTTTCATTCTCCTAATAAGAATGGACAGTTCCTTATTATAATTGATCTCATAGAGGTATTGGGAAAACAGTGTGAATTGTCTCTAAGCTGTGAATGTTAGATGTCTCTTAGCCCTCTTAGTAGGAATGTGTATTTTAGGAAAAGGATGTTTGTGAACTCAAATGATTTGCTATTTTTTTCAAATTCCAATGGTATAACAAAGTATACATATACAAAATTTATGTTAATTGACTGTTATTGGTAAGGCCTCTGGTCAACATTAAGCTATTAGTGGTTATGTTTTGGGGGAGTCAAAAGTTATACGTAAATTCTCCATTAGTGACACCCCTAACCCCTATGTTGTTCAAGGCTCGACTATACTAGATTGGTGGTGTTTATTCTCCCACTGTGTATGTATAATGGAAAGAGCAATGGCTTTGGAATTAGGCTTAAGTTCTCAGTCCTGTCACTTAGTAACCTGTGTTATCTCAGCCATATTAATTTTTCTTCTAAGACTTAGTTTCCTCGGGGCGCCTGGGTGGCTCAGTCGGTTGAGCGTCCGACTTCGGCTCAGGTCATGATCTCGCGGTCCATGAGTTCGAGCCCCGCGTCGGGCTCTGTGCTGACAGCTCAGAGCCTGGAACCTGCTTCAGATTCTGTGTCTCCCTCTCTCTGACCCTCCCCCGTTCATGCTCTGTCTCTCTCTGTCTCAAAAATAAATAAACGTAAAAAAAAATTTTTTTAAAATAAAAAAGACTTAGTTTCCTCAACTGTAAAATATACATCATTGAGTTGTTTTAAAGATCAAGTAAGATAAATAACATGAAACCTTCTCACTATATATAGTCCATTGTATATTCTCAATGAAGGTCAATTTCCTTTTCCTTCCTTCCCTAAATAACAACAAAAATAGTCTGTATGGGGAAAAGCATTTGTAGCACTGAATGTCAACCCTTCTTGGTTAATGGCTGAATAAAGATAACGTGTTAATTTTTCAAAATGCCTCAATTTTCCTATATGTAGCTTTTATCTCACCCTTCACTAAATTATGGTGCTTGCAAAGCTCCTTGAACTTTACCAGTACAAAGCATACTGTTAGCAGGATGGAATTAACATTATCCCTGGTCTATAAAGTATCATACCTGCATTTGTAGTGAAAGGGACATATTCTTGCCTGAGTCCTGCAGCAGTGTTTTGCCACCTGTAACAGTGCTGAATAAAAGTGGTCCCATCTATCATTTCTGTAGCTCTTCCTCACAGAAGCAGTCTTGATAAGGATAAGAAATCCAGGACATCATAGTATCAACAATACTTTCCTCTTCAAAGCCGTCTTTCAGACAAGGCTCTGACTGTGCCTTACAAACACTAATTATATAAATCTTATATACTATTGCTTTGTGGGAGGTGAAGTATTTAGTAAAAATGATCATCTGAACAGAGATTGTCTGTGTGGGGGCAGGATGGAAATATGAAAAGTGGGAAGTGGGTGCTCAGCATACAGTCATCGCTGTTACAAGGTCAGCTGTGTGCTTGGCTAGGACTGTATACACTTCTGCTAGGTTTTCAACTAGTGAATAAAATACAGGCTATTCTTTGTTAGAAATCTGTGAGTGGTGTGAGCTCCTTGAATACTAAAGATGTTAATTCTTATGGTTAATTCTGCATACTGCATACGCAGTGAGGCACCCTGAGGTCATATGATGAAGAAGCAACTTCAGGTTGAGGTCAAACTGAGTTAGGATGGCTCAGTCTGACTCTGTAGGGAATTAAATGGTAAATAAGAAATCTGGGGGACCCTCATCAGAGTATCTTACTGGTAGAGAATGATTTAGTGGAGAAATGAGCTTTGAAGTTAATAGCAATAGTGTATAGGATTTATATGATTTATATGTCTTAGTGTCTACACTTTTTATTTTGTTTTGTTTTTGTTTTATTTTATGATCTTTGTTCCTAATCGGAGGGCCCTTGCATCACCGTGATTCACAATAATAGTCATGAATATTTTTTTTTGAAAAAAAAGGCATTTTTTCTAAAACCCAAGAGAAATTACATACTTATTATTTATTTAAATGTTTAACAATGCTTTTTAGGCAACAGAAACGATATCTATTTATGTCACAATGATACTGAGTAGACTAATAAAAATGTCAATTCATTCTCAAAGTTTCAGTGCTTCAGCTGTCTTCAAAGTTTCATTTTTTACCTTTTAGGATTTCTTAAAATTTATGTCATTTTTTTTACCTCTTAGGATTTCTTATAATTTATGTGTCTCTGATTAATTTTTAAGATGGAAAACCAAACTAAAGTTTTGTGGTTTGCTGGATAGGTCACTTTTTTGCAATGTAGAATTAGTGTAGAAAAATAATAAAGAGGCCTTGGTATCCAGAATCTAGCACAGCACCTGATACTCATAAGTGCTCCATTAATATTTGCTAAAAGAATCCGATATATTGCCATAAACTGTTTTCCTTGGTTGAAATCTTTGCTAACTTGATTCTTTGTTTCTGATAAACTCATTGTTTCTACATTTAAAAAAAATGTAGTTTAAAATAGAAGGATTATTCTCTCTGACAAAAATCTTATACTTGCCCATAGTTCTACTTGTCCAGAAAACAGAGGAGCTACTGTGATACTTAATAGGAACTACCTGGAGTGAACGTTATTTATCTTCCCAGTACCTACTCCTACTTGCTCTCCTAAATTGCAATACTCAAAATTTCCTTTGAGGAGCCACGCCTCATCCCTGTGTAGTAGCCATTAGCTGAGGCGAGATTGAGCAGACTCCCATCCAGGGGTCGACACTGAATTGGGATAGACCAACCAATCAGAACGTTCCCGTCTGCTTGTCTAGGCTTATGTATGCATATACATAGTCCCCAGGCAACTGGGATTGATGCTTGGGAAGTTCAATCAGGGAGCATATTGAGATGTGAGTGAGAACGTGTGAAACCCTCCTTCCTGGAAGACTTGTTTCGGAATCCTGAAGGAAGTCTTACTAGACCCTACATGACATTATGGAGAAGGGCAAAACCAAGGAAACTGTAGAAAAAAAGAGCCATGTCCCTGACTGAGCTATACATGAAGCCAGTCCTAGCATTGAGTTTACTGTTTTAAGAGCCACCATGTCGCTTTTGTTTTTTAAACCAGTTTGTACATGATTGCCTGTTCTTTGAAAGGGGAGGAAAACTTTAATGGACATATAGCCTTATCCTAATCATATTCTTTTACTGGGAAAAAATTTAATTATTAGATTCTCTGCAAAAAATTTTGATTAAGTTTTTTGCATAAAGTTTTTTTTAATGTTTATTTTTGAGAGAGAGAAAGAGACACAACACAAGTGGGGGAGGAGCAGAGAAGAGAGGGAGACACAGAATCCCAAGCAGGCTCCAGGATCTGAGGTGTCAGCCCAGAGCCCAACACTGAGCTTGAACTCAGAAACCATGAGATCAGGACCTGGGCCGAAGTTGGACTCTTAACCAACTGGGCCACCCAGGCACCCCAAGTTTTTTACTTTTAGAGAGAGGCACAACTAATTTCAAAAGCACAAAAGTTTTCCTCTGACTAGAATACAAAGATACACTTATGTATTTTAGATAACAAAGCCACTAGCAAAATAAGACTGAAGTTTATGAGAAACTCCTAAGTATTGTACACATTTTTGTTCATGCATACCCAAGATATTGTAGGATTTTTTGCATGGCACCATCAATACATCTATCTTTATACACCCCTGATACCTATCAGTATACCTTTTAGGTACTGTTCATTAGAAAAACCCTATTTTGAAGGAAGTTAGAAAAAAATAGTCATGTTAACAAAAAATTCATTCAGGTAACCTTTGCAGAGTTGGTGTTTTTTCGTGCCAGCAAGTCCTTTGCTTTATATTCTGCCTTGGTTTCCGTCATTGTGCATTTCAAAACCTCCCAAAGTCAGACTTTCCATGAAGAGTCATCCAAATCAGAGTATATTTGGAATTCTGCTTCTCATGACCTAGTTGTATCACTAGAGGGATCAAAGAGGTTTTGTTCTGTTTCTATAATCAGCTATTTCTTTGAGAGGGCAGATTCATAAGAGTTTGAATTATGCTTAGAAATGCATACAAGGCAAGCAGCTACATGGCATTTTAATTACCTCCCTTCACTCCAATGAAAAACAACACCAGGCACAAACAGATGTCTCAGGTTAAACTCAGTTGATTCTCTTAACGTAGCAAATAATTAGACTGTTTCCTTTCTCCCTAGGCTTTTTCTTTTCCTTTTTCTTATTTTAATCTGTTTGCTCTCCTAGCTCTTCCATTTAATTTCCAAGGCATTCACCTTTTGCTAATGTTAAGAAAATTCCTACTGGACAAATTCTTCTGCTTACTAGACCCTACATGACATAGTATTAATATTCACAAAGGGAGCAGATGGCTGCCTTTGGGGTCCACCAATTACAGTAGTACCTTGCTTAGTCTGAATTGACTAATTAAAATCCTCAATTAACTAGAATGGGAAATTCAGTATATACAACCCCTATGGTGACCTCATGATATAGTGAGTTTGCAAATGAGTGTTTAGAATTCTTTCCCTGCCCTTTGGGGGGATAAAAACAAAAGGTAAGGAAACGGAGTCATCTAAAGGATTTTTGAAAACTCTAAAAAAAACTCAAACCCTGAAACTATGGAGTTTTCTCTGGCATCAATGTACATTTACCTTAAGTTCCCATATTTTTCCACATATACATCTATAATTTGTTTTTTTTAAATCATCATTGAAATTTAGATTAATCAATATTTTGAGATGTTTCATTTTATATTTAATTTGATAAGCATTTACTGCACCTCCAAAGTACTCAAAATATTATGTTGTTAAGGCAAAAAAGAAAAAAAAAAGTTTTCTAGTTACCCTTGCTGCCAAAGGAGTCACCCAAAACTGATGGTTGAAAATAACAGCGGTCATTTTATCATGACCACAGATTCTGTGACACAGGAATTCAGGAAGGCCTCAGATGGGCAGTTATGGCATTGGATATCTCATGTGGTTGCACTAAGGTAGTGGTTAGAGCTGGAAGAGCAGGTGGCTGGAGCAGCTGAGGACTTATTTATCTTCCTTCAAGTATCTTCAGGGTCTATCCATGGGTCTCTCTGAGCTGGTTTGGGCTTCCTTGCAGCATGATGGCCTCAGAGCAAATGTTCTGGCCAACAAGGTAGAAGCTAATCCCCTTTTGTGACCCAGCACTTCAAGTCACGCAGTGTCATTGCTGCTGCATTCTGTTAATTACACATGAATTGCTAGCCCCTCCAAATTCTGGGGAAAGGGAGTTAGACTTTGTATCTCATTGAGGGAGTGTAAGTTTCTAGAAAAGCATGTGGGACTGAGAAGTGGTCATCTTTGGAAGATACAGTTTGCCATGATGAGTCAGATATAACTTCTCCAAAGAAGCTCATAGTCTAGTGGATATAACCACGATTCTCAAACTGTGCATTGAGGTCCCCCAGGTGTCTGTGAGGAATTCACAGTGTATTCACTGGATACTTTACATTTTTGCGGGAAACAATATGACATCAGTCAGACACCATGTGAATTATTACTAGTAAGTTGTTTGGACCTAATTACTTAAGAAGTGGAACTGTTAGGCATTTCTTTTGTCCTAGTTATGCCCTGAAAATAATTTATAGAGACAGAGAAAGTTTAGGAATCACTGGGATAAAAAACAAGATACAGATACTCAACTACGGTCTTAGCAGGTCCACAACTGACATTTGTAAGGTCCAGGACATGAATACAAATGGGGTTACTAGCTTGCTCCTTTCTTTTCCCATTACAGCTCCTGTGGACACGCCAGCTTTATACCTGAGCTCTGTGCATTCTCTCCCCCCACTGCAATAGCAGTTTCTCCTTGGCCCTTGGAGTGAGCACCCCAGAGGTAAGTCAGTCCTTTGGGGGGAAGGACCAGTGGGGGAAGTCCACACAGAAGCAGACTGTGTGGATTTAAGCTAGAAATTTTGGAGTCCCAGGCACCCCAAATGTGATATAGAAAGGAGATCAGGGTTCTGGATTAGCCCATTTGGAAGGGAGTAGCTGGAGGGCCTTCTAAAATACAGGGGCTTAGGCAAGGCCTGGTCTAAGGGAGGTAATGAGACCCAGCACAGAACACAGCATATAATTGGTCCTCAAATTATATTTCATGAATAAATTAATCCAGAGCAGATTCTGATATGTATGATGACAGAGATTAAATACCGACTGCTATGGAAATTGAAACAAAGAGCAATTCATTCTTGGAAAGGCTTATGTTACCTTCAGAGATGAGGGAGAGAAGAAGTAGAAGTGTGATGGGAAGTCAGCAAAATGCAGGGATTAATGAAGCTGCTAGAGGCAAGCATCAGAAGAAAATCTAAAACTACGCTCACCATTAGTGGTGCATCTGAGTTTCAGGGCTTCCTGAAGCATACATAATTTGAGGGGCTCTCTTCCAAAAAAAGAATATGAAATTAGGTACGAAAAGATCACACAAATTATACATTTATAGAACCTCACAGAGTTACAAATACCAAACAAAATGTCCAGAAAGAATTGGGGCACCTGGCTGGCTCGGTCAGAAGAGCATCTGACTCTTGATCAAAGTGAATTTGAGCCTCACACTGGGTGTAGAGATTACTTAAATAAATAAAACTAAAAAAAAAGTCCAGGAAGAACAATTTTATTTTTTTTAATGTTTATTTATTTTTGAGAGAGAGAGAAAGAGAGAGACAGAGCACGAGTCAGGGAGGGGCAGAAAGAGAAAGAGACAGGATCAGAAGCAGGCTCCTGGCTCAGAGCAGACACAGGGCTTGAACTGACAAGCTGTGAGATCACGACCTGAGCTGTAGTCAGATGCTTAACCCACTGAGCCACTCAGGCACCCCATAGAAAGAGCAATTTTCTGGATGCTTTCTTACTAAATACCAATTTTATGTTTTGTAGGGAGAACAGAAAGATAATTTGTTCTAGTGTTGGCTGAATATTTAAAAAAAATATTTATTGTTTACAAAATGTTAGCACCATCATTATTAGTAATGACATGTAAACTGCTGTCATCTGTTGTCAATTGTGAATACCTCTTGTCATGGTGTTGAACTGTTACAGACCTGCTCTATTTTAAGTATAGTTACAGCTTTCTTCCCTTCAAACCTAGCAATTCTGAAATATTTTGTTTCACACAGCTACCATAAACTATGAAAAATATGGAACTTTTATAATTGTATATATAGCGCATTCTCAAATATAGTCCTGAGAGGAGAAGGCATCTGTTTTGATTAGATCTTGATGGGAACCAAACCCTCTGTTAAAATTTTATGTTCTTGATGTTGGAAGAATTTTCTACAGATTAGCTTCTGGCTCCATAACTTCAACCTCCACCACACCTACTTTCAGAGCCGAGCTATGTAAGAATCAGCCTCTGGCCCTGTACCTTTGTGTCAGAAGACCAGGAGAGTTGACACAGTGGGCAGTGAGGGTATTCATAGAATCTATCCCCACATTGGGACAGCTGGCAAAAGCTTTCATGGAAGTAGCTGTGAACCATGTAAGTGACAATATGCTGAAGTTGTATGTATCCCCAACTTAATCAACTACTCCTTAACTCATATCCTCAAAAGCTACAAGGCTCCCCAGTGCCACCTCGTATGAAGGGAGCCTGGAGAGGAAAGAGACAGGGGCCTTAACCAATTGCTGTTAAAAAAAAAAATTACTTTTCACATTTTACAAAAACCACGTGCCTGTGTGAACTCAATGCTGCGGCCCTCGTAGGACCTTAGAAAGGGCCCATGCAAAGCAGGCACTTGAAGCTTAAACCTCATTCATGTGAATCCACCTTTCCCCACCATTCTGTATATTTCACGGAAGGAGACAAGTAGTGCAAACTGAGAAAACGTTCTCTAATAGAAGTAACACTGGACTGGAGTCCAGAGAACTGGAGCTTTGTTTGGTTCCAGCTCTCTCAGCTCTATTCCTTTGGGCCACCCTTTGGGACTTACTCTTGTTATCTGTTAAGTATTGGCCCTTCCTCATCTGCAAAAGGAAAGGAGAAATCAGCAGTCCAGTGTGGGACTCTTTGTGGTTCTACCTGGGAAGTAAATTATATTAAATGATGCAAATTATGTACATTTCAGTCCATATTATTTCTGTCAGTTACTATTGCCATTTCTGCAACTTGAAATAATGTGAGAATTATAACCAGCATGCAAGAACTTAAAAATATTTTAGCTCTGACATAGGGAGGTAGATGTACTGCAAAACACTCATGAGAAGCAAGAACAAATTGTCATTCTGAACACCATCACTAAAAGTACACAGAAGCACTTTTCCTCCAGTTTTAAAAAAGCTTATCTTTCAAAAACGTGCAAAAGTCACATAAGCTTCCATAAAAAACACTTCCAATGCAGACATGTATACAGTGAAAAATACAAGTCTCATCTCCAAATTTCACTTCCAAGAGGAATTACTGCTAACAATTTAGACCTGTATGTAGCCTTCCACAATTAGTCTATGCACACACAATGGCAGATGGCATTTTGAAATATTAACTGAGGGGTTTTCTTTCCACTTTATTTCCTGGTGGTCCTGGCCTTTCACCCATTCTGTCAGCTGGCATGCATTCTGTGTTTGACACCTCAGGGAAAAGATGACCCAACAAAATACATTAAAAAAGGAAGTCAACAACTTTTGAGTCTCTAATTTTTTAGTTTCTAGTCCTTAAGGGAATAGAAAGACACAGGGAATAAAAAGAGATTTGGAAAAACATATGACAAGTTGGAAGAAGCCGTAAGGCTTCCAAGACTAGATAAAAGAATTTCAATTCTTGGGAGAAGAGAGAGATTCAGAGAGGAAGAAAGGACCTCTGGCAACTTATGCTGCTTCTCTCCGAAAAATTAGAAAAAGGCCACATTTTGGTGAATGAATTACAATAAGGTGCCTTGTTGAGCAGATCCTTCCTAGGGGCAGTGGCTTAGACAGCTGACAACACCTTTGTAAAAGACAAGAGCCCCTCCTTCTTCCAACAACCTTGGCCCCATGCCAAGGGTTTTGTCTTTCTAGATTTCAGCCCTATTCACACCCAAGCATCTTTGTCCAGTGTTCAAACTACATAACTGTATGAGACAGCCTTCCTTGTGGGTTCCTGAGAAAGAAGGTCATCTGTCCTGCCTCTCCAGCTCAGGTGAACTTGGCAGTGAAGAGACAGGACATAAGCATGCTTATGCAGGTATAGAGGTTGTTCCTACACTCTCAGGCAGGGATGGTGGCCAGGCCCCAGGAGCAAAAGAGATGTCAGTGGGGTGTCTAGAGCCCTTGGATTTTTTTAATGGTAATGCAATATTTTATTTATTCTGTCCATTAATAACTAATATTAGAGAACACTTATAATATTAATGGAACTTAATCTAAGAGAAGTTCATCTTACATTTTTTTACATTTCAGTATCAGGTGATCATAAGCAGATAGTCAAAATAATTATGGCCCAAAGTATTATACCAAAAACTTTTTATAAATGCTTGGTGTTGGTGTATGTACAATTCAGATTTTGGTGTAAAGTTCTTTGGCTGCAAGGAAGAACATTTGGTTACTTCCCTAATAGGAATGTCTCTTGATGTGGGGATGGTGTCTTAGTATTTCTTTTGCTATTGATTTTCAGCATAGTTACCTGTGATTGTAGGAATGGAGTTGAGTGTGGAGAGATACTCATCATGTTTACTCCAAATAAGAGTACATAACCGATTACTATAGTAATGAGGAGGCAGACAGGAAGTGTAACTGCCCAATATTTTTGAGGGCAATAAGTTAAGCCTAAGGAGTTTAGCAAAGATTCAGCAATGAAAGCCCATGCAAGATATAGTATGAAGCCACATTGGGAGCTTAGGGAAAGAACAAAGGCATAAATCACTCTTTCTGGCAAAGGTAACGGTGAATTTTCCACCATTTCCCTGTGGCTTTAGATAATCTCCAACACACACATACAAGCAGTGCTGGAGGACCCACTGGACTTTACACAGTCTCTCAGAATTTCCTACAGCCTAGCATGAATGGAATGACTCTTGGGAAGGGTATGGAAGTAGCTGGGAGAGCCAGACTTGGGAAGGGGAAGACACAGAAATGATTGGCATGATCCTAAGATGGGTGGCCAGACAGGGTAAGAGTGGATCCTAGCATCCCAAGTACTGATAGAGGGCAAATCCAGTGATGAGATGTCTTTTCACTCACAGCTTCGCCCAAATAAGCCTTCCTGGAACTCAAATGCAGTATCAGAAATTAATTTTCTATTACTACATAAAAGTAAGGTTAAAACAGAAAATAAGTTCATTATTTTTTTAAGAATTACATTTCTTGGGGTGCTTGGGTGGCTCAGTTGGTTAAGCATCCACCTTCGGCTCAGGTCATGATCTTGTGGTTGGTGAGTTTGAGCCCCGTGTGAGGCTCTGCACTGATGGCTCAGAGCCTGGAGCCTGCTACAGATTCTGTCTCCCTCTCTCTCTGCCCCTTCCCTGCTTGTGCTCTCTCTCTCTCCCTCTAAACTATAAACTTTTAAAGTTACATTTCTTGCCTAAGTTTGTAAATCGAGATTCATACTTTGTTAGCATTGCAGTGGTAATAAAATTATATGTATACTTGACAATATATCTGGAACAGACTTCTATATGAGCACATATAGATCTACCTCAGTAAAAAATCCTTTCATAATATGGCTCATGTAACATTTATCTAACCATTCGCTGGATGTTTAAGTTGTATCTGATTTTCACTCTTATGTTGCAGCAATAAGTGTTCTTTAAACCAACTACTGTTAGCACAGCCTCTTTGAACAATCTTTCTGTGTACTTAGATGGCAGGTATTGAGAGTATTACATTCCAGTTGGAAACACACACTCATCCACACAATCAATATGAGAAATTGTGTGCTAAAATTCATGTTCTGTTGGATTTTTTTTAGCACCAATATCTTTTTTATCAAGTGAAATATTATTCGGCAAGTCTATATTTTAAAGATATGAGGTAGAGGCACTCTGGATGTGTAGAGACAGAAGGCTAGGGGATCTGATGCTTTGGTCAACTCTATCCCTGTCCCAGTGCCCCACCTTTTCCATGCCCCTGCCACTGCATCAGTTCCAATGCATAGGGATGGTACTGTGGCCCTTTTCGCATTCACTGGTCAGGAATACCACAGACAAGATTTAGGATGTTGGTCTGGCAAAGGCGGTTAGATGTCACAGGTGTCTTTTATGGCTTTTTGACTTTTGCTTTTGTGATTTAATATCAACTATTTTGAGGTTAGTTGTGCTGTCCTTTGTGTCCATGATACATAGTGTATAATTCAGTTATAGCACTTGTCACATTGTTCTTTCCTGAAAGTACTATTCATAGAGAGAGAGAGAGAAATGTTTCCTTTAGAATCTATAGAAATAGATTTCCTTTAGAAATAGCTCCTTTAGAATCTATACAATGTACCATAAAACTTGGCAAGTACTAGCTTTTCCATAAGGCCTTCTGAATGAAGGAATGAATGAATGAGGCACACACATTTGCACAACTTAAGACACACAAACTCTTCTTCAAGTGTATAGGTACTTAAAAAAATACAAATGTATCTATTTTAGTCTCCCCTAGTCTTCTTTGGACCTACTATGTAGGTGTCTGAGTCTTCTTGCTTTAGAACAGATTTATAGAAGAGGATTGGAATTGGTCCAAATGGCTCACATCATATTCTTATAGCCACCTCTGGTAGATGACATAATGAGAGCAGCATATGTACTTATAACAACTACCACTGTGTGTGAAGGATGGATTTGGTAGATGTTAAGCAAAAATGGGAATATGTATGATTTTTACATCTGAGAGTTAGGAGAATCTAAGGCTGCCCACTCCATCCAGACTTTCAATTTTGTCACCAGGATGAGTGGGCGGAAGATCCTATAGAGGGGAAAACAAAATGAAGTAGAGGAAAGAGCATATGATAAATGCCTAAATAAGTAATAGGGAGATCAACCACATGAGGATAGTAGTTTTTTTCTTATATGTTTTTATTTTAACATACTTTCAGACTTACAGAAAAGTTGCAAGAAGATTTTAAAAGATACTCTTCACCTAAAAGATTCTCAAAAAGATAAAATTGAAAGTTGCAGATATGAAGCTTCTTACCCCTAAATATTTCAAGTGTACACCCTAAAATCAAGGACATTCTTTTACATAACAAATATAATCATAAAAAATCTGGAAGCTCACATTTATACAAGTTATTATTTAATATACAGATAGATTTTTCAAATTATCCAAGTAGTTCTCTTTATAGAAACCAACCAACCAACCAACCAACCAATCAACTAACCAATCAACCAAACACAACAGCAACAAAAAACACTGCCAGATCTCACATTGCATTGTTTAGTCTCCTTTAGCCTGAAATAGTTTGTCAATCTTGCTTAATATTTTGTGACACTGATATATATATATATATATATATATATATATATATATTTTTTTTTTTTTTTTTTTTAATTTTTAACGTTTATATATTATTTTTGAGAGACTGAGAAAGAGCACAAGTGAGGTTGGGGGAGAGAGGGAAGGAGAGACAGAATCTGAAGCAGGCTTCAGGCTCTGAGCCGACAGTACAGAGTCTGATGCAGGGCTTGAGCTCACGAATTGTGAGATCATGACCTGAATCAAAGTCAGATGCTTAACTGACTGAGTCACCCAGGTGCCCCAAGTGACACTGATATTTGTAGCCAGCTATATTATAGAATGTTTCTCAATTTGAATTTGTCTGATGCTTCCTCATGATTACATTCACATTACACATTTTCAGCAGGAATTTCTTAGGAGAGATGCTGTGTCCTCAGTGCATCATTCTGCACTAAAAAGTTACTATTTTCTTTCAATGTAATTAATACATATCTTATGGGAGAAGGAACTTTGAGACTATATAGATACCTGGCTACTCTTCAAATTGGTACATACTAGTTTACCATTCATTAATGATTCTTCCCTAAAGCAATTATTTCTTTTAAAAATTTTTTTAAAGTTTATTTATTTTGAAAGAGAGAGAGAGAGAGCAGGGAAGGGTAGGAGAGAGAGAGGGAGAGGGATGATCCCAAGAAGGCTCTACACTGTCAGCACAGAGTCCGATGTGGGGCTCAAACTCAAAAACTGTGAGATCATGACCTGAGCCGAAACCAAGAGTCAGTCGGATGCTTAACCAACTGAGCCACCCAGGTGCCCCTTGCCTAAAACAATTATTTCAATGACAGTTGCTAAACAGTGGGTTTTCATGTTCACCATTTCTTCTATATTTACCAGTTGCTTTTGTACAATAAAGAAGAGTTTACTCTTCATATGTATGTATGTATTTCTATATGGACTCTTGATTCTTATTTTATTCAATGGGTTATAAGTTACTTTTATCATCATTTTGATGCCCAAATTTCCAAGATTTGATTAGTGAGAAGTCCTTCAAGAAGGTTTCTTTGTCCTTTTGATATATCCCCATCATTCTTGTTTTCTGCCATAAAAAGTTATTCTAGGCTCAAGTTGTATGTTCCCTGTCCCAAACTGGTTTCGTTTTGTTAGTGGAAAATGGGTATCATTGCTTCCAGTCCTTGTCAACCAACAGAGCTGGGAAAGCCACAGGGATCATTCAGACCTTTCTCCTACCCATATTTGTAATTCTTCTTTGTCAGTGAGAAAACTGGCTCCCATTGACATTGTATATCTACTCATTTGCTTAATTCTGGAATATACAGAAAGTAGTTTCAAGGGTGCCTGGGTGGCTAAGTCAGTTAAGCATCCAACTCTTGGTTTCAGCTCAGGTCATGATCTCATGGCTCATGGGTTTGAGCCCCGTGTTGGGCTTCATGTTCACTGCATGGAGCCTGCTTGGGATTCTCTCTCTCTCCCTGTCTCTTTGCCCGCCACCCCCCACCCCCGACTCTCTCTCTCAAAATAAATAAATAAACATTAAAAAAAAAGAAAGTTGTTTCAGAATTGCTAATTTCTATGTCTGAGGAAAAAACCTCCTCTGATTGAACAGTAATCATTAATGCTTTTTGACTTTAGCTTGAAGAGATATAGTCCAACTATTCCACTTAATGTTACTTGAGTTTGATCTCCCTCCTGCCTCCAATTTGGTTCATTTGTTTGTTTCTGTTTATATTCCGTATTAATTTTTTTCCCTTCATCCTTGATTTCTTGAGTATATGAAGCATTCACATGGTGCTACAGGTCAGGATTATATAAAAAGTGGTATGATTTCCCACATTTGTTTTATTCTTTTCAGCGGTCTTAAATGGTTTTCTATTTTATCCTGCTTGTGTTTCTTTATGCACAAATGAGTACTACATGTATATTTTCTAAATTTCTCTCTTACACAAAAATAACTTACTATATATACATATAGATATATTTACTTTAACAATACATCTTGGAGAGCACTCCAAATTTGTTCATAGATCTTATTCTTGCATAGTACTCCATTGTGTGGGTGCACCAGAGTTTATACTGCTTTCCTATAAATGTGCATACAGGTTACTTCCAGTATTTAAAAATTATAAATAATACAGCAATGAATAATCTAAATAATATTGTACAGATATATTTTTGGAGGTATATTTTCAAGGTTCCTACATGTAGAATTGCTGGTTCAAAAGGCAGACACATATGTATATTTGTTAGATATCACACATCCCTGTCCATAAAGGTTTTGTACATACTCACTAGCAGTGTATGAGAATGCCTGTTTTATATTTTTTCCATATGATAGATAAGAAATATTATCGCATTATAATTTTAATTGACATTTACTTACTATGAATTAGGTTGATTATATTTTAATACGTTTATGAGCCATTTATATATATATTTTTGGTGAATTCTCTACTTGTATCTCCTGGGAATACTATTCAGTTATCTCATGGGATAAATGGAGTAAGTGAAATAAATATGCTCACCTTTGAACACTTTTTGAAAGAGTGGCCAACTCAATATTCAGAAGATTGCAGGTTTCCTCATCTGTAATCCATTTTCTACTATTGACAGGACTCTTTCTAACCAATCCCAGAGAGAAGGGATTTTACCTTGATTACAAAGATATACAAAGCAGGAAGTTCTGTAACAACTAGAAGCACTGTTCTGTTTGCAATTGAGTTTGGAAAGTTAGGGAAGAAAGAATGACGATGAGAGCTGGTTTTTCCACTTAGTTGGGTGGTTGAATTAGCTGACCTTTAAGGTCTCTTCCACCCTGAATTTTATGATTCCATGAATCATTCCTCTGATTCAGGCCAAGTCAGTGATGAAATAGGTGGGGAGGTGTGGAGGTCAGAGGTGAGTTGGAGATGTGGCAAGTGGGTGAGAACAAGAAGAGCGAAGCGATTTTGTAATTTTTTTTTAACATTTATTCATTTTTGAGGGACAGAGAGAGACAGAGCATGAGCAGGGAAGGAGCAGAGAGAGGGAGACACAGAATCCAAAGCAGGCTCCAGGCTCTGAGCTGTCAGCACAGAACCTGATGTGGGGCTCGAACTCGCGAACTGCGAGATCATGACCTGAGCCGAAGCTGGACGCTCAACGGACTGAGACACCCAGGCGCCCCAGAAGAGTGAAGAGATTTTAAATTGGAGTACAGAGTTAAGAAATAAATAGTTTTTTTTTCTCCTTTAAAAACCCAGTGTCAGAAGGGTGAATAAAAATGTACATTGGTGAAAAGGAATATTGGGTGGATAGGAAATTGGAGGGGAGTGGTAGTACGGTCATGGTAGAAAATGGACTCAGGAAGTTGGACAGGATTTTAAGGATGAACAAGATGACAAGAAGCATGATCAGCCACCATCCCAACAGGGAGAAAAAAGCAGTTATTGGGGTACACAAAGTCTTCACAGTGATTTTCCCTTCTTCCAACTTTATCTGCCTTGTAAGAAATGTAAGAAAACTACTTTGGATAAGACAATCTGATGTAAAATCTGTAAAAATTTTTTGAATAGAAGCACATGCACTGTCTTCAGATTTTAAGGCCACACTTAGAGGACAGACTTTAAGGGAGAAGTGAGATGCCTGTATTGATCATGATATTTATAAGAGATTGAAAGTATCTTGAAGCAACTTCATGTTATTCAGCTATTCAATCATAGAGGATATTTTCCTTCAGTTGACCAAGGAGAGGTTGAATTGGCAAATCATTGCATATGGAAGTGGATGTGCCACTTTCATTTTGTCTTGGAGAAATGCTCCAAACAATAATATACAAAGGAGAAGTACGCCTAGAGAATGACAGCAGTGACAATGGCGCTATGGTGACTTAAGATGGGGAGATAATGTTTGCCTGTTGTAGCCATGATGTTGATAGTGACAATTATAATAACAATTAATACAGAGACTCACAGAAAAGCTTAAGCTTCTGTTTTGCTAGTATGCTGGTATCTTTCTATTACTAACGGGATGAAAAACATCTGAGAGTGAAAATTCACATGCAAGCAGCACCAAGGTAGCAGGAATAAGAAAACAACATTCGACTTTACATGACCTCCGTGGTTCCCTTGCTCTTCTGCAGTGGCTTCACGTTGCAGCCTCTGAATGGCTGCAGAAGACACAATAAGTATCCCGTATCCCAGCCATTTGTGTCCCATACAGCTCTTCCATTTTGAAATGAGCAGAAAGAACAATGAAAATGTCTTTTATTTGCCTTTTGGTTCTTTTTTTTCTTTTGCATAATTGCATTAACTCAACAATTATTTACTGAAAAACTGCTCTGAGCTCAGCACTGGGTAATTTGTTGTAATCAATATGCTGCATATTATTTTATTATTGCTGTGATATGCACATAATAATCACTGATGATATGCACATAATATTTGTCTAATGAATGAAGAAATAAATGAATGGGTGGGTACAAAAGGGATATAAGGATGAATAATATGGAATAGCTTATCTTTGAGTATCTTATAATGATGAAGTAAGTACGTAATAAACACAGGGACAGGTAGTTATGAAGCAATGTGGTAATTCAAGTGATGAAAATGCATGCAGGAGATTATAGAAACCCATGTCCCTGGCTGGTTTTGACATGAATGTGATAGAAAAATATTGCATAAATATGACTGTATTATTAGTCATACTTGTATAATCCTATCTTTTTCACTTTTTTGTTATCCTCTTCATTTTCTCCAACTTAATATTTAATTTCTAGGTATGGGTAGACCTACTCAATAGCAAACTTTGAACTTAGTACTAGAAGTAGTTAATAGTTGTTGAGTTATCTACTTCATCTCATTTCCTAGTCAAAATATTATTGCATTTTAACTCATTAATTCTCACAACCCTTTGAGGTGGTTACATTTTTATTCCCATTATATAGGTACAAAAACCGACGCACAGAAAGGCTAAGTAATTTGTTCAAAGACACACAGCTAAGAAGGGGTAGAATGAGGATTACATCTAGGCACTTAGTTCAGGATGCTCTTTTTTTTTTTTTTATTAAAGTATAGTTGACACACAATGTTACATTAGTTTTAGGTGCACAGCGTAGTGATTCCACAAGTATATACCTTTTGCTATGCTCACCACAAGTGTAACTACCATCTGTCACCATACAACACTATTACAGTACCATAGACTATATACCCTTGTATCCCTATGACTTACTCATTCCATCATTAGAAGCCTGTGTCTCCCACTCCCCTTCACCCATTTTTGCCCATCTCCTATCTCCCTCCCCTCCGGCAACTATCAGTTTGTTCTCTATAATTATGGGTCTGTTTCTGTTTTTTGTTTGTTTATTCCTTTGATTTGTTTTTTAGTTTCCACATGTAAATGAAATAATATGGTGTTTGTCTTTCTCAGTCTGACTTATTACTTAGCCTGATACCCTCTAGGTCCACCCATGTTGTTGCAAATGACAAGATCTCATATTTTTCATGGCTGAGTACTATTCATTGTA
This sequence comes from Panthera uncia, assembly GCF_023721935.1. Classification (NCBI taxonomy): domain Eukaryota; kingdom Metazoa; phylum Chordata; class Mammalia; order Carnivora; family Felidae; genus Panthera; species Panthera uncia. Next base: position 82,150,098 of record NW_026057580.1, on the reverse strand, counting down.
TGTATATGTGTGTGTATGGATAAAGAAGATGTAATATATATATTTATATTTATGTAAATATAAATATTTGTAATATATAATATATATTTATATATTTATCCATCCATCCATTGATGGACACTTGCATCAGTGATTTTTGATCAACACTCTCATGCTTTTTCTCCCTTTCTTCCTCAGAACCTCAGAATGGGCTTTCAGGACTTTCTTTACATTATGATCTAAGTATACAATAAGTTTAACATGCTATTTACCTCACGAGTATTTACAAGAGCAGAAACACTAAGACAAAGGAATAATTTCTAATTGTAGAATCTCAGTTACCCCAGATAATGGGACCATTTCGTGTGGGGGAAGGGGGAGAAATCTTTAAAAATGCTCCTTAACTCATACCACTTTATTTACCCATTCAGTTGTCAGACATTTATTGAGCACATAATGGGTATGTTCCAGGTTATGTTCTCTCTGGAAGCAGCTGCTGAGATGGAATTGGAGTACAAGATGTTTATTAGGGATCAACCTCTGTGAAAAGAAGCAGGTGGAAGCAAAATTGAACCAAGGGAGAAGTCACATTGCAAAGCAAGAGTGACTAAATTTGTCCATTTGGCATGAGGCTCTAGAGTCAGAACTGCCCATCAGAATTGTCCCAGATTGGCTTCGGGCCTTTATCCTCCAACATCACTCCTCTTGGTTGCTTGGTTACTAGATGCAGGCTTCCATAAAAGGGCATGATCTCAAGTGAGGCAATTCACTGTCTACAGCTGAGGCCAACCTAAACGGAGCCAACAGCTGGAGGCTGACTGCACTCCCAGTGGCTGACCAGCAAGTCTTTCCTTGAAGGGACATCTGAATGACACATCTCTGTGTCTACCACAGGGTGCCAGGCCCTGGGCTAAGTGCAGAGAACAACTACATAAAGCAGACACAGTCCCTTTGCTCAAGGAGAAATTGTTACATCTGATGTATCAATGGTTACTTCTGAGTACTTTTCCTTTTTAATAATTTTGATTTCCCAAAACCCTAGATTTGCCCAAAGTCCTTAGAGGGGCTTTCCTGTTCATGGGCAAACAGTAATGATTATTGAAAACAGTGCAGGTAGACCTGAGGTTGCCCTTGGGGAAGTCACTTTTCCTGAGCCTTTGTTTGCTTATTTATAAGGTGAATATTACAATTATCCTTTGGAGAGAGTTCTAGAAACTACACGAAATATTTATACATTGTCTAGCAAAGAGTTCTAATGCTTAGTAAGTGCTCAGTAAATGGCAGCTATTTTTACTGCCCTGTTTGTCATCATTGCATATGGCTACCACCATGGGCCTTCTCTATATATCCATTATGGTGGGTTTGAATAATCTTTTCTGTCCTTCATTTTGACCATGACATATCTTCTCAAATATGTCTAGATCCTCACATTCTACTTTAAAACTCTGTAGCTCTCTGCTTCTTATGACTTCTGTCCATTTTCCCTACCACCTGCTACTTATATTTTTGTACCTGTCTAGGTAAGCTTTAATTAATGCTTCTACTCCATCCTTAAGTTTCATTTCCTCGGCTACATCTCATGTTTAGGAAGCTTGAATCTTTTAACTAAGCAGACATTTTTGCACATTAAAATACTCTATTCTTTTGTAAACTCTTCCAGGATGACTGGAAAAGAGCAACAAACTCTCAATGACACACATTCCTTATGATTCCCTCTTTACTATTATTGAGTATCCTACAGCATATGTTTTCTGCTTGGCTTACATATAGCATTTATAGACATTCATTACTAGGGACGTAGAATCATATAATTGTAAAGCTAGAAGTAATCGTAGGAACTTTTGGCCTCATCTGCTTCATTTGGAAGATGGGGAAATTGTTCTTAGAGAAGTTAATTAAGTTGCTCATGTTCATGTAGCTAGTTAAGCAAACACAAACCTTCGTGATTAAAGTTCTTTAACTCTATGCTCTTATCTGTTCTTTATTTTCTGTGTCAATAATGTTGTCTTAAGTTTCATGTTCCTTGGGTATATACACATGAATCAATATAGTCATCAGAGACTTACTCTGTAAGAACTCAATAAACATGTGAGGGTACATGGTTCTTGCCTACCTTCTGTTTTCCCAGTTAGTCACCTAACAATAAGGAGAGATGGGATAATCTTGAGCAGGTATGAGAATGTCACCATTCTCCCTTCTCTCCTGTCCCTATACTTCTGCCAGGGATCCTACGCACACCATCAGCTAGGATGTCTCTGTAAGGTGATGTTTCAGGAAGAATTGGGATCAGTTGCTTACCTTCAGGTCCCAACCATCTTGCATTCCCAGATTTTAAGTGTCAGTTTCCTGGGACCTTCCTTTAGGATGAGGGCAGGACCCTATATTGCAAGTCTCAGAGCAAATGTGGAGATGTGTAAGTCCAGCAAGAGATCTTAAATCTGAGCTGCTCAGGGGAATACTGCTCAGTCTGGGATGGAGAAAGGAAAGTAATTCCAGTTTTCACTCATGAGGAAGTTTTACTGGGACTTGGATGGACATTTTAGTCACGTGAATAATCCCTGCCCTTTCCCTAATACAACTCATAGAACCATGACTTTGGAGGGCTATGGGGTTTTCTCTGTTCAAGCTGTGGGTCATGGTGCACTTTGCTGACAGCTTAATGTATATTTAGGAAAATTCAGTTTGTCTTGGGCCATTTCCAAACCACAGACCTCCTTTGCATTCCTGACTTCTCTACTGTATCCTCTATGGGATTTGCAAAGGAGGACAAGACAGTCTGGAGAGAAAAACAAATTATTCTGTATTTATTAATCATAATGATAAAATTTTCAAGCTGGGAAAGTTATCTTTAAGTCAAAAGCTACCTCCCAAAGAGCACATAAGTGAGAAATTGCAGATTATCTCATGTGTTTCACATTTTAGGTGAACACACCTTCCTTTGAGTAACTCAACGAGTTTTGAATTGGATATCCTTTCAATGTAATGGTTGTTTGAGAAATTTTTATTTTCTTTAATTTTTTTGAGTCATGGGTTCAGCAAACATATCTTTTCCATTGCTTTTTGAAATCCAAATACTATTTTATCTCATTCATTGAGGATAGTATGGTTTATATTATTAATAGACTATTGGAACTATAAATGCTTGTTTGTAATTCCCAAAAGCCATAGAATTTTAGCTTTTACTTTTACTTTAATTTTACTCTTCTTTGTAGTTTCTAAATAATAATGAGGTCATTGCATACTTTTTACTCCTTATAAGCATCCATTCACAGGGACAGAGTGATGATTAAGGAATGAGCTATCCCTGGAGTTCAACATCTGGAGAGAAATTAGACATTGAACAGGCAATTATGTACCAAGAAGACATCACCTCCTTAATTTCCAAATGCTGTTGTTTAATTAAATTTACAATTGACACCAAATATGAATTACTAGAAGTGGCCAAAGAGATAAATGCACAAAGAAATATTTCAAGCTGTGTTGAATACAGTGGTGATTGGTTGGCAAACCTAACTTAACAGGACTGGAGAAGAAAAGTGGGAATTTTCACAAAGATAGTTCTTATTTTTAAGTTTGTAGTTTATTTTTCAAAGGAAACCTAAATAATGGCCTTAAGGCTTTGGTCCAGGGCACAACTATTTAATCTGGTTGTTCCTGAAATGGCCTGGGGAGTCACAGTGGGCAGGGAGGGAATGTAGGACTGGCTTCATTTTTACTTGCACAGATTTAAAACACTGACTTCGTTTAAAGACCCTGAAGATATTTTATTTAAAAATATAAATTAACAAAATAAGAATAAGGAAAACTCCAAGAAAGTAGACTATAGCTGAATATTAAGAAGCCTGTATCAGTCAGATCTGCTAGCCTTTGGAATAGCATGCCTAAGGAAGTATGAGAAACCTTGTTGCTTGATATTGTTTCAAACTGGAATGACTATTCTGATAGAAAAACAAAAGAAATCACAGCTTGCACTAACAAAAGAATAGATGAAAAGACTTAGTAAGCATTTCCACCTCTCAGGTTTTTTTTCTGTAGTTTTCCTACGTGACCATTGCCAGCATGGTAAGGATAATAATTTCCTACTTTAAAAAGTTTCTATTGGATGAATACTCTCATAAACACATAGTATAATAATAAAAAGCAAGAAATTTTGAAATCATTACATGATAATAAAATGACGGGACATGTATTTGCTCGGCCCATATGGAACAAATATTCCCCAGAATAAAGGAGAATATTGGGGGATTTTTCAGTCTGTTTTAATTCCAGAAGCTCATGGTTGATATACTGCATTAGAGTCCTCTTTTGTTTTCATAATGGACAGAAACACTCAAAAGTGGCCCCATACCATCAACTGTGAAACTGTAGCTAGATTCCTTTGGCATCCTACACACATCTATCCCCAGCACTTTATATCAGTTCTGAAATTCAACCCAGGGTACAAAAGTCAGATTTGCCACAATGTACACTTTCAGAATGCATTTGTTTCAACTTTTTAAAAGTTTAGATTCATCATTATCCGTAGACTGACTGTAAGAAGATACTTGCTTCTATTTCCTGAATGTTGAATAAAAAGAATTTTGTTTTTTGTCCTTAGAATTTTTTTACCAGAAGAAAAAGACGCATCTGGCAAACATCCAGATCTATGAGTCTGGAGTATGGTCTCATTAGCACAAGAAAGTTTAACATTTGAACAGGTTAGAAAGTGTCCCATCTTTCAAGTCAATCAGAAGATAGTTCTGAAATATCAGCATCAGGATGTAGACTACAGCAGGCTAGAGCAGTTGGTCAAGTTCTAGAGAAAAGAGACAGGATGAGATGTTTCAGGTAGGAAGCTCTTGAGAGAGGGAACAGCTGGGCACCTGAGCGGAAGCGGTCATGCAGGTCCTGTAGGCAGAGGTCACCAAGCCCAGCTTCTGGGAGGCAAGTGGATCAGAAGACACTCAAGGTGAGCAGTGAAAAGAAGACAGAAGAGATTTGTTCTCAGCCTCCTTTGAACTCCTGCTATGTGGGTGGGCCAGAGCTTGCAGGTGTCTGTAGCCAGGAGAGACAGGGCCTCACTAAGATCAGCTTTCAGTTTTCTGTTATCCTCGCCCCTTGTCTCAAGCTATTCAGCCAATATTGCATCTTTAATGGTTAAGCTCTGGGGCAGGTGGCTATTTGTAAGGCTACTAATTAGATAAAGGGACTGATTTGCACCAGGATGCAGATAATGCATGGAATTGTGCCAAGACCCACAGCTCAGGAGTTTATGACCCCCAGCTACCATGGAGACCATGCCTATTCAGTCTGAGGAGTCTTTTTGTTGTGGGATAGGAGGCAGCACACAAGGCAGAGCATCAGCTTCTGTGGAGTTCGAAACTGAAACCTGAAAATGGAAAAGAGACAAGAAGGCAAGAGGGCATTAGATTCTCCATTTATGCCCAAATGGGTAGATTATTCTGTGGATTTGATTCCTGTTTGCTTGTTAGAAAAAGCAGGGACTTTCCTTGAGGGCAACTGTCAGATGAGCCCAAGATTTGGAAAGATTGTGGATCTCTTCTTCTTGCACTGCCTTCACACTTCACAGCCATTACTTCTATACCTTTGATTTCTTATCCTTAAGTTTTTCCGAATTTTTTTTTTTGTGTTCACTAAGCAGATGTATCATAAGCATGCTCATGACTTTAGAAAAAACTGAGATCCATTTTCTGATTTTAACGTGTATAATATAATCATAGCATTCTAGAGCTGGAAGAGGCTATGTAGGTTGATGGTCACACATCCAGTTTCTCTGTGACTACCTTGCTGTCCTGATATACTAATTAATACCTCTCCCTTTCATGCTCAAAACCAACCCAGATGGGAAATGATTATCCTATTTCAAGACTGTGTTATCCAACTCTTGATTTTATAGGCAAACAAATACCCAGAGTATTTTAAAAAACGTGACCACCAAGCTGGAGTCAGACTCTTAGAAATGGGGAGAACCATTAAAAGAGATGTCATCATAGTCATTGACATGGAGGACTATTGAATGTAGGCTTGATTGGAGGCCAGAAAAAAAAAGCAACAACCCCCCCCCCCCAAAAAAAAAAGAAAAAAAACAACAAAAACAGAAAGAGGCTTAAAAATTGGGAGAAGCAGAAGAGGGAAGGATAAGGCATGAGACTGGAGGAAGAGCAGATTAAAAGTCATGGGAGTAGACAACTGAAAGGATAGGAAGTTGTAGTCAGAGACTGGACTGTAGAACTTACGATTTCAGAGGTGGAGAATTAATAGTATGTCCTGACGTTGTGGAGACCCCAGCAGGAAATGAATGACCCACTAAAGGATTAGCCAAAGAGAGTTTAATAAAAGAACCATTTATAGAGATGTGAACAGGCAAAACGAAAATGAAAACAGGAATGGTAATACATTCAGGAACTAGCAGTGGCAGAAAGCTAAGCCATTTTCATCCTGAGAACTGAAGAACCAAGGAGAGAGAGCGGTGTTATTGGAATCTGGTTGCTTTTGTAGCCACGGGAGAGGGATTGCTTCTAGGAGCTCTGGCCATACCTAGATGAATGCAGCTATTGCAAAAACCTTGGCTGCAAAAGGATGTGTGCAGATGGAATCACTGTCTCCTCCCACTCTTGGATCTCTTGCCAGGGCCTTCTATTGGTTAGACCTAACCAGAAGGCAGAGAGAAGCAGAGAAGCACAAAATCTGGATCTGACAGGCAAGCATAAAATAGCCAGCACTTCAAAGAACTGTGAAAGTAGAGTCGCAGCATTTGTCTGTGCATATTGGCTTCATCCAGGAATGGTGAGATGTGAGGTGAAGGACAGAGGTAGTAGTCTCTCTCAGAGCCTTACATATCTTTAATGTCATTCTTCAGATCTGTAATATATAGCTGATTCTTAGAAAGATGACTAGAAGGCAACCTAAGATTTTGAACTCTCATAAAAAATAAAATGTATTCAGATAATTTTGATGTTATCTGTATTTTGTATTCTTATTATTTCCAAGTTACAAATTTTTGTATAGACTATCCTAGAGTGAGAAACTGGTTACACATTCTACCTTCAATAGCTAGAAAATCAGAGAAAATATATGAAGCAATGGTTTTCAGACATGGTCAATGGGCAGCTCAAGGGAGTAATTCTTGAGAGAAGGGGAACGATGAAAAGAACTGTATGATTTTCACAGTTTACTGTTTGGGAGAGTTTCCAGGCTGCAACCCACTGAAGGGAACCCTTATAGAGCCTAGATGATTTACCAAAGTAAGAGGACAGAGTTTTCAGTCCAGGGAAGCCAAAGTAGCTAGAATTTTCAGAGAAACATACCCTAAAGGAAGAAGCTACCAAGTGAGAAAGAATTCCAGAACTTAATAGAGGGTTTCTCTCAAGTCCTTGACTGTATGCTTTTCTAAGCATGCATGCATGCATATAAGAAAGTGATTCCAGGCTGGGGAAACAAGTATTATAAGGGAGTAGCTAGAACATTCCCTACAGCTTAGAGAGGCTGGGAGTAGTTTGGGTTCCCACTAGCCAGAATAGAAAGACCTAATACAGGGGACATTAGATAGGGTCCCTGGAAAGGACAAAATTAGCTAGAAGCTAAATAGCTCCGGACTCACCCAACACTTTTAAAGCAAACATTGATAAAATCAAACTGAGTACCAGCAATTAAACTGTGTCCTAAAAAAAAAACTGCACAAAATTAAAAGAATATAACAAAATCCTACTGCTTAAAAACTGAGAACAAACTGAGGGTTGATGGGGGTGGGAGGGAGGGGAGGGTGGGTGATGGGTATTGAGGAGGGCACCTTTTGGGATGAGCACTGGGTGTTGTATGGAAACCAATTTGACAATAAATTTCATATATTGAAAAAAATTAAAAAAATAAAAATAAAAACATAATATTTACTAGGTCTATCATATCAAACTTTCAAAGTGACAGAAAAAATATGTCTTATAAGGAGAATTCAATCACTAAAGACAAATTCAGGAATGACCCAGGAGTTAGATTTAGCTGGTAAGGCTGGCAAAACAGCAATTATAAATATACTCTTATACATTTAAAAAGATAAAGAACAACATGAACACAGTGAGGAGAGGAAACAGACAATTAAAAAAGATGAAGTGGAATTTCTAGAGTTGAAAAATATGAAATCTGAAATGAAAAGTATAGTGAAAATAATCAATACCATGTTAGACACTGCAGAAGAAAAGAATAGTGAATTCAAAGACATAGCAATAGATTCTATCCAAAATAAAATACAGAAATAAAAATGGCTATTAAAACGTGAACAAAGCATTAGTCACCCGTGGGACATAGTGTGAGACAATATCAAGTCATTTAACATAGGTACAATTGGACTTCCCAGAAAAAGAGATAGTAGAGGAATATTTAAAATAATAATCATTGAAAAATTTCTAAATTTGATGAGAACTATAAGTCCATAGATCCAAGAAGTTAAGTGAATTGCAAGCAGAAGAAATATGAAGAAAAACACACTAAGAAAGAGTATAACACCAAATTACTCAAAACTAAGAATAAAGAGAAATTATTAGAAGTAGACAGTGGGAAAAAGACCTCTTAAATACAGAAGAACAAAGATAAGGGTGATAATGATTTGCCATTGGAAATAATGCAAACCAGGAGACAATGAAGCAATATCCTTAATTTTTTTTGAAAGGAAAAAAAAAAAAAACGACTTAGAATTCTTTCTCCAGTGGAAAGATCATTTGAAGACAAAGGTAAAATAAAAGGCTTCTTCAGACATATGAAAGCTGAAAGATTCAATTAACAGCAGATATACACTACAAGAAATATTGAAGGAAGTTCTTCAGGCAGAAGGAAAATGATACCATATAGAAATCTAGGTCTACACACACACAAAAATGAAGAGCTCTGGAAATGATCATTATGTAAGTAAAAAAAGGACAATTTTAATTTTATTTAAATATTTTTATGGGGCGCCTGGGTGACTCAGTTGGTTAAGTGTCCAACTTCAGCTCAGGTCATGATCTCAGGGTCCGTGAGTTGGAGCCCCACGGCAGGCTCTGCGCTGACAGCTCAGAGCCTAGAGCCTGCTTTGGATTCTGTGTCTCCTCTCCCTCTGTCTCTCTTCTGCTTGCACTCTGTCTCTCTCTCAAAAATAAAATAAAAACATAAAAAAAATTAAAAATCTTTAAAAGTAATGAACTTTTATGACTCCTGGGATAGATATGCAAATATCCATCTCAGAGCTTATAAGGACTAAAAAAAACCTGCAAACAACAATTTAGAAAGTAAACTTTGCACAGAAAACACACACACACACACACACACACACACACACACAGTATTTAAAGTTCAGTAGTGTTTTTGGATACCCTATAATCTGCATCTTCAATGAAAAATAATATTTCTTCAGTTAAATAGTAAAAATTGATTATGAAAAACAAATAGAATTACCTAACCACTTATAGATAGGCATTTTATGGTATTCTTGCATCATCCTATCTCTGTATTTCTCTCTCCCTACTTTTCTCTCTCTCTGTACCTATCTGTCTCGTTTAAGTATAAACAGTTTCAATGACAGAAAAATCTTCAGATTTTTGCTTTCTTTTTACTTAAAGGAGGTGTGAGCATTTTTGTGTCCTTAAATGTCTTTAAACATATAAATTAAGAGCTCTCTAATATCCAATTGTAGGGAAATACAGTAATTTAATAATTCCCTTCCTATAGATCATTTAAGTTGTCATATTTTCACTTTAATAAATACTGTTCCATTGAATCTCCTTTGAATGCATATTTATTAAATCTTTATGATACATTTATGGAAGTAGAACTATACTGAAAAAAGGATATGAACATTAAAAAAAGATAATGATATGTTTAAAGCAAAAATATCAGTGTATTATGAAATTTGTAACATATAGAAGTAAAATGTATAACAAAAGTACAATGAACAAGAAGAAGTAAACAAGTATAGTGTGGTAAGTTTCTTATAATATGCAAGAAGCAATTAGTATTATTTGAAGGTCGATTGTAATAAATTAAAGATATATATTCCAAATTCTAGAGGAGTTTGAAAAACTAAAAAAAAGTTTACTAAACTTTTACTAAAAAAGTAAAACAAAGAGGTGTAGTTATTAAGCCAATAGTGGAGATAAAATGAAGTAAAATAATTTTAGGGAACCCAAAAGGAAGCAGTTAAAGACAAAGAAAAAAAAAGAATAAAAAACAGATGGGACAAAAAAGAAAAGAAATATTAATATAATAGCCCGTTCATGATAAAAATTCTTTGTAAACTAGGACTAGAAAACTTTCTCAGCTTTATAAAGAATATATGCAAAATATCTACAGTTGGCATCATACTTAATTTTTTTTAAGTTTTATTGATTTATTTTGAGAGAGAGAGCATAGGCAGGAGAGGGGCAGAAAGAGAGAGAGAGAGAGAAAGAGAGAGAGAGAGAGAGAGAGAGAGAGAGAATTCCAAGCAGGCTTCCTGCTGTCAGCACAGAACCCAATGTGGGGCTCAAACTCACGAACCGTAAGACAATGATCTGAGCCAAAATCAAGAGTCAGATGCTCAATTGGCTGAGCCACCCAGGCACCCCTACAGTTGACATCATACTTAATGGTGAGAAACTAGAAGCTTTTTCACTAAGATCAGGTACAAGGCAAGTATATCTCCTTTCACCACGTCTTTCAATATTGTACTGGGTATCCTGCCTAATGCAATAAAGAAAGAAAAAGAAACAAAATGTATACAAATTGGAAAAGAAAAAATAAAACTTTGTTCACAGATTATATGTTGTCTATGTAGAAAATCCAAAAGAATAGACAAAAACACTCTCAAAACTATAAGCAATTACAATAAGGTTGCAGAATACAGAAGTTAATTACTTTCCTAAATACCAGCAATGAACAAATGAAATTTGAAATTAAAAGCACAATAGCATTTACATTAACACCCACCAAAATGAAATTTATGTATAAATAATAGTAACAAATATGTTACAAATAATAACAAAATATGTACAAAATCTATATCAGGAAAACTATAAAACTAATGAATGAATCAAAGAATAAATAAATGGAGAGATATTCCATGCTTATGGATAGGAAGACTCAATATTGCCAAGATATGAGTTCTTCCTAATCTGATCTATAGATTCAATTGAATCCCAATCAAAATCTCAGAAAGTTATTCTGTGGATATTGACAAATCTAAAATTTATCCAGAGAAGGAAAAGACCCAAAATAGCCAAAGCTATTGATGAAAAAGAACAATGGAGGACTGATGCTGTCCAACTTCAAGACTTACTATAAAGCCAGAGTAATCAAGACAGTGAGGTATTGGCAAAAGAATAGACAAATAGCTCAAAGCCTCAGGTTAGAGAACCCAGAGATAGATTCACATAAATATAGTCAACTGATTTTCAACAAAGGAGCAAAAGAAATACAATGGAGCAAAGATAGTCTTTGCAGCAAATGGTGTTGGAAAAATTGGACATCTACATGTACAAAAATGAATCTATATCCTTCACAAAAATTAACTCAAAATGGATTGTAGACCTATATGTAAAACAAGAAACTACAAAACTAGAATATAACATAGAAGAAAACTTAGATAACATTGAAAATCTAGAAAACCTTTTTAAATATAACATCAAAAGCATGATCCACAAAAGAAATAACTGATAAGTTGGACTTCATTAAAATTAAAATCTTCTGCTCTGTGACAGATAATGTCAAGAAAATGAGAAAAGTCACAGGCTGGGAAAAAATATTCTCAAAAGACACATGGCGTAGACACCTCACCAGAGAAGATATACAGGTGGCAAATCAGCATATGAAAACATGTTCCACAACTTATTTCATCAGAGAAATGCAAATTAAAACAAAGAGATGCTACTATACACCTATTAGAATGACCAAAATGACACTGAAAACAGCAAACGTTGGAAAAGATATGTAACGACAGGAACTTCTCATTTATTGCTAATGGTAATGGAAAATAGTACCTCCACTTTGGAAGATAGTTTGATGGTTTCTTAGAAAACTAAACATACTCTTACAAACTAAATATAGTCTTATGATCTAGCAATCACACTCTTCATAATTACCCAAAGGAGTTGAAAAAGTATGTCTGCACAAAAATCTGCACATGATGTTTATAGCAGCTTTATTCATATTTGCCCAAACTTGGAAGCAACCAAAGTATTCTTCAGTGGTTAAATGGATAAACTGTGGTACATCCAGACAACAGTATATTATCCAGCTTTAAAAAGAAGAGCTATCAAGCCATAAACAGACACGGAGGAGCCTTAAATGCATATTACAAAGTGAAAAAAACAAATTTGAAAAGGTTACGTACTATATAATTTCAACTATTTGACATTTTGGAAAAAGCAAAACTATGGAGACAGTAAAAAGATTGGTGGTTCCCAGGCGGTAGTGTTGAATAGAGATGAATAGGCAGAGCACAGAGGGCAGTGGCAGTGAAAATACTCTTTATGATACATAATGATGGACACATGTTATTATATTATTGTCCAAATCTATAGAATGTATAATGCCAAGAATGAAACGTAAGGTAAACTATAGTCTTTGGGTGATTTTGATGTGTCAGTGTAAGTTCATCAGCTGGAATAAATGTACCAATTTCGCGAGTAATACTGATAATGGAAGAGGCTATACATGAGTGTATGGAGGCAGGGAATATATGGGAAACCTCTGAACTTTACCCTTATATTTGCTGTGAACCTAAAAAATAGTCTTAAAAAATTCATGTAGTAGATTTAAACCCAAATGCATTCACTGACAATGCTATAATATGACCCATATAAATATTTTAAATTGTTCTATTGATCACATAAAGAATAAAAACATGTGAAATTAATTTTAATAAGTTAGTTAACCCAAAACAACTAAAACATTATCATTTCAATAAATAATCAGATAAATATTATTAAGATATTTTCCATTTTGTTTTCAGATAAGACTGTCTTCAAAATCTTGTATTTTATACTTAAATCACATCTCAGTTTATAGTAGCCATATTTCAAGTGCTCAATAGTCACATGTGGCTAGTGCCTATCATATTGTACAGTGTAGGTCTAAATATTCCGATTAAAAGTCAAATGTTCTCATCTTGGATTAAAAAAGTAAGACTCAGCTATATGCCATCTAACTTACTTTAAATATAAAGACACAAATGATATAAAAGTAAAAGGAAAAAAAAAAGATATTCTATGAAGACACTCATCAAAATAAAGTTGGGGTTGCTATATTAATATCAAAGTAAATTTCAGAATAAGTAATATACCAGGGATTAATAGGGACATTGCATAAAGAGGTAAATCCATTAAGAGTACTTAACAAGCCCAAATATTAATTCATGTAATACAAGAACTTGAAAATATATGAAGTGAATATGATAGAAATTAAAGGAGAGTGAGAGAAACTCACAATTTTAGTTGCAGATTTTAGCAGTTCTTTTTGTTGATAGAATAGATAGAAAAATTAGTGAGGAAAGGAAGATTAAACACATTATCAGCCAAATTGACCTGACATTTATAGAACAGTTCACTCAACAATAACAGAATAAATATTCCTTTCAAGTGCATGTGGAATATTCACCAAGGTAGACTATATTTTGGGCCATAAACCAAATCTCAATAAATTAAAAAAAACATTGAAATTATGTGAAGTATGTTCTCTAATCACAATGTCTTTAAATTAGAAATCAATATAAGAAGGATATCTATTTGAGGAATCTTCAAATTTGGAAATTAACCACCACAATTAAAAAAAGAAAAACAGGGGCCAAGGAAAAAATTACAAAGAAAACTAGAAATTATTTTCAACTGAACACGAATGAATACAGTATACCAAAACATGTGGGATGCAGTGAAAGCAGTGCTTAAATGGAAACGAAACATTGATTTCTAATTCTTTTTTTAAAATTAAAATTCATGTTAGTTGATGATCATAGTTGATGATGTTAGTTAGATGATCAATATTGTAGTATTGATTTCAGGAGTAGAAGTGAATGATTCATCACTTACATATAATACTCAGCGCTCATCCCAATAAGTGCTCTCTTTAATGCCCATCATCCATTTAACCCATCCCCAAGCCACCTCTCCTCCTGCACCCTCAGTTTGTTTTCTACGTTTTAAGAGTCTCCTATGGTTTGCCTCCCTCTCTATTTTTATCTTATTTTATTTTTCCTTCCTTTCTCCTATGTTTATCTGTTCTGTTTCTTAAATTCCACGTATAAGTGGAATCATATATTTGTCTTTCTCTGATTGACTTATTTCATGTAGCATAATACACTCTAGTTCTATCCACATTGTTGCAAATGGCAAGATTTCATTCTTTTTGATCACTGAGTAATATTCCATTGTATATATGTGTACCACATCTTCTTTACCCATTCATCAGTCGATGGACATTTGGGCTCTTTCCATACTTTGGCTATTGTTGACAGTGATGCTATAAACATGGGGGTGCATGTGCCCCTTCAAATCAGCACTTTATCCTTTGAATAAATACCCAGTAGTGTATTGCTGTTTGTAGGGTAGTTCTATTTTTAACCTTTGGAGGAAACTTATATTGTTTTCCAGAGTGGCTATACCAGTTTGCATTCCCACCAACAATGTAAAAGTGTTCTCCTTTATCTACATCCTTGCTAACATCTGTTGTTTACTAAGTTGTTCATTTTGGCCATTCTGACAGGTGTGAAGCAGTATCTCTTTGTGGTTTTGATTTGCATTCCCTGATGATGAGTGATGTTGAGCATCCTTTCATGTGTCTGTTAGCCATCTGGATATCTTCTTTGGAAAAGTGTCTATGTCTTCTGCCTATTTCTTAATTGGATTATTTGTTTTTGGGGTGTTGAGTTTGCTAAATTCTTTTTTTTAATGTTTATTTTTTGAGAGAGAGAAAGAGACAGAGACAGAGTGTGAGCAGGGGAGGAGCAGAGAGAGGGAGACACAGAATCCGAAGCAGGCTCCAGACTCCAGGCTCCGAGCTGAGCTGTCAGCACAGAGCCCGATGTGGGGCTTGAACTCACGGACCGTGAGATCATGACCTGAGCTGAAGTTGGATGCTTAACCGACTGAGCCACCCAGGCACCCCTTTGATAAATTCTTTATAGATTTTGGATAGTAACCCTTTATCTGATATGTCATTTACAAATACCTTCTCCCATTCTGTCATTTGCCTTTTAGTTTTATTGATTATTTCTTTCACTGTGCAGAAGCTTTTTGTCTTGATGAGGTCCCAGTAGTTTACTTTTGCTTTTGTTTCCCTTGTCTCCAGAGACATGTCTAGCTAGGAAGTAAAGCATTAATTTCCATTACAGTTGGGAGAAGGTTATCAAATCCATAATCTAAGCTTCCACCTTAAGAAACTAAAAAAAGATGAGAAAATTAAAACACAAAGTAAGTGGAGGAAGGAACTAATAAAGACTAAAGCAGAAACAAATGAAAGAAAAAAAGAGGTAGATAGAGGAAAATCAATGAAACAACATATTTCACAGTAATTCCACTCCTGGGTACTTATCAAGCAAAAATGAAAATACATGTCCACAAAAAGGTTTGTACTTGAATACTCGAAATAACTTTATTTGTAATAGTCAACAATAAAAATGAACCCACGTGTCTATCAGTTGGTGAATGGATTTACAAATTGTGGTGTATCCACACAATGAAATATTACTCAGCAGTAAAAAAGAAACAGACTATTTATACATATAACAATATAGATGAATCTTGAAAGTATCAGGCTAAGTAAAAAAAAAAGCCAGATGCAACATTTTATATGATTTTGTTATATGAGCATGTTATATGAAATATGAGAAAAAACAAAACTAGTGATAGAAAGCAGATTAGTGGTTTCCAGGACCTAGGGATAGGTTTATGGAATTAGTAGAAAAGTGGTAGGAGCAAATTTTAGGACTGATAGAAATATTCTGTATCACGATTATGATGGTGGTTGCAAGACTGTATACATTTGTCATCACTCTGAATTGTTCACTTTATTATATATAAATTGTACCTCAATAAAGTTTCATTAGGAAAAAGAAAAATTTGAGCTACAGATGATGTTTTCTAAGTTAGTTTAAAAAAATTATATGGGGGCGCCTGGGTGGCTTGGTTGGTTAAGCGTCTGACTTCGGCTCAGGTCATGATCTCACGGTCCGTGGGTTCGAGCCCCGCGTCAGGCTCTGTGCTGACAGCTCAGAGCCTGGAGCCTGTTTCAGCTTCTGTGTCTCCCTCTCTCTCTGCCCCTCCCCTGTTCATGCTCTGTCTCTCTCTGTCTCAAAAATGAATAAACGTTAAAAAAAATTAAAAAAAAATTAAATAAAAATTATATGTTTACATGCTTATTTAAAAGAATAAAAATATCAAATAGAATAAAAAGATATAAAATAAAAAAGTAAAAGTTCTTTCTTGAAATTCCCACTTCTTGGGGCATATTACTAAACAGTTCCTTTTGCTTTGCTTTCCTTTCTTTTCCCTTCCCTTTCCTTTCTTTTCTTCCTCCCTCTTCCTCTTCCTTCCTTCCTTCCTTTTTTCTTTTCTTTAAAAAAAGTTTTTTAATGTTTATTTATTTTTGAAAGAGAGAGTGCAAGTGGGGGAGAGGCAGAGAGAGAGGGAGACACAGAACCTGAAGCAGGCTCCAGGCTCTGAGCTGTCAGCACAGAGCCCAGTGTGGGGCTCGAACCCACGAACCCCAAGATCATGACCTGAGCCGAAGTCAGACGCTTAACCAACTGAACCACCCAGGTGCCCCTCTTTTCTTTTCCTTTTCCTTTTCCTTTTCCTTTCCTCTCTCTCTTCCTTTCTTTCTTTCTTTCTTTTTCTCTTTCTTTCTTTCTTTCTTTCTCTCTTTCTTTCCATGAGGACTCATATTCTATGACTTAAAAAAAATCTTGGACACAGAAATAGACTTACCTTCTTTCTTCTTACTCTTCTATTGAATGGATTACTATAAATTCATTTAACTCTTTCTCTACTGTTAGATACTCAGATTTCTTTCATGACATGCTAGAATAAAAAAGGCTACAATGGATATTCATGGGCATATGTTTTTGTGTCTTGTGCCTATTCTGGAAGATAAATTCCTAGTCATGTAATTGTGGGGCCATTATTTAGGCAAATTAAAATTTTATTTTTATTTTATTTTATTTTTAATGCAAATTAATTTTTTTTTATATTAGTGAGATGGCATTTCCAAAATCTTACTCCAGCAGTAGCTATTTCTTGGTATCCACACCAGTTCTAGGAATTACCAAATTTTCTAATAGTCCTCACCCAGTCTTAAAGGGAAGAAAATGCTACCTTTAAATGGAAACAGTCTCCTTATAACCAAGAACACTGGATAATGAGACTATATGGTAATCAATAGACTTCAGAATGGACGTACCTGCCTCCTAGAACCAGTAACTACTGATGAAGACCTCAATGGCTCTATGTGCACAGCTGCTGAATGAAATCACCTATATTTTCAGGAATCTGTCCTCTTTCTTTCATGATCATATTGCAGTATGTTTTCTTTATAGGCCTGCCAATTTAGATCTTAAGAAGTAGAGTACATATCTGCATGTCTCTTGGAGTTCATGGTTTTAGTCTTTAAATGCTTTTGCTCTCCCCAGTGTTCCTTTTCCCCATGGGTATTCAATCATGTATATGACAAACTGGCCTTACATGTGACTCTCCTAGTAATGCCATATGGTTTCCCTGAATAGGGATGGATGGAGGAATTTATTGACTTTGATCATTGCACTATAACAAATACAATTATGGCATGGGAAATTTCCTGCTAGAGTTCAAGAGAAAACAGGGGAACCCCCTCCTTTGGATGATTTGTGTGTCTGAATGAATCAGGAGGTTTTCTCCAGATCTCATCTTCTTTCACATATAATCATGGAGATGATGTGCCCATATGCATTACTGGTGAAGGCTTTCTCTCCACCCCCATTGCCAATCAAATAATCACTCCTTTAAAACAGAGGGAATGATTTAGCAGTTGAAGTGTTGGCTTTGAAACATTTAGACATGGTGGCATCTTTCAAAATTTCATCAGGATTGACTTATTCCTTCATTCTGGAAATATCACAACCACATGGAATCCTAAACCATTACAAAAGAGCTGTCTTTATAAGAACCTCCAAATTTGGGGGCCTAAGATTGTTAAATATACAAAGCATCATTTTCTGGACTTTGGTCTTACCACACAAATTAAGAACCTAAAATTCTAACATTAGTTATCCCTGGTAGGTTTCAGAATTTTATTTATTTATTTAAAACTTTTTTTTTTTAACATTTATTTATAATTGAGAGACAGAGTGAGACAGAGTATGAGCATGGGAGGGGCAGAGAGAGGGGAGACACAGAATCTGAAGCAGGCTCCAGGCTCTGAGCTGTCAGCATAGAGCCTGACATGGGGCTTGAACCCACAAACCACAAGATTATGACCTAGCTGAAGTCGGATGCTCAATCTACTGAGCCACCCAGGTGCCCTGGTTTTCAAAATTTTAAATGGAGAATGTAAACTAAATATTTAGTTGAACTTCTAACTTACAATGCCATATGTATTTTTCAGACAGTGCTTTTATGCTTTCTATAGTTCTATAGTTGTCCCTATGAATAGGTAAGTCATTTTATTTAGGTAATTTACCATTGAATGTTGCCTTTTGAAACTAGCAAAATTAGCCTTCTGTTTAATTTGTGTTCTTATAAGAGTGAAAAGAGAGAAATTAAATAAGCTTCAAAGCCAAGACACCCAGTTAGAATTTCTCCTTTTATGCACCAATGAAGTGAATTGGCAGGGAGCTGGATGCCCCTTCAGCCTTGGCCTGGCCTCTTTGAGGACTGTCCCTGTCAGTTTTGTGACATACCTCAGTCAAATAGTAAGGAATGTCTCTTAAGCCCACAAAGCAATGTCATATGTAACACAGTGTATGAGGAAGGCAAGCAGAGGTAGAAGCAAGGGGTCGAAGCAAAGGTCACTGGAATACAAGGGAATGCTTTTGTGTGGGAGGCACAACCTGCTGTGTGATTGCCAAGATCTCTCTGGAGGAGAATTAACCAAATTTGTTCTCACACTTGCTGGGATGGGAAGGGTCCCCATGGGTATGCAGTGTGTCGGGTGGCTGGGTCACTGAGAAACACAGGAGCCCACTTAGCCCAGACCCAAGCTAAAACCCATTAAACAATAAAAATACAGCCATGCGGTCCTTTTTTTCAGGCCTCATTAAATGGCAACAGTTCTGTGTCTTTTGGCAGCCCGAAACTTCAGCTCCTGTTGTCCCAGGAGTCTGGCATCGTGCAAGGTTGGAGAGCTGTTCAGACAATCGTCCTTTCTGCACTCCTACTTGGCTCTTGGGTTACTTCCCTGGGCTCTTGGGCTCCTGGGTAGTTTCTGATGTGATTTTCATCTGGGCGATTGCTGCTTGTGGTTGTCCTTGTTTGGTGAGTCTGTGGCAGATCCTCCCAGTCTTGGGAACAAAGGGGTTCTGATAAGTGTCTCTTCAGCAGCTGATCTCTATTAAACAATACATGCCTTTCTTTTTGTTTCTTTTCTAACACCCTGCTTGTTGTCAATGGCACTGTGTCCCCCTAGTCCGAACAGCACTAAGGAATGGGATCCTTGTGAGTCTTCTTTATAAAGCAGCCAGTAGGTCTCAATAAGGACTCTTTCTTGACATCAGTCACCATCCTGGTAAGAGTCCTGGGCAGACCATTTTAGTTGACCAGAACCAAATCCAGTTGTTAGAACACAGAAAATGAATGCTATTAGATTGGTTTCTCTTTGCACACTTGCAGAGTTAAAGATTAAACATACAAGCACTCTGTTACTAAGATATAATAAGCCTAATAATTTCAAGGGCTTTTTTCATCTTAAAAATTGGATGGAATTTCAAACATCATGATGAAAATATTCTCTGTGCTCACAGAGGGTTCTATGGATCCTTTATTTCCCTCTTATATAACTGACATTGATGTAGCATGAACAGATGGTTAAAGGCTCTGTTTATTTGGAATTGCAAACTAGGACGAATTTTTGTAGTTACTCTAAGTTTTCAAGTTATTCTTCTCCTCTGTGAAATGGGGATAATAACAGCACCTATCTGCCAGAGACGATATGAAGATTTAATGAAATAATCCATGCACAAGCACTTCCATGCAGTAAAGAATAAATATTAGCCATTAAAGTTTCCCTAGTACAAGTATGCAGAAATATGATACTTGTCTAAATGCATTTGATTAAAATAACTGTGCAAAATTAAGGTTTAAAAATATGGAGGAAAAAATTATAGTTTTGCGACCTACCTCTGGTGGGTTATGTCTGTATTCTAGATAAAATAAACCTTTTTGTTGTCTTCTCCTTCCCTTCTCCATGGGCTTGAAGTATCCAGTGTTTGTTACCTCATCAGGGAGAATTGGGGAGTACATATGACTGATTTTTTTTTACTCCCTTCTCTGAGTTTGTGCCTCCTGTGCGTATATATCTCTGTTAGCCCTTACTAAATTGTATTGGGATTATTCATTAAGTGGTCTGAATTATCCACTAGGCCAAGAAACATTGTCTCATTTATCTTTGTTTCCTGAGAACCTTTCCATAGCACCCGACACATGGTACCATGATAGGTCTTGAATAAATGTTTCATGATGGATCAAATGCATTTTTTTAAGGACTTTCTGCCAGCATATAGCAGTATTTAGTAATTATTAACTGAAGCAAGAAAACTTTTTCAAAATAAAATAAAACGTTCCCAGTAGTTTCTTTTGGATTTTGTTTCTCTTTGCCTCAGGAGACATATCTAGAAAAATGTTGATATGGCCCATGTTGGAGAGATTACTGCCTGTGCTCTCTTTAAGGATTTTTTATGGTTTCAGGTCTCACATTGTGGTCTTTAATCCATTTTGAGTTTATTTTTGTGCATGGTGTAAGAAAGTGGTCCAGTTTCATTCTTTTGCTTATGACTGCCAGTTTTCCCAATACCGTTTGTGGAAGAGACTGCCCTTTTTTTCATTGGATATTCCATTCCTCCTTTGTTGAAGATTAATTGACCATATAATTGTGGGTTTATTTCTGGGTTTTTGGTTGTATTCCATTGATCTATGTGTCTATTTTTATGCCAGTGCCATAGTGTTTTAATTACTACCATTTTATAATATAACTTGAAGTCTGAAATTGTGATACTTCCAGTTTTGTTTGCTTCAAGATTGCTTTGTCTATTCAAGGTCTTTTGTGGTTCCATACAAATTTAGGATTATTTGTTCTGTGAAAAATGCTGTTAGTATTTAAATAGGGATTGCAATAAATCTATAGATTGCTTTAGATAGTATAGACTTTAACAATATTTATTCTTCCACCCCAAGAGCATGGAATGTCTCTCCATTTCTTTGTTTCCTCTTCAGTTTCTTTCATTGGTGTTTTATTGTTTTCAGGTCACAAGTCTTTCACCTCTTTGGTTAAGTTTATTACTAGATAATTTATTGTTTTCTGTATAATTGTAAAAGGGATTATTTTCTTAATTTCACTTTCTGCTGCTTCATTATTAGAGTATAGGAATGCAGCAGATTGATTTTGTATCCTAAGACTTTACTGAATTCATTTATCAGTTTTAGTAGTTTTTTTGGTGGAATCTTTAACGGTTTTCTATATATAGTATTATATCATCTGTATATAGTGAAAGTTTTACTTCTTTCTTACTAATTTGGATGCCTTTTATTTCTTTATGTTTGTCCATTTGCTGTGACTAGGACTTCCAGTACTATGTTGAATAATAATAGTGATAGTAGATATCCTTGTCTCATTCCTGACCTTAGGGGAAAATCTCTCAGTTTTTCACCACTGACTATGATGTTAGCTGTGGGTTTTTCATATAAGGCCTTTATTTTGTTGAGATATGTTCCCTCTAGACCTACTTTGCAGAGGTTTTTTTTATCATGAATATATTTTGTACTAAATGCTTTTTCTGCATCTATTGAAATGATAGTATGACTTTTATCCTTTCTCTTATTGATGTGATGTATCATGTAGATTATTTTGAATATTGAACCACCCTTGCATCCTGGGAATAAATCCCACTTGATTATGGTGTATGATTTTTTAAAATTTTATTATTTATTTTTTAAAAATTTACATCCAAATTAGTTAGCATATAGTGCAACAATGATTTCAGGAGTAGATTCCTTAGTGTCCCTTACCCATTTAGCCCACCCCCTCAACTCCCACAACCCCTCCCATAACCCTCAGTTTGTTCTCCATATTTATGAGTCTCTTCTGTTTTCCCCCCTCCCTGTTTTTATATTTTTTTTGTTTCCCTTCCCTTATGTTCATCTGTTTTATCTCTTAAAGTCCTCATATGAGTGAAATCATATGACTTTTGTCTTTCTCTGACTAATTTCACTTAGCATAATACCCTCCAGTTCCATCCACGTACTTGCAAATGGCAAGATTTCATTCTTTTTGATTGCTGAGTAATACTCCATTGTGTGTGTATGTGTGTGTGTGTATATATATATATATATATATATATATCACATCTTCTTTATCCATTCATCCAGCGATGGACATTTGGGCTCTTTCCATACTTTGGCTATTGTTGATAGTGCTGCTATAAACATGGGGGTGTATGTGTCACTTAGGAACAGCACACCTGTATCCCTTGGATAAATACCTAGTAATGCAATTGCTAGGTCCTAGGGTAGTTCTATTTTTAGTTTTTTGAGGAACCTCCATACTGTTTTCCAGAGTGGCTGCACCAGCTTGCATTCCCACCAACAATGCAAAACAGATCCACTTTCTCCACATCCTCACCAACATCTGTTGTTGCCTGAGTTGTTAGTGTTAGCCATTCTGACAGGTGTGACGTGGTATCTCCTTGTGGTTTTGATTTGCATTTCCCTGATGATGAGTGATGTTGAGCATTTTTTCATGTGTCGGTTGGCCATCTGGATGTCTTCTTTGGAGAAGTGTCTATTCATGTCTTTTGCCCATTTCTTCACTGGATTGTTTGTTTTTTGGGTGTTGAGTTTGATAAGTTCATTGTAGATTTTGGATACTAACCCTTTGTATGATATGTCATTTGCAAATATCTTCTCCCATTCTGTCCGTTGCCTTTTAGTTTTGTTGATTGTTTCCTTCGCTGTGCAGAAGCTTTTTATTTTGATGTGGTCCCAGTAGTTCATTTTTGCTTTTGTTTCCCTTGCCTCCAGAAACATGTTGAGTAAGAAGTTGCTGCAGCCAAGATCAAAGAGGTTTTTGCCTGCTTTCTCCTTGAGGATTTTGATGGCTTCCTGTCTTACATTTAGATCTTTCATCCATTTTGAGTTTATTTTTGTGAATGGTGTAAGAATGTGGTCCAGGTTCATTCTTCTGCATGTCACTGTCCAGTTTTCCCAGGACCACTTGCTGAAGAGACTGTCTTTATTCCATTGGATATTCTTTTCTGCTTTGTCAAAGATTAGTTGGCCATACGTTTGTGGGTCCATTTCTGGGTTCTCTATTCTGTTCCATTGATCTGAGTGTCTGTTCTTGTGCTAGTACCATACTGTCTTGATGATTACAGCTTTGTAGTACAGCTTGAGGTCTGGGATTGTGATGCCTCCTGCTTTGGTTTTCTTTTTCAAGATTGCTTCGGCTATTTGGGGTTATGGTGTATGATTTTTTAAATATATTTTGGATTTGGTTTGCTATTATTTTGTTGAGGATTTTTGCATCTTTATTCATGAGAGATGTTGGCCTATGGCTCTCTTTGTTTGTGGTGTCTTTTTAAAATTTTTAAAAAATATTTATTTATTTTTGAGAGACAGAGAGAGAGAGAGAGAGACAGAACGTAAGTTGGGGAGGGGCAAAGAGAGAGGGAGACACAGAATCCGAAGCAGGCTCCAGGCTCTGAGCTGTCAGCATAGAGCCTGATGTGGGGCTTGAACTCATGAAATGTGAGATCATGACCTGAGCCGAAGTCGGATGCATAACTGACTGAGCCACCCAGGCCCCCCTTTGTGGTGTCTTCATCTCAGTATACCCCTTTTGGTATACTGGCCTCATAGAGTGAATTTGGAAGTTTTCCTTCCTCTTGTATTTTTTGGAATAATTTGAGAAGAATGCATATTAACTCTTCTTTAAATGTTTGGTAGAATTCATTTGTGAAGCAATCTGTTTGGTCCTGGACTTTTGTTTTTTGGAAGGTTTTTTATTCCTGATTTAATTTCATTGCCGGTAATTGGTCTGTTCAAGTTTTCTATTTCTTCCTGCTTTAGTTTTGGTGGATTATTTCTTTCTAGGTATTTATGCGTTTCTTTTAAGTTGTCCGATTTGTTGGCATACAGATTTTCATAATATTCTGTTACATCAAAATAAAAAGTTTCTGCACAATGAAGAAAACAATCAACAAAACTAAAAGGCAATCTACTGAATGAGAGAGGATAATTACAAATGACATATCTGATAAAGGGTCAGTTTCCAAGATATATAAAGAACTGATACAACTCAATACCCAAAAAACAAACAATCCAATTAAAAAGTGGTCAGAAGACATGAACAGACATTTCCCCAAAGAAGACATCCAGATGGTCAACAGATATGTGAGAAAATGCTCAACACCACTCATCATCAGGGCAACGCAAATCAAAACTACAATGAGATAACACCTCACATTTGTCAGAATGGCTAAAATAAAAAGCTCAGGAAACAACAAGTGTTGACAAGGATGTGGAGAAAAAGAAACACTCTTGCATTGTTGGTGGGAATGCAAACTAGTGCAGCCACTGTGGAAAATTAAAATAGGTATTCCCTAAAAAATTAAATGTAGAATTATTCTATGATCCAGGAATTACACAACTGGGTATTTACACAAAAGTACAAAAACACAAATTCAAAGGAATACATGCACCCTTATATTTATTACAGCACTATTTACAATAGCCAAACTATGAAAGCAGCCCAAGTGTCCACTGATAGTTGAATTGGTTATAAAAGAGGTTTTATATTATATATAATTATATAATATGTATATTATATAATTATATATATCAGAATATTCAGCCATAAAAGGAATGAAATCTTGCCATTTTTAACAACATGGATAGAGCTAGTAGAGTTTAATGCTAAGCGAAAAAAGTCAGTCAGAGAAAGACAAATACCATATGATCTCACTCTTATGTCGAATTTAAGAAACAAAACAAATGAAGAAAGGGGGGAAAAAAGAGAGAGACAAATCAAGAAACAGACGCTTAACTATAGAGAACAGACTGATAGGTACCAGACGGGAAGTGGGTGGGGGGATGGGGGAAGTGGGTGGGGGATGGGGGAAATGGAGGATGGGATTAAAGAGTACTCTTGTCATGAGGAAAATATAAAATAAAATAAAAAATTATATTAAATTTTAAAAAGCATAAAATGTGTTCATGATGAGAAAATATTATAATTGTGATGAATATATATATTTAATGTCAAATAATTTAAACATAGCTTTTAAATTTTGAAATATTTCAAACATAAGAAGTTCAAAAACTGAAATAACAGATGCCCATATAGCTATCACTAAAATTAAACAAAGGCAAATAATTTGTTTTATGTCTCTCTGTCTTTATAAAAGTGCAGTGTTAAAGGTAGTTCCCCCTAACCCCTGCCGTTGTCTCTTTCTCCCTTTCTTTCTGGAGGTAACTACTATCCTGAAATGGCATGTATTTTCTTTACAGTAAACGTACAAAGCTGTTGGAAATTTTATTTTATTTTTTTAAATCAAAGTAGACACTTTTCGAATACAAAGTCTTTTTTAACTTTCTCTTTTTTTGTGACATGCTTTTTTTCTCAGCTTAAAAAGACATGCTAAATAGGACAGGGGGAAAATGTCACAGTGTGTCTTTGGCTAAAGGAGCTGATTGAGGAGGGACACAGATTTTAAATTAAATATAACTATCCCATGACTTTTGTTTGCTTAATAATAAAAAAAAAAGTGTGGTCTAGGAATTGAAACACCTTGCATTTCCTGGTCTTAAAACCATGGAAAGCATATCTAAGCACTAGGCCCTTCATTTTTCACAGTCTATGTCAGTTCTGGATATAGTCACTAACCTCTTTGTCACGGCTGGATGAAAACTTTCTGCCTGAAGGAATAAAATATTAACGTTGTTTGTTTTCTAGCAATATACCTCCCCTGTCCTTTTTTCACTTTACCCTCACTCTGCATGTAACACAGCAAAGTATACCCCAGAATACAGTGTACTTTAAAACAACTTGTTATTTGGCAGATTTGGATTTTTTTAAATTGAAGTTTAATTCTTATATCATGAAATTCACCTTCTTAAGGTGTACAATGCAATGGTTTATATGTATTCAGAGGGTTGTGCAACTATTATCACTATCTAATTCCAGGACGTTTTCATTATCCCCAAAGACATTAGCAGCTAATGTCTTCAGACATTATATAGACAGATAATCCATTAGCAGTTATCCCCCATTTTCTGTCCTCACCCAGCCCTAAGCAACCACTATCTACTTTCTGTCACTACGGATTTGTCGGTTCTGGACTTTCATATAAGTGGAATTATACAGTCTATGACCCTTTGTGACTGGCGTCTTTCAACGTTCATCCATGTTACAGCATGCATAAGTACTTCATTCTTTTTTTTTTTTTATGACTGAATAATATATCCATTGTATGGATATATCACATTTTGTTTAACCTTCCATCAGTTGATGGACATTTGTGTTGTTTTCACTTTTTGGCTACTATAAGTAATACTGTAATGGACATTCATGTACATGTTTTTGTGTCAACATACGTTTTTAGTTCTCTTGGGTATATATGCCTAGGAGTAGAACTGCAGAGTCATATGACACCCCTATGTTTAATTTTTTGAGGAACTGCTAAAATAGTTTTCTAAAGTGGCTGCACTATTTTGCATTCCCACCACCAGTGTATGAGGGTTCCAATTTCTCCACATCCTCATCAGCATTTATTATTATCAATTTTTTTATTATAACCATCTAGTGATTGTGAAGTATTATCTCATGGTAGTCTTGATTTGCATTTCTCTGGTGACTAAGGATATTGAGAATTTGCTCATGTGCTTATTAGTCATTTGTATATATTCTTTGGAGAAATGTCTATTCAAATCCTCTGCTTATTTATTAATTGGGTTTTCTTGTATTGTTGAGTGGTAAGAGTTCTTTATATATTTTAGAAAATGGATCATTTTCATATATATGATTTGTAAACATTTTCTCCCATCTTGTGGTTTATCTTTTTGCTTTTTGATAGGTCTTCTGAAGCAAAAATTTCTAAATTTTGATGAAATCTGGTTTGTTTATTTTTTTTTCATTGGTTACTTGTGCTTTTGCTGTCATGTCTAGGAAACTATTGCTTAATCCAAGGATATGAAGATTTAGTCCCCCATTTTCTTTTAAAAGTTTGATAGATTTAGCTCTTACATTTGGACCTTTGATCTATTTTGAGTTAATTTTTGTATACGGTGTGAGAAAGGGGTCCAATTTCTTTCTTTTAAATGAGGATATCCAGTTGTCCCAGTACCATTTGTTAGAAAACTCCATTGAATGATGCTGGTACCCTTGTCAAAATCAATTGAACGTAAAATGTAGGTTCATTTATGGGCTCTTTATTCTATTCTACTGATGCATATGCTTATCTCTATGCCAATACCACAAAGTTTTCATTACTGTAGCTTTGTGGTGGGTTCATAGCTTTGTAACCGGAAAGTGTGAGTCCTCCAACTTTGTTACACTTTTTCAAGATTGTTTGGTTATTATGAGTTTCATCTTGTCAACTTCTGCAAAAAAAGGTCACGGAGATTTTGAAAAGGATCGGTACTATGCTGTAATTACCACATATTTTCCACATATAATTTCCACGTATTTATAAATTTGTTGAATTTATTTTTGTTACTGATTTCTAATTTACTTCCTTATGGCCAGAGAACATATTTTGTATGATTTCAATCCTTTTACATTTATTGAGATTTGTTTTATGGCTTAATACATGGCCTGTCCTGGAGAATGTTGCATCTGCGTTTGAGAAGAATGTATATTCTGCTATTGTTAGATGGTGTTTTTCTAAATATGTTATATCTAGTTGGTCTATAAGGTTGTTTAAGCCTTCTATTTCCTGGCTGATCTTCTGTCAAGTTGTTCTATATTTTTTGGAAAGTGGAATAATGAAGGCTACAACTATTATTGTTGAATTTATCCCATTAGTACTGATAGTTTTTGCTCCGGGTATTTTGGGCTGTGTTGTTAGGGGCATATATATTTATAATTGTACAGATTCAGATTAGGAATACATCAAAACATTCCTGATAAAACAACTATATATGGACTCATATAATTTTAGACATGGAGCCCACCTTAGTCCTTATCTAGCCTTCTTACAGATGAGAAAAAACTGAGATATACAAAGATTAAATGACTTTCCAAAGTCAATAGAGCTACCAGTTATTATTGGTAGAGGCAGGATTAGAATTGAAAGTCTCTTGACTCACAATCAGACATTCATCTCTATTAGAGCCCAGTAGCAGTGGGGAAATATTTTTAAAGTATATTTATATTTATATTTATATTTAATATAAAGTAATATATAGCCTTATTACTAATTCTATAACATGTTCTTTTTCAGTATAAAGAGATAGATTAAGAATTATTGTGTAGTTTTCCTGAGACGAAATATTTCATATGTCAGTATTAAAAAATCGTAAGCAGAAATGTCATGGGGAAGAAATATGGCTAAATGATGATAACGAATTTTATGCTCCTAATGAAAAATTGGAATTTTTAAAACATTAGCCAAAAGATGAAATTCAGACTAACCTATGTCAAAATAATGAAATGTAATAGAAAAGTAATCAAGGTATCAATTAGTTCTTGCAGTCCAGCCATATTATGTCAAGAAAGATTTGAATCTTAAAAAACATTTTCACCTGTTAACCTGAGTTAATGGTATCTTTTTTGTTTGTTTGTCTTCAACAGAAATTAAAAAGTAAAATTTTTGAGGTAACAAAAGCCAACTAACTCAAACTTAGGGAAGAACTTTTTTTACTGGGAAAAGAGGAAAAAAATTTAAAAAATAGATGTAGCATTAAGTTTGAAATAGTATTGACTTTGATTTTTTTTCCTAGAATGGCTGTGAATCCTTTCTTAAAATTTACTTTGTTTTTGATTATTTATGATTTCAATGAAATGCATTGAAATTTGTAGCAATTTAAATCTCAAATACCCTTCCTTCCCCTTCCTCCTTTTTTTTTTTTTTCCAGTTATTGGCTGCGTATGGCTGAGGGTATGTCTTTTCCCATTCTTTTTTTTTTTTTTCAATATATGAAGTTTATTGTCAAATCGGTTTCCATACAACACCCAGTGCTCATCCCAAAAGGTGCCCTCCTCAATACCCATCACCCACCCTCCCCTCCCTCCCACCCCCCATCAACCCTCAGTTTGTTCTCAGTTTTTAACAGTCTCTTATGCTTTGGCTCTCTCCCACTCTAACCTCTTTTTTTTTTTTTTTTCTTCCCCTCCCCATGGGTTTCTGTTAAGTTTCTCAGGATCCACATAAGAGTGAAACCATATGGTATCTGTCTTTCTCTGTATGACTTATTTCACTTAGCATAACACTCTCCAGTTCCATCCATGTTGCTACAAAGGGCCATATTTCATTCTTTCTCATTGCCACGTAGTACTCCATTGTGTATATAAACCACAATTTCTTTATCCATTCATCAACCGATGGAATGGGAAAAGATATTTGCAAATGACATATTGGAAAAGGGCTAGTATCCAAAATCTATAAAGAGCTCACCAAACTCCACACCCGAAAAACAAATAATCCAGTGAAGAAATGGGCAGAAAACATGAATAGACACTTCTCTAAAGAAGACATCCAGATGGCCAACAGGCACATGAAAAGATGCTCAATGCCTTTTCCCATTCTATAAGTTAAATGGCCTCTTTCCCTAGAGGTGTGGATTTAAACTAAACTCAGTTACACATTTCATGCAAGGCTCATAGCTGTAATTTATACTCTCCAATTGTATAATTTATGCTCTTTTATTTATTTATTTATTTATTTATTTATTTATACCCAAGTTAGTTAACATATAGTGTAATAATGATTTCAGGAATAGAATTCAGTGATTCATCACTTACATGTAATACCCAGTGCTCATCCCAGCAAGTGTCCTCCTTAATGCCCTTTGCCCATTTAGCCCATCCCCCCCCAACACCCTGCCAGCAACCCTCAGTTTGTTCTCTGTATTTAATAGTCTCTTATGGTTTGTCTCCTTCTCTGTTTTTATATTAGTTTTACTTCCCTTCCCTTATATACATCAGTTTTGTATCTTAAATTCCACATATGAGTGAAATCATATATTTGTCTTTCTCTGACTAATTTATTTCAATTAGCATAATACACTCCAGTTCCATCCACATTGTTGCAAATGGAAAGATTTCATTTTTTTTTGATTGCTGAGTAATGTGTGTGTGTGTGTGTGTGTGTGTGTGTGTGTGTGTGTATGTATGTATATATACCACATCTTCTTTATCCATTCATCAGTCGATTTGGCTCTTCCCATACTTTGGTTATTGTTGATAGTGCTGCTATAAACATTGAGGTGATATAAACATTGAGTGCCTCCTTGAATGAGCACTCGTATATCCTTTGGATAAATACCTAGAAGTGTAATTTCTGGGTTGTAGGGTAGTTCTATTTTTAATTTTTTGAGGTACCTCCATACTATTTTCGAGTGCTTTGCACCAGTTTGCATTCCCACTAGCAGTGCAAAAGGGTTCCCCTTTCTCCGCATCCTCGCCAACATCTGTTGTTGCCTGAGTTCTTCATTTTAGCCAGTCTGACCGGTGTGAAGTAGTATCTCAATGTGGTTTTGATTTGCATTTCCCTGATGATGAGTGATGTTGAGAATTTTTTCATGTCTCTGTTAGCCATCTGGATGTCTTCTTTGGAAAGTGTCTATTCATGTCTTTTGCCCATTTCTTCATTGGATTGTTTGTTTTTTGGGTGTTGAGTTTGATAAGTTCTTTGTAGATTTTGGATACTAACCCTTTGTAGGATATGTCATTTGCAAATATCTTCTCCCATTCTGTCAATTGGCTTTTAGTTTTGTTGATTGTTTTCTTTGCTGTGTAGAAGCTTTTTAAGGTCCCAATAGTTCATTTTTGCTTTTGTTTTCCTTGGCTCTGGAGACATGTGAAGTAAAAAGTGGCTGCAGCAAGGTCAAAGAGGTTGTTGCCTGTTTTCTCCTCTAGGATTTTGATGGCTTCTTGTCTTACATTTAGGTCTTTTATCCATTTGAGTTTACTTTTGTGTATGGTGTAAGAAAATGGTTTAGGTTCATTCTTCTGCATGTCACTGTCCAGTTTTTCCAACACCATTTGCTGAAGAGACTGTCTTTATTCCATTGGATATTCTTTTCTGCTTTGTCAAAGATTAGTTGGCCATACGTTTGTGGGTCCATTTCTGGGTTCTCTATTCTGTTCCATTGATCTGAGTGTCTGTTCTTGTGCCAGTACCATACTGTCTTGATGATTACAATTTTGTAATACAGCTTGAAGTCTGGGATTGTGATGCCTCCAGCTTTGGTTTTCTTTTTCAGGATTGCTTTGGCTATTTGGGGTCTTTTCTGGTTGCTACAAATTTTAGGATTGTTTGTTCTAGCTCTATGAAGAATGCTGGTTATTTTGAAAGGGATTGCATTGAATATGTAGATTGCTTTGGAAAGTATCGACATTTTCACAATATTTGTTCTTCCAATTCATGACGTGGAATGTTTTTCCGTTTTTCTGTGTGTGTCTTCAATTTCTTTCATAAGCTTTCCCATGATTTTCAGTATATAGATTTTTCACCTCTTTGGTTAGGTTTATTCCTAGGTATTTTATGGTTTTTGGTGTGTTCATTTTTATTCTTAAGCACATAATCCAGATATGGGTTTTTCGAAGCTCACCAATATCCTTATAGTCTCTTGCTTTTGCGAACTTGCAATTTTTGCCTAAGTGATTTATTTGACATGCCATCAGACTGCTTCCAGTGGTCATTTATTATGAACATGAGTGGACAATGAGAAAGTCCAATAAAGCATGGCCCTGTGCAGCATGCTCCAGGTGGATAGCGCAGAGGGGGAGGGGCCAAGAGGGGAGGCAGAGGCACAGCCCCAGGCCCCAGTAAGTGTGTGGGGGCTCATCTCTCCAGGTGGCCTCTGGCAGGAATGAAGGCCATGGTAGAGGCAGACTTGACCTGACCCTCGAGGGCCAGGAAGCCATCTTCATTCTGGCAAAAGCCTTGGAGACCATTGTGGTGACCACTGCACAAGATGCCTACTGCTGTGCTTAACAAGGAAAAGAGGAAAACCCTCCAGAGGAGAGATTTGGGTCATGTAATAGAAGCTGTGGATGATTTGCTTTTCTGGAAGGAACCTTGACTGATTGCTGAGTTAGGCAGTTTTGTAAGCCTTTGCCTGCACCCTTCAGCTAGCTCCTCTCCTGCAGGCCTCAGCTTTGAAGAACAGCATATTTGGAATATTGTAATGACATACTTTTCCTGTTCTACTTCACCTAAGCCAAAATAAGCAGAAATCTCACCTGATAGTTTTTCTCTACAAGTTCTTTCACTGCTTGTGTGTTCCATTTCAGGCCAGTAAGCAGGACTGTTTTGTGGGCTAGGTTCTAGATGTTTAATAGAAAAAAAAATGTTTAGGAGGAGAGTAAGTTGCTCTTTATTTTTTGCTTCTAAACTAACCATTGCTGCTAAGCTTCTAAGCTTACCTCCAGCTCTCAGGAGTAAATCCAAGCAGAACACTTCTGGGAAGTGAACTGAGTGTCTTTAGCTGATTTAGATTGTGGAGCATGGAATGGAGTGCAGAAATTTACTCAGTAGGTTGTTAGGAAAATCTAAGTCCAGATCGAAGTCTGGGCTGGCTCAGAAAAGGAAAATATGAAAAGGAAATATGTTGTAAAGTCCTCCACCTGGACCTGTGTCATGAGTCACATTGTTCTGATCTTAGCTAACTGCTTTCTCCTTCCAGTGTAGCTCCCACCCTGGGAATCTCTCTTTATCATCCTTCTTGAGAGTTCCTTCAATTTTCTCCTGTTCCCTGCATCCAATATTTTTCTGAGGTTTGAGCTTAGCTCCACCATTGCCATTATTCTTTTACATGTCAATAATCATTTAAGTTAATCAGCAGACAATTTTTAAATTGTTTTTATTCCTACTTGAATCATCATCTTTCCACTTGGGACTATTTTCCTTTTGCCTGAAGAATTAGAATTCTTTTGATGCATGTCTGCTAGTGGTGAACTCTCTTGGTTTTCTTCTTATTTTAAACATGTCTCTTTTACCTTTATTCTACATTGAGGAATCACCAATAATTAAAAAAAAAACAACAACAAACTTTTTTCGGAGCACCTGGGTGGCTCAGTCAGTTAAGCATCTGACTTCGGCTAAGGTCATGATCTCACAGTCTGTGAGTTCAAGCCCCTCATTGGGCTCTCTGCTGTCAGCATAGAGCCTAATTTGGATCCTCCTCTGTCCCGTCTCCCTCTGCCCCTTTCCCACTCACACACATACACTCTCTCTCTAAAAAATTAATAAACAAAAAAACCCCACTTTTTTTTCATGTGAACATTTATTGACCATCACCTGACTTTCTTTTAACATTATTTTTTTGAAATTATTGGCTTCTGTATGACTGATTTTTACTTGTTTTTTGTTTGGTGTGTGTGTGTGTGTGTGTGTGTGTGTGCCACATTCAGTCATCTGGCTGCACCAACATGGGAACTTTAGCATCTTTTCAATATTCTCACCCTCATTCTCCCCTCTTCACTGGCTTTCCCTGTTCCATATGAAGGGTTTGCCTCCTGATCTATATACTTTCTTGTCCTTTTCTCCCTCTTGCCTTTTGACCTCATTTCGCTTTGTTTTCACTCTTTAGAGATCTTGTTTGTCCCTTTGGATCAGATTTGGCACAGTTTCTTGGGTAGGCTCTTGATACTCCCCTTGATTCTCCCCAAATTCCCTTCTAGCTGGGCTGCATCTAGCCCCTGTGGATAAATCTCTCCGAGCTAGACTTGGATCCTGGAAATTCTGACTTCAGTGTAGTTTCTATGAGTATAACTTTCTGGTGGGCTGGTTCAAAACATTCAGGTTCTGGTGATGACACACCAGAGAATAGAGAAAGGGACAGAGAGGATCTTGGGGTAGATGGGGGAAATGCTCTCACAATTTATCAAGGTAGAAATTTAAACATTACTTAGAACAAATCAAATGAAACTCCCAACACGTACATACATGAACATACCTTGTTTAAATAGGTATGAATTTTATCTGGAGTATTTAAGCTATTTTTCTATATTAGGGATTTAGGGCAATGTCTTATGATTTTTTAAGTCTCACTAAAAAAGAATAAAATATCTTTCTCAGAATATAGACATGATTATGCTTTGTAAATTTATTGATTCATTGGAGCTAGAAGGTGAGTTGGTAAAAGGAAAGAAGTGTCATCACATAATTTTCAAATTATTGCATAGGAGAAAAATTTAGTTTAAAACATATATTGTTAGAGTACCGTTAGAATAGTCTATTTTATAGATTTATTTGACTGATTGCTTTAACATAAAAGCCAATTTCTTTCTGAGAAAAGCATGCTATCCAGAAAGCAACCTTTATAACAGTTTGTGAAGAAAATAAAGTGGCAATTCAATTTGTGGCTCTGATTTTCAGTGTGTTTGAAGGAATTACTTTATTGCCTGGGATCTTACTTTTCCCAGCTGTGAAGTAGGAAGACTAATTGTTGCAAAGTATTATGAGAACCTTAAATAGAAGATAAATATGAAGGTGCAAAGAATAACCAGACATTTTACTACATTTGTGTTAATCTGATTTAGGAATTTCTGCTCTTTTTCCAGTTTCACAGAGGAAACACCATCTGCATATTTCATCCTGTTGTGATAAATTATAAGAAGGGATGTGGAAGTCAGCTCTGAATTTCCTTTTCTTTTGGTGTGTGTAAACCAGTCTTTAATGTTATTGCCCTGTTGTTTTGCGGTTTCCTTTCCTCTACGTCAACTGCATTCGTGTAAAGAGCTTTCTCCAAGATTAAACATTTGCCTTATTGGCAGCATTTCTGAATTTTCATCTGCCAAACTCTTCACACACAGACTACGTAAAGCCAATTTATTTTCCAAGTGAAAACCTAATGATGTTCTCTACCACCTCATCACTGTCAGGACCTTGACAGAGAAATTGGGCAACTAATGTAAAGCAGTATTGAATATGGAGATGAAATTGTGATATGGAGAGTGAGACAGAAGAGTATGGAAGTAAAGTCTTTCTATTAAACAGAACTCTTTTTTATCTAATAGTCTGATTCAACAGAAAAATGGTGACAGTGATTATAAGACAGAGATGTGAAAGTCAGGCAAGCTGAGGATAGTGGGTGTGTCTAGGGTGTTCTTTTAGTCCAGAAAGCTGTTCCACTTGTGGAAACTGGAGATGGTCTGTGAATTTGTGAGGTTAGTACTGCAGCTGGGAGGCTGAATCTGTGGGCTTGGTGGTATGTGCAGAATGCTTTTGATCAGTTTCCCCACTTGGGGTTGAGGAAGGGGGCATAAAAAGAATATGATTGAAATAAGCTGAAAGTAGAAGTTGAGTTCTGGGGAATAAATCTTAAGCTTGAACTTAGATGCTAGACAATTTTCCTGTTGAAATCTTTTGCTGCAGCAAAAGTTAGATTTTTTTGAAAATTTCAATATATGAAAAGCACACGAAATATTTTAGTACCTCCATAAGCATTTGCAAATCTCCTATGATTCTCTTCCCTATAACATCTCCAGGAATCTCTCACTAGCTCTGCCATTTAGGGAATATAATATGGAAATAAGCATGATGACGGTCTTAATGACCTTACTGTATCCTTGACAACCAAGAGACTTTGGTCAAAAATGGCTTTGAGAAAGCAAGGATTGGAAACCTCACTTTTTCTTTTGAAAAAACTTTGGTAAGAGCCTATTTACGAAGTTTACTGTTTTTATTTCCCTTTCCCTCATGAGTTCAAGGACTCCACAAACATTTTCCCTCATAACATACCCAGGCAATAATACAGCCTAATGCCAAGAGTATCCTCAGAGGTGTAGATCTTTATTTCATGGGTAGATCACTAGCCCAAGGTCACTTGGGATGTTGGAGGAGAGGCCAGGATCAAGCCACAGCCCAGATTTCAAGTCCTGTGCAAATAACTGTCAGCAGCTCTCCTAAAACACGTGGACAGCTGATGCAAGCTATTACAGGAAAGAAACAAGAGAGCAGTAATATAGCCAGGTAGTTGTATTTGTGCAGAGTGCTCAAGAGGTTATTTTGTTGGACTCTGGAGACCTGAATTCTTGAACTAGTTGTGCTGGTGCCGGACGAGTCACTGTGGCTCACTTTACTTGTTCAAAATTGAGCTGGGTGATGCTTGATCTGTCCCTCAAAATAGAGAATTCAAGGAGATGCTGTGAAAAGTGAAGTGTAATATTTGGCATTGACACCATATGAAACAAGGGCAATGTAGCAAATGATCTCTTCAAAGGAAATTTGCCTTTAGTAGGCACTCAGTAAGCTTTGTCCAGGAAATAAGGAATTGCAGAATGTTGGAGCAGGAGGAGACCTCAGGGAAGCAAGGTCCAGGTAGGTTAAGTGACTTAACTAGTTTTCATGACTTGTTCATGGCACAGGCCCCTTGTCCTGTCCACATGTCCCTGACTCCTACTCTATTGCTCTTTCTGATATACCGCATTGCCTCTCTTAGGCACCATGCTGCTGGCTTATATTCTAGATACAGAATTAAACAACACTGAATTCTAGCTACAAGCAATATTTTAAAAAATGTTTTAAAGTACCACTGTGAGCTATTTTAAATTTCTTACCTTTTTTTTTTCCTATAGCTCTGCCCTCAGTGAACTACTTTAAAAACAGGCATGAGGAAAAAAAAAACATTTACTGTAAATTAATTATTATTTCCATTTCAAAAAGTTGTGAAATGTTTCTAGAACTCCCCAAGGTTGACCCAAGTTGGTTTCTAAGAATATTTTCCTATAATTATAAACATGTAATTAACTATAAGAGTGGTTGGGACGATAAAGATTATTTCAAACTTTTTCTTTCTATTTTTTTTCCTAATTAAAAATAATGAAGGGCACAAAATTCCATTCAACAATACAATGTATATTATTTAAAAATATTGATGTGACCTAAGATATTAGCAGGAGTAGAAAATATAATCTTGTAAATGCAATCAATTCACATTTATCAGAGTTAGGACTACATAATTTTTATCTAATTTTTAATACTTCATGAATTATAGACAGAGGATTTGGAGAGGAATCAAGGAAAAGTTTCATACCAATTTCTGACCAAACTAGAAGCAAAATATAATTGAAGCTTTCAGGTATGTTCATTTTAAATTAATCTCTCTCTAGTTACAAGAGTCAGATGCAAATTTATATTAAACCTCCCTTAGCTCAATTTATCATATGCCAGTTTTGATTCTTGATCATGAGGTGATTTTAAACACAGTAGTAATGGACTCCTTAGTCCTCTTCAAACTATACTCAAGCGGTTGTTTTGTGTTTGATGTTAATATCATGTAACACTGAGGAATTAGGAGAACAAGCAATATAAAAAGGAAGAAAGTATTTACTTTAGTTGAAAGGGTGCCATGACCTATATACACCATAAACAGTTATATCTTATACATTCAAATACACTTGGGTTTCTTTTGTTGCCAACTAGAAATAATAAAAAATCTTGACTTCCTAAGAAATTTGTTGAGAGAGAGTAAGAGAGAGAGACAGAGACAGAGAGATAGGGTGGGAGGGAGAAGGAGGGACTAATTGAAGTCAGAAGAAAAAAAAAAGCCAAGCTACAAACATTGGAATTTCTTTGTTTAAAGTTATGAGGGAAAACATGCAATAAGACATTTATAACCACCACGACATTGTTGAAAGTATTGCTTCTTGGATGGATCTGACTCAGTCATGAAGTGAGTTCAGCAGGACAACTCCCTTTTTGGTGTGGCAAGAACAGAAGGAAAAACAAGCCAGTGTTCACACAGGCACTTCAAAAATGAAGATCATACCATAGCGGCATTTATTTAAGAGTTTATATATTCTAAAGCCTTTAAAAAACAAGTTGAATCTACTAGTGTTCTGTCTGTGCTGTTATTGAACCCCACAATTTGAGAGCTCATTTGGCAACACATGGGCTTCTAAGGCCCTATATTGCCAAGGTGAGCACTGTCAAGGGGCATTTCTTCATCTTTGCACGTGGCTTTCACTTTTACCTGGAAAACCATGGCTAGCCTATAGCACAGTCAGCAGCTGTGGCAGAGGGTGTCTGAATGGTCACCATCTACTATCACCTATTGACCAAGGCACTTGGAATCTTTAGGAATGTCGAAATGATGGTGAAGGTGAATATTAGTAACACCTCTGAAACATTTCCATAATTTTCTTGTAGCTGATAGAGCCAGATTCCAAAGAGAGTAGACATAAATTAGCAGTAAAATGGGAGGAGATAATGCCCTGGGTTAAATAAAGTCCTAAAGGGTCCATTTCCAGATAGAGGGTTTTATATGCCACTAGGGGGTTCTTTGGTGTTCTTTTGAAAAATAGCTTTCATACTCAGTGTTTGAGGCACTTGTTCCTGAGCCTATTGAAATCAGTTTTGAAGTCTTCTCATTCTCTGTGTTCGGTAGCAAGCTCTCTGGTCTTTGGTTGAGGACTGAGACAACAATGAAATGGGATTGATTGTGGCATCCAGAGCTTGAATAAGAAATAAAGTCAGAGCAAGTGTTGCCAGAGCTGAGCATGCAATTGCAGAAGATTGACAGGGAGTCAGTTCTGAGGATACACCAAGATCCTATCACAAACGTGGTTTGCATACTTGGAAGATAAAGCAAGAACCAGTGATACAAGATAGGTAAGCAAATCTAGAGAAAAGAGTAAACACTACAATTGCTTCTGGAAGTGAGGTCCACCAATTGATAGCAGACACTATCATATATTAAGTTGCTTTCGTTAGATTCCTTAGCAGAAAGAGTTAAAGGAGCTAGAAACTGGACCACCAAGGGTTTCTTGTTGTTCATTCTGGTTTTGATGACCTCTAAAAGGTATACTTAGCATCACAAGCCTCTATGATACAGACATTTCCTCCATGTGTGTGGAATAAGTATGTCATAGTTTGGGTTCCTTGGAAACGGACTCTGAAACTCTGAGATTTAGGTACGGTAGGTGTGTTGGGAAGTGCCCTTGGCAGCAACACACTTGAGAGATAAGGAAAGCAGGATTAGGCAGAGATGCTGAATTATGCTTTTGCAATAAAAGCCTTGGCTCCTTCTACTGGGAGTTCTGCAGCTGGAATAGTTCTTAAGGAGTTATTCCAAATTGGAATACTACAAATCAGTCACATGATGCACACAAAAGAATTGTTATATCCCTACTGTGTAGATTGAAAACCAAAAACAAAAAGCAAACTCAGAGTGGTAAAATAAGTGCCAAAAGTCACATCAATTCTAAATGGAATGGCTGGAGGCTATTCTTGCTGTGGCTGGCCGCTAGGCTCATGGTCACAGCCAGGTAATATCTAACCTCTGGCAGAAGGATCCAGAATATGGTTTCCCATTGAACACTGACCTAAGAAGTAAACTAAATATGCCTCTGAGGTGTTTTAAAATTATTGATGGGTGACCTTTTTTTTTTATAGTCACACCTGGGTGACTCAGTTGGTTAAGCATCCGACTCTTGATTTTGGTTCAGGTCATGATCTCACAGTTTGTGAGATCAAGCCCCAAGTCGGGCACTACGCTGACAGCACAGAGCATGCTTGGGATTTCCTGTCATCCTTTTTCTCTCTGTCCCTCCCCCACTCATGTTCTCTCTCTCTCTCTCTCTCTCAAAATAAATAAATATATATTAAAAAATATTGATGTGCATATCTTTTGGTTTCTATAATACAGATAATAACACATAAATTTTTCTTTTGTACTTATAGCTTAATGGTAACTTCGGATAAGGCTCTTCTTAGGTCTTATGTTAGCTAGTGTTTCCTTAAAAACAGACCAGAAAACCATCTGAATGTACTATGTTCTTTTATATAATGTATATCAAAATAATAAACATTGTAGAACTTTTGTAGTTTAGTTTTCCATCTACTCCACATAGGAATTTGTGGATTTGAGTTACTGTGGCCATAGCATAAATGTGGAATCTGTGGTTCTGAGAGGTTGTGAGATTTGCCTGAGGTTACACAGTCTCTGTGGGTGATCCAGACCTCCTGCACCCCTTTCTGGGATCCGCATTTCCCATGGGCTTCTTATACATTGCCTCACCTTAAGGAACATTCCACCATGGCTCCATATCTAGGAAGTAAATGTGTTGTACCATATGAGTCAATGGAAGAACCCGGGCCAGTATGTTTTAGCATGAGGGGAGCAGCCAAACCACTGCAGAGAGGTATTGGAAGAATTCCCATGAGCTCCTAAGAAAAATAATTGCTCTGGAAAGGGATTAAGAGTTCCAATGGAACTCATTATCTATTTTCTTTGGATAAACTCTCTGTTATCAGTCAATGTGACCTGGGCTTGGGTACCATATTAGAACCAGTAACTGAAAATATTGATCCTACAACTTGTGAGAAGCATGAAGCAGGCATGAGTTTATCTCAGCACTTCCATAAATGGTAACTCTTACTCTAGTTATTTGAAGATTTGTTGATTATTATTACTTGAAAAGGATCCAGATAAAACAACATTTGCTTGGATTCTTGGGTCAACTATTTCACTTCTAGTGGCAGA
The DNA here is from genome assembly GCF_023721935.1 of Panthera uncia. Lineage (NCBI taxonomy): Eukaryota > Metazoa > Chordata > Mammalia > Carnivora > Felidae > Panthera > Panthera uncia. The sequence goes on along the minus strand of NW_026057580.1, from coordinate 82,109,290 downwards.
AAATATACAACATAAAACGATTATGTCTATTTTTCTTACCTTTCCTTTCCTTTTTAGTCACTTGGCCTAAGTGAGGTCCTGGAAAATATTCTCCACATGCTCAAGTGTGGGGGAAATGTGTGTGTATATGTCAGGGAGAGGGGAGAGGGAGCGGGGAGAGATCTGGGGGAGAGAAAGGGACAGAGAGAGCACAAGCCACATCTGAATGTATTATAACAGTAAGCGTGGCTTGTTCAATAGACCAACCAAACCTATTGGGAACAGCTTTGAGACTGGCTAAGGTTTGGTTTGGGCAGCTTAATAAGTGTTACCTTAGCGATGTGTGTATCACATAGTGAGTGTTAGGTAATGAATCCTTGGTACCTAAGCTGAAGTTGGACACTCAACCAACTGAGCCACCCAGGCCCCAAATGTAATCATTTTAAAGAGAATTACTAGGTCTTGTGCCTTGTGGGCCACAGAAAAATTTCAGGGCCAAATCAAATAATTGTTTTGTAGGTGGTAGTACAAAATTACTGTTATTTATTTACAAAATTTTTTTAATGTTTATTTTTGAGAGAGAGCGTGTGCAAGTAGAGGAAGGGAGGAGAGAGAGGGAGACACAGAATCCAAAGCAGGCTCCAAGCTGTCAGCCCAGAGCCCAATGTGGGGCTTGAACTCACGAAGATCATGACCTGAGCCGAAGTCAGACGCTTAGCCAACTGAGCCACCAAGGTGCCCCAGTACCAAAGTTACTTTTAAATGTCCATAAACTGGTTTGAACAATTGCACCTAGGAATTTATACAAAATAAGTAATTCAGAATATGTGCAAGCAACTGCAAGAATTATTTTTGGAACTTGTTCTTATTAGTTAAAAATTGGAATAAAGTGTTAAAATCAGGAAGTTGTTAGATTAGTGTAAATTCATATAACAGAATCACATTTAGCCATTAAATATGTTGGGATATATAAATATATAATACATGTAAATACAGATTTACATATAAATCTGTAAAACCCATCTGAAACATTTAAAACATTTAAAACCCATAGAAAAATTGAAAGAATAGTATAGTGCAATGAATGTCTGCTAACAACTTGCTATACCTTCTTTTTCTCTCTCCCTATCCTAACACTTCACAGAGTAGGCTATCAATATTATGACATTTCACTTTTTAATACTTTATTCAGCATGCTTCTCCCAAGAGTGAGAGTATTCTTTTTCATAACACCATTACCACACCTAAGAAAATCATCACTAATTCAATAACATCATTTGCAAACTTAAATTGTCCTAAAAAATTCTTTATTATTCTTTTTTTTCTGATCCAAATTCCAATGGAGTTTCATTCATGGAATTGGCTATTATATATTTTTAGTTCCCCTCAATCTTGAACACCGTTCCTTCTCTTTCCATGCCATCAAATCCTTTGAAAAGTCCAGACCAGCCTTCTTTTTTTTTTTTTTTTTTTTTTTTAAATTTACATCCAAATTAGTTAGCATATAGTGAAACAATGATTTCAGGAGTAGATTCCTTAATGCCCCTTACCCATTTTGCCCATTCCCCCTCCCACAACTTTCAGTTTGTTCTCCATATTTGAGTCTCTTCTGTTTTGTCCCCCTCCCTGTTTTTATATTATTTTTGTTTCCCTTCCCTTATGTTCATCTGTTTTGTCTCTTAAAGTCCTCATATGAGTGAAGTCATATGATTTTTGTCTTTCTCTGACTGACTAATTTCACTTAGCATAATACCCTCCAATTCCATCCACGTAGTTGCAAATGGCAAGATTTCATTATTTTTGATTGCCGGTAATGCTCCATTGTATATATATACCACATCTTCTTTATCCATTCATCCATCAATGGACATTTTCAAGGAGAAAGCAGGCAAAAACCTCTTTGATCTTGCCTGCAGCAACTTCTTACTCAACACGTCTCTGGAGACAAGGGAAACAAAAGCAAAAATGAACTACTGGGACCTCATCAAAATAATGTTTCTGCACAGTGAAGGAAACAACCAGACCAGCCTTCTTACAGCATGCCCTACATTCTGGATTAATCTATTTTTTTCAGGATTAAATTCAGGTTAAACATTTCAGGCAAGAACACTTTATAGGTGAAGTGCATACCTCCCACTACATTGTATCATAAGGCATAAGACATCAGGTAATCACATTATTGGAAAAGCCAAACTTGACTGGGAAATGCCTTTATTTTAAAAGCACGTTTTTCCCCTTATAACTGAAGTGGGCTCATATTTTGTTTTTTGTTTTTTTTTAATTTTTTTTTTTAACGTTTATTTATTTTTGAGACAGAGAGAGACAGAGCATGAACAGGGGAGGGGCAGAGAGAGAGCGAGACACAGAATCGGAAGCAGGCTCCAGGCTCTGAGCCACCAGCCCAGAGCCCAACGTGGGGCTCGAACTCACGTACCACGAGATCGTGACCTGAGCCGAAGTCGAACGCTCAACCGACTGAGCCACCCAGGCGCCCCAGTGGGCTCATATTTTGAAGAGTAGATGTATGTTTATCAAAATGGAAAGATGTTTATGCTCTATAAAGTATAAATAGAAAATTATGAACTGTAAAGGATCTTAAATTTGTCAAAAAGATTTTACACATACACACAAAGCATCCAGAAGGATCTGTATCTCAAAGGCATAAGGACATATATCCCAAGACACTGGCAGTGGTTATGTCAAAGTCATATGACTATAGGTGATTTTTATTTTTCTATTTTTTATTTGATTATTTTTCTTTTTTATTTGGTTATTTTAAATAATGACTACATATAACCCATATAATTTTAAAAGTTAATAAAGTGGATTGAATGCAACTAATGTTTCATAGTCTATTTTAAATAGGTAAACGTAGTATATTTGTTCCCCTTTTACTCCTCCCTGCTTTGGTGACACTAATGTTAAATATGTTATTTGCATAGTTAGAGCTATTTTTATTATTATACTGGATCCTACTGAGCATATTTCTCTAGAAGGGAACAATTCAAGGACAGAATTCTCACACTTCTCTCCAGAATTTCAACATGTATATTTTGATCAGTACTGTGTTTTTAATGTGCACAGTATGCTTTATTTTATAATTTAAAATAAAATCATTGCAGAATTTAAAGCACTTGTTTATTTCTTGCTCCAAGATAGCATTGAGAATGCTGTGATTCTGGGCAGTGTTTATACATTCTTTCCCCTAAAAGTGATATATATGGTTGTGGTCTAAGGTCACTTAACCTCCCCACAGATGTCCTCTGTCTATTTCAGTAAAGGAAGTAACTTTATTCAGCGTGGTCACAGGGATCTGGTGAGTCAAGGAGAGGGGAACCTAGGCTCATCTTGTCTGCTGACTCATAAGTCTCTACACCAGGTGGTAGGGCCACCAAAGACCAGAGGCTTAGGTCTTTGGGGCAAGGCTCCGAAACTGTCTTGGCTAAATGACAGAGTTGAAGACGGCCAGATCACAGCGTCCTGCCGCCTTTGTTATGGATACGCAGCCTGTTGTTGCTGGGAGCAAAGGCTGCCACTGGCTTTGCATGGAAGCTGACCAGGCAAGAGGCAATGATGTTGGGTTCGTTCCTTGGGGAAATCTTCATTTCATCCCTGGGAAGGCAGACAAGCTGGTGCAAAAGGAAACCCACACCTAGTAACTGATACACAGCAATGACGTCCCTGTGGAGCGATCTCCAGAACAGGGCTAGATGGAATTCTGCATTCCATTAACTGTAAGCAGGATGTGAGGGATTAAAAGGGAGTTGGAGTGGGCAGCACAAGGCTAAAAATTATCTACTAGAGTCACTGATAATATTCCTCTGAAAACAAAAAGAACACCCTTTGCAAGAGTAAATCCTCTGGAATAGTATTTCTGGGGAATATAATAAGACTGGCTCCAAGCAAAACTGGTGAGTGGGTAGTGTGATTTTATAGGGCACTAATTCTATTTCAATGCCCATCTCCACCAAACCTGACACCCCATTTTTTCTTACTGCTATATTCCTTTCCATTGAAGATTCTGCTCTCTGTTCTACATATTTGAATTCAAGGGGTAAACACACTTTGATAAATCATGGTGGAGCTGAACTGGGCTCAAATTTCAATTCCATTACACTCTGGTTATATGAACATGGCAGACATCTCAACTTTTCTGATCCTCAGTTTTATCATCTGTATGTGGGAGTCATAATCCAATATTTTTTTAAGAGAGGGGAAGGGAGGGGCAGAGGGAGTGGGAGAGAAAAGCTTAAGCAGTCTCCACACCCAGCTCAGAGTCCGACTTGGGGCTCCATCCCATGACTATGAGATCATGACCTGAGCCGAAATCAAGAGTAAGACATTCCACCAACTGAGCTACCCAGTCATCTCTCATAATCCAATATTTAACATAGGTCTTAGTACATAGTCAGAGAAGGAAAGAGGATGGGCATTGACACTTGTTGGGCATCTCTTATGTGCCAGAATCTGGGCTGGGCTAACTTGTGTAACAAAAGTCTCACTTTGAGCTCAGAATCCATCTGGAGTCTATAATGTCTAGGCATGTTTGGTGACCTGGCAAAATGGACCTTCCCAAAGATTGAGGGAACTGAGAAGCATCCTGGATGAGAACTTATCATACATACAGGGAAAAACAAGCTCTACAGACAACTTGGTTCTATGATACATTATTAGCAGGGAGGAGTTTCTAAGCAAAACATAGGGTTTGTCACTTATATATTGATATTCAAATCCAGGCTTCTCATGGGTTTACATCTGAAGTTATGAATTAGTGGAGCTACATGTAAAAAACAGGAAAGATCTTTTAAAAGAAAACTGTGTAAGAAACTGAGGGACAAAAAGCACTGCTTTCACATCTTTGTGGAGAAATGTGACACTAATGGTGAAAAGTGTGGGTAGTTGATATCCAAGACGGCTACATGGATCCCTTCCATTTCTGTATGTGAATTCTCCTGTTAAGAGGTGGAATTTGTTCTCACATCCCCTTGATACTGGACTGGCATTAGTAACTTAATAGAATATGGCACAAGTGATATTCAGGAATTTCTGAGTCTTGGTCATACGAAGCCTTGAGATGACATTTGGGTCATCGGGAATGATCTTTCTTGTAACTCTAAGCTCCTCTATAAGAAGCACCTCTCAAGACCATCATTCGTGAAAAGTCCAAGCCACATGAAGAGGCCCTGGAGACACCATGTGGAGAGAGACCAAGGAGAACTGAGGCAGCGGACGTTTGAGTGAAGTATCATCATAGGAATCTTCATTCCCAGTTATCCCTATGAGAATGCCATGGGGATCAGAGATGAGCCACCTAGTCACCCTCTTCCCACAAAACTATAAGCATGCATAATTGTTCTTTTAAGTAACTGAGTGGCTTTAAAAGGAAGAGAAGACTGTGTGTGTGTGTGTGTGCGTGTGCTTCACGTGTTCTAGAAAACAAATTTGAAATCTATTTCCATAAAATAAATGAAGTTTTAAAAGCTCCTTCCGTGAAATATTGTGGAAAAATTATGGGTGAGAATGAGGGGATTATTAGGTTGGACTATAATGGGAGAGGACAAGTGGACTACTGGTTAGCCAGCTATGAACATTTTGACCATGACCTTTGGTTATATTTGGGGTTTCATGGGAAACAATTTCAAATTAAGATGTGGAGCAGGTGATATCTTGAGAGGCTTATGGATAAGATTTTGTGAACCCCCTTAGTTAGAGTTCAAATCAAGGAGGCTTTGAGAGAATGTAACTCCTTCACATTCAGAATTGGCTCTGGCATTCCAAGTTATATTGGAATGGGGTTGTATTGATGTGGGTTCAATATATGGATGCAAGGGGGCTCTGGAGCAATAGAAAACTCTTTATAAGCCTATGGCTTACTTTATTTGTTCAGAATAAGAGCTTCTTTACTACGTAGGAGACCCAGCTGAACGGGAGGTCTCCTTATAAGGGAGTTAAAATGAAAAATAAAAACCATATGAAAATGACTGAGTATAAAGAAAGACATCAGGTCCTTTTGGCCAAAAACTATGTCCCTGTGAAGAAGACCCAGGATACCACCTTAGCCATGCTGTGGCCAAGGGACTAGACCTAGACCTGCAAGGCCAAAACCCCTCTGTTATGTGTTAGAGCTCACTTATTGACAGTGCTCGCCTTTCTCTGCCCTGGGAGAGCTGTGGTCCTGTAGTTCAGGAGAGGCACTCTTGGCAAACTGCACTCCTGTTTAAGGACTGAAGGACTCACCAAGTGATAATTCAGCTGCAGTGCTGGAAGTACAAGGGAGTCAATGTGTTGAGTGTCGGCAGATAGAGCGATACATTTATTCCAGGGGTTATGCAGAGGTTATCATGGTTCTACTATATTACAAGTTTACGTCAGGTACTTTTCCAAGGAGACTTTCTCTTGCTAGCTGGTTTAAGTGTGGAGATACACAAGTTCTGAAGCAGGAGACCTTTTGGCAGTAGGTGGATACAAGGAGGTATTTACCGCATTTCTTACATTTGACCATGCCTTACCCTTGGGCATTGTATATGTTTAAATCACTCTCTTCTTATTAGCCATGAAAATAATCACTGTTCATTGGAGAGTTGTTGTGTCCTCTTTTTCTATGATTTTCGTTTTTTAAAATTGCTTTTCACTAACTTAAAAACAATGTGTTTTTAAGGCTCCACATTGTCTGCCCACTTGTGAGTGGGGTCTTGGGTCAGGTCACTCAGATTCTCACAGGATTCATTACTCACCTACATTGTGGTCTGCAATGTACACCATACGCCAATTGGAGGTAACTATATAGCAGGCTTTTGTCTGCAATGAAGGAGCAGGAAATCAAAGGTAACAACTACTTCCTGACAAGTTCAGCTCTCTCTGTTTCATTGAGTAGATGTTCATTTGATTACTTAAACATAGAGGGGAAAAACAAGTCCCAACCTCTGTGGGCAAGCATCAGCTAAGGCGCCATATGAACCCTTGTGGGGCCACATGTCAAGCCTTGTTTTCACCCAAGTTCATTGAAGTGTAAGAGAAACTTTCTATAGGAAATTAGTAATTGAATATGCTTATTGTAAGAACATGCAGGGGGTTTTGTTAACAATCACTGCACAAAATGGCAGGGGCAGGGAGAGAAGTCCAAACTGGATATCCCCTTATGCTTAATGTCCTTGAGATCAGAATGAGACCCAGGGCAAGCCTGATCACACCTCTTACGCTATTGCTTGAATAGAAGATTTTGCATCTACCTGGATGAGAGGCATGGCTGGTCAGGTCTGCACAGCCTGACGTACAGTGAAAAGGCAGTAGACGTTCTGCTCTCATACTTCTATAGAAAAGCAGGTAAGATATCTGCATTTGGACATAGTGAGACCAAGGCTTTGTATAACAGGGAGACAGATAACTTTGTGGACATGCCAATGATGTCTGGCTCAGGCAGAAGATAGTTATAGAAAACAAAATACCCACATTTACATATACTTTGCAGAGAAAATCAAAGAGCTGGGTGTCACATGAATGTTACCGTTGGTTTACGTGTAGAACTTTGCCAGAACTTTGAGGTTACTTCTGCAAAAATTCAAGTAAAGAAAATAAGAAACCAGTAATGCAGGAGAGATACATGAGACAGCACGAGAGATCTGAATTAACTGGCACAGTGTGTGCTAGGTGAAGGTCTATACTCCAACTTTTTAAAAACTGACATCCTTTATTCTGGCATGTTCCAAACAAATTTAAGGAAGGACAAAAATTATTCTTTGGAAGAGAAGGTGTGGAAGGAGATGGAAGACAAAGAAGAATGAAAAGGAAATGGGAAGCCACACTGAAAGCTCCTTCCTGTGCAAGACTTAGAAATAGAAGAAATATAGGAATTATACAAAAATCCAGCTACCCATTCATCCTTCTTTACATCTGTTCATGTAGGGAAGAGACTAAGAGAGACTAAGGCTTGCTGCCCCACACCAACCTTTGAAAGTAGTTTAGGTATTTTAATGCTTCCCAGATGGTTGCTTTAAAAAATTTTACATGGTGGGGGTGCCTGGGTGGTTCAGTCAGTTAAACATCCAACTCTTGGTTTCAGCTCAGGTCATGATCTCATGGTTTGTGAGATTGAACCCTGCATTGGGCTCTGTGCTGACGGCGTGGAGACTGCTTGGGATTCTCTTTCTCTCCTTCTCTCTCTGCCCCTTCCCTACTTGTTCTCTCTCTCTCTTCCTCAAAATAAATAAATAAGCTTTAAAAAAAGAATTAAAAAATTCAACATGGTACCTTTAAAATATAGCATTTTGGTTGTTAGGGGTGGGATGGAGGAAGCAGGGCTTTTGGTCTAAGAGCCAATGTCTAAAACTAACAACGCCTTTGTTGTTGTGAGGCTATGAGGAGAAACTAGGAGTCAGGGGGTGAAAGGACACAGCTTTCCATCTCCTTTAATGCTTGGACTGGGGACGCATTTGGTAAAGCCCACTGGGGAAACGTATCTCCGTCAATGTTGTATGGATGAATAGAGAGCTTTTGTCTCAGGATGTCAGTCTAGCACCTTCCATCAGAATTAAGTTCACTCAAAAATTTAAAGCACTCCACCCCCTACAACCTTCCCTACATCCCTGAAGGATTATATTACTGTAATCAAAGTAACTCCAGATAGAAAAGGGCTTGCAGGTTATCCGGTTCATCCTCTGTTAGTGCAGAGTTTCTTCCTTCAGTGTGGCCGTTGCTGTTTTGCTCTGTCTGGTTTCCAGTGTCCTGAGTGAGGGAGCTTCCCGCCCTTCCCTGGGGAGGGCATTCTCTAATCCAACAGTTCTCACCGCCAGGAAGTCTTCTCTGATACTCATCTTAAGTTTTCCTTCTTCAGCTGTATCCCATTACCACCAGGCCCTGCCTTTGTACCAAGCCTCCATCTTGGTGGCTGCATGCTGCTTCCCACTTTCATGACTACCCCTATTAAAACCATTTCCATGTTGTTCACTCTCCTTTATACATCCGATTCTCAGTTCTGGAGACTGAGAAGTCACTTTCTGGGATGTGCTCCACGCAGATTTTATTTTCACCCTTCCTCATATGTGAGCACAGAAGTCTAATTTTCCTAAGAAGGTGAGGTGCTTAAAAAATTAGTTTTTGTAACGTTAGACATTCTTATTTTACCCCCAAACTAATTATTGAGCTCTTGTGTTTCTTCAAGAGGCTTAACCTTCACAGGTCAACTTTGTGATATACTTGAGAGATTCAAGTGTAATCTTGAATCTCATTCATAAATGGGAGGAAGGTAAATTTAGTAAGAAAGATATATGCTCTTAAACAACAAGATGAAAAGTCAACTTTAGGGGACGATTCTGCAGAATCATTAATTAGGTTGTGTGTTATCAGGGATCTGGAAGTAGATGTCCTTTCTGTCATTAGCAGGATGGACTCAGGACTATTTGGTGCATCTCACAGTCTAGGTGGTTGCATGTCGATGACACCCTGAGCTCAGAGCAACCAAGGACAGCTCCAGATTTCCAAGTGTTCCCAGGTTATCTCAGGTGGACCCTCTAATTGGAGTGGTCCTGTACACTACATTTGATGTGGGAAAAAAATCTCCTTTTATGGAGAGAGAATTCTAGAAGACATGGCAATTCTGACAACATTCTTATTAAAAGTCTAGACTCTGGAGGCTGACTGGAGTGTTCAAATCCTGGCTCTGTTATTTCTGTGTGAACTTGGGCAACACTGAATCTCTCTTATACTCAGTTTTCAGATCTGTAAAAGGGACTATTAGTCATAGATTATCTCATAAGATTTTGGTGAGAATTGAGGTAATGCTCATAAATTACAGTACAGTATTTGGCACATAATAGACACCCATAATGTGCCCTAAATTTACCTACAACTTCTTCCTGAAAGTTGAAAAAGGCTTTGCCAAATTTATGTATAAAGGTGCTCATTGTAGCTTGATTATAATGATAAAGAAATTGGAAGTAACTGACATATCCAACAATAGGGGATCAGTATCTGGAAAATTTCAGTAAGAAGCAATTTAAGTTAATTTAGAAGAGCAGAGTACAAGGCTGTACAGTGTGATCCCAGTTTCATGTTTATACATATGCTCTATGCAAATATGCAATATATATGCATCAAAAAAGACTAAATGTAAATGCACCAAAATGTTTTTTTTTAAGTTTTAATTTTAATTCCAGTTAGTTAAAATACAGTGTTATATTGTTTCAGGTATACAATGTAGCGATTCAACAATACCATACATCACCTGGTGCTCATCTGGACAAATACACTCCTTAATCCCCATTACTTATTTAACCCATTCCCCCCCCACCCCTCTACTCTGGTAACCAGTTTGTTCGCTATAATTATGAGTCTGATTTTTTTTAATTTTAATTTTTTTTATTTTAGAGAGAAGAGCATATGTGAGCAGAGGAGAGGAGCAGAGGGAGAGAGAGAGAGAGAGAGAGAGAGAGAGAGAGAGGATCTTAAATAGGCTCCACACTCAGCGTGGAACCCAACAACCCTGAGATCATAACCTGAGTTGAAATCAAGAGTCAGTTGCTCAACCAACTGAAACACCCAGGTGCCCCATGAGTCTGTTTCTTGCTTTATGTCTTTCTCTTTTTTCCCTTTGCTCTTTTGTTTCGTTTCTTAAACGAGCAACATATAAAATCATATGGTGTTTGTCTTTCTCTGACTGACTTCTTTTGCTTTTGCTTAACATTATATTCTCTAGCTCCATCCATGTCATTGCAAATGGCAAGATTTCATTCTTTTTTATGGCTGAGTAATATTCCAGTGTATATATATGCACCGTATCTTCTTTATCCATTCATCAATCAATGGACACTTGGGCTGCTTCCATAATTCGGCTATTGTTAATAATGCTGCCATAAACATAGGGGTACATGTATCCCTTTAAATGAGTGTTTTTGGGACACTTGGGTGGCTCAGTCAGTTAAGCCTCCAACTCTTGATTTCAGCTCAGGTCATGATCTCATGGTTTGTGAGTTTGAGCCCTGCCTCTGTTTGGGACTCTCTCTCTCTCTCCCTCTCTCTGCCCCTCCCCTACTTGCGCGTGCTCTCTCTCTCTCCCTCTCAAAATAAATAAATAAACTTTAAAAAAAATTAATGTTTTTTTATTCTTTTAGTAAATACCTGGTAGTGTGATTGTTGAATTGTAGTAGGATAGTTCTATTTATAACTTTTTGAGGAACATCCATACTATTTTCCACATGACTGCACCAAAATGGTAACAGTGGCTCTCTAAGTGTGGTGTGCCTATGGCTGATACTTTTTTCTATTCTTAGCAGGCATTAATTTTATTTTACCATTTCCAGAGATGGAATGGGGAGATAAGTTTTCTGTGAAATAATCTACATAATTTATGTTCTGGATATATTTTAAAGTGACAATTCTTAGTCTAAACCTTTGTAAAACCCTGCTGCTCCATATTCAGCATCTAGATATACTTTCATATTCAGCAAAAAGGAGATGTGAGAATGATGTGGTTTGCAAATAGTGTCTTGTAAGCTGTTAACCATGACTCATTGGAGGTGGGAAGGACAGCCCAGGGGTTGCCTCACAATTCCCTGCTGGTTCCCTGCCTCTGACCCCTCCCCACTCTGTTCTGGGCTCACTCTGACTCATCTCCCTGTCCAGGGTAGAACTTGTCACCCCCTCTGCAGTAGCAAGAAAGATTATTTATTGACTTTTAAATCAACAGATCTGAATTTGAATTCTAGCCTTGATGCTCAAGAGCTTCTTGTCCTTGAACGTGAGGAAAGAAGGAAGCAGAGTTCTTATTTATAGAGTATTTACAGAGCGTGCCAGGATGCATTTTTCGTGGAATTTAAACTAGAGACTAAACATCTGTTTGTGATGGGACAGTGATGCGCCCATCTTCTCACCCCACATCCTGTGCTCTTTTCTCTGCATCTAGTACTTGGCTTCTTTTTTTAAATGTTTATTTATCCTTGAAAGAGAGACGGAGTGCCAGTGGGAGAGAGGCAGAGAGAGAGGGAGACACAGAATCCGAAGCAGGCTCCAGGCTCTGAGCTGTCAGCACAGAGCCCGAAGTGGGACTTGAACCTGTCAACTGTGAGATCATAACCTGAGCCAAAGCTGGATGCTTAAGCGACTGAGCCACCCAGGTACCCCTCTAGTACTTGGCTTCTTGTGGATCAGATTTTTTTTTGTCTACAAAGTGGGGATATTAACGAAGTGATTAAGTGAGGTAGTCTACTCAGGAACTCATGGAACATCATTCATGTCCAATTTGAATGGTGTGATGGTGACCTTGGATGAAGAAGTTGAAAGGGAATGACTTAGGGCCAGAAACAGAACTTCGGGGACTTAATTCCTAGGCTGGTACTCTCTTTATAGACACACATGATGCACACACATGCACACGTGTGCACACTGACACCCACTGATATATACTGTAGTTATTTCCATTAAAGAAAGAATTTAGAAACACAGTGTCCTTTTTTTTCCCCCCCAGAGCAATATGTCATTCAGGTCAAAAGGAGTTTCTAACCCAGATAAAGTTTTACCCCCTAGTTTATCCTATTTTGTGTTCAGAGTCATATCATGGAAGATATTTTTAAGTGAAAGAATTGACTGATACTGATGGGGTTGTAAGTGAAACCATATGCCAAGTTATTTCTCATGAGCTACAATTTGAACTCCTTCTGATGTGTTTTTCAGTCTTTGTCGTGTTTGGCATATTTATTCACATAAACAGAATGGTGAGGGGCTGGGTCTTTTCTAGATTTTGCCAAGCACTCAGAGTGTCTGCTGCATGCTAAAAAAACTATAGGTCAGTGATATACTTACTGAAGCATCAAGGTAGGTGACCTGCACCTCTTGGGACACTGCCTTGAACTACAGTGAGCCACAGTTTCATGTTCTCATCTCAGAATAGGAGACACTTGACAAATTACGTTTCACAAATAGGTTATTTTACATAGCTGAGATGCCATATCTCCTATAACCTATAGTTGTGATATTCATATTATGGGCAATATCACTTTTCTAGACATTTTTAAAAAATTATAATCCTTTTTCCTGCCAAACCCAAGCTAGTTGAAGGAGTGCTCTGGCTCCCGGGGTGGCTAAATGCTGCAATATGCTTTGTGTCTGCTCCTCTGACCTTGGGAACACAAAGTAGGCTTCTAAAGATTCCACTGTTTGCTTCAAGCCTCATGCTGGGTCCCTGCTGTTGACCACATTTTGAATGTTTTTATAATGATTTTTCAACTACTTCCTTAGAAAAAAAAAGGTTCATTTCTGAAATCATCTGTTGGTAATTAAGATGACCAGCTACTTGTCTCCTATGAAGGCCTAGATCAGGATTTCACTGGCAGTGGAGTTCAAAGTCACTTTGTATTGAAGAGGAGAGTACATTCATTGGAAGAGTTTGGGAATCACTTAGATTCTATAGTCTGGAGGTCTTGGTCAATACATGGTAAAGTTCCTGGTAATGATGATAATTGGCATTTGTAAAGTGACTCATAGTTACCAAGCAGCTCCTGGATACTAATTTATCAAATAGAAATCCTACTTATCCAACAGAATTTCCTATTACATTCCTATTAAATCCTGTTTATCTAACAGAATTTCCTAAGTATTTACTATCTGCTAGGTACTCAGGATTTAAATATTTGTAGGACATGGTGCTACTCTCACAAAGTTCATAGGGAAGTAAATTACAGTAATTTATTTGGTCACCATAATAACCAATGATGGAGGATTTATTTTTCTTGCATATGATTATTTAGGCTGGGAGAAGTTAGGTTTATATCAGTATTTCCACATTCATAATGTCAGTGCTGGTCCTCAAACCTAGTCTTCTTTGCTCCAAACTTTTGCTCTTTCCAAAAGGCATGAGCTCTGGACATAGATGTTTGCATTCTCATTCTGGGCTCCATCACTAAGTAACTGTGAGAATTTTTAAAAGTTATTTAGCCTCCTTTAGCTTCTGTCCCCCACCTGTAACATGGGGGAAAGAGTTCTGCTTGCCTCCCAGTGTTATTGTGAGGATTAAATGAGAAAAGCCTGTGAAGCACTTAGCACAGTGTCTGGCACACAGTCAGTCTCAACGAACGCTCCCCATGATAAGAATAGCAAGAATGATTATGACTATTGCTACAGCATGCAGCTTGCCTATTATACATTCTTATAAGACCCTTGAGAAAAATGTCATCTTTACAGAAGTGTAGTTGATACAAGGAAGTCATGCCAATTTCCATTTTATTTCGCTAGGGATTATGGCAATATATATATTGGATCATTTGTACAATAATGGATATTTATTAAACACATATTATGTGCCAGATATAGGTCTAGGTGCTGGAAGCCTGTATTCCAGGAGCTATTCAATCTTGAGAATAATCTCTTGAGAGATGGTGATCAATATCTGCATTTTGCATGTAAAATAAATGAGACTTGGAGAGTTATAAATTATATATAACATAACTATGCACATATAATATAGAATAGATATAACATATGACATAACTATACATATATAACATAATGTATTATGATATATAACATAACTGTATATAATATATGACATAAATATATTATATAATACATAACATAACTGTACACATATAGTATATAACATATAACCGTATATAATATATATTATATAATATATTTGCAATATATAAAATAACTATATATAATATATAAACATATAATATATATTATATAATTTGCCTACAGTCACCTGGTTGGTAAGTGGCAGAGTGAGGACGCTAATTCAGGCCCTCTGCCTCCATGTTCAGTGTGCTGCTTCTATTACTGTCTGTAACAAGAAATCTCCTTCCTTCCAGAATCTCCTTCCTTTCATTGAGGAAGGGACGGAAGTTGCCAAAAAAACCACCATATATGTTAGGCACATCTAAAGTTTTAGGTTACCATAATTATAATTTATTCAGAGAGGTTGAAACAGAAATTTAAACATTTTTAAAAGGTAGCAAGTTATATGAGAGGTTATCTGGTAGATTCCCCCTATCTCCAAATAGATTCATTTTAAAATTAAAACAAAAAAATTTTTTAATCTTTATTTATTTTTGAGAGAGAGAGAAGCAGAGTGCGAGCAGGAGGGGAACAGAGAGAGAAGGAGACACAGAATCCGAAGCAAGCTCCAGGCTCTGAGCTGTCAGCACAGAGCCCGATGCAGGGCTCGAACTCACGAACCATATCATGACCTGAGCTGAAGTCAGACGCTTAACCGACCGAGCCACTCAGGTGCCCCTAAAGAAATTTTTTTTAACGTTTATTTATTATTGTAAGACACAGAGACACAGAACATGAGCATGGAAGGGGCAGAGAAAGGAGACACAGAATCTGAAGCAGGCTCCAGGCTCTGAGCTGTTAGCACAGAGCCCCACATGGGGCTTAAACTCACAAACTGCGAGATCATGACCTGAGCTGAAGTTGGATGCCCAACCAACGGAGCCACCCACGTGCCCCTAAATAAATTCATTCTATAGATAGGTAGATATTTGTCCTTAATATCACCAAAAGGTAACTTGCAATCATTTTGTTCCTCACAACCAGTTTCACTGCACAGAAATCCCTTTTTTTTTGTCCAACATAAATATCTAACACAAACTTGAGCGGGCACAGACTAATGTGGGGCTTTTACATAGTGCTCAGTACATGTTAATACTGAATTAAGTACGCATTCTAAAAGCAGTGAAATTAATTATCAGCTGAGCTACGCTTCTCATAATACTGTCATTTATATACAATACTTGAAGAGAACTATTTAATGCAGATTAGTTCTCCTTTCTTTTGATAAATGAATTCTAAACCCTGTACCATTTCCTTTAGGGTATAATTATTATTATTTTACTATTTTAAATTTATATTTGAAATTCAGCACCAGTCACATACCTAAGGTGTTTAATTTCATGCTAGGGGTTTCAAATAGAATTGTTCCCTATCTGGACCTATACTTTCTCTCTCATAGCTTGGGGCTGGGGAGTCCTGCTACTCATGAAGCTGTAGGCTTGTCCTGTACATTCAGAGTTGGGGCTTGAGAGCTGACAGATAAATTACAGAGTGAACTTTAAACACCTCTAAGAACCAGAATCTAACCATAATGAGGCTTGCGACATGATCCATTCATTCATATTTATATTTACCTATCTAACCTTTTCTACAGAGCACCTTGAAAACTTGTAGTCAATCTACCCACTCACCATTCAGAGTTCCAGATAAATGTGATAGGATCATCGTTAATTTCCTGTGGTTGTTTTGAATGTTCAACCTGAATTCTACCCTTCAAAGTTAGCTGAATTTAAATAGCATATTTCTTTTTAGGTTACCCATTTCACTGATCAATATTTCTGATTGTCCAGAGAGGCAGGCTCCCTACAGGATATCAACCAGTATAGACTGGTCTTTTCTAGCCCTCCCACCTACCAGTATGGATGGCTTATAACTTCACAGCTTGGATTTTGCTGGCTCTGTTCTTTACTTGCTGGTGTACATCAACTCCCTCTCCTGAGGGTGTCCTGAGGGTGTTGCACATGAATTTACCATAATCTCTGTCCCAACTCTTTCCTGGTTTCACCCTGCTCTGCTTGGTATCATCCGGGATATTCTGAATCCTTAGAGTGCCCAGCTACGGAGTGACTTCTGGTGAGGGGTAGAATGCTGTGTTATATGTGGTTTGAGGAGTCTTAAAACGACCCTTTCTGTGATGCAAAGTTTCACAGTTTTTAGAGAAAAAACTCTCCCCACTCTACTTCTTACCCTCTTGCTTTCAAGGTTGGGAAGGGGGGTTACTGAGCTGGTAGGGAAACTGTAACAGAGTAACAGATGGTCAGGACCATCCCTTCCCTCCAGCCAGGGCACCTGCCCCTCGTCTCAGGTAGTGTGCTCCTAGGAGGCACCTCAGGCCACGGACAAATGGTTTCAGAGAGTCTTTTCCCACCACTTGGCCACGCATACACAAATGTATCTGAATCCTACTTAAACTTGAGCTCTGACCTTGACTACATGGTCCCAAATGGATGGTAAACCATTTATAACTACTTCTAGGCAAAACCACTTAACTGTAATATCAACGGTCTAAAACTGCTCCCATGTGAATGAAATGATAACGTCTGCAGGGGCAAAGAAATGGAACTACATAAACCATTTCTTAATTTCAGGATGATGAAATAATGATAGCAGAAAATGGATTATTCTGCATTCATATAAAGGAGACTCCTACTTGATGAAATGCCACATATTGTTACACAGATCAACCCAGGACATAAAGAAGGTTAACCCTATGCTCTGATATCTATTATACCCAAAGTCTGTACATTTCAAAGGGCAAGCAAGAAAATATTAATTGTAGCATAAAGTAATGGAGACTGTTTCTCACAAACACTATCTCTCCCTCTCAGTGACCTCCTATTTTGGAAGATGATCATAAACAAACATAGACTTGATACCCTTGTCCATATGGGCTGAGCAGATTGGGATGAGTGTCAGGTTGTTCTGGGAGTGAGCGGATGGAAGGGACAGCCGCCCTTGATGAGCAGAGCTGAAATCATCACTCAGGCAATCGCCAGTGAAAGCTTTGGGTGAATGCTCCTAAAATCCAAGTATCCATTTAAAAGTTAATTGCATTTGACATTGGAAACACACATCACGGATCTCATGTGGATGGCTTTCCTTTGAGGTCTACAATGTTCACTGCTGGGCTGCAGATGTGCTCAGTCCCTTGTAACTACAAAATGTAATTGGGATGATCCAGATCTTTACAGTTGGATGATGAGAACCAATCATCAGAAATCAGGAAATGAGATGAATCTAAAAGTTCCATGGTGTGGGGAGGCTCAATCAGTTTTCCCCAAAGTGTATAATAACACCCAATTAGTCCCAAACACAATCTCACTTTGATGGTAGCCATCATAATCATCTGCAGTAATATGAAGAATTTTTCTGAGTTAAAGTGCTGATTTTCCCTGTGAGCCTTCTTTTGGGAATACTAGGTTCATATATTTCTTGCTCTGTTTCTTTGCCTTTTCATCTTATTTTCTAAGTTTATAGGTTAAGTACTTAAGAACTGCAAATTTAACTCTGGGAGTAAGGATTGAAATTCTAGGCTTGTTTTTTTAATTATAAATTTTGTGTGTGTTGGTGGACTAGTATTTCTTTTAAAATTAAAAAAAAAAAGAATTAGGGCACCCGGGTGGCTCAGTCAGGTAAGTGTCCAACTCTTGATTTTGGCTCAGGTCATTATCTCATGGTCATGAGATCCAGCCTGCATGGGGCTCATGCCCAGTGTGGAGCCTGCTTAGGATTCTCTCTCTCTCTCTCTCTCTCTCTCTCTCTCTCTCTCTTTCTCTCCCTGTCTCTCCTTTTCCCTCTGCTCCCCCCTTCTCTGTCTCTTTCAAAAAATAAACATAAAAAATAAAATTTAAAAAATATTTTTCCAGCTTTATTAATAAATAATTGAAATTGTGTCTTTTCAATAACAGTTTTGGGGTTCCTGGGTTGCTGCTTCTCCCTATGTTGACTCTGTAGCATTACATCATCAGAAGAGGAGTTAGGGACTCGTTCCTCTCTCTTCATGTGCCTGTCATCCTTTCAGAGAGTTGTGCTATTTCCCCAAGGCAGCCCAGTATCATTTAGCTACCACATCTGTCACCTGACCACTCTTCGGTTGCATATTGTGACATTATTATACTTTGTGTGTGTCTATTTTTGGCTATTTTTGCTGAATCTTTGTTGAATACTCTGAGGAGGTTGTTTTTGGTTAGTATTGAAGGTCTGGCAGGCTGCAGTGCCAAAATATCTCTATGAGAAAATTAGCTGTAAAGTTTTATTTATTGATGATCCTCCATGTTCAGTGAATTTGGGGAAGTTTTACAAAAGTAAAGTGAATTCCCCTTCCCTTCTGTTAAGATGGTAACACCATTCTTCTTGAGGACAATGCATTGGATTTCATTATTTGGGCAAAGTAAAATTCCTCATCTATCCATAAACTCTATAGTTTCTTTATACTTGGTGTAATTGAGGCTTAAACACCGATTTGGTTAAATAACCCAGTCAATAATCCAGTATTAAAATCTTTGCAAAATAACAGAAGGAAGGAAGGAAGGAAGGAAGGAAGGAAGGAAGGAAAGAAGGAAGGAAGAAAAAGAAAGAAAGAAAGAAAAGAAAGAAAGGAAGAAAGAAAGAAAGAAAGAAAGAAAGAAAGAAAGAAAGAGGAAGGGAAAGAAATAAAAAAAGAGAGAGAGAGAGAAAGAAAGAGAAAACGAAAGAAAGAAGGAGGAAGAGAGAGAGAAAGGAAGGAAGAAAACCTTTTCTCCCTACTAGCCCCCCAGCCAGTCCTCAACACCACCAAAAGCTTCCAAAGTCCTAAATTTGCTTTCCATTAGGATAGTGGTTAGACAGCAGCTGTTCAGCCTCTTAAGAGAATACACGATATGGTAATAAACATCATTTCAGAAATATGCTTTTTGTCCTCTTTACTACGAAGCACAATAATGAGCTCTGCATGTTCACTACACTTTTTACTCCAGGCCCTGAATTTAACAAGGGGGGTTCACTGCAATTGGTTCACTCCCTACCTAGCAAATGGAAATGTTTGTTTTGTCTTTCAATTCCAGCCACCCCTGACTTGAATTCTTTTATGCAGTGCATTGTAAAATGCTCTTTGAAGTTCATGTGTCATCCATTTAGAATGAACACCACAGGTTGGCATGTGCTGCTCCTGTCTCCAATTGTGCTTGGTGTCCCAGTTTCTCTGGGGAAGGTTCAAATCTGACAATACCCTTCACTTATGGTATAGAAATCCATGCATAATGCTGACTTTGCCAGATGGAGACTGAAATTTCATGGCAGCTTACTTGCTGTTTGTGTAGGAAATTCAATTTATAGGGAAATAGAAGGGTGATGATTTTAATGCAATCAAATGTCTTGAAAAGTACTTCCTGACTGTCTCCTGCTATGTGCTCAGCTGGCTGCGTGAAACAGTTGATGTGGGTCCTCTTTCCCTGTAGCATCGGACAGTCCTGGGGAAAGTTGAGACAAGACAAATGTGGTTCAGGACAGTTGCTTGTGGATAGAGAGGTGTGTGAAAGGGATTAAGTATTTTGGCGGACTCTATTTGAGAGCCGACAGAAGCAACCAGGTATGTGTGTCTTGTATGCTAATGTTGATTCTGGACATTTTAAAAGTTATAAGTAAAATATTCCTTAGAAGACCTCTGTGAACATAGCACTTTATGATTTACAAGGCACTTTCTAAAAAACATTTCTATTTTTTTTTCATTTAATCCTTATAACATTGTTCTGAAGTTGAGTCTAATATTTCTATTTTCTGAACAACAATAGAGCACAGGTTTTGGAGGAATGATGCTGGGTTCCAATTCTTGTTCTGCTATTTTACCTAACCTTCCTGGGGATTAAGCAAGACAAGACAACCTTCTAAATAATAATAATAATAATAATAATAAATAAAACAATAACAACAACAATTCAATAAATATTTCTCTTGCCTTTTCCTCTCCATCCCATCTTTACAGCTGAATAGGTTAGCTTTAGAGGAAGAGATTGATTGTAAAGCTGAAGCTTAACAGTATTTATATATTGAATAACCACAGTTGTAGACTTTTTAAACTGATTCTGATTAAAATTAGGGTGGTACAGAATTGGGTCTGTAAAACTTATAGGTGAGATTAGTGACTGAAGAGAAACAAATTGCAGGGCTCCAAGTAATATAAAAGATGTTGCTTGAAGATTTTTAAGATATTATTTATGAGAGTTGACTAATTATATCAAATAATTAATTTTTCTATTGTAAATTTAAATTCGTGATCCATTTAACTTTCTGATCATGAGCCCTTCATCCATAATAGAATGGTCAGACCAGTCATAATGTCATTGAAGGAGACTCTGAATATTGTCTTGCCACCTCCTTCATTTTACAGACTGGGGGAATGTGACTTGTTCAAGGTCAAGCAGATGAAACCGGACCTGAACTCACATGCCCTTTAACACATGCCTTCTTACTCCTCCACTAATGCACTTTCCATTACATATTGCAGTGAAATCGAAGTATTAAAAAGAAGTGGTTATAAGTTGTAATGTGTGGACCTTAACTGGATTCTGATTCAAACAAGCAACTTTTTAAAAAATGGTGGGATTCAGGGTGCCTGGCGGCTCAGACAGTTTAGCAACTTACTCTTGATTTCGGAACAGGTCCTGATCTCACAGTTTGTGAGATCGAGTCTTATCTTGGGCTCTGCACTGACAATGGGGAGCTCTCTTGGGATTTTCTCTCCCCTCCTCTCTCTCTGCCTGTCCCCTGCTTATTCTCTCTCTCTCTCTCTCTCTCAAGATAAATAAACTTAAAAAAAGACAAGATTCAAGAAGTGTTTGAGAATTTAAACGTTGAACAGATATGAAAGAATTATTTTTATGCTTTTAGATGTGGTCATGGTACTGTGGTTATGGTAAAAAAATACAGAGCTTATCTTAAGAGATCCATACTGACATTAATGAATGAAATGTTATGTCTAGGATTCGCTTCAAATCATAGAGTGGGGATAGAAAGTGAGGCATGGAGTGGATCCAGAAGAAACAAAATTTTCCATGAGTTGATAAAGGTTGAGTTGGGTGATGGGTTCATTATATTACTCTATTTTAATATTTTGTTTGAAATTGCCTACAATTAAAGAAAAATATTTGATTGGTTATATTTCTTTTTTAAAAATTTTATTTTAATGTTTATTTATTTAGAGAGAGACAGAGCACAAGCAGGGGAGGAACAGAGTGAGAGGGAGATACAGAATGGAAGCAGGCTCCAGGCTCTGAGCTGTCAGCACAGAGCCTGATGCGGGGCTCAAACCCACGAACCACGAGATCATGACCTGAGCTGAAGTCAGCTGCTCCACTGACTGAGCCACCCAGGTGCCCCTGATTGGTTATATATCTATATGCACTTGGTGTTTCTACTGTTGAGCTTTTCATTTTGTTTTCTAGTCTTGTGTGTACCAGCAAACTATGTTTCTATTTATGCTTCTCTCAATACATTGGTTTGCTTTTTTATGAAAGACACCATGAATCATGGAATTAAATTTGTTTCCTTTTTTGTTTTGGATGTTAGAAAACTTAGGATAAAATGTATGGCCTACCATGACCATTTATTCTTTCATTCACTCAGCAGAGCTGAGGTGGTGCTGAGATGGACTTCTCTTTTGGTCCTTCACCACGTGTTTCATGAGCAGGAATCCTTAGAAAGTCAATTTTGGAGGTTATATGGTTCACTGGTTAAAATTCCAGGTGTTAGACTATCTGGGCTTGCAGCCCAGATTTGCCATTATTGACAAATTAGCTTTTTTGAAACTCAGTGTAAGCATCTGTACAATGGGGATGATAATAGAACTCACCTCAGAGGTGAATGTGTGGATTAAATAACATAATGCTTTTTTTGCTCTTAGAGACTAGATCTAGTACATGAAAAGCACTCAGTAAAGTTTTGCTTTTATTATCAATCAGTAATTATTGAGTACCTACTACATGCCAAAATGCTAGGCTGAGAAGGAAGCTTTCATTGGTGTCCTTGCTTCCTTCACTTTGAATTATATCTTAACTTGTCATATTTTTTCTAATCCAATATTTTTTTCCCTGCTATCCTCCTTGTCTTTCTTTATTTTTTAAAATTCCAATAGAGTTAACACACAGTGTTATATTAGTTTCGAGTGTACAATATAATGGTTCAACAATTATATACATTACTCAGTGCTCATCAGGACAAATGTATCCCTAATCTCCACAAATTTCACTCACCACCCGCCACCCCCCACACTCACTTCCCCTCTGTTAGCCATCAGTTTGTTCTCTACAATTAAGAGTCTGAGTTTTGGTTTGTCTCTTTTCTTCATTTGTTTATTTTGTTTCTTAAATTCTGCATATGAATGAAATCATATGGTATTTGTCTTTCTCTGACTGACTTATTTCACTTAGCATTATACTCTCTAGATTCAGCCATGTTTTAGCAAATGGCAAGATTTCACTCCTTTTTATGGTTGAGTAATATTCCATTATATATGTGTGTGTTATATATATACATTTTATATATTATACATACACATATAATATATACATATTATATACATACATACCACATATACATATACACACACACCATATATACATGTAGATACATACCACATCTTCTTTATCCATTCATCTGTCAATGGACACTTGGGCTATTTCCATAATTTGGCTACTGTAAATAATGCTGCAATAAACATAGGGGTGCATATATCTTTTTGAATTAGTGTTTTCATATTTTTTGGGTAAATACCCAGTAGTGGAATTACTAGATTATGTGGTAGTTCTATTTTTAATTTTTGGAGGAATGTCTACCGTGTTTTCCACAGTGGTTGCACCAATTTGCATTCCTACCAACAGTGCATGAGGGTTCTTTTTTCTCCACATCCTTGCCAACATTTGTTGTTTCTTGTGCTTTTGATTTTAGCCATTCTGATAGGTGTGAGGTGATATCTCATTGTGGGTTTGATCTGCATTTGCCTCATCATGAGTGATGTTGAGCATCTTTTCATGTGTCTGTTGGTCATCTAGATGTCGTCTTTGGGGAAATGTCTGTTCATGTCTTCTGCCCATTTTTTAATTGGATTATTTGTTTTGTTTTGTTTCATTTTTGTTTTTGTTTTGTTTTGTATTGGTGTTGAGTTGTATAAATTCTTTATATACTTTGGATACTAACCCTTTATCAGATATGTCATTTGCAAATATCTTCTCTCATTTAGTAGGTTGTCTTTTAGTTTTGTTGATTGTTTGCTGTGCAGAATATTTTTATTTTGATGTAGTACCAATAGTTTTTTTATTGTTTTTCTTGCCTCAGGAGATATATTAGAAAAAGGTTGCTATGGCTGATGTCAGAGAAATTACTGCCTCTGCTCTCTTCTCGAATTTGTATGGTTTCAGGTCTCAAATTTAGGCCTTTAATCCATTTTGAGTTTATTTTTGTGTATCCTGTAAGTAGGTGGTCCAGTTTTATATTCTTTTGTGTGTTGTTGTCCAATTTTCCCAGCACCATTTGTTGAAGAGACTGTCTTTTTCCCATTGTATATTCTTACCTTCTTTGTCAAAGACTAATTGACAATATAATCATGGGTTTATTTCTGGTCTCTCTATTCTGTTTCATTGATCTATGTGTCTATTTTTGTGCCAATACCATACTGTTCTGGTTGCTACGGATTTGTAGTATATCTTGAAATCTGGGATTGTGATACTTCTAGTTCTGCTCTTCTTTTTCAAGATTGATTTGACTATTTGGGGTCTTTTGTGGTTCTATAAACATTCTAAGATTATTTGTTCTTTTGCTGTGAAAAATGCTATTGGTATTTTAATAGGGATTGCATTACATCTGTAGATTGCTTTCGGTAGTATGGACATTTTAACATATTTGTTCCTTTAATTCATGAGCAAGGACTATCCTTCCATTTGTTTGTGTCATCTTGAATTTCTTTCATCAATGTTTTATAGTTTTGAGAGTACAGACCTTTCATCTCCTTGGTTAAGTTTATTTGTAGGTATTTTATTATCTTTGGTGAAACTGTAAATGGGATTGTTTTCTTAATTTCTCTTTCTGCTGCTTCATTATTAGTGTGTAGAAATTCAAAAGATTTCTCTAAGTTGATTTTGTATCCTGCGTCCTTCCTGAATTCATTTATCAGTTTTAGTAGTTATTTGGTGGAGTCTTTAGGGTTTTCTATATATAGTATGTTGTCATCTGTGATCAGTGAAAGTTTTACTGCTTCCTTACCAAGTTGGATGCCTTTTATTTCTCATTCTTGTCTGACTAATCCAATAGTTTTAAGCTTATCTTTTCTTGTTATATTTTATCTATTTACCTAAGCATTCATAAATTCTTTTTGAAATAAAGAGGATATAAATAAAAATATTGCTGGTGAGTTTATGTTTGTGCCTAATTCTAGACATACTCTAAGTAATAATCTGAAGGGTAAAGTATTTGATATACAGGTCACCTCAGGTAACTGCACCATTTAAAATTCAAAAACACAGTAATAGAATGAAAATCTGGAGCCATTGAATGTTGGAATTTGAAAAATATAGAATTGCTGAGTTTCTAAATTGAAATTTTTCTTAGTTGGTACCTCTCCTCCTTGGTATAAATTAGTTCCTTTATATATTCCCCAGTTCTTATTCAATTTCTACCCTTCTTATTTAATTTTCCCTACTTTTAAAAATGTGAGTAGGAAAGTCAAATATGTCATTATACCAAGAGATAGCCAGTGAGTTAACAAGATTTGACTCACAGATTATTATTCAACTTCGCCCACAATTATGGGGTCTGTTAATAGATACTAGCTATAGTGATTGGTCCAGGACAAATAATGCTTTCTGAGTGTGTAGTTATGTATGAGTCTGCACAGGCACTACTTCTAGATCCTATTTAAATTACAACTTGTTAGGCACGCTGTTTCGAAAAGTGACTGGCTTGGGGCGCCTGGGTGGCTCAGTCGGTTAAGCGTCCGACTTCGGCTCAGGTCACGATCTCGCGGTATGTGAGTTCGAGCCCCCCGTCGGGCTCTGTGCTGACAGCTCAGAGCCTGGAGCCTGTTTCAGATTCTGTGTCTCCCTCTCTTTCTGACCCTCCCCCGTTCATGCTCTGTCTCTCTCTGTCTCAAAAATAAATAAATGTTAAAAAAAAATTAAAAAAAAAAAAAAGAAAGAAAAATGACTGGCTTATGTTAAGGACCAGTCAACTGAAAATTTACATTCAAAACCTCATCATTTTAAAATTAGCAGACTTCAAGAAAAGATATAAAATTTACATTTTATTTTAAAAAATGTGAATATAATTACTTTATACATGGCATCAATATTAAATTTCCTGAATTTATTAAGTAAACTATAGTTATATAAAGCATGTACTTGCTCTTGGGAAATGCACAATGAAGAGCTTGGGGTAAAAAGATATGATGTCTCCAACCTATCCTCAAATGGTTGAAAGAGACACACACACACACACACACACACAGAGAGAGAGAGAGAGAGAGAGAGAGAGAGAGAGAGAGAGAGAGAGGAAGACAACAAATGGGAAAAATATAAACAATTTCAACAATTAGTGTATCTAAGTAAAGGATATATGGGAATTCCTTGTTCTACCTACTCTTACAGCTTTTCTGTACACTTAAAATTATATCAGAGTAAAAAATTTTCAAAAGTAACCAAAGAACTCTTCACCTAAAATGGTGAGATATTTTTAGGACTGATGTTTCAATCTAGAAGGTATTCCCCCTCCCCCTCCCCCCTCCAACCCATGTAGTCACTGCTAAAGATTTGCTTCCCTGTCAACAGGCAAGAGAAAATATCTATTAACAGTAGTATATTCTGGCATTCAATATTAAGCCTAATTTGGGAATGAAACATGGAAAAAGAACATAGAATATGTCGAGATTCTGGCATTTCAATGCCCAGTGAACTCTTTATGGTGACATCATGATCATTTTAAACCAGCTACAGGGATTATCCTTATTTTACAGATCATCCAGTTGGGAAGCCTAAACGAATCATTCTAGTGCTTCCTCTTCCATAGAACGCAATGTTGTAACAACTCTGAAAGCAAGCCACTTTCTTCACCTAAGTTAAAGTTAACTGTGCCTTTGTGCTGGGAAGAGGCAAAGGAGCCTCTCCATGCTCCACTGCCTTTTGCCGCAGCAAAGCTTCCCGAGCAAATTTCAACCCACATTTGAGGCTTTGCATGAAGAGGGCTTCCCCAAAATGGTCTAATGGCCTGATTTTTCCACCTTTGGGAACATATATTGTGAGAATAAAATCAATAATTTCCATTGGACATAAGCCCTGCTACTTGTTGCTGTGCATTGAGTTCTTATTTGCATGTCACTGTTCATAGGGACATGCAGCTGGCAGCCTATGTCAAGATTGGAATTCTTTGAAAATACATGCAATGCCTGGAAAAATTAGAGCAGAGTCTTGGATGTTGTAAGTTAAAATCACAGTGAAAGATTGATTAGTGGTAATTTCAAGTATGGGGGGGGGATAATGATAGCTTTGCCTTTCACAGGAGAAATGAAAGAGAAGAATCATGCAAAGCTCCTCTGATCAGGTTGCTTGTGGTTCTAATGGGGATACACTATAATCACACCTAAGGCAATAAAAGATTAGAATGGTGGGTTGAAGAGCACTAGTCCTGGAGTTAGTGATCTCAGTGGAAAGTTCACCACTCTCACTGGTCTGCAGTTCCCTTCCTTGTGCAATGGGAGTTTGATCTCCAGAGTCCCTTCTATCTCTGACTTGTGCTTTCTATAATTACATTATAACATGCAGTCTTTTAAATAATGATGAAATTGTTAGAAATTTACTATATGTATGTAATAATTTTTCAAAATCTATGTCTTCTACAACATAAGGAATTACTTCTGAGAATTTTATAGTGAAAGAAGGTCAGTCTCCTAAAGTGTTTAGCAATCTTTACTCTGGAAGATGAGAAACTCTTTGGATTCATATTTTTAGCTCACACTGGCATTCAAGCCCTGAGTCATTCTATTTGAAAACAACATTGTGTTTTAAATGCCAGAAAATGAAATATTTATAACGCATATCTACAATGATCGAATAAGCTATTAATATATAATGTTAACACAAATAAAATGAGGTACATGTTATCACAACCGTAGAGAAAGAAAAGGAATTAAAAAACCCAGTTAAGTCAGAAGAGTCAAAATCTCCCATGAGAGGTAAAAATAATTACAGTAGTTTTATATTCTCAGACCTTGAGTCCAGTGATTTGCGTGTATATGTGTGTTTGTATGTGTGCCTGTATGTGTGACCACCCCTCCCCTCAAGACAAAAAGAGAGTTAATAACCACACCTGTATTATCGTTACTTCTTAGTGTTACAGATACAAACTTTGGTTTGCCTTTTGCTGATTTTTAGCATACAGATAGGCCCAACTCAAGAATCTGATCTGTGAAAAATCCCTACTTAACAAAACACATTAATTCTGGAACAGTCACTTCTTTGACAAGGTATTTTGCACAGCCAGCCTGGTAAGCAAATAGAAAGTATGATTTAATTTTCCTAACACATTTACTGCTTAAAGTGAAGTGTATAGGGATGTCTTATTGAAGAACCCCCAAATCAAGCAAACAAACAAAAGAAACAAACAAATCATGTAAACGCAAAGGAACCTCTTCAAAACTCAAAGATGCTAAAATATGCAATTGCTTAGTAAATTGATTATATAGAGTCTCGAGACAAAATTATCTTTAACAACAACATACTAGATCCATAATCTCTTAGATATAACTCTGAAATATGAAAAACTTAGAAAATTATTATTATTATTTTCTTAGCTTTATTCAATGACAAAACTTGAGCTGACCTAAACAAATTTGGTAGAAAACCTCGCCTGAACTGATGTGAGTCTATTTGTGGTCTTGTTTACTTCCCTTACTGTGAATATTCATGCTTTTTGCTACAGATATATTAATGGTTTGATTAAAGGAATGGTGCCAGACTCTGCTGTCTTGTTATGTAACACACAGTAGGTATGCTGTATTACCTCTGTAAGATCCCCAAATTCCAAAGTTTGAAATACATCTGGTTATGTAGATTTCAGCTAAGGGATTATGGACTATAATGTTTGTATGCAGGTTTTATTTTTTTAAAGATTTTATTTTATTTTAATTATTTATTTTTTTAAAAAGTTTATTTATTTATTTTGAGAGAGACAGAGATAGCATGAGCGGGGCAGGGACAGAGAGAGAGGGAGAGAAGGAGAATCCCAAGCAGGCTCTGGGCTGTCAGCTGCCAAGTTCATTGTGGGGCTTGAACTCACCAACTGTGAGATCATGACCTGAGCTGAAACCAAGTGTTGGTCGCTTAACAGATTGAGCCACCCAGGTGCCCCTAAAGATTTTATTTTTTAAGTAATCTCTACACACAACATGGAGCTCTAATTCACAGTCCTAAGATCAAGAGTCACATTTTCTACTGACTGAGCTAGTCAGGCACCCCTGTATCTGGTTCTTTGAGCTGACATTGGATTTTCCATTTACATAGATTATTAAAATAATCAATAGTTCACAGTAATGATATAGATTTGTGTTCATTTATGAGTTTTCTACTTTTGCCTCTTTCAGCTTTCTGAAAAGTTGGTTACAAAAAGAATTTTTCAATGTAAATTATATTTCTCTATAGATTACCCTAGGTCCCAAAGATACGAGAAAACCATAGATACTACCCATATAGGATATACACGACTATATAAACAGCTTTGGTTTCATTTTACAATACCAATAACTTAAAATAACATACTTATAAAAATCCTATAATTAAAGGAGGCATTTAATGTCGTGAGATGAATTAAAATAAACTAAAAAATAAAAAATATACTTAGTATATTTCTCAAAAATCCAGAAGTTGTTCTTTGGGATTCAGCTGATGTGTGAAAGTGATTTTGCTATGATTCCAAAGTGAAGATACACATTTGAATACAATAGAAAGTAGTGCAGATAACAATCGTTCTTTTGACAGTGCTACAAACTCTCCGAGTGATTTTGATCAGGCTAGATTACCCTCTTTAAGAATGATAGATTGTTTCTAATTTCTCTCTAGATTTAAATCTATAAATCTATTTTTTCATATTTCCATTTTAAAAGTATATTATGTTCTGGCTAACCAAAAACTAAGCAGTCTTGATCTGGCTAGGATTTTAGAAACAACAAATCTCTTTAATGTGACCATGCAAATAAATGAGCTGTACTGCTCAGGGAGGTATGAGTATTCTATAGGCACACAGAAGCTTTTCCAAGGATCAGTGCCCAGAGCACTAAGAAAGGCAGGGATAGGAAGAGATGTGTGCCTTGCAGGGAAAGAGCTGGCAGAGAGGTGGGTCACCTGCCAAACACTAAGGCTAGTTATGTTCTTTCTTTTGGGGCCCCTGAATGTAAAAGGAAAAGTTGAAAAAAGACTGATTTAGATGGGTGCTAAGTGTTTCAGAAAGGCTTAAAGCTTTTCTTGGAATGATCAGAAAACAAATACATCTATATAGCTAATTTTCCAAGGTTGTTAGAACCTAGAACAAAGGCTAAGAGGTTTTAGTATCTGGAAAATGTGCTAAAGGGTCCTCAAGATGTAGGAGAGACATGACTGGCCTAAGGCAAGCTCAAGAAAATGTATGCCTTAAATTACTTTACTTTTTTTTTTATTAAAATTTTTTTAAAAAATGTTTATTTATTTTTGAGAGTGAGAGACAGGGTGCGAGCAGGGGAGGGGCAAAGAAAAAGGGAGACAGAATCTGAAACAGGCTCCAGGCTCTGAGCTGTCATCACAGAGCCTAAAGTGGGGCTTGAACTCATAGTGACGTCATGACCTGAACCAAAGTCAGACACTTAACCAACCGAGCCACCCAGGTGCCCTGACTTAAATTACTTTCAACTGGCAGCCAAAAGCAAAAAGACTAGGCAGTAATGGAGAACAATGAAAGGATGAAAAAAAATTTATATATTTCTTGAAACCTTTCTCCAAATAGTATATATCATCTTTTAAATCTTGCCATTATATCTAGACTATGCTAATATGTCATGGAGTATAGAAATATATCAATTTTGGGGCTCCTGGGTGGCTCGGTCAGTTAAGTGTCCAACTCTTGGTTTCGGCTCAGGTCATGATCTCAGGTTCTTGAGTTTGAGCCCCACATTGGGCTCTGTGCTGACCGTGTGGAGCCTGCTTGGGATTATCTGTCTCCCTCTCCTTCTGCCCCTCCCCTGCTCTCTCTCTTTCAAAATAAATAAATAAGTGAATAAATAAACATTAAAAAAGAGAAATATATCAATTTTATTAGCAGGAAAGAAATGAAGTCAAGTATTTGTCAATCAGATGGCTTGATGAGGCTTTCAGGGAAGAGTCAGAGTTGAGGCTTCAGTGTTCTAGATCAACGTGTACTTTTCTCTCATCTGGCCTGTTTCCCTTTTGAGTAGAGCCTATTCTACTTCTGCCCACTTTACAGTAGGAATGGCTTTTATGCCTGGTTATTGCATTTCACCATATTTTAATGGGTAATGTTCCTCTCCTTTCCAGTGCTGAGATAACCCCAACTGGATTACCAAAACAGCTTCTTAGTCTCTTTCTTTTCTACAGACTGAGGAAAATCAACTATACTGGTGACATCTTTTTCTATTTCAGCAAATGGTCTTTGTCCTTACGTCACAAGATGGTCATACGCCTCCAGGCATTAAGAACAAGTTCCAGGGAGGAAGAAAGTAGAAAGAACTCTTTTGGGTCAGACTTTGTCTTTTTATGAGAGAGAGGCTTTCAGGAGACTTTGGTATGTTTTATTGGCCAGAGAGTTTTATGCTCACTCCAAATGCAAAGTAGGCTATACATTGGTTCCCCCAAACATGGCTTGCCCAAACAAATTGGTATTCTTTTAGCATGGAATTAAAGGAAATTTAATAATTAGGAAGGCACAGTTTATCATTGATATGACTTGCCAAAATTTCCCCCAGGTTTGGTTTGTTTGTTACTCTGCCTACATGATGCTTGCCATGTAGATTAAAACATTTTTTTCTTTTTATGAAGTCAAATCCATCAATCTTTTCTTTTATGGCTTCTGTTTCACCGCATACTTGGAGTGACTTCTCAATTTTTTTTTAAAATTAAACTTTTTACTTTGAGATAAGTATAGATTTGCATGCAGTTATAGGAAATAATACTGAGATTCCACGTACCCTTCACTCTTTCCCTGGTGGTAGCATCTTGCAAAATGCTAGTACCACAACTAAGGTATTGACATTGATACAGCCTATATATGAAATAGTTCTATCACCATAGAAGATTTCTCATGTTGCTGTTTTATAGTCATACTACTTCTCTCCTACTTCTAGTTCCTCCTTAACCTCTGGCAACCACAAATCTGTTGTCCATTTCTACAATTTTGTCATTTGAAGAATGTTATGTAAATGGAATGATACAGGGGCACCTGGGTGGCTCAGTCGGTTGAGCTTCTGACTTCAGCTCATGTCATTGTCTCATGGTCTGTGAATCTAAGCCCCACATCGGGCTCTCTGCTGTCAGCAAGGAGCCTGCTTGGGATCCTCTGTCCCTCTCTCACTCTGCACCTCCCCCCTTGCACTCTGTCTCTCAAAAATAAACACTCATAAATGGAATCATACAGCATATAATCTTTAGAGATTGATTTAAATTTTTTTTTTTTTACTCCACATAAGTCTATGAAGATTCTTCCAAGTTGTTGCATGTATCAACAGTTTGTTCCTTTTTACATCTCCATGGTATGGAGATAGCACAGTTTATTTAATGGTTCATCCATTGAAAGACATCTGGATTGTTTCCAGTGTTGGAGTATTACCAATAAAGCTACAACGAACATTTATGTGCAGTTTTTCTGTGAATGTAAGTTTTCATTTCTCTGGGATAAAGACCTAAGAGTGCAACAGATAATTTGTATTATAAGTGCATTTTTAGGGTTTTTCAAAATGTCAAACTGTTTTTCCGAGTGGCTGGACCATTTTACATTCCATCAAGAATGTATGAGTGGTTCAGGGGCGCCCAGGTGGCTCCGTTGGTTGAACGCCAACTTCGTTTGGGTCATGGTCTCGCGGTTCGAGTTCCAGACCCGCGCTGTGCTCTATGCTGACAGCTCACAGCCTGGAGCCTGCTTCGGACTCTGTGTCTCCCTCTCTCCCTGCCATTCCCCTTCGCCTGCTTGTGCTCTGTCTCTCTCTGTCTCCCAAAAATAAATAAACATTTAAAAAAATTTTAAAAAAATGTATGAGTGGTCCAGTTTCTCTGCATCCTTGCCAGCATTGATGTTGTCACTACTTTTTATTTTAGTTATTCTGATAGGTGTATAGTGATATCTTAGATAGTTTTAATTTGCAGTTCCCTAATAGCTAGTATGGTGAACTTCTTGTGTATTTATTTGCATTTATCTTCTTTTTAAAAATTGTTTTTATTAAAAATTTTTAAGTTTATTTATTTGTCTTTATTAAAAATTTTTAAGTTTATTTACTTTTGAGAGACAGACAGTGAGAGCAGGAGCAGGGGAGGAGCAGAGAGAGAGGGAGAGAGAAGATCCCAAAAAACTCCACACTGTCAACATGGAGCCCAATGTGGGGCTTGGTCTCACAAACTGTAAAATCATTACCTGAACCAAAACCAAGAGTTGGATGCCTAACCAACTGAGCCACCTGGGTGCCTTTAAATTTATTTATTTATTTTGAGAGAGAGAGAGAGAGAGAGAGAGAGAGAGAGAGAGATAATCCCAAGCAGATTCTGTGCTGTCAGTTCAGAGACAGATGAAGGGCTCTATCTCATGACGGTGAGATCATGACCTAAACTGAAATTAAGAGTTAGAAGCTCAACCAACTGAGCCACCCAGGCGCCCGTGTCTATCTTCTTTTGATAAAATATTTGTTTCTGTCTATTGCTCATTTTTTAATTGGGCCATTTAAAAAAAATGTTGATTTGTGAGAGCTCTTTATTTTATATACTAGTCCTTTGGTATGTGGGTTGCAAATCTTTTCACCCAGCCCATAGCTTATATTTTTATCCTTTCAACAGGATATTTCATGGAGCAAAAGTGTTTAATTTTTGATGAAGTTTGATTTTAATTTTTGCTTTTAAGGATCTTGCTTTTTGTGGAAAGTTTAAGAACTCTTTAGATATCTTTCTAGATACCAAAGATTTTCTCCTGTGTTTTTCAATGAAAGTTTTATGCTTTAAATTTAGGTCTGTGATCCATATTATGTACATTTTTGCATGAGGTATAAGATTGGGTTGAGGTTCATCTTTTTACCTATGGATATCCAACTGTTCCTCCACCATTTGTTGAAAAAACAATCCTTCTTCCATGGAATTGCTTTTGTACCTTTCTAAGTAATTAGTTGGATATATTTGTGTAAGGTTTTTCCAGGTTGTCTATTCTGTTCCATTGGTCTATGTCTTTCACTCCACCAAGACCACATTGTCTTGATTAGCTACATAATCATCTTCAAATTGGGTAGACTGATTAATCATACTTCTTAAAAAAATTTTTTTTAATGTTTATTTATTTTTGACAAAGAGTGAGAGCATGAGCGGGGGAGAGGCAGAGAGAGAGGGAGACACAGAATCCGAAGCAGGCTCCAGGCTCTGAGCTGTCAGCACAGAGCCCAATGCAGGGCTCAAACTCACAGACTGTGAGATCATGACCTGAGCCCAAGTTGGACGTTCAACCGACTGAGCCACCCAGGCACCCCAGCCATACTTCTTTCTAAAAATTGTTTTTAGTTATCTTAGTTTTTGCCTTCTCATATATAATTTAGAGTAATCTAATTTATAATAACAAAAAATTCTTGCTTGGCTTCTGATAGAAACTAACCTTTGGATTGATTTTGGGAGAATTGGCATTTTTACTATATTGAGTTTTCTAATCCATGAACACATATGTCTTTCCTTTTATTTGGATCTTCTCCACACTAACTATCATTGTGTAGTCTTTAACATACAACTTCTGTACATGTTTTGTTAGATTTACATTTAATTTTGTTTAATGTTTATTTATTTTTGAGAGAGAGAGAGAGAGAGAGAGAGAGAGAGTGGGGGAAGGGCAGAGAGAGAGGGGGACACAGAATCTGAAACAGGCTCCAGACTTTGAGCTGTCATCACAGAGCTTGATGTGGGGCTCAAACTCACGAACCATGAGATCATGACCTGAGCTGAAGTTGGACGCTTAACCGACTGAGCCACCCAGACGCCCCTAGATTTAGATTTAAATATCTTATATTTTGAGTGGTTATAAATAGTATTGTATTTTTAACTTCATCATCCATGTGTTCATTGCTAGTATATGCAATATGATTAATTTTTATGTTTACCTTGTATCCTTATTAGTTTTAGGATTTTTTTTTTATTTCTTGGGTCTTTATATACAGAAAATCATGTCCTCTGCAAATAAGTATAGTTTTATTTCTTCCTTTCCAATATGTATGCCTTTCATTTACTTTTCTTACCTTATTTAGTGGCTAGCACTTCTAGTGCCATGTTGAATGTGAGTGGACATCTTTGCCTTCTTTAAGTGGGAAAGGATTCAGTCTATCCTTACTAAATAACATATTGGCTGTAGGTTTTGTAGATGTTCTGTACTGTGTTTAGGAAGTTCTCTTCTATTCCTAGTTCTCTCGAAATTTTTACCATTAATAAGTGTTGAATTTTATCAACTGCTTTTTTTGACACTGATAGATATGATTATGTGATTTTTTTTTTTACATTGATTTTCAAATATTGAGCAAACCTTCCTTACATCTTTGGAACAAATCCATTTGCTCATGGTGTGTAAATCTTTCTAGATATTGTTGAATTCTACTTGATTATATTTTGTTAAGGAATTTTGTGTCTACATTTTTAAGAGATAGTGGTCTGTAGTTTTCTTTTTTTTATATTGCCTTTGTATGGTTTTGGTATCAGGGAAATACTAGCTTTATTAGATGAATTGGAAAATATTCTCTCCTCTTTTATTTTCTGTAAGAGATTATGTAGAATTACTATTAATTTTTCTTTAAATCTTTGGCAGAATGTCCAGTGAAACCATATAAACCTGGAGATTTATTTTTTTAAGAGTTTTAAAATTAGGAACTCTATTTCCTTAATAGTTTTAAAGCTATTCAAATTAGCTATTTCACATTGGGTTGGTAACAGAAGTTTGTGCTTTTCAGAGAATTAGTTCATTCCATCTAAGTCATCAGCTTTGTGTACAGAGTTATTCATAGTATTCTCTTATCTTTTTGATGTCTGCAGGGTCTGTAGTGCTATGCCCTGTCTCATTCCTGACATTGGTAATTTGTGCCTTCCCTTTTTTCGTTGTCAGCCTTGCTAATGCTTTGTGAATTTTATTGTTCTTTTCTAAGAACCAACTTTCTGTTTGGCTGATTTTCTCCCTTATTTTTCTGTTTTTAATTTCATCGATTTAGGTCCTTACCTTTATTATTTCTTTCCTTCTGATTGCTTTGGATTTATGTTGTCCTCCTTGTCTAGAGTCTTTTGATGGGAGTTTAGATGATTGATTTGAGACTTTTCCTCTTTTCTAGTGTCACCATTCAGAACTATAAATGTCCTTCTCAGCACTGTTTTAACTGTGACCCTCACATTTGGATATGGTGAATCTTTATTGTCACTCACTTGAATGTATGTTTTGATTTCTCTTGAGACATCCTCTTTGGTCTATCCCCATTTCGTGTTTTGTTTTTTTGTTTTTTTTAATGCACAATTCAGTGGCTTTTAGTGTATTTACAAGGTTATGCAACCATCACCACTATCTAATCTGAGACCATATACATTATCCAAAAAAAAAAAAAAAAACCCAAAAACAAAACCCAAAAAACAAAAAACAAACAAAAAACAAACAAACAAACAAACAAACAAACAAAACCAAACCCTACTTAGCAGCCATTGCTCATTCCTCCTCCCCTCAGACCCTGGCAACCACTGATCTTCTTTCTGTCTCTATGGATTTGCCTGTTCTGGACATTTCATGTAAACAGAATCATACAATCTGTGGCCTTTTTGGGTCTGGCTCCTTTCAGTTAACATATTATTTTCAAAGTTTATCCATGTTGCAACATGTATCAGTGCTTCATTACTTCTTTTGACCAAATAAGATTCTGTTGTATGGATATACCACATTTTGTTTATATATTAATCAGTTGATGGACATTTGAGTCTTTTCCACCCTTTGCCCATCATGAATAATATCTGCTATAAGCATTCCCACACATAAATGTTTTTGTGTGAACATGTATTTTCAATTCTCTTGGAAATATCCCTGGGATCATATGGTACCTGTGCTTAGTTTTTTTGAGGAATTAGCAACAGTTTTCCCAAACAGCTACCCTTCCATTCTGTTTTATAAATTTTTTTTTTGCATATTTTCTTTTTGGACTTTTATTGCTTCACTTAAAAAAATATGTTTAAATCTTATATTTATCTGAATTTTGTTTTGGAACTAGAGGTGAAATAGGAAAATAAGTAATTTCTTTTCCCCAAGATGGCCACCTATCCATCTGAGCACAGTCTTTTCATCCCTAGTTTAAAATAACATATATACTTAATTCTCATGGGTAATTAAAATCTAATTTGGACTTCATGTATTTTGCTTCATTAATCTGATTGCCTACTTATGCCTTACCATATTGTTTTCATTATTTTGGTGTTCTTGTGAATTACGCTTTTCAAAAAAGTTTCTGACCTTAATCTTACTTTATCCACTCTTCCTGATTTGGTTAGTTCATGTGATAGTAGGAATTCTTGGAAGGATTCACTTCTATCTCTGAAAAACTCAACAGAAAAAATTTCCAGGGTGAAAGGATCATGATGTCACTGGCTTTGCTGGAGAAGTTATGAAACATAATGTTAATTTATGTGTCAGCTATTTTTAGCCCAAGATATTTCCTGGTTGTTGCCTCATCAATTTACCATCTGTGTGGTGGGGATCTGGATAAGGGTGGTACATCTGGATTTGAAAAGTATATCTTACTTTTTTTCTCACTCTGGACATTAGGCTAATGATTCTAAATTTTGTTTACTTCTACTTGATTTAGATTCATGGTTTGAGGGGATTATTTTAATTCAGGACTCAATTCTCTGCAAATGATGAAACCAACTCTATGAAAAGAAGTACATGCAATTTAATAAACATTTACCTAAATAACAATAACAGTAATTTAATAATAGCATTCAATACTGCTTAGCTGGTACATGCTGACTTGTATAAAGATTATAACCTGGATTCTATAAGTGTGGTTCCTCCACTCTCTTTTGAGAAGGAACTTGGAGCCATTATTGGTTCTTAAGCAAGCCAATTATTTAAGGAAGTCATTATATTTTACAAAAAAAAAATCTGACAATTGTACATTAAAGAGATGTAATGGGAGAGATGGCTAGATATAGGAAGGGCCCTTAAAATAGTTATAGGAGCAAAATGCTTTATGGCCTGGTGGTGGTAGTAGGAAAAGCAGGCTTGAAAAATAACACAAAAGGAAACTCGGAGGCAGAATCAAAGGAACTTGATAATTTGAATTATTCGCAACTTGGGATATTGTCCATGGAGATGTTAGCAATGGTTTCTTCAAAATTTAACTCTTCTAGGAGGCCTGTTTACATAAGTGTTGCTTAACTCTGTTTTGTTGTTGTTGTTGTTGTTGTTGTTTTTGCCTGTGCTTTATTGCTTTCTACTTTCAAATTTATAATGACTTTTTACACTGCAGTATGCTGAGGCTTTCACAAAATGTCAGGTTGCCTCATGCTTGTGTGTGGTTTCTATGTACTAGTATATATGTTCCTCAGTGGTAGGGATTGTTTTCTTATTTCATTGTATTCTGTGGGATCTGATGCTGGTGTCTGCCTACAATGGGGTTTTAATAAATACTGTTGACTGATAGGGTGACCTAAAGGGGAAAGAGAGTGTAAGATGGGGGGAACTGGTATAACACAAGAAGATTCAGGAAAATAGGCCAGATTCCCATGTTTCTTTCTGATGACAAAAGTGGAAATAATCAAAGGAGACCCCCTGTGTGAAGTGGATTCTTCTAGAGCAGACCACCCTGCCATTTAATCAAATCTGGTCAGTGTCCCAGGGAGCCTTTTCTTCAGGCTACAGCCTCGTGCACAGCACTGGGCCAAGAGCCTCCCACAGTCTTCATTAACACACGGGCAGCACACACACACCAATTGGTCAAAAAAGAGCGACTGTATGAGAAAAAAACTATACCAAGCAAAGGAGACTGTTTATATGTTTCAGTTTCTCAGCATCTGTGGCTGTCATCTGTTTTCAGTTTGGTGATTTTTATTAAGGCAAAGTGGCACATGCTGTCATAGGAACTGCTCCAGCTCACGCTCCCCAGCAGGTCACCGGGTATCCCCTGGTGTGCTGAGACATGATATGTTTTTGCCAGTGAATGAGGTGGAGGGAAAACTCTGCTCAGCCTCAGTATCTGATGCAACACGGAAACAGACAAGCCGTAGGCAGACATGTGAAATGCACAGAACAATTACTCCATTTAATTTTGCCCATTAGTTTCACAAATAATTATTAAGTACTCTTAGTTACTCACAGTGATTTTATTTCCCTATGGAGGTTAAAATTGTTGACTTGCTATCAGGGGAGTGACGTTTGAGCTGTGATCTTCTCTTGTGGTCCATTCGCATGCCTGGTCTGTTCCCCCATGACCCAATCTGCATCTGGGACCAAGCTACCTGGATTTGGGAATATGGCCAATAGTTAGAGAAGAGAAGAAAGCTAACTGGTCCATATCACAACAAAATCAGTGGTTCTGAGCTTCTTTAGCACCAACTAAGTGAACTGACCACAATGATTTGGAAGTGGAGCTTGGCCACCAAACTTGGTCTCTGGCAAACTCTGGGGCTAATTTACATTTTAATATGCTTTGAAGGAGTATCTGGTAGTCGTTGTGACAATATATGTGGATCTTTTCTCAAGGATATCTCACTAGATGATAGTGAAGGAGAAAGTAATGTCACAAACACGTTTTCCTAGAGTAAGAACTGTGACTGATTTCACTGACTTTGAGAGTGAACATGATGTCTGCCCAATGCTGAGAAAATGAGGAGAAAACAAGATGGGGTCTGACACTGGAGATTCCTAGATATTTGGCACTCTCCCTTGCTACACTGCAAGCCATGAGGCAACATAATATTGTCAGAATATGGGCAATGGATGGTTTTAGACAGAGACCAGCAGGGTCCCTTTAATGATGATAATTCTGCTCTGGAAAGATGGGTTAGGTAGCTTGTCCTGAGTTGCTTCCTCTTAAAAGCAAGCAGATGCCCTCTTGCAGGTGTCTGAGAAATTGTATCATAACCCTTCCATTGTGGCTCTGACAATGAGTTTCATAAGACTTTTGGACTCTAAATGCTGAAGCTCTTCTAGAGACTTCCTGTATTTGGCTCAGATTCTTCACCTGAAGACTGTGACTCCACTATTTCCTTGATATTCATAGTGACCCACCCAACTCACTTGCCTGATCCTGCTATGTCTATCATCACTAGCTCATTTGACCACAGGCAAAGACTTAATTTCTCTGTAACTCATGGGAAAAAAAGACTGTCCTTCAGGTGGCAGGGAAAGCAATCAGGATTGAAACTTTTAGTTGTACATGGTTGTAGCATAGATAAAATAATATGCATACTGAGTAGTCTGCCAAGATCCCCTTTTCAGGGCTGATGTACTGAACCCAAGCTCATGGGAATAAGCTGATGGCTTGAAGCTGCTCTCCTCACCAGGAATGGCCCTCAGCAGTAGAGAACTATCTCGTCTAAGGTGATATCTCCTTTCAATGTGTGACCTAAAACCAGTGCTTGGCTTCTGAAGGTGTCTGTAAGCCTGTCCCCCATGCCTCATTTTGGAACAACTCTGAAAGGCCATCCCATCTTTAGAGCTCTCAGTAGAATCTGCTGAAACTCAGTTGCAACTTTACCTTGATAGGCTTCTCCTTGTGTTCAATCCTACCTTTTTCACTTCCTGACAGGTGTCTTTTCTAAGAACATTTCTCAAAAAGTCTTCTGCATGCAACATTTCATTTCCAAAGTCTGTTTCTAAGGGAAATCAGTTGAAGATAGTTGTTACCAGGAATGATCATAAGAAATAGACTCTAAGAGAAGAAAAGAATCATTTTTAGGTTGAATGGCAAGAGGCCTCCATTACTTTTGCAGGAATATAATATAATATAATATAATATAATATAATATAATATAATATATATTCCCTACAATGATATACTGGTGTAACTGTTAAAACTTTCACTAGAGGTAAACTGAATTGAGATGTGTTGGGAGGAGATATATTCCTGGAAATGGGAAATATGCTGAAAGTCTAGGGACTTTGGAATTGGATGAGTGTTGCTGAGCACCACTGATTCATCAAAGAGGGATAATGATAGGCTTAGAGTGATTAATTACCAATTCAAGGCAGAATGTGAAAATTAGAGGGCCCCTTTGGCACCATTTAAGGAAATTAATCTCTTGCAGTTGAAGGGAAGACAGAGAGGAGGACCAGGTTCAGAACTTAATTGTAAGAGTTGTGGAGCTTCAGAGAAGGTGGAACTCCCATCCTGGCAGTCCTCCTAAGCCAATGTCAGGGCCTAGGAAAGGAATGGGTTCCTGAAACTTGGGCTGAGGATATCTTGGTAAATGCAACTGTGAACTTTGAGATCTCCTACTCCTATAGGAGCTGCCCTTGGTAGCATGGAACTGCCCAGTCAAGGTTATGTTCCCTCTTAGAGGGTGGTCTGGCTTAAGTGGACATTGAAAATCCAGCCCCTTGCCTCAGTTTAGGATAACTGTGAAGGAATTTTTGCTCCAAAGTTTCTCAGATGAGAAACTAAAGTCTCAACTGTTACTTCATTGTGGATCAGCTTCTCTCTCTGTATGATCCCAGTCTCCTTTCTTCCTTATAGGTGTATCTTCTGAAAACACTCCCCAGTAAACCTTTTGCGTGCAATTCTCCATCTCAAAATCTGTTTCCAAGGAACCCAAATGAAGACAATACAGAAAGCTCTCAGCACTCTGTTGGTGCATAGAGGACACACAATAAGCGTGTGTCCACATTTTATTCCATGATTTATTTTTTACTTGAAACCACAGCCCATTGTTGGTAATCTCATAAACATTTATCAAATAGTCATAGTGTAATGGATCCTGGTATGAGGGAAGGATAGGAATGTGGTAAGCTATCACAAATTCCAGAGTCTCACAGGCCACAGCAGTGAAGAACCATAGTCCTGAGCACCCTTCATGGGGCAGGTATTTTACTATTCACATTGCATACATTGCCTATTTGATCCTCTAATGTGGGTATGATTCTTCCCTTGTGATAAAGAAACTGATGCTCAAGAAGAGAGAATCTGTCCACTTTCCAGTATGCCATTTTTCCTCCTCAAAGTCCTCTCATTTCACAATAATGCTATTTTCCTGGCAGCAAGTCATTGCCCAGTAACCCACCACCTACAGTGAACAGTCCAGATATCCTGCTCCATAATGTTTAGTGATCTTCAAAGAGGAGGTACACAGTACTGCACCCTGAATCCAAACTCCTAACATAGAACAGAAAAGCAAGAGAGTGAGCTGTTCTTCTTAATATCTAACTTTAATAAAGACAACCATGATATCAGATAATCAAACATTTTTTGGTAGGGGATGGAGTGAGGGTTTGGAATTAATATTTTCTAAGTTTTTTTGGCTGAACCTAAAGGAATGGTGTAATTACTTATAGCAACAGTTGTTAGCAAGGACATATGGAAGGGTTAACTGCAAGAATCTT
Organism: Panthera uncia; assembly: GCF_023721935.1. Lineage (NCBI taxonomy): Eukaryota > Metazoa > Chordata > Mammalia > Carnivora > Felidae > Panthera > Panthera uncia. The sequence continues at coordinate 82,066,981 of NW_026057580.1, read as the reverse complement.
AGTTTGTTTCAACATGGTCTTCCCTAGAGAATTTACCAGTTTCTTCCTGTCTTTTCACTACATCAAAGTCGGATGGGCAATATTTCCCTCAGTAATAGGAGTCTAGAGAGCCACTGGAAGATATAAGTGTGTTTTGTTTTGTGACTTACAGCAGTCAAGGAACTGCAGAAAGAGAGAGAGACAGAGATGACAGAGAGAGAGTGCAGGGAGGGGAAGGCAACTGAGGGAAGGGGAGGGAGAGAAAAAGAGATCCAGTAGAGGGAAAATGAAGTCCTCTCCTTCTCTCTCCCATGCCAAATGGGTATGTGCGGCTGCTAGGAGCATTTGGCAGACTGGCACAGTCAGCAACAACAGCAAGAGAGCTGTGGCTCCAGGCCAGCGGGAGGCTGGCTGTGTGGCAGACGGGGGTCTGAGCATGGGTGAGGAGCTGGCAGAGGTGGAAAGTACTGGAGGCAGATTGTTGGAGCTAGCACAGAGACTTGGCAATCAAAGTTTAATATCTGTACGGTAAAGAATGAGTTACTGAAAATCCTCTTGAAACTGCTATTGGATTTTGAGATGAATGTGTTTTGGTACCTTTGCTAAAATGAAAAAAGATTTCATATTATAGGGCCATACATTTGTGGTCCATGTCATGTGTCTGCTGCATGGACAGCTCTGTTTTCAGTAAAGCAGAAGGGTCTGGAGCCCACCTCCCTTTTCCAGCTCATCTTCCTCTGGTACATGTGGATAAGATGGTCCGGTCACTTCTGCCTCCACTCTGCCTCCATCTTGTCAATGAACCCCTGACTTTTGCTGCCTTTGCCACTCCTGAAACTTGGGACAATCCCTCTCTTGCTTTGTTCCCCATGGTGTTGCTGCTACAAGGCCTTGTGTGTAGCAGCTTTCGTGGCAAGTCTGGGGGAAAAGGAGAGAGGGCACAAAATAGGCAATATCTTGAAACACCTCAGAGCATGCTCTTGTCTGGGACCTTTGCCCACTGCTGTAGGGCTGGACCTTTTCTGCCGTGAATTCTTGTAATGCCCTCTTCTTCTTCTTGTTCCTGGTCTGAATTGCAGTTCCTCTCGACTCCTCTATCCTCAAGCGCTGCAATCCAACATTAGGCTTAGGCTCCCTGCTTTCACCATGGCCTGTCTTTCATTGGATCTGGGACTCTGATGAGTCCCAAAGCCCCTCTTCCCTGGTTAGGTTTTGGTAGAAACATGTAAGCCACCCATAAGCAGGTTCCTTACTCTCAGAGTGAAACGTGAGTCCTTGATTTCTAATTCCTCACTTGACATTTCCTCTGTTCACTTTTCTTTCTCCATTTCTGGGACCTCCAGCTTACATCAAGCTAATCTCTATGGCTCTGTGCTAGGGACATCAGTTCCTCTGTGAGCAAAAAGGCAGGTCTTTGATCTAGAATCTCTTCTTTCAACATCTAACCCAGAGCCTAGAAAAATAAAATAAAATAAAATAAAAAATATATATTTGGAAGATTGTTCATTTTAGTTCAGTTTGTGGTAGAAAAAAGTGGAAGAGAATTTAACTGTCTGTCAATACAGGGATGACTGACTAGATTATGGTCTGTAATATGCAACCACTAAAAACAATGAAGATCCTCTCTGCTTATCTCAAATAATGTCAATGATTTATTGTAAACTGAAAAAACACTTTCTGAATAAAAAAGTAGAATATGATAAAAAAAAAAAGTGTCTCCTTTTCTCTCTCTCAGAATATAGAGGTATCTTGATAAACAGGAAAAAATCAGAAAAGGAAGGCCTCAAACTGCTTCTAGGTGGAGGAGTGGGAGAAGTGTGACTTAATATCTTACTTTATATAATTTTTTTGTGCAATGATTAAGTTGTGGAATTATGAATGTCTTTTTTTAAGTAAAAACATTTTTAAATATAGTATAATATGGAGAAAACTGATAAAATGAAGGAAGCAGGTTAGATATTTTATGAATATTTTCAAGTTTTATTATTCTGAAAATATGTATCTCAATGTGAGGAACAAATAATATTTTAAAACCATAAAGTGCTTAAAATAATTTCTGGACTATATTAAGCACTTATAACATGCAACTCTTATCCAAAAATGTAATTGTAACATTTAGAGTATCCTATTATTTTTTTATATTCTTTGTAAAAAAATGTTTTAATGTTTATTTTTGAGAGAGAGAGAGACAGAGAGAGAGACAGAGTGTGAGATTGGGAGGGGCAGAGAGAGAGGGAGACGCAGAATCTGAAGCAGGATCCAGGCTCTGAGCTCTCAGCACACGGGCACAACATGGGGCTCGAACCCATGAACCATGAGATCATGACCTGAGCTGAAGTCAAATGCTTAACCAACTGAGCCACCCAGGCACCCCATATTCTTTTTTATTGTTATGATGTTTGAAGATGTTTACTGATTTAAAAGTATTAGTTAAATTAATTTTTTTCTCTAGAAAGTTTAATTCCTTAACAAATAATTAAATGTATGTTTAAATAAATCATTTTTTCTTGATTTGTTTAGTATCTAGCTGAGCATATACATGGTATTTAACAATGTTTCCACCAGCAAACTAACCACACATTTCTGTGATAAAGATGGGGGAAAAGAAACAACTCTTATCCCTTGATCTATAGGTCAAGAGTCTCATGTTGTTTTTACCACTGATAGTAGCCTTACTGCATGAGGATTGGAGCTTTTGTGCACCTGCTAATGTCCCTCATGTCCCACTCAAAACCACTACTTTTAACAGATAAGTAAATGGGTATGAGAAGAGAGATAGGACTAATCTTTCAAGGATATATCCATCAATGAAGTCATTGACTCTACTACAGGTCTTTTTTTTCTCACATTCTTTGGCCACCAAACTGTCCAGCTGTGATCTGACATGAATGTAATCCCAGGTATCACTCTCTGACACATGCTGTTGAATACAGTCTTCCAGCATATTAAAAAAAAATACTAGATCTGGTTCTTTCAGAAACTGAAATAGCTCTTTCAGATCAAGACAAGAGTCTACTTATTCCTCAGAGGCAGTAATTCAGTTGTAGTTGTCCTGGTGGCCTAAAAAAGTCAATGCTGATTCCAGAGGTGCCTGATTTGCTCCCAAGATGTAGTTTATGTACCAGGAAAATCTAATTTGGTGAGTCTTTGTTCTGTGAAGCTCAAAAGCAGGTCAAAAATTGAGAATTCAGCATATGACCTTGGAATTTGTGGTAAAGATGCAATACCACTCACAATGGAAATAATAAAGCCTCCACATTCTGGAAGAGATTTTTTGGTGCATATTTCTTCTTGTTCAATTTTGCAACCCTTGATCTAGGGAAGAGCTTCTCTAACACGAGGCTGCTGCCAGTGTAACAATTCATTCCCACAATATCTAATGTAACTCAATCGCCGTGTGACAGTTGCTGAAGAAAGGACTGATAAAAATGACCCACGCCAAAAACCTCTTTTACTTCTACAGCATGTCTCTTTCCCTACATTTATTCTCTTGTCACGTTTGTTTTCAATTTGTCCAGGAAATGTTAGAGATTTGGAGTTACATGCGTATTATCACACAAGTAGGGAATATTCTCATTTCTTACCTTGCCAAAATGACTAACAAAGGACAAACCAATAGAAGATGAAAAAGTTGTATTTTGTCACCAGGGAGTCTTCTCTCTGGGACCCCCCCCCCCCACTCTAATCTCCTCCATTACCCAACTCCTTACTTGGTTAGCCTTGATTTTAGTATTGCAGGGTTTTGTTAGTTAAGAGATGGTGGTTTTGTGTGTGTGTGTGTGTGTGTGTGTGTGTGTGTGTGTGCATTATGCATTATAAGGAAGTATGAAAAGATACAGAATGTGAGGTCCTTGCTCTTAGAATGCCCATAAACAAAAGTGTTCCATATCCTTTAATCTTTCTCTTTTGAAGATTTTAAGGATAGTCTCTCAACTTTCCTCCTCTCTTTTGTGGGTCTGCATTGGGGGACAGTGAGATGATCACATTATTTCATTTCAGGAAAATGTGGAAGAACTCAGAAGCATTTAAAATATTAATTAGCAGCAGCCATGCATGAATTAGGCAGAATCTCAAGTGCTCTTGGGACTAAGAGTTTGGATAGTAGGGAATTTTGACCAGCATGGTCAATAAGGGAGAGCTGGTAACTTATTTTAAGCTAGAAAACCCCAAATTAAGCTTCTCTTAGTTTTGTCACTAGACTGTATGCTGAGAAAGTGGATTTCTGAGCCAGGTGGTTCTCCACAGTGGACAGTCAACAGTGTTTAGCAACCTGAACTTTCCATAACTCCAGTGATACGCTGGGATGCGTCAGCCAGGAAGCTGGGATACTAAGATCCAGGACATTCAGGACTAGCAGGTGCTGAGGAGGACACTAGGTTGAGGATGTGGTTCTTAGCCCTTCAGCTACCTCAGTAGTACATAAACCACAGTACATCAGTTTCCTGCTCTGTAGGCCAGAGAACATATGAATGTAAATGTTTTCTCTACCTCCTACTTCACTTTTCCATGGCTTGTGTCCACTTGATTACTGTCCTCCAGGTAGTGATGCTGTACTTAGGCTTCCAAAATAAATATATTTTTCTACCTCCCAGGAAAGGGGAGATCCATACAACTCTTTGATTCCCTAATGGTGCCTGGCATGTAGTAGGTGCTCAAAAATATACCTGCTGATTAAATCAATATTTGATTAAATGAAATACAGAGAAAGAAACTAACTCTCGTAGATCTCAGACAGTCATCATTTCCTTTAGATGAGCGGAGATTCAGTCTCCATTTATTCTCATACTCTGCATCAGTTTCCTTTTCTTACTTAAACTTGCTGGTTAATGATGATGCTTTGAATTAGTAAGGAGATTGATGAAGGAATGGTGAACCCTGTCACATTTAGGTTTATTGAATATTGCAAATTGCTTTGAGTTCAGAAAAACCGAGACCATGTTTGGCAAAGTACTTTCTTCTCAATGATTTAAAAGCATGTGGATTTAGGATGGAAATTTAATCTGCATGTTCATTTACACGTAACTCATCAAAACATTTTAAGCAGCCCTTTGAAGATTTCAGAGCCTTTTCAATCCATTTTATGGAAACATTTCAAGTGTTTCTGGGGTTTTCATGAAAATCTGTGTTTTGCTAAGATCAAGCATACTAGATGTAATGCACCCTCTCATTCCAGAATATTTCATATTGACCTAAATCTCATAGCCTATATTCATGAGTTCCGTTGTAATGCCAACCCATTTCTTCATAGAGAGAGGGACAAATAACTGAAACTCGAAAAGAAGAAAAAATATCATCAACCTTTGATGGACAAAAGCTAGACATAGTCAGTCTTTGATGGCATTGTAATGGAGAATAAAAGTGAGCAATTCAAACTGGCCAAAAGGAAAAAAAGAATTCAATTTGGTTTGAGAACAACTAGTGTCTCTAGTAGTCCATAAAACTCAACATGGCCAGAAACATTTATTTAGTTTCAGAGCTATAAAACTTTGACACATTTTTGTCAGAGAGTGGTGTGCTTGTGCTTGCTTTTTGGTTAGGAGGTTGCTACAGTAGTGGAAGACAGAACTGAAGGAAGCCTGCTTTAGATAGTTACTGCAGTGGTCTAGGTGATGAGGTGGAAAGGCAGGCATAGATTCAAGAAATATTTCAAAAGTCAATTGGCAGGACTGGAGAATGATTGGCTAGCTTGGATCACTTGGGGGTTGGTAATGATAGTGAGTGAGAAAAGGAATATGGGAAGAAGAGAGAGATGGTGAACTTCACTATAGATGTGTTGATTCTGACATGTAAGTTGAGATATTGAACTATAAGGAGGTATTGGACTTATGATTCCGAAGATGTGGGGAGAGATCTGGGATGGGTAAAAATTTGTGAGTTACCAGGTTATTATAGCTAGGCAATCATAGGTGAGAGGTGGGTAAGCTCACTTGTGAAGATTAGTAGACCAAGTTTACAGTTTTTAAGATGGATGCTTATGTATGTATGAAGTTATATGCTTTCATTTTCTCAAGTTGTAGACAATGTGGTTGGCCAATAATTAGAAATATGAGCACACTTGAAATATGAGAAATCTTGAGGAGAATAGTCAGTAGTAAATATATATTGATATGGGATAAAACATACATTGTATATTTGCTCAGGGAAGAAAGGGTTTACTGTCCCAGCACGGGTAAAATGTCTTGAATTAGACATTTGCAGTGATTTCATTTGCAAGTGGCAAAAAAGCCAACCAAGGCTTGAGAAAAAAAACAAAGCATATTTATTAGTCTACATGGTTAGACATCAAACAGTGTCCTCAGAAATTTTCAGGCTCTTTCCCCTTCTCAGTTGCTTTACCCTAAAGAAGGTGGTTCGGTGTGGTATCAGCAGATCCACACTTTTATTCTTTTTGGAAAGATGAGATTGAGCTTGAGATGCTGGAATTTATTTAAAACTTCTGATATGGGACACTTCTGAAGGATACCATATTACACAGTGTGGCCATGCAAACTATTCCAGTAAGGTAGAGATCGATGTATTGCGTATGGAGGAAACCAGGGAAGAATGTGGCCAGGGCTAGGGAATCCTCACAAAGACACATTCAAGATGATGTTGGAGTTGGGTAAGAAGGACCACTTTGAACTACATGCCACTTTTCCATGAATGAAAGGGAGTGACTGGGAAGTTTCTAGATGACAGTAACAAGAGAAAAAAAAAGGTAAATACTATAAATAGATGGTTTAAAGCAGATAGTTATTTTCCTCCCAGTGAAGACAAGGACTATAATTGGGGAGGCACTAGGACTTAGGAGAAGCCCTACTCACTTTCACGTGATGGAAATCCAAAGCCAATTATTTCAGACTAAGAAAAATTTATTGGTAAATAAATAAATGGGTGACTAGAGTTAAGGATGTCCCCACCAATGGCACTGTCCTTTTTGCCACTCTGCCACTCATTTTGCCACTTATTTTGCATCTCTTAACCTTTAGACTTCCATTCTGAAAAATGTGACAGCTCATATTGTTCAGCTTTGCCATGTAAGAACACTCCCTTATCCCTCAGCTCTAATATGAAAATTTTCAGAGAACTCTGGCACAGCCCAGTTAGGTATGCATTGTTGGCTCTAATACTATGGCCAGTAATGTGGGAGGCTGTGATTGGTCCATTTGGGATCAAGAGTCCAGCTCCAGACCAATCACTGTGCCTACGGAGGTGGGACCTGAAGTACTGTTTTCAGAATAAAACAGGTTCTTACTATGACCTGTAGGCCTTACTCATCAGATGTTCTGCTGAGACCTTCAACTGTGTCCCCATTTGTGCCACACAAATCTCTTGCCCTTCTTTGATGACATCGAATGTGCTTCTGGATCAACATCTCTGCCTCTGATGTTCCACAGAAATGCTTTCTTTCCAGATGCCTGTGTGATTAAATTCCCCACTACATTCAGGTCTCAATTTGCATATCACCTCCCAGAGAGGCCTTCCTTGACCACTCTATCCAAAACAGTGCTCCCTGTCCATCTACTCTCTAGCTTCTCCTAACATTTGTTACCTCCTGACATCTTAAGTGTTTGTTCATTTTGCCTCCCCAGAGAGAACAGCAGCCCATAGGAGTAAAGATTTTTGTCTGTTTGGTTTATTACTGTATATTCAGCACCTTGAATGCTGCCTGATCCCCTCTGCCTCAAAGTGGGAGAACTCTCTAGCAAGATTTAAACAGCAGAGCTTATCTGCCCACAGTCAGGCAAGTACCACACCCTTGTTCAGCAAACCCCCTTCTCTGGCCTGTTTCATTCCTTCCCTTATAAGAGTTTCCTGAGAATGTCCCCACAATAAAATCAGGTATAATGGAGTCTCTGGCTCAGGTCCTACTTATAGGAAACTTTACTTAATACATCTATATTAAAGTTACCTGTTATATATATAATCAACTACATTTTTTTAAATTTTGTTTTATTTTAGAGAGAGAGAATGCAAACAAGGGAGAGAGGTGGGGCGGGAGAGACAGAGAGAGAGAGAGAGAGAGAGAGAGAGAATCCCAAGCAGGCTCCATGCTCAGTGCAGACTCCCATGCAGGGCTCAATGCCAGGACTCTGGAATCATGGCCTGAACCAAAATCAAGAGTCAGATGCTCAACTGATTGAGCCACTCAGGCGCCCCTCAACTCAAAAATTTTAAAGTAAGGCCTTCTACTCAATAAGTAGGTACATAATGAAATTTCCTAAAATAAATGATGAAGATGAAGCCTTTTTTCGAATGATAAGGTTGGGATAGGAATATGCCAGAAGACAAGGGTGGTGCTGATCTGTGCAAAAAAAAAAAAAAAAATCCAAGTCTTCTACTGACCCCCTTCATCTGATCCATGGAGCATGGGAGACTGCATAGAAGCATCTGCCCTAGCTGTGTCTGGAAGAAAAGCCCAGTTTAGTTAAGGCAAGGGAGTAAAGGAAATGAGCATTCAGTAAAGAGGTAAAGAGTATAAAGAGGTTTGTTCATCTTGGCATGGAGGATCCAGCAGGAAGAATGGGAAGGTCTGGAAGATTAGAGAGAAAATAGAAGACAGGAGGGGAAGCAGAGGACAGTATGGAGATGGGACTTTGAAGAGAAGAGATTTCGAGGGGGTGTTATGTTTGGAGTAGTAACAAGGCATGACAGGGAAAAGGTGGTATTAATTCCAAATGGCTTTTTTTCTGGGCCTATAAGCAATAGAGTCAGCCTCGTTTGGGGCTGGGGTGGGCTGAGATGGCTGTGAGCCAGCAGTCTTGGCCTCCTGGTGTCTGAGTCACAGCTTGAGGCAGGGTCTGTGCAGGCAGACTCTGAGGACAGGTGGGCCCACGGTGCCTGGGAGGAAAGACTGAGAAGCCTGTCTTTGGATTGAATGTTACTAGATTTTGCCCCATATTTTAAATATAGAAGATTAAATAAAAATTAAAAATATCATTAGAACTAGCTTATTGGCACTAAATAGAAGCAATTTTCAATCCTTCATATTATGGGGTTTTATTACTATGATCTAACAATTCTTTACCTAGAATTTAGAATTTACTTCAGAAAACTAACAAAATTTTTGAAAATTCATGCAAAATTTTGTGTACATGTGTTTTTGTACCTATTTATGGGAGAGGATCCTTAACTTTCACCAAATTCTTAGAAACTTCCAGAATTCCAAATGATTAAAAACCATTGTTCTAACCTCAACAGATGAACACGCCTCTCCCTTGGTTCTCTGGAAGATTTGATGTTAGTTCCATTTCTCTGGCTACTTGGTTAACATTGTTTTAGAATAGCTGAATATGTACAGATTTACCCTGTTATATATGTTTCATTTGGGATATTATTAAGTTATTTTGCATTACTTCCTAATCAGTGGCTTGATGATGGAGAGAAGCATTCTGCACTTGATTGGGTAATGATAAGACTCTATTTAAAATTTTCAGTAGATAAAACATAAAGGAAGAAACTCTAATTCAGTTGTCTCAGTGAAGTTGCCCAAAGGGAGCTCCTCAGACAGGGTTTCATTCCTATGTGAATCCAGTCTTAGGGAAACTCTTGTGAGGGAGAGTGTGGAGCAAGTTAAGGAAGGGGAAGGAGAAAGAAGCCAGGCAAGGAGGTGATCCTTGATCTGACTGTGGGAAGTTTAAATCTCAATGCAGGGTTGCCCCACCTTGACACAAAGGGACCAGCCTTTCTCATCTTCGTATCAGTATTGGTCATCTGCTGGGAATGAGGAGGAAGGTTGTGGGTGTAATAACAGTGGGGAAGGTGGTGATGGCTGTGATGGCAGTGACAATGGTGGCCATTGTGAAGGAGGTGATGGCGGTAAGAATTGTGGCTGTGGTGAAGGCGGTGATGGCAATGATGGTGGCTGTGGTGAAGGCGATGTAGGCAGTGACATGGTGATGGGGGTGATGTGACCTCCCTACGCTTCCTAGTGAAGTGGCACCAGAGAGCCCAAGGCAAGTGTCTGGAGACTATAACAGAGGTCAGTCTTTACCTCACCACTGGCAGCAGCTGAGGGAATGGGCACCCTGGCCGGTAACGGCAATTTGGGAGAGTCACCAACAGCACCCGCTAACAACATTTAATTCTTTCTGTGTTTAACTATAATATGTCTCTGAAAATTTTGAAAGTCAATAAATGATCAAATACATATTGAGAGTCTATTATGTGCAAGATATTTTAAATTTAATAAAAATGACCTCTTAGTAGAAGTATGACTATCATTTGTTAAACTGTTGAAAGTTAACGATCTCATTTTAAGTCATCTTTTGGTCTCTCTGGGCTGTGTGCTGTGCTGACAAAAGCGATAAGTATTAAAAGGGGCTGGTGTGCTTTGGTAAAATCGTGCATATTCTATCTGAGAAATCCCTGCCTTAGGCTTCAATTTATCGAGGACAATGGTTTGTAAATTTTAGCATGCATCAAAATCACCTAGAGGGCTTTTCAAAACCTGGGTTTCAGTCTCCCCCCCCCCACCACCCTGGTTTCTGGTTCAGTAGGGTCTGGGATGGGGCTGGAGACTTTGAGTTGCTAATATGTTCCTAGATGCTGCTGCTCCTGATTGTCTCTCTATATTAGCGCTCCAGCAATGACATAGCTCTTATTTCAAGCTATCAAAGACATTTGAGACAGTCTCTTCTTAGTTCTACTTGTAGACACTCACACACACTCACACACACACACACACACACACACACACACAGTGACAGTTTACTTAGTTGTACTTGTTTATTGTTGTGTGCTTAAGTTTACAAGCTCTATCCAGGTGGACATTGCAGAGACAATTAGAAAACTGAATAGTTTTCCTGAGGGTAACATAAAGATTTAGATCAGCACCATAGAATGAAATATGATGCAAGCCACATATGTAATTTAAACATTTCCAGTAGGCACATTAAAAAAAAATTTTTAAAAAGGGCACCTGGGTGGCTCAGTTGGTTGAGCATCCGTCTCTTGATTTTGGCTCAGGCCTTGATCCCAGAGTTATGGGATTGAGCCCCATATTGGGCTCTGCACTGAATATGGATCCTGCTTGGGATTCTCTTTCTCCCTCTCTCTCTCTGCCCTTCCCCTGTTCACGTGCACTCTCTTTTTCTCTCTCTCTCAAAACAAATAAGCATTTTAAAGAGAGAAAGAAAGAAAAAAGAAAATGGTGAAATTAACTTAAAAATGTATTTCATTTAATACAAGAAACCAAAATATTACCATTTTAACATGTATAAAATTAGTGATTTATTTTGTATTCTTTCTTTTTGAAACTAGCTCTTAGAAGTCGGGTGTATTGTGCATCACAATTTTTTACTAGCCACTTTTCAAATGCTTAATATCCACCCATAGGTAGTGGCTACTATACTGAACAGTGCAGAATATGGTCTGCTTTTGCCAGAATTATTTAACTTGTGATCTGGTTAATTCAAGAAAAAGTGTGATTTCTCTCTTTTGTTGTCTAAATTATCCAATTTTCATTTGGTAGGTAGAAATCTGCTCTTTAAGGTCTTAACAATGTGCAGTAATAATAAGAGGTCCACAAAGGCTGCTGAGGATACCAAAGAGTCTCTGAGTGTGTTTACCTACAGAATGCAAGGGAGAAGTGGCATTTTTCAAAATAAATTTATGATTTTGATAAATGAGTCAGGAGCCCTTTGTCATTAAGGACACAATGCTTCCCAATAATTGCAAATTTTGAGTCAATCCAGTGTACCAGGGGAAGACAAGATCGCCTACTTTACTATAGCCATTCTACCAGCCTGAGGGGGTAACAAGGCAAGTCTGAGGACTCCATCACACATGGAAGCAAGCCAATGGGAAGCTGTCAAAGGTTGGTTCCAATTAGTCTGAGGTTAGCTAGAGGTTTAGCCTCATTTCTGACTACTGGCAGGGTGCTAAAACTCATGTAATGCAAATGAAAAAAATAATGAAAGACAATTTATATGTATAGGGCTTCCTAGAAAATGCCTTGATATGTTATTTCTCCCTTTGACTTGGTGTCTAGAGGTAGGTAGCATTTGTATTCTTTGCCCCCCATTCTACAGATCACTGTGGACAATGATTTGCCCCTGGTTGCATGGTTACTGGTACATGAGCCCGGATTTGAATCCATGCTCTGATTGTCACCTAGTCCCATTGCACCCAGACACTGCCTGTGAAATACTTGTAATGTGGGTGCCTGGAGCTGTGAGAGACGGAGAAAGCAAGACCTCAAGTCATTTTTACAATTGAATGATGTCAGATATTTCCTAGCATTTAAACAGTTTCTTTTTCTGGTAAACTGTAAGTGGAAGGACCTTCCAGTACTCTGACTTAACCTCTGGAAACTTGAAAAATTCTGGACCTTATATTGATGCTGATAATACACATATATGTTCTTTTCTGAGCTTTCCCAAAAGCCCCTAATGTGAAGACCAAGCAGCTGAGAAATTGTCACTTGGCCTGCTTTTGGCAGAGCTTACCCACTCCTACTTACCTGGGCCTCTGTTACCTATATGTGAGACAGGGAACTTGAATTGGGATCCAGTGTCCCCTTGCCTCTCTTTAGGTAGGCTGTGTGTAAGAACTGAGAGAAGTTAGCCTCCCCTTGAGTGAGACATTTTGGCACAGAAGGATGAGATATTTCCAAGTTTTCAAATACAAAAATGAGGCCATCACACTGCTTTTTAATGTCCCTATGGCTTGTGGGACAATGCAGAATGCAAAGGAGAGGTAACATTTCTTTAAAAAAATAATTTATGTTTTTGATAAATATGAGTCAGTTCCAAACACTGTGCCCAAGCCTGGCTGGACATTAGAAACACCTGAGGTAAAGGCGCCTGGGTGGCTCAGTTGGTTAAGCGTCCACCTGACTCTTGGTTTTGGCTAAGGTCATAATCTCACTGCCATGAGATGGAGCCCCGCATCTGGCTCTGTGCTGACAGTGAGGATCTTGCTTGGGATTCTCTATCCCCCCCTCTTTCTGCCCCTCCCCCTCATGCACGCTCTCTTTCTCTCTGTCTCTCTCTCTCTCAAAATAAATATACATTAAAAAAAAGAGAAACACCTGCGGTAGAAGGTATTTTTTAAAATATGGGGATGCCAAGGTCTATCACACAGAGATTCTGATTTCACTGATCTAGGGTGAGATCCTGGCACTGGTGTCTCAGGTGATCCTCATGTGAGACCTGAGTTAAGAGGCAGTGTAAAGTGAAATTTTAAGTTCATGTCATTCCTCTCATCCATATACAATTTTCAGGTTTTCTGGGAAACTCAAACTTCATCTTAGAAGTGCAATTTGAAGTTTAAAAAGAGGATAAATGGCTTTCTTATTTACGTCTGCAAATGCATTTGGAAGGCAGATGACACAGGAGATAATTGGCCCTGCTGTCTTGAAATGACCCTGGAGAACTGTGAGGCAGGACAAGCATTGTGAAGTGGAGACTGCTCACCAGCTGTTCCCCACTTTTTAAAAACTTGCAACACTACTTTTAATGCTTTGGGAGGAGCCCCACTGGAATAAAAAATACTGAGAAGGGGTAACCCCCTCACCCCTGGAGCACATTTTACTCTTCCCTCTCTCTGTTCCCCTCTCATACTCAGTTTCTCTCTGTTAACTGGGGGATTTATTTTATTATTATTTTTTTATGTTTATTTTTGAGAGAGAGAGAGAGAGAGAGAGAGAGACACTAAGCGTGAGTGGGGGAGGGGAAGAGAGAAAGGGAGACACAGAATCGGAAGCAGGCTCCAGGCTCTGAGCTGTCAGCACAGAGCCTGACTCAGGGCTTGAACCCAGGAATGTGAGATCATGACATGAGCCGAAGTCGGTCACTTAATTACTGAGCCACCCAGGGGCCCCAACTGGAGACTTTAAATGCTAAGTAGGAGTTTGGGACTCATAGTATTTGCCATTTTTGTAGAATGGAGCTTTATATTCTTGGTCCAGTTTTGGATAAGTGACCGATTAAGAAAGACCTGAGTTAAAGTCCCAGCTGTTCCTCTTCCATGCTGTGTGTCAACAGGCAAATTCTTTACGTCTCTAGTTGCCAATGTCCTCATCTATAAAATGGGGATGGCAATATTTATATCATTTGGTTGTTGTGAAGGTTAGATTAAATTTTGTATGAAGACTGTATAACCCTGAGTAGGGAGACTTGCATTTAATGAAGTATCAATAAGGAACAGCTATTACTACTCTCCTATGAATTGTGAGCTTTCTCATTACAGTAAATAAACATATATCATCCCCACCTGATGCCCCACCATCTTGGTTTCTCCTAGTCCTCTTCCCCACCTGACTTCTCTTTAAGAAACCCCAAACAGGATCTCTCCATGTACACCAACCGTCTCTCCAACCCTAACAAATTTCTGCCATTATTTAATATGGCTCTGTTTCTTCTGAAGGTCAATGTTGCTTAATAGTAAAACTGCCCATTATAGCAATTTTACTTACTTGACCCCTCATTTTGCTCTATGTAAAATCCAATGTTTGTTTGTATTGTTGACTGGGTTTTTCCATTCTTTACCAGTTTGGCCAATATCGCTGGGATCTGCAAGTGTGAATCACACTTGTCCCCGTTTTCATTTCTAGATTTTTATACAGCAGTCAGCTGGCAACACTGATTTCTTGGTCTCCATAATGGCATATCTTGTTCAGTTTTCAGATATGTTATTCTCACCAGCTCCTGCCTGCACCGCAGCTACATCCTTTTCTTCGTCTCAAAACCAACTTTCTTAGGAAGGTTTGCCACATGAGGTTACCCAGATTATGTTTTTTTGCATTTCTGGGAGCCAACCATGAACACAGACCAGGATGTGAATGGTGCTCCCTAGTAGTTTGCTGTGACTGCTGTATAACCATATAATGGTGTGCCTTTAGTATGCCTCCAGGCTTATACTCATGGATTTATTAAGAGCCCTTGTTTTCCAAAGTGGTCGTACCATTTTACATTCTCACCAATATAGGTGTATGAGAGTTCCAGTTTCTCCACATTCTGACTAATACTTGTATAATTGGGGTTTCTAATTTTAGCTCTTCTAATAGGTATATAGTGGTATCCCAATATGGTTTTAAACTTAAAAAAAAAGTTTATGAATGTATGTATGTATTTATTTTGAGAGAGAGAGTGAGAGAGCGAACATGGGAGAGGCAGAGAGAGAGGGAGAGAGAAAAAAATCTCAAGCAGGCTCCCCACTGTCAGTGTGGAGCCCAGTGTGGGGCTCGAACTCACAAACCAGGAGATCTTGATGTGAGTCAGATGCTTAACCAACTGAGCCACCCAGGTGCCCCTCCCATATGATTTTAATTTGTATTTCCCTAATGATCAGTGATGTTAAGCATTTTCTTCTGCTTGCTTGCTATTCATAAATCTTTGGTAAAGTGTTTATTCCAATCTTTTGCGCATTTAAAAAATTAGGTTGTTTTCTCAGTATTGACTTTTTTTTAAATATGAAATTTATTGTCAGATTGGTTTCCACACAACACCCAGTGCTCATCCCAAAAGGTGGCTTCCTCAATACCCCTCACCCACCCTCAGTATTGACTTTTGAGACACACACATTACATATGTTTATACATAATATATATACTTTTGAATTTTGATAATGTCTCCTTGACAACTTGTAAATTCCTTAGAACAGAGGAGTTCCTTGAGAACAGAGACACATTATAATATGTAAATATGTGGCATCCATTTGAGATTCAAGTACTTGATCGATACTTCTTAAGCATTTCATGGTGGTGAGGACCAGTCCACATGTCTCTGTGACACAT
Organism: Panthera uncia; assembly: GCF_023721935.1. NCBI lineage: Eukaryota > Metazoa > Chordata > Mammalia > Carnivora > Felidae > Panthera > Panthera uncia. Next base: position 82,051,284 of record NW_026057580.1, on the reverse strand, counting down.
TTGGAGACCATGCTACCCAGAGTCAATACTTTTTAACATTAAGCCTTTGGATTAACCTAATCCTATTTAAAGAGTTCTGTATGCATAGCATATGTTATAGAATTTGCAACAGAAGAAGTACTTTTAAGGTTTTGTTAGAGAATGAAAATTTGGTAGTTTCACCCAGGTGGTGAAATCAGGAAGCATTTCCTTCTAAATTATTAGCAACCTGCTTGGAGTACCAGTTTAATATTTCCAGCAGACTGTCTTTGTAGGTAATTTTAAATAATAAATAAACAATTTTAAAGAAACTAGTGTCTGTTTACCAAATGCAGAATGTGTTAGTCAGTTACATTGCCAAGGGGCAGAGCCATGGTTTCTGAAAATAACTTTAATAAGTTCAGACCAACTGGCAACCTAAACTGAATTATCTACAAAGCACAATGTCCTTTGGGATAAATGTCATTTGAAAAGTGAATACGAATAACATTAAACCTCTCAAAGTAGTTCTGCCTTCTTCTCGGGTTGACTTATGTACAAGTTGGTAGCAGCAACTCCCTAAGCTGTGAGAAAAGATTATTCTATTGGATCAAATGATACCCCATGCAGCATTGGAGCATACAATACTAGTCCTTGTAATTTGAGCTTAATTTCATTTTTAGACTTAATGGACAATCTCCAGCAGGTCAGTGGCACCTTGACGGATCCCCTAGTTCTTCTTCCCTCTTCTGGGTGGCTGTCAGCTAACCAGAACCAGAACTTCCACTCACTGAAACACCCAAGGAACTAGCTCAGTTTTGTTTTATCCTGACTCTGATGTCTCACATCCAGTGATCTTTCTGGTTAATATTTTAAGTCTATTTCCTTTTGTCTCATTCCCAGAGCCCAGTACTTTCATTCTACCTGAACGGCACAGCTTCATCTTGGAATTTTTTTTAACTTTGTTAACTACGTGTTTGCAGGCTCTACACACTTCATGAGAGGGGATTATTTTGTTGAGGCTTTCTTATTTTCCTGATATGATTTACATATGGGATTCTATGTTTTTTTCTGTTATTTGAATGTTAAATTAAACCACCAAAATCTTATAATAATCACCATCGTCCCATGGCAATTCAGAGAGTGTCCCAGACACTTTTCATATGTTATCTTTAATTTTGATAATAATTTTGTGATATAGGTCTTAATTCACTCATTTTACAGGTGAGAAAATAAGTTGTCTGCCCAAGATCACACAGCCACAAGTAAGTGGCAGAGTTTATTATCGTTCTAACCAGCAGCAGCAATAATTTTTCTTTAGTTGTTAAAGCTTTGTGCTAGAATTTGGAAAAAGTAAATGGAAGAACTTCCATCATTATCATCAATACATTTTGAAAAAAGTCTGTTATACACATGGGAATATGGTGTAACTTAATTCTTTGACAGCTTTTAAAAGATGTGAAATGGAGACTAAGAACTGTAAGGTCACCCGAACTTCTACAGTCTCTTGAAGAATCAAGTATTTTGACATCTACTATCATCCATTTTTTCCAATTGGTAAAGAGAGAAAAGTTTTGTTTATTACATACATGAATTTCCAAAATTCGTTACTTTGATCTTTCATCTTCTGGAGTGAATGGGTACTTTTGCTATTAATTAATTTTTAGAATGATCGATAGAAATTTTACTAGTTTACAGATTTCATAAGTGTATATTATTTCATGTACAGGCATTGGAAAGTGGCCATTTAGAAGATTTACCTCCAGTCATCCCATTCAGATACAAATACAGAAGGCAACTTCCTAAGGCTGAAGGTAACCTTCCAGTAAAGTGTATTTCAGAAGCTGGGATGGACAATGCTATTATAATGTGGACATCATTGTGTGTGGGAGGTGGCAAGTTCACATCAGATAGAAATTAATACCGTACAAATATATTAATTCCTCTTACATATAGAAATGAAAGAAATTGATATTGTATTACTGGATTGTAACAGAAGTTTATAAATGGCGAGTATATAATCTTTATCAAATTCAAGAGGGACATAGTACTGGGGAAGCTTTTCTCAATGAATTGATATGTATTATGCATTCAAGTTATCCACCCCCCCTGCAAATCTGTGTTATGCACTGTATGAGAGCACTTCTGAGATATGTATTTGGAAACCCTTATATCCTCATGACATTCTATAACATCTCTTCACAGCACTTGCCAGTTTTAAAGTTGTCCATTTATTTCAATGATCAATTGACGAATGACGAGCTCTCTCTCTGGACTGCAAACTTCTGTTTTTTGAAAATGTTTTATTTATTTATTTATTTATTTATTTATTTATTTATTTATGAGACACAGAAAGACACATTCCAGCAGGGGAGGGGCAGAGAGAGGAGACACAGAATCTGAAGCAGGCTCCAGGCTCCAAGCTGTCTGCACAGAGCCCCACATGGGGCTCAAACCCACAAACTGTGAGATCATGACCTGAGCTGGTCTGACACTCAACCGACTGAGCCACCCAGGTGCCCCTCTTTTTTTTTTAAGTTTATTTATTTATTATTGAGAGAGAAAGAGAGAGAGAGAGAGAGAACAAGAGAGAGAGAGCATGAGTGGAGGAGGGGCAGACGGAGAGAAAGGGAGACAGAATCTAAAACAGGCTCTAGGTTCTGACCCGTCAGCACGGAGCCTGATGCAGGGCTTGAACTCACACATCATGAGATCATGACCTGGGCCGAAGTCGGATGCTTAACTGACTGAGCCACTGGACTGCAAACTTCTTGATGGCACGGACCACACCTGCTTTGCTTACCATTGTATCTGCCTGACATGGTTTCTGGCACATAACACGTGCTCATGTACATAGTTGTTAAAAAATTATTAAGTGAGTGAACAAATTCTTGCTCTCCTGTGATTACAGTCTGAGAAGGAGGCAAGTTAGACACAACACCTATATGCCTTTTAGCCTCATAGGGGGAAGAGGACAGTGCTGGTGGCTTGTGTGCTCCAAGAATCTCTAAGTCCTCCCAGTTCTTTCCATGAAGTGGAAGAAGAGGGGTGGGATAAAGCATCTAGCATGTCCATGTTACAGTCAGAGTGAGGAAAGTGCCTTTCAGCTTCTTGGGGAAAAAAAGGGATTTTTTTCATCTGAGTTGAGGGTAGGTAACCCAGGGTGTTCAGTACCATTTTTAGGAGACTGACTATGAGGCTCCATATTATAAGCTCCTGGGAGGCCACTCGCTTCTGCTGTACTCCTACCTAGCTAAGGGATCCCCTGTTCAAAACAGAGATGTAAGTTTCTAACGTGGAAATCAGTGGGGAAGTAAGCTCCAAAAAGGACTTTAGCCATATAGCCATAGAGCCATCTTAGATAAAATATTGACTACATTTTCTGTATATTGAGAGATGATTTGCAACAGGAAGCTAACTTGAATAATAATTCAGTCCAATTAAAGAAGGATGTATGGAAAAAAAAAGTAGTTTTAGCTCTCAGTGTAGGAAACTTCATGTTGGAGAGAGAACCTGTTATAAACAGGCTCTAGGTCTATATTTATATTTTAGAGGACATGATTAATTCTTAAAATAATGAACAAAGTAATAAAACTTGCATAAAATAAACCACATGTGCTAAAACTTGCTTTTCCCCCCAGACATATATTCAGGTAAAATACACAGATAACAGAAAGCTTTAATTCCAGTGAAGTTCTGGCAGCATTGACATCATGCATCATAACTTGGTATGTAACATTTTAAGTGATCTTAGTCTAAAAGGCCTTGGGAATGACATGTCAGGAAAAGAGGAGATGTACAGGAACAGAGAAAGCAGTAAGTTCCCCATGTGGATATCACAGTGCTCCAGATCACTGAAGTCTGAATGTGGGAAGAAGGACCCTGGCTGCTTCCATTTGCCATGGATCTGCTGGGAGAAGCAAGACGACCCTGGAGGCTTGTAGTTCTGAAGAAAGGGCATCAGGGCTCTCCCAGTTCCCTCCAGACTCTTTTGTTGTGCAGTTTCTCTCTCAATCCCTTTATCCAGGTTGTCATTTCTACTCTCCCTAGATTCAAATGATGATTTCAATGATTTCTTCACAATAATCCTTGGGTCCTGGCTCTGATCAGCAAACTGGTTGTTTGTTTCATTTTTCAGATATTCCTTTGATTGGTTCCTGGTTCCTAGTCTCCATATTTTGCATTTTTTTTCTAAAAGAACAGCATCTGCCACATGCCATATCAATCCTATAATTGATCCAAGTCCTTTTATATTTGATTAGTCTTCTGAAAGCAATGAGAGTGTCATTTGCTCTCTTAAAAAGTTATTTTCTCTGGATGTCTGTCTGAACTCCAATGCAGCTAAAATCCTTGAATTTGTGATGCCGCAAATGGGCACACCCACTGGAAAGAATAGATACTCATTTATATCCTTGTGTTATCCTCATTTGAAAATTCAATGGCTAAAATGCAATACTTACAAATTCTAATTCCCAAAGTAAGGGATTTGTGGACGTAATAGTTGACGGTTTCACTCCTCTACATGTGCTTCTTTGTGTTTCTGTTCAAAAGTGTATTCTGTTTGGGTGTAAGTTTTCCAAAAAATAAGCCATTACCATGAAAAAGGTTTAATTAAGTGCATAAAAATATGTTTAATTAAGTGTAACTAACTGGCAAATTCATTGACCTCTGATACATAGAGGAGAAAGTAAGCCTCATTAATGGAAATTGACATAGAATCAGAATTTCAGAACAAGAAGACATTTTTGAGCATCTGGTCTTACATTCTTGTTCTTTGAAGAAATAGTGTCTTGTTATTTCTCAGTCTCTTGGCTAGTAATGGAGAATAGATATGTCCAAGTTTATAGAGTTATTGGTATCAGAGCTGAAATTAGGCCAATTTCTCCAGACTCTTCAGTCATCATCCTACTTCACTGGTTACACAGATACATGGATTCATTTGGTAAACATGTGATCGTTCTGTACAAGCAGATCAGGTGAGTTATGAATAGGTGTGTAAGGAGGTGAGTAACTATATTTTTTCCCCATTCTTTTTTTTGTATAATGAAATTTTCAAACTCAAAGGGATCGTCTTGACTATGTTTGGAAAATTGGATGATGAAACATCATGGGCCCTGTTAAGGTTTGTGTGAAAGTTATGTAGGTTCAAGTCTCTCCTCAAATTTAAAATCTTGTTTGTTAGTTTTTTTGAAAAGTGGACAGATGTTCAAGAAGTTTTCTAATAATTCATTTCCTGGTGTTGATGTAAGAGGAAGCCAGACTGAGCTTACACTGAAAAACTGATTCAAAGGAACCACTTTTCTAACAAAGTAACCTTTTATCTAATAAAAAAAATAGTTTTGACAGGGAGGAAAATGGTTATCAAAAGAGGCATGAATCTCTAGACGATACCTGACCATCTTCCAGCTATACATTTAAATACACATTTCAACAATCATTTAAAAGACAATGGTTTTAAGTGCACAATTTAAATTTCACATGCATGGAGACTTCAAACCATTCTGAATCTTCTTCTCCAACATGGTCCTCCAAACCTTCTTAGTCTTTCTTTAGCCCCCTATTCAGTCCCTATGTCTTCGAAGCTCACCAACCTTGCAGGTCATGTTCAGAGACAGCAGCTATGGGAGGCAAAAATGCCAGGCCTTCAACTTGGTCCAAGTTCAAGTGAACACAAGATCACATGAACAAGAGTGGACATGAGGTGTTTGCAGACATAGCATACAGGACCAGGTTAGCGGAACTTTCCAAGTAGTTCCTTTAGGTTGATTTTATGTCTAGGAGCACATGGGTTGTTTTTGTTTAAGTAAACATAAAATAATAAAACCACGTTTCAGGGCATTAAGTAGATAAATTGAAGAAAAATGTTTAACCAGAAATAATTATGCCTCATTTAGATCTCACGAGCTATTACTATTTGACAAAGCAGCTGCAGTTTTAAGTAATGGCCAAGTGGGAGCTATATACACATTCTATGGTAGGAGTTGATTATAAATACCGACCTTTTGCTTTAAGTAACATATTAGCCAATCCTTCCTTTGATGGAAAAATACGTACATAAAATCCTTTTAGAACCCCTATGGGGTATGTGTGTGTATGTGCGTGTATGTGTGTGTGCGTGTGCGTGTGTGTGTGTGTGTGTGTGTGTGTGTGGTGGGAACAGAGAAGTGAGGGGTACTGTGTATATGTGTGTATATTTAAGGGGTAGATTGGGGGGGGCATGAAAGGACCCTAGTATAGGCAGTCTTTGTTGTGGTGACAACAATATATTGAATATTCCTAAGTTCAAATTGGTGAATCTCAAATAAATTCATGTCATAACAAGGCTCTTAACATTTTAACATAATTTTAGGAGGTTGAGTTGATTTAAAAACTTTCATGACTTGAACAGTTGTCAGATATAATGTAGCACACCTAGCTAAATTTGAATTTCAAATAAACAGCAAATAAATTTTTAGCATAAGTTTATCCCAAATATTGCATGGCATATACTTACACTAAAAATTCATCATTGTTTAGCTGACATTCGAATTTAACTGGGTGTCCTGAATCTTTATTTGCTAAGCCCGGTAAGCAATAGCTAAGTAAATATATGGAAGCCATTCCTTCAAAATTATTTAGTACAGCATAACTCGAATGTGCTATTTCAAAGTAAAGGAGCTGTTTCATCAACACTCGAGAAAGTTACGATCTGCAGTTGTGTCAATACCAAAAAGCTCATGTGCCTGACTTTTGCCTCCCCCTTGTTTTATTTTATTAAACAATACCACTCCAAAGCCCAATGCATTCACTTTGAGGGAGGATGCCACATTTTAGCTATTCCCTTATCCTTGAAGACAAAAGCTTTGAAAAATTAGGACCATGTTTGGGTCCTAGATACATAAAGTATGCTTGCCAGCAAAATGCAATGTATTGCTTCAAGCTGATTTCCCCCCTTTTCCTTGGGAGAAAAGTACAGCATCTTAAACTAAAGCACACTTCAGCCGTTCCCCCTGTGCTAGCCTGGTGCCAGCAGCCACAACACAGGGTTTTCATCTTGGCTTCAAAGTGTGGTGGAGGGAGTTTGGGGGAGGGGAGTGGGGAAGAAAAGGGAGGGCAAGTTGAATGCAAAAAAGGAAACAAACAAACAAAAAAGAAAAATGGAATGGGGTGAGTAGAAGGAGAAGTCTCCTATCTTTCAATTATCACGTCCCGTGGCCAGGCTGTGAGATGCAAAACCTTCACCGTTTTCCCTGTTGTGTATTGTTTTTGTTACTGCCACTTCCCATGCTGGGAAGATTCTTGTCATCCCTCACATATTTTATCCACAGAAAAGGCTGCCCTGCCCTGGGCTTGGTGATTGAGGCTGTGCCCCTGGTGTGCCACTCTATCACTGGTTCCCAAGGCTGTCTAGCCTGGGAAAAGCTGCGTGGACACGTTCCAAAATCAGCATTACATGCATCATTGTTCTTACCCTCCCTGATTAGAGTGCACACAATGAAAACAACAGCAACAGCCTCGTTTTCTAGCCCTCCTCCCCACAAGGCAGTTCTTAGTCTGTTTTTCTTTCTCTAGGTCTTCCTACAAGTTAACTGCTTCAGTGCTGGGGGAGTCCCAGACCTCACAGCAACTGCCCTGCCAAGTTGTTTTGTGCTTCTGGGAGGTCACTCCCAGCGCTGGGGCAGTGGGGAGGCGGGCAGAGCTTTCCTGTCTCCTGGAAATCTGGGCAAAGTAACTAACAGGGCGAAAAGTCAAAAGCTGTGTGTGGTGCTGCTGGGTCAGCTGTGGGCATGCATTCCAGGACAGCTCTTCACAGCCCTGAGGTTGGTTAGGGACTCTGAGTTTCTCATCTGTAAAGTGGGGACAGATGTAAAGAGGTGGGGCTCCTGGTGGAGGTGGGGGTCCTGGTGTTTTAACTCTGAAAGCCACAAAAATCTATTTGCATCAAACCTGTTGGATTTAGTGGTTGAGTCTCAATTATCCATAGGAAACTCTTCTCAACCGTCTTTGGAACTTTTGAATAAGATCTTTATAAACATTTGCAGGTATGTGGGGATACTGGGTGGGGAATGATAATTTTTACTTTAAAAGCTATTGGGCAAATCCAAGTCCTATTATAATAAATACTAAAATGAAAGTTCTGTTACAAAAATAAAAAAAGAAGGAAAAAGACATCCAATATGCAGCTTGTGACTTCTTCTTTATTTTAAATAGCGAAGGGTACGTGATATTTCAGGATAACTGAAGAATTTGTTCCTCTGGATTATATTGTAACATAATTGGTCTGGCTTTTATTAAGAGCGTGAGTGGATGAAGGGGCTATGTGAGGCTATGTGAGCGTGTGTCAGTACACTCAAAGCTGTAACTCTAACTGTTCACAGATTGCACACCTATCATGAAGCTGGAGAGCCCTTCCACACACCCAGAGTCACAGCCACAGTGGAGAAGGACTTTAATGCAGATGTGGAGACAGACATTATTTGCTGTGATTCTGGTATCTGTCCTGAGACCAAGCATTATGTACATTTATGGTCTGGATGGGGGACTGGTCATGAACTTGCTTTCAGCCCACTCAGAAAGATGAAAGGCTGAGGTTTACTTTTGAGTCACTATCCTTGACTTTAAGTACTTTTAGGACGTAAAACAAATAGAGAATGACCCTAAGCATTGTGAGTTCTTAGAATGCAGAGATTCACTGGTGCTATGCAAAGGTTTCCTCCTGGTTGAAGCTGGATGTCACTTTCCTGCTACTTTAATAAAGAGCCACAAGACTGCTAGTAGAAAACCAATGTCTTTTATTGACCTATACAAGTGAAGAGGCTTCCTTCCTCTTCCTCCCCCCCCCCCCCCGCTTCTTCCACATGAGGCCAGAGGCATGATGGCTGTAATTAACCATAATGCTGTTAGCCAATTTCTGATAAATTGTATTTTTGAGGTCCACACATCACATCCGTTTTCCAGAAGTTTGACTGTTGGCCAATTACTTGTCTCCCTGCAAATATCTATACAGGATGCCCAGTGTCTCAAAAACAAATAAGTGAGCCAAACTCCAAATCAAAAACTGAATTGTATCACTTGCCCAAGACATGATTTTTCTTACCAACCATAAAAATCTCACAATGAGAATTGAGGTAGAAAATCATAGTATGATGCTAGGGACAAGAGTAGATCTAGTCTGTCTACTAGACAAATTAGAGAATTTGAATTCTAGAAGAATTTGAATTTGAATAGAAATTGAATACCAGAAGCTGAATTGGTTCTGGTTTTCAAGGCTGTAAAGGTCCCTTTTGTAAGGAAAGCTTATTTCTTTGGACTCAGGATACAAGTAGGGAGGAAATGCAACATCATATCCTCTTACAGGCTTTTTTACTACTCCCAAACACTCTGAGAATAAATGTTTGTGGGGATGAGTTAGACTATTTACATTATTACATTGTATCAGTAGCATTTCTTTCCTTGAAGTAAAACTGCTTGCTGGCATTTGCAGTAGTATCTCATGTCGACTCTTCCTGAGTCGACATATGTAAGCAATCTCAGTGCAGGGATCTTCCTTGTCCATATCCCCAGCTGATCCTGAAAGGTTCTCACCAGAGAGGAGCTGTCAAAGCCACTAACGGAGCAGAATGCAGGCAAGAGCACAGGATCTGGTGCTTGAAATCTTGTAATTTGACTGTGGCTCCATCACTTGGAAACTTTGGGACAACCAACCACTTTCTCACTGTTCCTACTTCTCAGAACTGATGTGAGGATTAAATGAGATAATGGGTAAGAATGCCATATAAAGTGTAGTTAAATTTTAGTTGCTGAAGTCTTATCATTGTGTAAAAACTGTGAAAATGAGATTTGCCACTGAACCAAATTGATTTACAGTGTGTAATGCTTAGCGAGTTTTATTGTTTTTTTAAGTGTAGCTCTGCATTAGGCAATTGCTTTGAAGCTATTTCAGAGGGGGCTTTGCACACACAGACACAAAACATTTAAACTTTAACAATATCTGAATTAGTTTCCTTGGGTTGCCATACAAAGTACTACAAACAGGTAGCTTAAAGCAACAGGAATGTGTTCTCTTGTAGTTGTTAAGGCTAAGGTCTGAGATCAAGGTGCCGGCAGGATCATGCTCCCCCTGAGATTCTGGGTAGAATCTTCCTGACTCATTCCTAACTTCTGCTGGTAGCCATCAGTCTTTGGCCTTCATCAGCTTGCAGTTGAATAACTTCAATCTCTGTCTCCATGTTCACATGGCTTTCTCCCTGTATCTTTATGTCTTCCCATGGTTATCTCCTTCTTCTTGTAAGGACACCAGTCATGTTGGATTGGGCCCATTCTAATGACCTCATCTTGTTTATATTTGTACAGACTCTATTTCTAAATAAGGTCACATTTGTGGGCACTAGGGGTTAGGACTTAAACACGTCTTTTTTGTGGATACAATTCAACTGGTAACAATATCCTACAAAACAACCCAGTGTCTCACTGACTGGGGACCTGGCTGCCAGCCTCAAATTTGCAATTAAGTAGCCAATAACTTATAGGTAAAATGAGGGAGTTGGAATAGATCTAAGGATGCTTTTCAATTTTAATGTCCTGTAATCCTAGCATTAGCATTTCTTTCTAGAAACATGAAGGTTCTCTTTACTCGCTTACAAATCTATGTACACCAAAACCCAAAAGTCTGGCTGCAGAAGGAATGAGTGAACCGTTGTAATTTCTATGAGCCCAGCAAGCAGAATGTTCCTTCTTCAGCATCCTCAGGCCAGCTCTCACTTCCTTTTGCCTGGACTATTACGATAGTCTGTCAGCTTCCTTGAGTCTCCTCCTTGAAGAGCTGCCAGAGTGAGATTTTAGAAAACAACTTGATCATGTCACACCCTATATGACAACTGTTTCATGGCTCCCCAGGTATGCCGTATGGGATACCATTCTGAGCTTGGCACCCAAGGTTCTATAAGCAAGAACCAAACTCACCTACACAAGATTTACCCTCAATAAATCTAATGTATTAATTTCTCTCCCATCATTTTTCACATTTTCATACTTTAGCGTAGGATGTTTCCTCTGACTGTTAGGATTTCCCCCCCTCTCTTCTGCCTAGAGAATTTCGATTTATCCTACAAAGTCTAAGTAACGTCACCTCTGGGAAGTCATTCCTGACTGCCCTTCTTGGATGTAACCATTTTCTTTTCTGTATCACCATATAGTTCATATTTATTTCTAGTCTTTCACCTATCATAGAATTATAACATTGGTGTATGTGTGTGTGTGTGTGTGGGGGGGGTTCATACTAGTTAAGATGTTGCCTAAGGTTTGGGTGATGTCCCTCCATCAAGGTATGTATCTTCTTTATTTCCAGGTGTCAAACACATAGTCGGTACTCAGAAACATTTTATTAAATTGAATTAAATAACCAGTTCTTGACAAGGAACTGAAACCAGCAGTCATGGTCAAATGGCTTTTTTATATGTGTTGTTGAATTAATGAAACAGGAAGGCGTGCTTTGGCACAGCTGTCTGGCATACCTGGGTTAAATTCTAGTGCAAACAGCTGCGTTGCTGTAACTTGCTGTAAAACATCCACTTCACACGGTGCCGTGTGCTGTGGGGCCCATGGAAGGCAGCCAGGCCCAAGGCTAGCAGTTACCTGAAAACACTTGGGTTAAGTTTCTATTGTCATGGTGGTTAGGCAGCCCCTTGTAATTATTCCCTTCAACTGGCAACCTTGCCTCACAGAACATATTCTGATAGGGCTGGACTCCCAGACAAGTTGCTCTTGGTTACCACCTTAAATGTTTCACCGCTGAGAGCTCTGCCCAGGTTGCTTGGAAGCTGCCTTGCAAATAGCCTAAGCCCATGTCACAGGACTGCAAGTTGTAAATTATCAACCACATTAAGAGACATGTTGGCCAACTTGGGGGCTGAGAACCCCAATGGGGTTATCGCTATGGGTGTGCTCACTTGTATTCTCCCATTAAATTGGCCTCTTTCTAATGCTGCTACAGAACTCTGGGAAGTGAAATACCAAGCTCCTGTAGAGAGTTCGGCAAGGCCAGGATAGGAAAAAAGGAAAGGGGTAAAGCCTTGGGCACTGCTGAGGGTGATGCAGGAGAAAGAAGATAGTGATACCAGAGTTGGAAGAAGCTGGGGGATGGATGCTGAGCCTCAATTTTGGTTATAAATCTTGTATGGGATGAGCTAATCTTTTTGTATATAGTCTCTGTTATCTAAAGAGTGGATGAGGGGCACCTGGGTGGCTCAGTCTGTTAAGCATCCGACTTCGGCTCAGGTCGTGATTTCACAGTTGGTGAGTTCAAGCCCCATGTCAGGCTCTGTGCTGACAGCTCAGAGCCTGGAGCCTGCTTCAGATTCTGTGTCTCCCTCTCTCTCTGCCCCTCCCCCATTCTCACTGTCTCTCTCTCTCTCAAAAATAAATAAACATTAAAAAATTTAAAAGAAAAAGTGGATGAAAAGACACAATTATCAATCCTCTTTTTTTTTTTTTTTTTGTCAATATGGACAGTCAAACCTCTATTCCAACAATAGTGCTTTCAAATACCACTAACTGGTCATTGATAAGTGCTACTGCCTGTATTTGTGTTTGTCTTGATTCTACAATGAGAGTGAAGCTCTTTGAGAGCAGGATCCATATCTCATCCCTCTCCGCTATACCTAACACCTGATTTTCCTACACCTGATCACACATGAAAACTTTTGTGATTAGAGAACCTTCAACATAAACACTGCAAGTAAGATTCCTCATAATCCAGGTGGGTAAAAGACCGCCTATGGCTTTATCCCATTACTGCTGTTGGCATTGAAAGTACAACAATTATGCAAACTGGAGACGCGTAATGGCCAGACTTTGGAAAACAATAATAAATCATAGTGGGTAAATGGATCATTAGAGATATGTTACCAGAGAGCTCACGATTTACTTTATCTTACATATTCCGGCTTGGTAAATGCATGAATTTGTTGAAAATTCATATTATAAAGGCCTACTAAGTGTAAAGCACTCTGCTAGGTCTTATTATTAAGGATTAAGAGAGTCAACATACTTGAGAGGCTGTTTCTAAAAGTTTTCTGTGAGGAAATGCCATACTACAGGAAGGAACATCACCTAAACACAGGACTCAAATCACTTGGAAAGGAGCGTCTGTCAGGGGGGCAGCATGGCCCTCTAAGTACTAATGGGTCCCCAATGATGTTTCTCAACCAACAAAGCTGACAAAATACAACAGACTCATAGAATCTACAAATCATTTCCTTCCTTGTGCAAAATGCCAGTGCCATCTGACTACCTTTCACACACAGTACACGATTTCTGGCACTCCATTATGTTAGGAAGCCTGCCTATCACAAAGACCCCTGAGTCCATCCCATGAAATGTCAAAAATATTGTACATATTAGTGATGGGCCAGCCTCAGAAGTGTTAGAGCTTTAGTCTGGGAAAAGATCCAAGATTTTGTAAGCCTATATAAACACTTTTGATCTTGAAAAATTGGTCTGTAAATCTTACAAGAACAGGTCTCTCCCAGGATTTACAGTATGATTTTGGTTTGGTGTTCCTTATGTGGTAATTTTTAGGGAAATTTTCTTATTTATACCTTTTTATTTTTACCATTCTGACCAGGAAAAAAAATGTACCGCGATATATGTGTTTTATAAGGGAAACAAATTGATTTTAATTTTGCACAAAAGTCACTTTATCTCTGAAAATAGGACAAGAATGTATCCACCAATCCTTATCTTACTAAAATTAATTCAACATTTCCAATGAATTATACACATATGCTATATTTAGGAAGAAAATAAATACACATTGGATTTCTCATGATGGATATGAACAAATGTGAACTGATATTAAAACTAAAACAACACTTTGTCAGCACTTTGTATATTGCTTTTAATTCACACTTATTTGGACATATGTGCATAATATTTTCTATAACATGCAAACACAATATGTGTATAGATAGAGTACATTTGATTTAATACATCACAGAGATCACATTTTCTCAAGCTCCATTTTAAATAAACCATGGAAACGTTGGTTGTAAAGAAGATTCTACTACAGTTCAGTTTCAAATCTAGTAAAGTTTTGGGGAGGAGAGGTATAGGAAAGAATTTCGCCAGTTGTGTTCTTTTTTTTTTTAATTTTTTTTCATGTTTATTTATTTTTAAGAGAGAGAGACAGAGACAGAGACAGAGCGTGAGCAGGGGAGGGGCAGAGAGAGAGAGGGAGACACAGAATCTGAAGCAGGCTCCAGGCTCTGAGCTGTCAGCACAGAGCCTAACGTGGGGCTCAAACCCACAAACTGTGAGATTATGACCTGAGCCAAAGTAGGACCCTCAACCAACTGAGCTATCCAGGTGCCCCAAGCCAGTTGTGTTCTTTGGGGTGTAAACATGTATGACTTGAATAGTATTCTATGGTAATTTCTGGAACTGTCATCTAAACACATTTTTTCTTTCACTATAACACTTTTTAGAACCTTTAAAATGCAAATGTTTAGTTGGATTTTTCAAGTGGAATCTTTCCCAAGAGAGTAGGTATTCATGAACTAAATTTGGGACATACTAATATAGAGGAAAATATATTATAACTGAGGCAAGAAGACTCAGATTCATGTCCTGATTCTGCCATTTACTTGAAATGTGGCTTTAAGAAGACTATTAAACTCTAAAACAAGTAGGCTAGATTGGATGATCTTCAGTGTTTTTTGTTTTAGCATTTTATATGAGGTTTCTACTTAGGGTTATATGCTATTTTCTTTATTCCCTGGAGGTCTAGCATAGTGCCTTATGTTTTGTTGGCCTCTAATAAATGTTGATTAAATTGAACATAGCCTTTTAAGTTTTACAAATCATTAATGGAGCCATTTTTTTTTTTTTTTTTTTTACTAGCTATGTTACTTTGAGCAAATCATTTCTTCTCTCTGAACTTGTTTCCCTGCTTATAAAATTTAGGACCATTGGCTTTCACATCTTTTTTATTATTAGAAATATTTTTCATATTCCTGGTAACACATGGATATTTCTTCAAATGAAACCTTACACAGAAGTCCAATGTGTAAAGCAGATCGGAAGTGGAGCTGCTCTGGTTGGGTGTACAACCAGCCCCACCCTCCCCCATCCCAGCCTACCCTTGACTTTTTTTCTTGCCCCTGTCCTCAGGTGTGGGGAGGAACCCCTAGAGCTCCTCAAAGCACAATCTGAGAAAACATCTTAGATTTTTCTGGAAAATATATAGAACTCTTATTGCTGAGCCTTAATATGCATTGGGGTAAGTAAAATATAATCAACCCCCTCTCTACGTGGAAAAATTTTTTTACATTTTTCATGAAGCACAGTCTCAAACAAATGCCATAAAAATCAAGCGTTTATAAAAACTACAAATGACAGACCCAATTTTGGCTTTAGTAACATATTTGAAAATCAGAAACGATTTTTATTTCATATGTAGACAAGATTAACAACCTATAATAAATCCCTATTTATCCTTGGAGTAATCTTTATGGTCCAAACTGAAATAATTGTACTTTATCATGGTTTAATAGTCTTTCATCTCTATGATTCATATAACCAAGACCAGAAACAGGTAAATATTTCATGTAGATTTATGAAGTCAAAAATAGAAATTAAGTTATTAATTATCAGTGAATGCAAGGATAGCTAAAAATGTAGCTTAGCATTTCAAAAACATCTGGTTAAATGCTAATGAAAAAATATATCTGGAGAACCAGTAGCTGCTAGAAACCATCAGGAAACATTTCAGTGACATGTTTATAAGAGACCTTAGGGCTTTCTACCTGATGCGTGTATTTTTTAAAAGATAAACAAGACTGAAATTTGTGTCTGAAGAAGACAAGCTCTTTTTAAAAAAAAAAAATATTTTGAGAGAGAGAGAAAGAGAGAGCGCTTGGGGGAGGGGAAGATAGAGAGGGAGAGAGAGAATCCTAAGCAGACTCCATGAACCATGAGATCAAAATCAAGAGTTGGATGCCTAACTGATTGAGCCACCTCAGAGCCCCAGAAGAAGACAAGTTCTTGAAGATTTAAGGGTGAGTGTCACTGATACTGCAACAGAAAGAAACCTTGCATGAAGCCAAGAACCCCTACCTTTCTCCTCCTCTGCACTTAGAAGCTGTGGGAATTGTGTGTGTTTACAATCTCTGCCTTCCTCCCTCTAGATAGAGCAGAGTTGAGGCAAGGCTGGTGTGTGATTGATGCAATCAACTTCATCAAGCCCAGCTTTCTTATTTGCAAATGACACCAAATTTTCTAGGAGTTTGTTGATCTAGAAAACAAGTGGCATAGCATAGCATTTATTTCCATACTAAAATCCACACCAGCTACATTTGGGGACTGGGCTACAACAAACGTCATTACTAGATCACTGTGTTATCCTGGGGAAATATTTATTCTATAGGTTATGATTCTGGGATCATGCTTAAAGTGAAAGTCTGGACTAAGGGAACAGAGCAAATACGAAGTATTCAGATGCCTTCGAACTGAGTGTCAGGCAAAAACAAAACCTACCTCGGTTTGAGATTAAGGGGGCAAGGCAAAATGGTCTGATTCAAAAAGAAAACCAGACTGTGCACTTGCAAATTTTAACCAATGTGTTCAAAAACAAAAATCTGGGAATTATTTTTTGTGCTAAAGAGGAAACATGTTAGAGTATGGTGCTTTGTTGAGCACAACATGGAGAATTCAGAATACAAGAAGATGATGTAGAATCCTTAGCCTCCATGTCTTACTCAGTGATGGTTAAGTTGTGCCCATTTCTGGCTTCACAAACTTGAGAGAAACAGAGAACTTGGAGGGTCTTCAAAGGTGATTAAAAGGATGGAAAATAAGCCTTTGGAAGAAAGGATTAAAGAAATGGGCATGAATTTAAAGGAAAGTAAAAGAAAAAGCCCTTTGAACATGCACATATTTGAATAATTTTAAAGAATTCATTTTCGTTTCTAGCTCCAGATTATTTTATGGAGAATTTCCTTTCAATAGAAGATCACTAATATGTTATAACATTTCCATAACCAAAGTAAGAGTAACCAAACACAGCAAAGAAATTAAACTAAGTTCCAGCAGTACCTACCATGGTTTTATAATTTTTATTTGTGTAGAACATGGAATTTGCCAACTTCTATTTGATGAGAAAGTATGTTTATACCATGTTGTGAATTTGCTGTTGGATCTGCTTTTCTAAAATTATGTTGTGTTCAGAGACCATATCAGGTTAACTTCCCTATGTGTCAGTATCAATCTACAACAGATCACTGGAAGGAGAATGCAAAAATTTATTTTTAAAAATCTGTATAACAGTTTAGAAATAACCCAGCTTTAAGGACTGGCTAGATGAGGCAAGTATCCAACAGAATCAAAGCTACTTTTCTATGGATTTATGCAATATAGCTAAATGGGTTGCTATATACGGATATGGGTCTTCCACATATGGATATGTGAATCTTGGTTTTTGGTCCTTGGCCTTGAGCGAGGTGCTTAAAACTTTCTGAACCTTAGAATTATCATCTGTATAGTAAGGATCACAATATAAATCTATGAAGTTATTCTTGGTAAGTGAAAGAAAATGTCTCATAGGATAATTATAAGAAATTTCATCAAGTATTTCAACAATGCCTAGTGTGCAGTAAGCACATAAGTGTTAGGTACGATGATGATGATGATGAAGGTTATGGTGATGATGGTGATGATAAAGAATCTAACTCAGTTCCCAGAATATAGTGGGAACTCAAAAACATTAGTTAAAGCTGCATCTAATAGGACATATTAAAAAGAAGTGGTGGGATTCTGCAACATAGGTATAGATATTTAAGTATTAAGTGAAATACATTAGAAATGTATAAAATCTTGAAGAGAACATTTGGAATAACTTACCGTCAAATTGCCAAACTGAGATGTATATTGAAAAATGGAAAGAGACAATGATAAAATTAATAAAAGAAAACTTACACATAGTATATATTAAAACTGAATTCTCATTACTCCAAGATACAGTAGAGGATAAACTTATAAATAGTTTCAGGGAGGGCTCAGCAAGTCACAGACTCATGACAGGCTAACACAGAAGCCACCGTCTCCTGCTGGAGGCTGCTCTCAAGGAGAATAACCATGTCATTGTAGTCTGACCCTGGTACACTGGATGGCCAAGGATGGCACATAGACTGGCAATTCCTGGTCATGGCTGTGACAGATCACCTTAGGCCATTGGTCCTTGAGGATGGCAGACTGAAACTTTCAGGGCAAGTTTCACAAGAACTCTTTGCATGTTGATTACTTAGTGGACACTTCCCATATACAAAAGGATAGGCAGCCTGCTTCTCTGTCCAGTTTGATATAAGTTCACCTTCTGAATCTAGATGTATTAAGTAGAAAGCAGAATAATGGAAGTATAAAAAGCCTTTCTCAAAAATGAGGAATTCAAGCTTAAAGACACAGAAACACGACAACCAGTAAACATAAGAAATGACTCTTAACAGTCTCCCGAGGCCTGTTTTGTTATTTGAGCAGATACCTTCATCACAGATCCACACTATGCATCAGATCACACATTTATCTTAGTATAGAAGAACTATAAAGATACTAAAAGAAGAAAGGATGGGATTGTGAATTCGTGATCTTTCTGCAGAAATGCTCATCACTTTGGTAACATTTGAGAGAAGGCAAGCAGAGATATAACCAAAGCAGCCAGGGGTGCAAAAAGTCAGCAAGAGAATTCCTTCCTCTAACTCCATACCCAGAACTGGAGACAATTCACACTTGAGAATTGTCTCCAAAGTGCCATTGCTATCCTTCCAGCCAGCTGGGGGAAAGACAGCAAAAATTGTAGCTGGTGCCTGCAGGCTTCCAGTCTGTAGCGGAGTTTCTTTTTGCCACACCTGAGCATTAAGCCTTACCAGTGTGCAGAGCATACTGTGCTATATTGTTAAGCCTCACACTCCCACACCAGAATGAAAAGAGCCACACCAGTGTGCCAGTACAAGCATTAGTAGATAACTGAAAGCACTCCCGTCAATCATCTGCATTCCGGTTGGCTTCCAAGTCTTGTCTAGGTCATATTATGACTCCTTTATTAGTGTTTAAGGTCACCAGGAGACAGGCAAGTGCATCCTATATCAGGAAGTGTAGTGAGCCTCAGGAGTGAGATATTTGGCTTTCATAGGCACTGTGGCCAAGACTCGGAAATCCAGGGAAATGAGTTAAGCTCAGTCAGACTCCAGGCGCCGTGCTGCCTCACAGCAGATAGAATGAAGTAGAATAATAGAAGCTTTCCTGCCATTCTCAACATTAGATTGAATTCCGGTCAGCCCTTCCAGTTGAGTTTCTGAAGACTGTTTTCTATTCAGCCCCCACACTGCAGGCTGTAACTCACGGGAAGGGGCTCTAGAGAAAGGTTGGCCCCAAATTCAGGCTGGATGGTGCCAGGGAAGCCCTCCTGCAGGAAGAAAGATTAAGGGGCATGTGTACCCATTTGGTGGGTGAGTGCAAAATTTAGTGCCTACATTGGGCTCCCACAGAATTTACTGCCTTGCTGACTTAGATCTGGTGACCACACATAAACATGAATATTTACACATTTCCACACGCTTCCTTGCACGGTGACTAACCACATCTGTTTAACTCTAGTGGAGAAGGAAACAAAAGGCAGCAATGGTCATCTCCTCCACCCACTGGCGAGCCTATGTCCTCGTAAGATAAGCTCTCAGCTTGTCTGGTTTGAGCTAGGCTCGTTCTTTTCACAATATGATTCCTATTCAAAGTCCTAAAAATTCAGATGACCTCACTGCAATATGAATCGGTAGCCCAAAAACTTTTCCTTTGTGGTATGATAGTAAAACACAGGGCGGTGGAAAAGCTAGCAAAAGGCAGTTCAAAAAGAAGAAACTTTCTATTTCGATTAACTGATAAAAGTAAATATCACATTGGCAAAGTTGCTGGTAATGGATTACTACCTTCTCACCTCTAAGAATTCCACATTCACATGAAGAGGTAAAAGCACCAGCAAAATCTTCAACATATAGAAGGCTGAGACATAATGATGCACTGTGATATCTGTACTACTAGAGTTTATGTAAATGTTCATGCATTTGGTCTTTGATGTTGCAAAAGAAGAATGATTTTAAACTTAGGAGGCCATTTTTTTTCTGTTGATTTTATTTCATTTTTTTTCTTTAATTTTATTTTTTATTTTTTAAAATTTACATCCAAATTAGTTAGCATATAGTGCAACAATGATTTCAGGAGTAGATTCCTTAGTGCCCCTTACCCATTTAGCCCATTCCCCTCCCACAAGCCCTCCAGTAACCCTCAGTTTGTTCTCCGAGGCCATCTTTAAGAAAAAGCAAGAGGCATTTGTCACTGAGCCAGCCCTTTACCTCCTATCTGCTTTGTCCCAATGTGCATACACATAAAGCTGGTTCTCAAAGACACAGTGGAGAAGGACTCTGAGCTGTTAGCTTTCAGTAGGCAGAGAATGCATGTGTAGCTTTTGCAAGGGTAGGGTCGTTTGCTTGAAGAGAAAACCTCAGCGTCTAGCAGATTGCCCAGCGCAATGTAGGTGGTCAATAAGTGTTTTCAAGTGACTGGTGAATGGAGGAGCCAACTAAGGCCATGACCACATGTCACTACATATTTAAAAGAAAGAACAAATGCAGAAACAAAATGGACAAGTTACTGTACAGAGATTTATGGATAGTTGACATTTTAAAGATTACGTGATTTTAAAGACCACTTCCAGGGCTAAAATTCTGCAACATTTTGTAAAACAATAGATTGAGTTTTCTTATCATGAGAGCTATTTAAGCTCTACTATTGAAGATATTCTATGGGGAAGAAAAAAAGATATTCTGTTACCCTCCTTGAAAGACTTCAAGAAGTGCCAAGCCTTGAGAAGACTGTAGAAAATTTTCTATTGGTAGAATTTGGAAGAGCAAGAACAATAGAGAATGTTGTTTTCCTGATACAGCAGGGCTTTACTGAGTTAATGGCTTGTTTCGAAGTAATCATAAAGACTGCGTGCATGATGAAAAAGCTTTGTCTTGGGACCCTGCGTGCGCTACAGGCATGGGAGTGTTGTGGCATCATGTGTGTGAGCACTAGATGAAAGAGGTTTCAGAACACTGCTCCTGGTGCCTAGGGACATCCGCTGCACACACAGACTCCAAGTCAGGGGACAGCACAGAGTGTGTGGCCTTGCCTGCTGAGCAGCAAGGCCCTGCTGAGCACATACAGCCCCCAGTAACCTGCCACCCAGGGCCTTACACTTTATCACACTCCAAAATCGTGACTACAGAGGGCTGAGGGCTTTGACATTTGGTCAAGTACTCATTTCTGATGATTTGAAACTATGTCAGGTAAATAAAATACAGCCTCTTGATTATGACCAGTGCTGTGGAGGGGTAGATAGGCAGGTGGGGGAGGGGTGGGGAGAATCTTCATAACGACCTAAAAACCCACAAGGCATTCTGGACATCAAACATCAATTACCAAGTACCACTTTGATGAGTTAAGAGTAAATGAATCAGAACCAGATGGATTAAATTCCTCTTGAAATATACACAGGATTAAAAATTAAGGGAAGCAGTGCTAGACACAAGCGTTTAAAATGAGAATCGGAGCATTTGCAATGAATAAACAAAATTCACTAAAGACATTTGACAATTAAGTGATTGTCTACCTCTAGACTCTGAATTCTAATCTGGGAACATAAATAGTTGGAGTGAGTTTTACGTGTATGAATATAAAAATGTTTACTAGAATACCAAAAGCGGGCAAAAGAGAAAAAAAATCTTTCAGCATTTATTTTATTTACTGGCTTAGGTAAATAAGGTAACATGAAGTTCCATAGAAAATATTTATTAAGTTACAAGTGTGTAGAAATGAACAGTTGCATATATGTGCATACAGACTGGCCCAGGCACTTAATTAAAGACACTTGATCATGTTTGACAGATCTTAATAGGTCCTTAAAACACGCACACACACACACACAAAGGCATCCACATGTCCATGTGATGCATCCTGACCCTGATGTGTTGATCAGTCCTTCAGAGAGTTGCTTTTCTTAGTGATTACTCACTGCCACATGACCCTCTACATGGGCTCCTTGTCCCACTTGCTTGTGACAGCAAACAGGGCTGAACGGCAGGCACTTCTCAAGCACAATTCCAGAATCTCAGTGCCCTCTGGATTCCATGCATGGGCTGCCAAATAAACAAACAAAGGGTTCCAATTTTATGCCTAGTAGCCTTGGTGGTGTTCCTGCAGCAGGGTTTGCTCTGTTTATTTACTCACAGTTCCGCAGAGCTCCCTTGGGAATGTCTGAGGCAAAGGTTTTGGATTCCCAGACAGTCTGTGAAAGAAGTAGTGATTCTTGCCTTATTAGCCCTATGCATAAAATTTCAGTTTATGCATGGATATGACACCAAAAAAGCAGGCAACAAAAAAAAGTAGATAAATTGGGCTACATCAAAATGAGAGACTCTGTGGAACAAAGGGCATAATCAACAGAGAGAAAAGGCAACCCATATATTGGGGGAAAATAATTGCAAATCCTATACCTGATACGATGTTATTTTATAAAGAACTCCTACAAGTAAACAGCAAAAACAACAAACAACAACAACAACAACAACAACAACAAAAACCCCAATCTGATTAAAAATGAATAAAGGACTTGAATAGATATTTCTCCAAAGAAGATATGCGGATGACCACGAAGCACATGAAAAGATGCTCACCATCACTAATCATTAGGGAAATGCAAATCAAAACCACACCGAAATACCATCTCATACCATTAGGATGGCTACAATCAAAAACCAGAAAATAGTAAATGTTGATGATTATTGAGCCCTTACTGTGTCCTAGGGGCTATGCTAGGAATTTTTTAAATAACATGTCATGTAATATAGTAACATAGTAAGAGAGACTTGATTGCTCCCATTTACCCTTGAGGAAACTGAAGGTGCCAGAGCTTAAGTGACACAGCTAGTAAGTTTTAGAGTCATTGGACCAATTCTCTGACTCCAAAAATAGACCCTCAACCTATATGCTCCAGTGTTCCTAAATTATATTCTACGATCACCGACAGGATTCAAAATAGGTTCAGAAAGCAGATAATCAGTTATCTAAGTCTCTATAACCCAAACTGCAATTATCCTAAGTTAGTAAAAAGTTTTCAAAGGAAATAAAATGATACATATTTGAAGTAGAAGAATCACAGAATTGGAAAGGACCTTAGAAGTCACTTAATTTGGGGCTCCTGGGTGACTTAGTCAGTTAAGCATCTGACTCTTGATTTCAGCTCAGGTCATGATCTCATGGTTTGTGGGTTCAAGTCCAGCATTGCTCCCATGCTGACAGTGCAAAACCTGCTTGGGATTTTCTCTCTCTCTCCCTCTCTTTCTTCCACTTTCCCCTACTTGTTCTCTCTCTCTCTCTCTCTCTCTCTCTCTCTCTCTCTCTCTCTTTCTCTCTCTTTCTCTCTCTCTCTCAAAGTAAATAAATAAACTTAAAAAAAAAAGAAGTCACTGAATTCACTTTTCATTGCAAGAAATTCAGATGAATGTTTGCCAAGCCTCTGCATGAATACCCTCAATGCTGTGGAACTTACTACCATGTGTGGTAAACTGACACTATTATCAGACAGCTGGGGCTGGTGGAAAACTTCTGTTCCTTCTCAAAATAAATCTACTTTTTAGTGCCTTCCTTCCACTTTTTCTGGCTCTTTTAGAACCACACAAAATAATATAATCTCTGCTCCACAAGATGATCCCCACTTATCATGTACACTTTGGTCTCCCCATATGACTGTAAGGCAAATTATCCCTGGCATAGCTGGAGGCAGCACAGTACAAAGGAAAGAATATAGATTTTACAGTCAGAATGTCTGTTCACATTCTGGCTCAATCACTCATTACTTACGAGATCACAGGCAAGTTACTTAACTTCTCTGAGGGTCAGTTTCCACATCTTCATAAAGACTTATAGGACAGCTCTAACAGTTATGTGAGATGATAATATCAAATACTAGCAGGTAGTAAGCATACAACAATGATCAGCAATTATTCCAAGGTAATATTTTCTCTGGTAAAGGGGCTAAGTGTTTTGCTAACCTGAGTTATTCTCAGAGTGTTGGTTAAACTAGAGCCTTCTCTGGTCCATAGCACATGGGCAAGTGACCTGTCCTGTGGTTAAGTGGTACAAAAATAGCAACTTTTCAAGACAGATGTTAAATTTGCTATTGTGGGTGTGGTGTGGTGTGGTGGTGGTATGTGTGTGTGTGTGTGTGTGTGTGTGTGTGTGTGTGTGTGTGTGTGTTTAGTTTCTCCAGCTATATCTAACTAATTTATTTTGGCTACCCAGGCTATACACATTGATAGTCAAGTGTCCAAATAAATTGGGATCCTGGGATACTAGTGTCTGAGGTGGGGCTCAAGGTCAGGTTCTTTAACTTAACTCCCTGATAATCTGAAAGGTCTCCTTAGAGAACTTCAGGGAATGTCTGCTCTTTGTATAGTTCTTCTTAGGTTAGGAGAGTGGTTTTACAGAGCACAGCTTTCTTCAGACAGATGTCTTACCTTCCCTGTAGCTCAGGGCATATTTCCCAGTCCACCTCAAAGTAAAGAATGCTGTTGAGGTGGAAACAGCTAATTGCCTTCCAAACTGTGTTCTTGTCTTCTTCCATAATAACAGAACTGTAGCTGGCATGTGCCTACCCAGTCAGGACTGCATTCCTCAGCATCCTCTGTAGCAAAAGTTGGGTATGTATCTTGGCTCTTGCCAATGAAATGTGAAGAGAAAGGAAGTGCACAATTTCTGCTTCACTTGTTTTAGAGGAATTCCCTGACCTTGAACTTCTAATTTTCCCCCCTTTCTCCAGGAATTGTGACTTTGAATACCTTATTTGCAAGATGGCAGAGCTACCATCAGCCTGGGTTTCTGAATGGCTACAAGGATCAGAGTTGCCTGCAGGCATGAAATTCTGACCTTGGAGTTGTTACATAAGAAAGGAGTAAATTTATTTGCTCTTTGAGTCACATGATTGTTAGGTCTCTTCTTTTTTAAAATTTTAATTATTTTATTTGATATAGTTGACACACGATGCTACACTAGTTTTCAGTGTACAACACAGTGATTCAACACAATAATGATTGGCAATTATTCATAGCATAACTTATGCTATGCTCATGTAGTTCTCATAAAGCCACTTACTTATCCACCTGCTTTATTTAATGCAGCTTTGAAATTCCATTTAATTTCTGGAGACAAAGCAGTCAGTAGTTTCTTCTATATTCAACAAGAATTAATTATCTATTTTATTGGAGCCACTGTTCCAAAGAGAAGAACAGAGGAAAACATTCCTTTGTCCTAGGAGTAACTAGGACAGAATTTTCAGAGTTCAGTTTTCAGAATCTTCCGTGAGTTCACCCCTTGGGCAATACCAACTCAGACCTAATTTCCAGAATTGGCTAAGATTAAACTCAAGGGCTGAAGGGGCAGAGCAGCTAGATATTTTCTTTGTTCCACCCTTCTTGTAGTCCCACAAAAACTACCTACCCCATAGAGTTGCTTCCTTGAGCTTCCAGACATTTCCTGTGTGTTTTACCATGAGAGACTGTGTTTCATCCAACCATGAAGCCTTTTTGCTCCTACTACTTCAAGCGTAAGCATGGACTATTTTGGAATGGAAACTATCAGTTTGGGGGGAAAGCCCTATTTCTCTGATCTATGCTCTAATTCTGGCAGGTCCTCTAGGCTTTCCCAAAGAGCCACAACTGTGAGCCTTGATGTGTTGTCTTATCTCTACTATGCTCTGTGCACAGGAAATCCTGTGTGAGGCTGGCAGGAGGACAGAGGGGATAAAGAAATCACATTCATCAGAACAAGCTGGTCAATTTCCCTAAGTAAGGAGCTTGTCTAACATCCAGTGGTTTCCTCCGAAAAAGATAGTGTACTTTCTTAACTTACTGATAAGATTAGTGCATAGAATCACTGTCTGCAGATCCCTAGGCTACTTTTCAGCTTTATTCTTCCCAACTAGACAGGTACAAAGTGCAAATCTCAACGTTTACAATCTGTAAAATCATAGGATAACATATAATATTATTGTAATTGTATTGTAATCATTATTAAATGATAGAAATCTATTAAACTCAATGTATATTAAAATAAACTTCTGATCTTTCTAATCTGACTTCTGCTGCCCTCTGCCTTCACCCATCTCAGGTGGTGGTAACTCCATCTTTACAGTTTCAGGTTAACAACCCCCGCCATCTTTGACTCCTTTTATTCTCATCTCACAACCAATCCATCTGAGCTCTTGCCAGCTCTACTTTCAGAATCTTTCCAGAATCTTATTCCTTTGTACCATGTCCACTGCTACCAGTCTGGTGGAGCTGCCAATATCTCTTGCTTGGATTAAGTGCCCTCCTAACTCCTCTCACTGCCTCCTCCACTCACCCTCCAACACACACACACACACACACACACACACACACACACACACACAGTCTATTCTCAACAGAGCAGCCAGAGAGATCTTTTGAAAATGGAAGTTAGGTCATTGAATTCATCTATTCAAAAACTTTTAGATGATTCTCCACTTTGCTCTGAATAAAATTCCAAGTCCATGAAAGAGTCAAAAAAGCCTTTGTTACCTTTCTGACTACATTGCCTACTACTCTCCTCCTCTTAGATCTCACCCTGGTGACTTCCTTGTTGTTTCTGGATCACAATAGTCATGCTCTTGTCATAGGGCATTTGCTCTAGGTCATTCTTTTTTTTATTAAAATTAAAAAAAAATTAATTTAATTTTTGAAAGAGAGAGAGATAGAATATGAATGGGGGAGGGGCAGAGAGAGAGGGAAACACAGAGTCCAAAGCAGGCTCCAGGCTCTGAGCTGTCAGCATAGAGCCTGACGTGGGGCTCAAACTCGTGAACCATGAGATCATGACCTGAGCAGAAGTTGGACACTTAGCTGACTGAGCCACCCAGGGGCCCTTGCTCTAGCTCTTTCTTAATGCTCTGTCCTGAATGTCTGCTTGGAAACTCTCTCACCTTCCTTAAGACTTGGCTCAAGCATCTCCTCCTTCATAAGATCCACTCTGATGACCCATTTGTACTGCCACTTCCTTCTCCACCAACTCAACCTTTTTAATTGTTTGATATCACTTCTTGCCTTCTAACACAATGAAGTAATTTACTTACTGTGCTTATTGTCCCTCCCACTCACTGCTAGAACATAAACTCCCTGAAGGCAAGATTCACTGATATACTTCCCTGCACCTATAACACTGTGGCACTTAGTAAGGACTTTCTATTTGTTTGGTGAAAGAATTAATGAATGAAACATACACATGATGAAGTTGATTCCTGGATGACTGTGAAGTCAACTGAGGTCATCAACTTCCCTAGAGACTGAGGCTACAGAGATTACTTTCATTCCTAACAGCAAGGATGTGGTGGCAGGAAAGCATTGGACCCTGAGGACAAGACTTTCCTGAACATGAACCAAAAAGTATAGAAAGGAATCTTGAGATGGCAGCCCTGGTAAACTCTCCTAGGTAAGATTTTGGGATGACTGACCCGGGAGGTTGAGAACACTGTTTTTGGAGTTAGGACTTGGCCTGCTGTTAATAAGAATCTTAGTGATGGAGAAAAGCGGTGTGGATCAAGTTCCCCGCCTCCTGCACAAATATTTCCTGGTCTGGTTTCAGGGTATCTCTTTCCTTGGGTGGCTTTACCATTGAGGGATTAAAGTGCTTGCGATTCAGAGCTTGGACTGCCACAGCAGTGCTGACGCACGTGCAGTATCTTGGATCTCTATTCTGTTCCTCAATCACATTCACCTTTGGGCTGAAACAGCAAACTTGGTTCGTGGAACCAAATACCCGAACCTGAGTAGCCCAGGGTGTTTGCTGTCTGTCCACTTCTCTGGTCCCAGGACTGCCCTGCCTCTGGTAGCATTAAAGCGAGGGGGGAAGGGCAAGGAACATAGAAAAGCAATGGCTGGAAGAAGGTGAATAAATGGGAAGAACAGATGGGTTGAAGACAAAAGAGAAGAAAATAGGCTGACCACCGTGTTGTTACGTTGCTGTGTGTGCCCCTTACTCTCTGGCTTTTTCGTGCATTATGCTCTCTGGTGACACGAGGAACACACTATTTACTTTGCTCCATGAAATATGGAAAAAGCTACTTCATCATTCAAATTTGAAATCACTGCCAATAGGGGAAGAATATACTTTGCCAAAGTTTGCAAGCACGAGTTGCTCTAAAATGTGAAGATTAAAAGGCTCTCAAATGACCCTCTGACCACTAACACGCTTTCCAAGGCATTCCATATTAGACTTCTAACCTAAAGGAGATGTATTCTTTTACATGTTCAACCCCAGGCACTCCGCACCACCTTTCTTAAGCTGGTTTCAGTCATCAGGAAATTTATGAACCGCAAATTAGCTTTGCTCAGTTGTCTTCTGAAAATGTACACTACAGGAATAGCAGTAATTGTGAGGCAGCAATGCAGGGACAGAAGGTTAAAAAACAAAACAAAATCCGTTTTCTCCAAAAAAGGAAGAATCTGCATGAAAGAGACTTTTCAGATCTAGGGAGTGTCCGGTTGAGTTCCCAGCAGCCTGTTGAAAGGCCCCGTGTTGTCTAAACAGCCTCCTGTAGGGTAATTGCCAGAGCAGCCCATATAAAAGGAACAGTGGAAAGGTGCAAAAGTCATTAACAGGGAGAAATAGGAAGCAATCAGCAACACTTTAAACAAATTATTGCCATGAAATTACAGTCTCAGCTTGAGATAAGTGTCCTGGGTCTGTTAAAGCTATATACACCTCACTGGCTTAAATGAGATGAGGAAAGTTTTCCTCTCTGGTTATTTATGAAGTGTGAGACCAGGATGGATTGCGATGCCTGAGTCAAGGGGGCTGCCTACTTCTTCCCAGGCTTCTTGAAAACACATGCATTACCTGCACTGGAGCTGGGGCATAGAGGCTTTTCAGATAGGCACCTGGACAAGATGCTACCTTTTTGGGTGAAATGGAAACGTATTGGGCCTCCCGTGTTTTATTCAGAAGTCGTTTTGAGGAGAAAAGTCCAAGACTTTCCGGGGTTATTAGCGGGAATGCGGGCGTTCGCTGCTGCTGCCAGATCTCGCTTGGCACCTGGGCCCTCCCTCCCACGCGTCCCAGCATCCGCCTGCAGTAGAGGGCTGCTTTCCCCTTTCCAAGAGTCTTGTCCCTCCCCAGATCCATTCCTCTGCGTGGAATGTTCCTGCGTCTTGGCCTTATTTTAAGTCCCATAATCCTCTCTGGCTCCGCTTTGGAGTCTGCTTTTCAAAATGCCCTCAGTTGGCAGTGACTCAGACTCGGGATGCTGTTTGCTTCTCCACCCACCACCCTGTAAAGTTCCGGATGAGGAACTGCTGGCTGATCAGGGACCTCCGGCCCCTGCCACCCCATCAACACCAGCCTGGACCATTGCCCTTGGCCTGAGGTTAGAGCACCTCACCCCTTTAGGAAGCATCACTCTGCATTACTGTTGTCTGTTTTTGAACCTCTTATCTGTTTGTCTGTGCTTGGACCCAATGGGCTATATTATCTGGTGTGCTCCACAAGGGACCAAGATGTGCTCTTGGCGCCCTAGATGCTTGGATATGCAAAGGTGTTTTTGGGGTTTTGTTTTTTTGTTTTTTTGTTTTTTTGTTTTTTTTTTCTGGCAGGCACCTTGTTTTTTTTCCCCTAGATGCCCTAGGCATGTGCCCAACCCTCTCCCGTTATATTTGTTTCCTGGATGCATCATTGCGGCTCTCAGCAGCCAGCCCAGAGGTAGTGCTAATTCTCAGTTACAGTTTCTTTTTTTGCATTCTCATTTTAATCACAAGGAAATCTGTGAGAAAATAAAGTTCTGATTTTTTAAAAAAGATTTTAAGTTGAATCTTGGATGCTCGCTTTTGCTGAAAGGTGAGAACGGGGTTGTGGTACACTCAGTGCACAACGAATTGAGACTATAGAAAGAAGAAGACTTTAAAGGTATCATGAATAAAACTAATGAATGTTGATGTTATTGTAATAGGGACTCTTCTTATCTATACTCACAATTATCTATACTTAGAATCATGTTAGCATTGAAATGGAATGTAGAAAATAGTGTGTCTAATCTAAAAATGAATACAACAGTAACTATCTATACATACTTGAACTGTTGTCATCCAGACTCTTAAACCTTCTAGAAACTTTCAAACTTACAAAGAAGCCCATTCCAGTTAAAACAGCCCAACATTGTTAGATTCATTCATTCTCATATTTAAATGCCTCCCTGTAATATCATTCTACTGCATTGTTTTGCCTTCTAGATATTAGTAAAAATCAATTCAATCTTAGAGTTGAAAGAGACATAGAGAAAACCCTATTGCATATTACAATTCTTCAAATGTTCCCCCCTCTCCCCAAGTGAAGCCTCTCTACTTCTTTCAACTCTTCATTATGTGACATGGTTTCTGATTGTTCTACATTTTGGTCTGTACCTTTGGGTTCAATTCCCATTAAAATTTGGTGCCCAGGGGTGATTATGGTGACAGTCACAGACTTTGACTGCTAAGGAAGATTCACAGGACCCCAAATAGCAATACAATATAGCAAGAACATTAAAATAAAGATACCCATCATACCCAAAAGTTACCCCACAGTAAAGAGTCTGGAAAGTCTGGCCCAGGCTCTAATTTTCCTCCTTCTGTAAAGACCATTTTAGACATGCTTTCTTTTTAAAGCTGGAACCAACAATGTGGGCACAGAACACCTTGGAACCAGGGAGCTCAGAATGGACTCCTGACTGGACTTCTTATACATTGCTGGTCACATAGGCATGTTTCTTGCTGTGTAACCAGATGCAAGGACAAAGCCTACTAGGCTCTCGTCAAGACCAGGTACACATCATCAATCTCAGTGTTATCAGTAAACAATGTTGACAAACTGGAAGAACCACTCTGAAATTTGCCTTGAACTCATAGTTACCAAGCAACACTATTATTCAGCACATTTCACATCTTGGCCAGGGGTCAGATCTGTGTGGATACATCACTTACTTCAAGCAAAACATCCCAGGCCAACTCCAGTCCTGCTGGAATAACTCCTAACAATAAACCAGGACTGAACACTCACTTCAAAAAGTGAACTGACTGACTCAGTATATGGTAGGATAATGTCTGCCATATTCTGGACACTATCATCCACATATTATTTTAAAATAGTCTCCGTGAGTTTCTCTCTTGGTATAAATCCCTGATGCCTCCCTCTGTAGGTTCAGACTAAGGCTGAGCCAATCTTATTGAGGAAGAAAGTTCAACTAAAGCTTTATTTCCCTAGCCAGTAAGATCTGAAATAGGTCTTGTCTAGCAATTCAGAGCTATTGGGGTGATTTCCAAAGGGCCTCCTGTCTGTTTGCTTTTCCCTTATTTCTAGCATAATCTTAACCTTGTTTTGTATTCCCTTTCTAGCTATCTGATTCTTTGTTTGTACTGTAGTCATTCCTTAAGGCCCTAGTTGAAATGGTTGGGTACTAGTGTCCCACAACATTCTTGCCAGCTCCATCCATAATTTGGGATCCTGCTGAGAATAAACTTTTGTACTAAATTGTGACTCTAACACCCACTTGACAGGAGACTGCCCTCTTTTTAGCCCCCAGGGGCAGAACTCTTTGGATGGCCCACACTAGCCTGAATCAATCCCTGTGGACCTGAAGTCTTAGAACATTCAGCTGCCCTCATGGGGCTACCCTTCTGCTCTTAATCAACAGAATTCTAGGTCCCTCCCTCTTACCACTTACTTTTATTGATAAAACCCCAGCATCCCTCATGTTTGAGCAAGGCTGGATTAAAATAGTTCAAACAAGAATAATCCTTGAGAAGGAAAGCTAAATTAAGTTTGTAAACTAGCTGCAAAACAATCTTAGAATTTTAGAACTGGAAGACTCCTTAGAGATGATCTAGGCTGGTGGTTTTTAAAGTTTCTTTTCTTCTGGGGCATCTGGGTGGCTCAGTCGGCTAGGCATCTGACTTTAGCTCAGGTCATGATCTCGTGGTTCGTGAGTTGGAGCCTGGCGTCAGGCTCTGTGCTGACAGCTCAGCTCTGTCTCTCTCTGACCCTCTATCTCTCTCTTTCTCTCAAATTAATAAGCATTAAAAATGTAAAGTTTCTTTTCTTTTTTTTAAGTGGAATATTACATGTAAATTCACATGCAATTAATCAAAATATATCTGCTTGGAGGAGGGATTAGGGGTAGGAATTACAATCAGACATATAGGCTATTTGGGATCTCCTCATGCTTCCTCCTTTGAGGAAGCATTAGGGAACCCCGGTAGTGTAGTCTGAGAATTATTAATCTATTCCAATGCATTTATTTTATAGAGAAGTATTTGAGGATCACAGATATTAGAGAGTTCCATAACATTAGTCTGAATGCTGATTTTATTTTACTGTGTTTGTACCTCTTATGGTACAGGAAAGCAGAAATATCAGGTTATCAATTGACCAAATATAAATGACTTATTTATTTCCATTCTAGTAAATTTAAACAAACTTGCATTTTTGAGTACCTGCTGCATGCAGGATACTACCCTAGTGCTGCAGGAGAGGCAAAGGGGACCAAAATACAGGTGCTGCATTCTGGAAGCTCAAACATTAATAGTACATCTATAATTATAAATCCAGGTGTCAAAATTAGTTTAATAAAAAAATACAAAAAATGTTGAGCTTTTAAGATGAGTGTATCCATCAGGGTTTTCCAGAACCAATTTGTATGTCTGTTGCATACATATAATATATATGACATATATGATATATCTATATATTTATGATATGTGTGTGTGTGTGTGTGTGTGTGTATACACACACACCCAGAGAGAGAGAGACAGAAAGAGAGAGAGAGAGAGAGAGAGAGAGAGAGAGAGAGAGAGAGAGACTGACTTTAAGGAATTGGTCCATGCACCTGTACAGGCTATAGGGTAGGCTGGGGACTTAGGAAAGGATTGATGCTGAAGCTTGAGTTTGAAGACTGTCTGAAGACAGAATTCTCTGTCTCTTGGAGGAAATCAGTCTTTTTCTTCTTTAGGCCTTCAACTGATTGGATGAGGTCCACTCACAGTTTGGAGGGTAATCTGCTTTACTCAAGTCTATTGACTTAATGTTATTCCATCTGAAACATACCTTCATAGGGACATTTAGAGTGGTGTTTGATGAATCATGAGGGTACCATGGCCTAGCCAAGTGACACATAAAATTAAGCATCATAGTGGGAAAACTATGTTTTGAAGGAAAAACAAGGAAGTCCTCAGACATAATATAGTGTTTGAGGGTTGGGAGTTAGGAAGTGAAGGCATTATTAGTGTGGGGAGTAGCAGGAACTAATACACACATCTGGGAAAACAAGAGGCCCTCATGACACTAAGTGGTCTACTTAAAAACCCAACTTAGGCAATAGATTGTCATTATTCCTGATGCATGGACTGAAGGCAGTTCCATAAGACAAGTTTCAAAAACCATTGCATTCAAGTAGTAATTAGAATCTGATTAATTTTACTGAATTCTACTACTCTCCTCTTTCCTTGCCTTTAACTGGTTAATGTGTGACATTGTTTCCTACTCTTATCCATAGAAATGAGACTGACCAGCCACAAACTTTTCATTTGTACAGGAAGTAATTGCAAAATCTTTGTGAAAAAGAGGACTGAATTAGAAAGTGGAAGCCTTAGGTCTCCTTCCCAGTTTGCTGTGTAATTGTGCCTTATAAGAAACTGTAAATATCTTACCTATTTTCCTGATCTTCCATAGCAATTCTCTTTCAAAGGCAGGCAACTACTAACTTTATCATATGTGAATTTCTGGGGTGAAAATTTTACTTACTTTTTATAGGCAGATTAGCAACTCATTCGTATTCCTTTTTCCCCCCAAAGTTGTCCTTGTTTTTATTTTCAGTGTTATCAAATAGTTGTTTTTACTATTTGTGTGTGTGTGTGTGTGTGTATGTGTGTATATATATAATTTCTAATTAAGAAAGCATTAAAATTTTAGTAAAAGCAACAATGCTTTGATATTTATGGCAAAAATGTTCTGTGGTACTTTCTTGGGTAGTGACTGAAAGAGGTAAGGTAGATGCTTTTTATCACATTTCAACCATATTTTTAGGCTCTCCCATG
The DNA here is from genome assembly GCF_023721935.1 of Panthera uncia. NCBI lineage: Eukaryota > Metazoa > Chordata > Mammalia > Carnivora > Felidae > Panthera > Panthera uncia. Next base: position 82,017,133 of record NW_026057580.1, on the reverse strand, counting down.
TTCTAGCCTTTAGGGGAGTTCCTGGGAAAGAGATGGAAATTAAAAGTGGACTTATTTTTAAGGAGTTTGGCATGGGAAAAGTACTACAAGAGAAATAGGATCCCAGAACCTGGGGGCATGGGGCAGAGGTGACATGCTGTATTGGTCTCAGGTCGGCTGGCCACCACAGGAGAGGTCAGGGGCAACTTTACAGAGCATGTGATGTTGGCTGGGTGTTAGAGGATGAATGTGATTTCACTAGGAAAAGGATGGGATGGTCTTCCAGGCAGAGGAGCCAATGTGAGTACTGTCAGGCAGGTGTGAGGGTCCTGGTGTAATCAAGAAAGGCCAGCAAGTTCCTTACAGGGAAGGTGAGTGAGACCTGAATAGCTGGGAGGGTATGTGGAGGTGGAAGAGAAGGAAATGAGACTGAAAAGGTAGATGAGCCAATAGAGTCTGATTGCTGATCATTTCAATACTATTTTAATCTATTTTACACATTTATTTATTTAATCATTGATTTTTACAAAAGTGATGTTTGCTATCTGTAAAAATCACTATTTCCTTTAAGCTTACTTGTTCTGTAAGGTAAAGGTGGTCAAAGACCCAAAGGTTGCAGTTCTCATAGTTCTATCTGCTTAGGTCAGTGCAGCCCTGATTAGCTGCTTTAACCCAGAAATATGCACATTTCCACCTCTCAGAGAAATCCTTATACCTTATCTAACTGAAATGGTAGAGACAACAGATGAATGCTAAGCAGCATTTGGTTGGTAGAAAGGAATTGCCAAATGTTTGCAAGTAAGTTCTTATCAGAGAGCCATTGCACTGCCTTAAATAGCTAATAAAAACAGTTAAATAGCAGTTTATAAGTGATTAAGTGCAACATAAATATTCTCTAGTACTGCAATAACAATTCCTATGCAATGGGAAACAACCGTATTTGTTTGAAATTATTTGAATATGAATATAGTCTTGAGTTATTTTTAACATTAAAAAAATATTTTATTATTGTTGGGAGAGTGCAAGTGGGAAAGGGGCAGAGAGAGGGGAACAAAGCATCCAAAGCAGGCTCTGCACTTATAGGCTGACATCAGTGAGCCTGATGCGGGGCTTGAGCTCACGAGCTGTGAGATCATGACCTGAGCTGAAGTTGGGTGCTCAACCGACTGAGCCACCCAGGTGCCCCTTGAATTATTTTTAACATTTTAAACCATTTTACTGAAGTAAAGGAAAGTAATAAAGAAATAAAGTTGGAAGTATCCCTAGGAATTCCTCCTACTATTATTTGGTTACATCCTCATTAATGGAATAAGCATCCAGTTACAACTACAGGGAAATAGATTCTATGTCTTTCACAAGTCTCTTAAATAATCTCCACAGATATAAGCATTTATTTCACTTCACCCAACTGTGCTATGCTATAGCTGAGATCTCTTACATCTTTTAATCAAATCTTAATAGGGACTGAGTATATTGGTTTGGATCCTCTGTAACAAGATCACTGTATCTGTTTGTTACTACTACCCATCTTCCCTCATGCAAAAGAACACCAGTGCTCACTGGACAATGCTTAATTGTAACGTCCACTTCTAACCATCTCACTTTGAGAATGACACACACACGAGTATCCTTTCCACAGGTGAAGAAACTAAGCCACCACAGTAGGTCCATTTACACCAGCCAATCTTGCAAATCTCTTCAAAGAACAAAAAATTGTGTCTTTAGTATCTAAGCAGATCGACCCCTACATTAGCAGCCCCTGAGAATCTCAGACTATGGAATAATAAACAAGTCTCCCTGCTGACTGCTTTCTCTATGAGGTAAGTTGTAGAAGGAATGTGTAGAAGTTACAGAAGGAGCAATGGTAGAGGTAGACTATGGAATTCTGTTAGTGCTGGTGTATTTTAAAACTATTGCAAGGCCAAACTGCTACAGAATTTGTTCCCAGACTATCATCCGTGGAAAAGCTTCTATTTGTGTAGTCGTGTTTCAGGGCAATCAAGAGACACTCTTGAACCATTATGCAGTATATTCTTTTCTTAACATGGAAGGATCTTAACTATGAAGATTTCAAAATCAATTTGTTAAAAGTTCCGTCATGTTATTTTCTTAGACTCTAGGCAACAGAAACAGAAAATATATTGATTGAACTAAAAAAAAAAAAAAAAAAAAAAAAACAAGAAAACGAGAAACGAGAAAAACGAGAAAATGAGAAAAACCCCCAAAAATACAAAAAATTCAGAGGAATAGCCCATATCCTATCACGTATTTAAATAATTCAAGAAAAAGTCTTGATGCTGCCTTTCCTTCCCCTTTATACCAATGCCCTGTGGTACTCGTTCTCATTTGTTTCTCAAGATTATGATATATTGCTATGTTTTGAAAAGTATAATTACCCTATATTTGTACCCAGAACTCCTAATAGAGATTTTGAAAGCACCAGCATGGTAATGGAGAGTGAGGTAAGAGAACAAGGGGATGGGTCCTGTGTGAAAAATGGAGGCAGGAGGTCCTGAGCATTGTTCTTCCCCCTCAAACTAGCAGGTATGTCTCAAATGTGCTCTAACCTTGTTGGGTATCATATGTGGTGTGGTTTGCAGAGGAAAAGCCAATGAAGCCCCACCAGAGAATCCATCTCTATCCATTAAAGCCTTTTTCCAGAGAAGGTATTTCTCCTTAGTTAAAATAGGATCTGGATCAAAGGAGCAGAATCTGAAGACTTGTTGGTGTAATTCTTGCTGTTCTAATAAGCCATGTGATTGCCCAGCTCATTCCATCAAGCTGTGTGTCTGCTTCTTCTTCTTACATATGTCTCTGAGACGTGACCATGAGATCTTCTTCTGAAGCACTTACATGGTTGTAGCAGCGAAGGTCAGAGTGCTTAGAGACTGAGGGATTTCATGTGCCTAGAAATATAGAACAATCTCCATGCTCTTGTTTCCGTGATAACGAGACAAACAAGATGGCAGATGCAGGATTCCTGTCCATTGTGTGTGTGTGTTGGGGGGAGGGTTTGGTGTGGGAATGAGGTGGAGAGTGGAGTGAAGGCAAGGAATGGGTAGAGGAAGGAGACTTAAGGAGGAGGAGGAGGCACTGGGAAGTAAGCCTAGGGCTGGTATCTGGGGAAAGGAGAACCAATACCTCTTTTGTTGGCAGGAAAGCCCTGGGCACAAAGGGTGAGTTTGAGTTTCACTTCAGGTCAGTTCAGGGCATTGTGAAAAGGCAGCTCTCAGACAGTGAGCTTAACTGACTGACTCTGAGGTAATTAAATCACTACATTAGGCTGCTGACCATGAAAGCAGAAAAATACAAGCACACAAAAAATAAAGAAGAAAAAAAGCCCTTACATTTGTTTCTAATTATATAATTAAAATGTTTACTGTTCCATGTAATAATTATGTGGCTCATATTTGATCATGATGGAGTTTCTCTAATTAGTTAAAAGTATTACCCATTCTTCTTGTGGGACAAAATTTGGTTTTATTTAGTCATTTTTCATTCAGGCATGTAAGGCTTCCATGCCATCTGACTTTGTTTTATTCTGGCTGGGGTCTTGGCAAATTCTGTGGTAATTTTCAGTTTTATTTCCTCTCTTCAGTGATGTCTGTAATTTTGGACAGCCAGTTACCTGAGGAAAGGATTGTTTCTTAGTCCTCCATTTACTTTCCTAATGTAAATTTTATTTCTCAGACTCCATGATGCATGGTAAGTGTCAAACCAGAACGGTCATTCTGCAGTGCTGAGAAGGTCCCCTACAGAGGACTTGGTGGCCTCCACAGTTCCATTGTGACTGGCTCATTTTTCCTCTTTGAACCGCTATTACCTTGAGCTTCCTGTAGCTTTAGATCTTGATTATTCAGGGGCTGATTCATTACATCGCAAATTATCTAGGCACTTTATTTCTCTTCCTCCTCATCTCCTATCTCCTTTTTATTTTTTATTTATCTTTGTGTTTTGGCATTTTACAGATGACCGCCAACAGTCATCAGAATAATGCATGTGGAAAGAAAAAGGACAAAAGGAAAACCAGTTACATATTGTTCTTGTTCATTGTTCTGGCTAATGGTGGTAGCAGAGAGAACTCTGAAGTTTAGGACTAAAATTAGATTTTACTTTTAGTTATGTAATTCAATGATGTATTTATTGTCTGTTACTTCAAATAAGTAGTTTGGTGGGATAAGTGGGTTTATAGCGGTATTGAGAATCATTATGAATCTAATACAGGACAAAGATGTATTTCTTTCTATAAGACAAGCACCACACTGATAATCTGTAATGAGGTGTCCAGAGAGGAAAACGAAAACAGCTCGAGCTGGGAATACAATTGGCTAGTCAGTCATAAAACGTACCAGTTCTCTTGGGAGAAGGGCGTTGTGTCACTTCCGGGATCCCGAAAAGTCTGTCCAATCAGAGAGAGCTCAGACCATAGAGGTGGGCCAGCTGGCCACACCACTGCATTCTGGGAGTCGGGTGGGGCCACGTGGAGGGGCGGCAAGATGGCGGACAGGTTCAGGTAGCTGTTGGATGAGTTGGAGAAACAGTTGGGGTTTTCGTTCTAGTGTACAGCTTCCATTTATCCTGGCTCTATAGTAGGCTACCCACTTCAGAGAAGACACTTGGTACCTGTCAAGGTGACAGTAAACTGATAAACTATTTTTCCCCCTCCTCCAATGTGCTAATAAGAAAATATTACAGCATTAGCTCTAAACCCCAGGGCAATTGTGCCCCCCATGGGGAAGTAATATCCAGGGACAGTTTTATTTGCTACAGCTAAGGTCACTACTGGCATTGAGTGGTTAGAGAGCAGGAATGATGCTAAACATACCTGTACAGCACAGAACACTGTTGAGGTTAGGAGTTTCTGGATAGAGGCATCTGTTTAGAATTCCCTAATTCTCCTTCTAGGTAATAGAGACACTTGTTTAAAAAAATGCTGTTCTGGAGGCACCCATCCATCCCTCTCTCAGTGTGGTCAAGAAAACAAAAATATGCCAGAAAAATAGAGGCTCTTGAGGAAAACTCCTGGGTGTCACAATGGCATGTCTTCATGTGAAGTTAGTTTATGTAGTGATTACAGTCACCACTATGCACCCAGGAGAGCCCAACAGAGAAAATAAAGCATTTGGTGTGGTTTGCTGTAACTCAGTTGGATTGTAGTGGGCAAAGCAGTGTGCTAGGTGCAGCCAAGTTTACAAAATCCTGGACATACAGTGAGTAAGAAGCCACTGACGCCAAGGACTGTGGTCAATGGGAGAGAAAAAGATAGCTAGGTAAGAAAACAGGGAGGTGAGGGTGCATGGGCACACATCGAAGAGGCATATGTTCTGCACTTTAGGGGCTAGAGAAGGCATCATGAAGAAAAGATGGATAAATTGATAAATTGTAGTTAGCTGCTCTTGGTGGGTTGTGGCAGATAGTCACTCAGATCAGTAATAATCTTGTTTGGCACAGTCTATGGAGAGTGAAAACACAAACCTCCTTTACTGTCTCTCTGGGGATGTTGATAGTTGTTTTTCCTCCTTGTCACATTATTTGGAAATGTGCCCTGTAGTGATTTCAAATGATTTATAATGAGCTAAGATGCTAATTCTAGCATCTCTTAGATTATTGTTGCTATCATACTTCATGCATTTGCTTTCTGCCTTCTCATTTTTAGCTTCTATAGAATTTCAAGAACAAGAAACTGTAATGTTTTCAGCATAATGTTTTGTTGGCTAAAATGTCCTGGCCCTCCTAAGTCTGTTGAAAAAAAAATACATAAAGAAATTTATTTATATACAAAAGGAAGTAAAACTAGGGGGTGCTTTTATCTTGAAATGAAAGTTAAGTTCACTAAGAGAAGTTCATATGTGGTTATTAATATAGAGAGATTGGTTTTCTTTTAATGTGGAAATAAGATTTTTTTTAAGTTCATTTATTTTTGAGAGAGAGAGAGCACAAGGGAGGGGAAGAGAGAGAGACAGAATCCCAAGCCGACTCCACACTGTCAGCACAGAGCCCTATGTGGGGGTCAAACTCACAAAACTATGAGATCGTGACCTGAGCTGAAATCGAGTCAGATGCTTAACTGACTAAGCCACTGAGGCACCCTGGAAATAAGATATTTATTATTATTATTGAAATCTGGTTATTGACACACACCTCTGAATGCTAAAATAAGAAAATCTTTTTGACATAATTTAGTTGAACCTCTTGATTTTATAGGTGATAAAAACAGGGACTGGAGAAGCAAAGTGACTTGCACAGATCACCAGTTATGTATGTCACAGTTAATTCCCTTTTTAAACACATCACATCATTAGAAGGCTAGAACCCTCTAGTAATAGACACAAACTTTTTTTTTTTTTAATTTGGGAAACTATCTTGGGAGACTTAATTCATGAGTGAAATTTTGAAAAAATGGAAAAAAAATATCTTATATCTTACACTGGGCAAAAGAAAAAAGAGACCTAAGGATGTTCTGTTGTTCTGAGGGGGCATATATGTATCTGAGGGAAGTCTGTGCTTTTTCCTTGAAGGAAAATTTGTATGTCATCAGTTTATGAAAAAAGTTAGTCTGCCAAACTCATTGGTGATTCCTAAGAATCCAATCCATCTTAAAACTCTTCCTTAGACTAATTGACTGCATAATTTTATCTGTTCTACCTTCTAGTCACCCAGTGTCTTCAGCAAAAAATCTTTGTAGCCTCAGGGGAGATGCGCAAGCACCAGACTCTCATAGTGTCCTTGGTTGCCATAACGAATACTACAAAACTGGGTGGCTAAAAACAACAGCGATTTATTCTGCCACAGTTCTGGAGACCAGAAGTCCAAAACTCAACATGTTGGCAGGGCTATGTTCCCTCCAAAGGCTCTCAGTGGATTCTGTTTCTTTCTTCTTTCACTTTCTGGTGAGTGTTAGCATCACTCCAATCTCCGCCTCTGTTTTCACATCACCTTCTCCTATGTGTCTCTGTGTGCTCTCTGTCTCTCATAAAGACAGCTGTCATTGGACAGAGGGCCCACCCTAAATCTGGGATGAGCTCAGGTCTTTAATTACATTTGCAAAGGCCTTTTTTCCCCAAGTAAGGTCACATTCACAGGTTCTGGGGATTAGGGTGTGGGAATTTTTTGGCGAGGGGCGGGGCGGTGTTGGGGGGACACCATTCAATCCACTATACTTACCTTTCTACAAATAGCACAGTCAACTGTTCAGTCTTGCTGTCTCACAGCTGAGGTGACCAATTGTCCTGGTTTTCCCTGCATGACGGATTTTTCTGGAAGTGAGACTTCCGTGCTGAAGCAGAGGAAGGCGCATCCCAGGGAGACTAGGATGGTTGGTTACCCTATAACAGAACAAAGAGCCTGAATGACCAATACCCCATCCTGGAGGCTTGGAAGTCATTGTTAAACAATGTCGATGTCAAAGCACCAGAAAGCAAATGTCTCTGAGAAAAGGTGGGTTGTCCCCAGGTGCCCCTTCTTCTCCTTTTGACCTCTGCTTTGACAGCTGTGATGAGTGAGTCACAGGCTTCTGCTGGAAGGAGAGGCCTTAGGAGAGCAGTTCTGTCTGTCAGAGCCACTCTCCAGACTTCATTTCTGCTCATCTCATGACCAGTGACCAGTGATCCCTCAGCAAAGTTTCTTGTGGAGCTAGTAATGATTTACATTGTGCTAAAATGCCCTTCCTTTTTTCTCCCCCACCCCCTCCCTCATTAACCACCCCTTCAGCCTCCACAGCAGGAGAGTCAAGAGAAGCAGTGAGTAAAGCTAGGGCTTTGATCTTCTAAGAGGCAGTGTCCCTTTTTCTGTCTGTTTGGACCAGGGGTCACTGGGCGAGCAGCAGCACAGCTGACCTCTCTTTGAAGAGTTTACCACAGTCAAGGACACTGAATGAGGTCTGGCATCCACTTGCTGTGGAGATGTCTATGTGCAGTGGCCATCCACCTTGTTCTAATGACTTTGGTCTTGAGAGAATAAGATAAACCTGCCTTTAAACCAACTTTATGAGCTTCTGGCACTGCACATACCCTCTTCCGACCTGTAGCTTCATGGAGATGGGCTATATCTGGTTGCATCTTTAACTCCATTTTATTCTCCAGGCTGAAAAAGATAAGACTCGTAGGGGAACAGCTGCTTTGGATCAAGTTAGAAGCAGTAAATTAAAAACAAAGTAACATGAATGAAATGATAGGATCAGGACATGATCTTAATGATGAAATGACTACACTTTTTGCTTTTGTCACATTAATTTCATCTTTCATTTACATTGATTTTACACATTTTCATGATTAAAAATTTTAATACCTAATTCAGTGATTTACAAAAAACTCTTTTGATCATTATCACTTGTAATTGTGATGGTTTAAACATGCAACATGCAGTATTATGCAATAATTTTTTGTTGAAAGCAATTTTTTTCTTTTTTTTGGAAATGAGATATTTCTGAGAACCAATTTTCATTTATTTATTAATTTATTAATTCATTCCATCTTGATTTATTTATAGTGTTTTGGAGTGTTTAGCTTTGTGTACTTTTCTTAGTGGTTGTTCTCTGATTACATGTGCATATGTCATTTACAACAGTCTATTGGTATCAACTTATGTTTTACTACCTACTTTTAAGATACAATTCCCTTTATATACATTGACCACCACAAAGATGGCTATATTATTTTTGTTTTAAGCATCAAATATGATATAGGAAACTCATGAAAAGAAGGATAGTCTATTATACTTGCCCATTTTGCCTATTACCTGTTTTTACCCATTCTCATGTTCTATTTTTCCTTTCTGGAATTCCAAGCCTTCTTCTGTTATCATTTCCTTTATGTATAGAGAACATTCTTTAGCCATGCTTTATGGTTGGATTTTCTTGTTTTTCTTCATCTGAAAATGTCTTTATTTTTCCTTTGTTGCTGAACCATATTTTTACCAGATATAGAAAAGAAGGTTGACAGTTCTTTTCTTCCAAGGCTTGAAAAATATTGTTGTGTCCTTTGTGGTTTTAGATGAGGAATCCCTTGTAATGTGTCATTTTTTTTTTTCTGGATACTTTCAAGACTTTTTTTCGTTTTTAGTTTTCAGAAGTTTAATTATGGTATGTCTTAGTGTAGATTTCTTTGGGTTTATTCTATTTGGGGTTCACCCTCCTGAATGTGTAAGTTTATGTCTGTCTCCAAATTTGGCAAGTTTTCAGTCATTATGTATTTGAAAACTTTCCAGCCTCACTCTCTCCTTTCCTTCTGGGACTTAAATGATCCAACTATTAGCTTTAAAAAATATATATTTTACAGATTCCTGAGACTATGTTAATTTTTTACCCTATTCCATTTTTCTTCATGTTGTTCAGAATAGGTAAATCATTTTGACCTGTCCTCAAGTTCAATGATTTTATCCTGTCATCTCCACTCTACAATAGAACATATCCAGGGAATTTTTAATTTCTGCTATTGAAGTTATTTCTATTCTTTGTAATTTCTATTATGTTGCTGATATTTTCTGTATTTTTCATTTGTTTCAAGAGAATTCATAATTGCTAGTTGAAACATTTTTATGATGGCTTCTTTAAAATTCTTGTCAGATAATTCCTTCTGATTCATCTTAGTGTTGGCATCTGTTGACTGTGTTTTGTCATTCAAGTTGTGATTTTTCTTGGTGTGATCCAAGATTGATTTCTTTCTTTCTTATTTATTTATTCATTGGAGTCATGGAACTTGAAGTATTATATTATGAAGCTCCTATTTAATCTTTCTTATTTAGCAGGTAGTCTCTTGTTGAGGTGTAGCTTGAGGGCTGGGTAAGTGCCTGTGTTGAGCTTCATGCTGGGTCCCACTGACACCACCCACCAAAGTGGAACACTTGTTCACACTGCCTTGTTGCAGACAAATGGGATGGTACTTCAGTTACCCCTCATCCCACTAACACCTTCCAAGAGAAAGTGGGGCATGGCATTTTTGTTTTTGAGTCAAGGTGTAAGCTTAGCTCCCTGGGCCCTGTTAACAACAAAGAAGAGAATGGAGGGTTGAGTGGGAAAGGACTCCTTCGGATACCTGTTACCACCTCATTGGTGCTGATTGGGGTGTAGAGGCTTAGCTTCTCAGGGAACCAACTGATAGAGGGAGAAATGGGGAGCTAGACAGTGGACCAGCCTTGCTTTGCGCTATCTTCTTCTGTGTCAATTATGCCAGCTGGTTTAGTTTATTGCTCAGCCCCACCAACACTACCTGGGAGGGGAATCAGAATGTCTCATTCATTCACTTATTCAAGTAGAGTTTATTAAACACATATTATGTCTTCCAGACATTAAAGAAGATTCATAAGGTCAGTGGGGAACCAAGAGAAGGTTGGTTCTCTTCCTTTGTGGACCTTGCAGTCTAGTGAGGGAGATAGACATTAAAGAAATAAATTTCTAAATAAATATTTAAATCAGGAAAAGTGCCAAAAAGGACTTACAAAGGAAAAAGTAGAGATGTCTTAATACAGAAAGTGAATTTTATTTTTATTTATTTATTTTATTTAACTTCAAGTTAGTTAACATACAGTGTAGTCTTGGTTCCATGTCTTACATATAACACCCAGTACTCTTCCCTAAAAGTGCCCTCCTTTATGCCTATCACACATTTAACCCATCCCTCCCACCTCCCCTCCAGCAACCCTCCCGATGTTTATAACAACATTATCAAAAATGGCCAAATTATGGAAAGAAACCAAATGTCCATCGGCTGATGAATGGATAAAGAAGATGTGGTATATATATACAATGGAATACTACCCAGTGATCACAAAGAATGAAATCTTGCCATTTGCAACAATGTGGATGAAACTAGAGTGTATTATGCTAAGCAATATAAGTCAGTCAGAGAAAGACAAATATCAGAAAGTGAATTTTAATTAAACCTTGAATGAATGGGAGTTCACTTGCTGAAGGAAGTTCCAGGGAGAAGGAAAGAATAGCTGGTGCAAAGGTCACAAATTGAGAAGGACCTGGCACCAAGGTAGCACTGTCAAAGAAAACTTTAATACAAGGAGCATGCACAATTTTAAATTGTCTAGTAGCCACAATAAGAAAAAAGGGAGGGAGGGAACAAATGAAGTTAATTGAAGTTAATTTTAAAAGATACATTTTATTTAACCTCAGCTGTCCCCCAATGTTATCATTTCAACATGTGATGAGCCTAAAAGATTAATGAAATATTTTATATTCTTGTTTTCATACCAAGTCTTTGAAATCTGGCATGTCTTATGCACTGTAGCACGTCGAAATTTGGACTAGCCATGTTTCAAGTGCTCAAGAGTCACATGTCTCTAGTGGCTATTGGATTGGACAGCAGAGTTCTAGGGTATGATAGATCTCAGCTGAGTGATGGATGTGGAAAGTTTAAGCTCAAATCAGGGGTACAGTCATAATTTCTTTCTTTCTTTCTTTCTTTCTTTCTTTCTTTCTTTCTTTTGAGAGAAGAGCAGGTGCAAGTGAGCAAGGGGCAGAGAGAGAGAGAGAGAGAGAATCCCAGGAGGGGCAGAGAGGGAGACAGAGAGAGAGAGAAAAGCGGGGCTTACCTGAAGTGGGTCTTATCCTCACCCGAAGCGGGGCTTGAGCTCACCCAGTGTGGGACTCGAACTCATGAACCATGAGATCATGACCTGAGCCAAAGTCAGATGCTTAATGACTGAGCTACTCAAGTGCCCTAGAGTCATAATTTCTATGTCACTGAGGTGGTTGGACTTGGAGAGACTGGACATGGGGAGATTTAGGCTAGGCAGTTGCAATAGGCCAGGTGAGAGGAGACCAAGCAGTGAAGATGACAACAAGAGAATAGTTTGGAGGGATATTTCAAAGGGAGAATTACCTGAATCCACAAGATTCGGAAACTGATTTTCTGTGGTGATGGCTACAGTTCTGGTATGAGCATATTTTCAATCAGTGCTGTGAGCACTAGAGCAAGAGCAGGCGAGGGTAAGAGAGATGTTTGTTTTAGACAAATTGAGACTGAGGTGCCCACAGGATATCTTGTGAACTAAGACCCTGGACAGAAAGAGATAATTAGTGCTTCTCCCACAGGTCTGCACAGACATGGCTGAGAGGTGACTCTGTCACTGGGCCACTTCTCTACATGTCCTTGGTTTAGTACCAATTACCCAGGAGGCATGGAATAAAAGAATTGACTCCTGAAATGCCACCTTCATGAAACAACAGCAACAACAATAAATCGACCACATGATGACATGGACCGAGATGGGAATCTATTTCCTTTTTTAAAGTCTCTAAGTGCAAGATAGATGCTCAGGTAACTGACAATAGTTGTTTCGAGCAACAGAGAGGACTAGTTCATTTCTCAAAGCTTTTCCCAACCCATGAGTCACAGAGCTGCTGAGAAAGAAGAGGTTGTGTGCCTGTCCCTGTGTGGGGCACTTCTCCTGATGTCCAGCTGTGCCAGTGTTTCCAGCACTGCCTGCTGCTTTGCTCTTGACTCTGCCTCCTCTTAGTTACAGTTCACCAGCTGGGCTGGTTGGCCATAGATATAGGAAAAAACAAACAAAAAACATGCAGCCTTGGCTTTTTAGGAGTAAAGGTAGCATTAGAAAAATAAATGTAGGATTTATTTTCTCAATGTTTACTTATTTATTTCGAGAAGTGGGGAAGGGGCAGAGAGAAAGGGAGAAAGAATCTCAAAGAGGCTCCACACTCAGTGCAGAGCCCAACGCAGGGCTTGATCTCAGGAACTGTGAGATCATGACCTGAGCTGAATCAAGAGCCAGATGCTTAACTGATTGAGCTGCCCAGGTGCCCCTAGATGTGAGATTCTAAGTGCAGAACTTCCATTGCAATCTGGGAGCTCACTGAACATGGTATAAACCCTCTATTAGTGCTTCACATGGGAGAAGAGCCAGGAAATAGTAATAGAGTACATTTAAGAAGCATTTACTAGTATCACACCCTACCCTAGGGGCTTACAAACACTGTCCCATTTAATTCTCACAATACTGTAACATAATTACCATTTTCTGCTTTTTAATGATAAAGAAATTGAAGTTTAAAAAGCTGGGTACCTTGTCATAGGTTGTGGATCCAGAAAGTGTCAGAAACTCAGAGCTGAACCTAGTCCTAACTGATTGCAAAGCTCTCACTCTATGCTGCACTCTTCATGTTTGGGGAAGGCTTGCCATCTAAGGGCAAACATCACAGCTTGCGGATCTCTTGTGTAACCACTGCCCGAGGGGACACGGTACCGTATCGATGTGAGGATCTGATATGGTGATGTGAGCAAAGGCAGTTAGAAAATCTGTAGGTTCTAAGGTCTGACTCCCAGAATGAAGAGTTTTGGGGGGAAAAAGTGAAGGTGTGGAAGGGGGTTGGATGTTGGATAAAGGCTTGTGCCCTGCGTAGGCAGGTAGCTCTGCTGGTGAAATATAAGACATTCCCGGAGACTGAAGTATATTGGCTGAAGGATGCTTTTTGGAAGAACACTGTATGGTATCCACTGAAATATCCTTCCACTGATCTTCAGGGGGAAAAATATCCCCCTCAATTCCTTTAGGAGAGCGAAATAGAGCAGAACTGGATGCTGTAAGAAAACTGAAAGAGTGGGACACCTGATTTGGAAGCCTAGTTAAAAAATTGCAACCAGTTCCAAGGGGAGAACTCTAAAGGATTATCTATAGCTATGTGACCTCAGTAACCTGCTTAACCAACCTAAAGCCTAATTTCTCTACTTGTGAAATGGGGAGAGTAATCATGACATTGTGTAGTGATTGTTGGGATTAAATGAGAATATACATGAACCACTTGGTACAGTAAACCTAATTCTCCTTTCTCTTGCTTTTCTTGCCTTTCTCTGTCTTTCCCCTCCTTTGGTAAACAGCACTTTTGTATACTAGTGCCAGAACTCCTACAGTCACCACTATTTGAAATTTTTAGCTTTGAATACACAAGCTTTATTCGGTTGGAAACTTGTTGATTTAGTATGAGGCATCCCTGGTTTATAATCAGAATAATTCATGATAACCCATCTTAGTTACAGTGTTTCAGGCCAGAAGTCTTGGGGTTATCATGACACACCTCTTCTTGAACCCCACATCCAAAATGAACCAATCTTGTAGGTTTTATCTATTCAGAATCTGGTTACAGAATCACCTCTACAGCTAACACGCTGGTGATAGGCACCATCACCTTTTACTTGGCATTGAATAGAAGATTCCAAATTGCTCTCTTCTTTTCTGCCTTGTTCTCCTTTAGTCCATCCATTCTCAACACAGCAGCCAGAGGTGCCTTTTTACCCTTCACATAGAATTCATATCATGGTTTCTGCTCCACACACTCCCAATAACTTGCCATTTCACTCAGAGTAAATGTCAGAGTCCTTACAATGGTCCACAAGGCCTTATATAGGCTGGCTTCTTTGTTACTTCTCATCTTTCACCCTTTTCTACTGCTGTCCTCACTCCCATTCAGTTCCAGCTACATTGGTCTTATATTTCCAGGACCGTGACCAGGCACCCTCCTATCTTCGGGCATTTGTACTTTCCTCTACCTGGGAAGCCCTGCATGATGGGTTGGTTCCTTTTTTATGCCTGGGCTGGAAAGATGCCTTCTCAGTGAGGCTGCCCCTGACCACACTGTTACAATTCCTCTCCTCTCCATTCTTCTTTTTGAAAGTGTTTGTTACTTTCTACCACTCTACTATATTTTGTTGAATTCTGAATGTTATCACTTAAGGCTTATATCACTGTTTCATGGCCTGCCACAAAGAAAAAAGATCACCAATTAAAATATTATTTACCATCAATTTAAAAATGCATCCCAATTTACATACATCAAAATATGGGAAAGGTATATGTTAAAAACTAATGAAACGTAATACCCAATTTTCTCATTTAACTTTGTTTAATGCCTATTTTGTTACTATTTTGTAAACTCCATGAGAGCAAGGATTTCACTCTGTTTATTCACTGTCTAAAACAGGGCTTGGCACCTAGCAGGTCCTCAATGTATAGCTATTGAATGAATATAAGACATGACTCCCACCAAAACGTAAGTACAGTGATAAGACATGGACATTTAGAAATAGGCATTGCAGGGTGCCTGGGTGACTCAGTCGGTTAAGTGCCTGGCTTCATCTCAGGTCATGATCTCACAGTTCGTGAGTTCCAGTCCTGATGAAGGCTGTCTGCTGTCAGCACGGAACTTGCTTTGGATCTCTGCCCCCCCCCCCCCTTTCTGTCCCTCCCCTGCTTGAGCTCTCTCTCTCCCTCAGAAAGAAATAAACATAAAAAAAAAAAAATAGGCATTCCATGATGAAGGTCAGTTCAGTAGCTTGCTTTTGCTTTGTGAACACCTCTAAGCAAGAGAGCAGAATATTCTTGCTAAAGCTTTTATTTTAATTACAAACATATTGTGTAGCTTAACCTGATACGTGTTAATAAATAGCATCAAGACCCACCTCTGTTCTTCCCATCACAGGACCAAAGGATATTTAAAAAAGAAAAGGAGAGAGGATTTAGGAGTAGATTAAGGATTCATTTTCCTTCCACTATACCACACAAACTTTTTTTTTTTTTTTTTAACTCATGTGCCCACACTTGACCTCTTGTTTCCCTCTTTCACCCCGGACTTCTGTAGCAGCTCCATGACAAGGGCATCTAATCATTTCTAGCATGCGACAACATTTGGTTCAGATTCCCTTATCAGCATTACCTTTTCTTCTCTCCTATTTGCCCCACCTCCACCTTAAAGGGGACCTGGAATGGACCTCAGGGATCATTGACATGTCCACCACTCTTCTTCAGACACTTCATGCAGAAAATCTTTCAGAGATGTGATTGTGGGAAAGTAGACCTGGAAAATAACTGTCATCAAGACCTTTACATCTCTTAAAGGAATTTACTCCAGTGACATTGCCCGGCCCTAAATTTATTGTTCAAAAATTAAGAATCTACATATACAACTGTGGGTTTTATTACACATTTACAGGAAACTCATCTAAACTCCACTTATTTCCATTATAAATCAGTTCACTTAAACAACTTGAGAACTCCAATTTGTATTGGAGTAAAAGGCAGTTTCAGTTAGATTTTTGAAAAGTTGTTTTTTTGCCTTTGAAAAATGTGTGGATAGCATTATGGTAGTTTTTAAATATGTTGCATATATTTGACGTATTTTCATTATATAAATGCATATTCAGTGATATGAGTGTTAACGTTCACAGCTCCAACTAAATGAAACATTAACTATGGCTTTTAATTAACACTTAGAAACTTCAAGCTTCAGAAAATGTTACCTTTTAAAATCAGAATTACTTCCAGATTTCTATAGTAGTCTGACTACAAAAATACTTTTAAATATACCAAATTATTGTGGTGGGAGCAAAATCTGAAATTTCTCTTTTTGTTGACCTTTGAAGACTTTAGGATTCACTTGAGAAAGTATCACTTCTTTGAAAGTCGAGCTATTTTCTAAAGCTCTGTGTAAATCAATGTTTGCTGATTCACTGTGATCCAGGGTACTTAATCAGAAGCAAGTGTTAGGAAAATTCTTCACATGAAAATGTAAATTTTTCCTGCCCCAACCCAACTTTGTAAATAAGGTGGCAAAAGAAAACACAATGAATATATAAGCAATGTGTTCAGTTCACACAATTCTCAGAGAAATTTAGAAAATCGAATCCTCTATTTTTTTATGAAGTTATACAATGAGATACATGTACTTCTTAATATTAATTGTGTAATTTGCTTGAATGTTATATTTCCTCTAATTTGTTTTCTGGAATATAACAAGGTGACAACAGACAGGTGGAAGAAATATGAAGGAATTTGAAACACACAAAAAAATGAGGTCATTCAAACAAGTATTGTATTTTGGCAAAATTTTTAAATTTGAAGTTTTCTTCATTTATTATAATGGTGTCTGCTCTGAAAATTGTTTTAATTTAAAAAAAAATGTTTATTTATTTATTTCTGAGAGAGAGAGAGAGAGAGAGAGAGAGAGACAGAACCCAAAGCAGGTTCCAGGCTCTGAGCTGTCAGCACAGAGGCCGATCCAGGGCTTGAACTCACAAACCATGAGATCATGACCTGAGCTGAAGTCAGACGCTTAACTGACTGAGCCACCCAGGCACCCTTGTTTTAATTTTATTTTTTAAACCACTCTATTGTAGTATGATTAACATAACATTAATTTAATTAAAAAATTTTTTTTACATTTATTTATTTTTGAGAGACAGAAAGAGACAGCAGGAGCAGGGGAGGGGCAGAGAGAAAGGGAGACAGAGAATCAGAAGCAGGCTCCAGGCTCCAGGCTCTGAGCTGTCAGCACAGAGCCTGACGCGGGACTTGAACCCACAAACTGTGAGATCATGACCTGAGCCAAACTTGGACGCTAAACCAACTGAGCCACCCAGGTGCCCCTAACATTAATTTAATTTTAAATCTACCTCCAACCTTAAATGTTTTTACATATTGTTTCAACTGCTGCTAAATATTTTCTAATCATATTAAATTTTTTTTTATAAAGATAAAACAAAAAACAAATTCTAAAATTAAGATACATGTAACATCCTCTAAAATAATATCAAATATAAATTTAAAAGAGAAAGGCCCTGTGAGTGAAATAAATGTGTATCTTGATGACATTTTAATCTCAAAATGTTTCTCTTGAGCAAAGACTTATAGATACAGTTTTTTGAAAGTTTTAAGTTACCACAATCATCTTCTTTTGATGTTAGAATTAAGTAGCATTATTTACTACATAACATCTATTTCTTTTTTTAAGTGTATTTTCTAAATTTTGGCATGTTAGAAATCATAAGAATGTTTTATTTATGTATTAGACACATTTACTGAGTGAAGTTTATTTTGGGCAATAATATAATAATTTAATTTTAGAAGACATGGGATTATATGGTTTTCGAAGGAAGATATTTTCAAATTTAAATGTTAAATATTGATGCTGTAAAGCCTGAATATAATTACCAATACATAAGTTAATGAAAGTGTGTATAAGAATCCCCCTCCAAAAGAGTACTCTGTAAAGTTACTATTATTTTCACCAAAATGGTAAAAAGACACTTTGACTATTTGATTATAATTATTAGACTGTATCATGTATCAGATTATAAGTGGTGCACACTTTATCTTTTCAGTTTCTTAACTACATATTTTGGTAGCCCTTTGCTCTCCATAATTTTTATAACATTTCTATTGATTGATTAGAAAAAGCCTAAAAGTTCTAACAATACCATACTTCAAGATTTTGATGGTATTAATAGTTGGAACAAAATGGAACACATGGAAATAAAGTGCAATTTAAAATTAATTACCTTTCTTTTATTTTTTTTAAAAAATTTTTATTAAAAAAAATTTTTTTTTAATGTTTACATTTATTTTTGAGACAGAGTGTGAGCAGGGGAGGGGCAGAGAGAGAGGGAGACACAGAATCTGAAGCAGGTTCCAGGCTCTGAGCTGTCAGCACAGAGCCGGGTGCAGGGCTCGAACCCACAAGCTGTGTGATCATGACCTGAGCTGAAGTCAGCCGCTTAACCCACTGAGCCACTCATGCCCCTTAATTGCCTTCTTTTAAAGTGGGTTTATAGTCTATTATAAACCTAATAGCTATGTAGCTTACTAAAACATATCACTGATAAGAACTCCAATGTTTCTAAGTTAAGTGTATTGTAGCACATTTAAAAATGCAATTGTCCAAAAAAAATTTAGCTGTGAACTACAGTTACATTTTCGTGATGTATTTATATCATTAAAAACTCTTCAAGTAATCTTTACTATTTTGTTAGTGATATTTTTGTTGGTTTGATGTCTTTGTCTTTCTGTAAACTAACGAGGCCTTTCTAGTCGATACAGCACTAATCCAATCTTTTGAATTAACAGCTTGGGGTGCCTGGGTGGCTCAGTCAGTTCAGCCTTTGACTCCTGATTTTGGCTCAGGTCCTGATCTCAACAGTTCGTGAAATCAAACCCCTCCGTTGAGCCAAGAACAGAGCCTGCTTGAGATTCTCTCTCTCTCCCTTTCTGCCCCTCACCCTGCTTGTGCTCTTTCACTCTCAAGATAAAGAAATAAACATTAAAAAAATAAACAGCTATATTGAGATATAATTCACATACCATATAATTCATTTGTTTAAAGTGTACAATTCAATGGTTTTTAGCATATTCACAGAACTGGGCAACCATCGCCGCAATCAGTTTTTTAAGACATTCTCATCACTCCAAAAAGGAACCCTGTACCCATTGACCACTTCCTATTTCCCCCCTAGTCTTCCCAGCCCTAAGCAACCATGAATTTGCTTTCTGTTTCTATGAATTTGCCTATTCGGAACACTTCATATAAATGGAATCACATAATACGTGGCTTTTTGTGACTGGCTTCTTTCACCTGACATATTTTCAAGATTCATTCATACTATTGCATTTATCAGTACTTTATTTTTTCCACTGCTGAATAATTATTGTTAGCTTTATCGCATTTTGTTTAACCATGCATCATTTGAGGAACATTTGTGTTATTTCCACTTTTTGGCTATTATTAATACTGCTGCTGTGAACATCTGTGTACAAGCTTTTATGTGGACATATGTTTGCATTTCCTGGGGTATGTTCCCAAGAGTGGAATTGCTGGCTCATATGGTAGCTTTGATGCTAATTCTAATGCTAACTCTTAAAATTTTGAGGACTTTCTAGTCTGTTTTCCAAAGTGACTGCTCCATTTTACATTCCCACCGGTGGTGAATGAGGATTCCAAATTTCCTCTACTGCCTCACCAAGACTGATTATTGTCTGTCTTTTTGATTACAGTCATCCCAGTAGATATGGTGTTACCTCATGGTGGTTTTGATTTGCATTTCCCTGATGGTAACTTATCCGATTTTAGTCTAAACCAGAAAGGCATGCGTTTCAACAAACTAAACATATGTTTTCTAGAATTTTAAACATTTTTTATCAGAAAAATATATGCATTAAATATGTTCTTATATGGGCTATTTGGGCTATATGTTCTACTTAATTTTCAAAATGTGAAGATTGGGTTGGTGGACTAGGAGACTGTCAGGCTAAATTCTCATTTCTCTTTCTTTGTGGACATTTTAATCTATCCTTCTCATATAGTGGCCTACTCAATCCTAGAACACAAAATTGTTGGACTCTTAGAAGGAGTAACAACTACCATTTGGTTCAGTGTAAGTTTTTGCCTGTATTGATTCCTTTCATTACAACACTGGAGCAGGTATTATTATTCTCATTTGGAGTTAATAGAGTGATGTAATTTGGCCAAGGCCACACATCTTGTAAGAGGTGGAGTAGACATCCAAACCAAGGTCTGTCTGACTCCAAAACCTGTGTTCATCATCACTGCCCACTCTTGACTCTTAAATATTGTTGCTTACTTGGAAATGTCATTTTGTATGGGGCTTGAAATATTCTTTTGAAGTCCTATATGATTATTGCTCAAGGGAGTCTTCAAATAATATCCCACAGTGTGGTGTTTCCTACTTGAAATAGCTAATTGATAACTTGTTGTATATACTCTGGACCAAAATCTATGTTAGGCCCTCTGAAAAAAAAATTACTATTTATTGAGCTCTTACCATGTGCTAGATACTATACTATGTCTTTAATACATATCATCTCATTTAACAAGCTCTTAAATAGTCCTGAAGTGATTTACAGTCTAG
Source organism: Panthera uncia (assembly GCF_023721935.1). Taxonomy (NCBI): domain Eukaryota; kingdom Metazoa; phylum Chordata; class Mammalia; order Carnivora; family Felidae; genus Panthera; species Panthera uncia. Next base: position 81,996,497 of record NW_026057580.1, on the reverse strand, counting down.
TTGAAGAAATTAGACATATATTTGCATATAAAAAATTAAATTTAAAAAGAGGCAAATAATAATACATGACACCATTAAACAGCATGTGATTAATTTCCATATAAACAAGTGAATCATATAAACAACATATGCAATGTTTGGAGAGGGGGTATGAACTCTGTGGACTGGCCTAAGCTACTGTGGACACATTAAACGTGACTGTCTTACTGCATTAAATGGCAAAGTTTTCTTCATTTACTAAACTATCGAACATGAGATTTAAAGACACCCTTAAGAAGTCATTGCCTAGTGTGTTCATAGGCAGAACATCTCCTCTATCACCTTATATGGTAATAGCTTATTACTCATATAATTTTTAATGGATAGTATACACAGCACTTTCAATTACATTGCTCTTTACATCACTCCATTTAATTTTTGCACATCCAGATGCAAAAAGAAGACCTAGGAATATTATCTATGTTTTCCAGATGAGAATGTGCATCTCTGGGAATTCAATGATTTGCTTCTAGACGCAAGGTAAAAGAGAGATTAAAATTAGTTCTGGCGTTCTTTCTGCTGCTAATCCTTTCCTATGTAGAAAGAACCTAAATGCATGGTAGTTGACCATACTCTGTCCACTTCTGTAGTCATAATTTCCATATTGACACTGGAACACTTTCTTGGAAATAAATATAGCATAAAGATTCTTTGTTTTATGGATGTGGAAGTACTCCTAAAGATGGAAACTCAGGAAATAAATAAATGAATTTGTCACTAATGGCAACCCTTCAGTCACCAGCTTTGTTGAGATGTGCTTTCTGTCTGAGGTGATAGGAGGGGATACCGGCTGCTTTCCCAGAGGATACTCTTTGGTGTAATTGAGTAACCTGAGCACTGATAAGTTACCAGCACTCCAAGCCCTCTCCCCAGCCAGATGTGATCTGGACCTCCAAGTGTTTGCAGGATGGGCTAGTTGGAATTTATTTTCATCACCTCTAACCCCACCCCCAAGATTGTGGGCTTGCCTTTGTTGAACTCAGTAAATGAGGAAAATCTCATTGATTCCTCTCTTAGATTGTACCAGGGGTAGGAAGCCTGGGGCTGGTGGTGGGGGTCAAGGGTAGTTAGAGGTAAAGAACAAAGTCTTTCAAGATAGAGGAAAAAGGGTCTGCAAAGGGCTCTGGCCTTTCTAATGTGGAGGATCTGAAGAGGATGAGTTTCCATGTGAACCAGTACTCTGTCCCCACTATCGTCCTAGTAGGGGTCTGTCATGATAGGAAGTAACCGTGTCCAGAATTCGAGTATGCAGGGAAAGACTCCACACTGGACTAAGCTTTTGTAAAGTATGCTTTTCTTCATCACTCCTCAGTCAAGCCCCAGCTGATGCCTCTAGGAAACAATTATGATCACAGGAAAATCTGGAGGCATAGCAGTAGTTTAACCGCCTAAACTTGAGGGTCAGGAGAAGATAAACTACTTCTCTCTTCAATTTTATTTAGATATGAATTATGGTCATTTTTCAAAGAGATGCTTGTAGGGCTTGCAAAAGCCAGTAGATGCTTTTATTTACAGTTATGGCCTTTCTCCTTTCCAGTTGTGGCCATCTTAGGTACAGGGTAAGATCCCAGATAGAGTCTGAAAAAGCATTACTGTGTACATCTTAAGAGCATTGCAGCTAATTGAAAGCCTTGGGTAAATTACCAAACTCTCTGGCTCTCTGTAATGGCTTTCCATGTCTGTAAAATGGGGCAGTAATAAATAGTGCCTTACCTGGTAAGGACTATGTTAAGAATGAAGGGTATGTTAAGAATGAAATGGTATTTGTGTTAGATGATTTTGCCCAACTCGAGGCAAGTACAAGTAAGCACTTGGGACAGTGCCTGGCTCAGAGTAAGTGGTCCAGACATTTTAGCTGCTCTTAGATGTTAATATATTTATATTAATATTATACATATACTATTTTAATTTTTTGTGTGTTTAAGATGGTTTCTCCAATTCTTTAACATATTCTTATAGCTGTTATAACATTTTATTTACACTTGTTTGTGTTTTCATTTAATTTCTGCCAAGAAGCAAGTTGAGTTTTGTGGGCTTCTTGTGGGGGTAGGGGTGGGGACAGGAATTGATTTTATAAACAAAGCAAGATTTTATGTTTCAAAGGTAGTTCTAAAAGGTTGAGTTCTGTATTTTAGACTCTTTTGCACCATTTGCTTTATTTATAGAATTGAAATACAATTGCTATTTTCATCTCTATGTAAACAATTCATTTTCTTAATTTTAATTTATATACTACATGGGGCGCCTGGGTGGCTCAGTTGGTTAAGCGTCTGACTTCAGCTCCGTCTGTAAGTTCAAGTCCCATCACAGGCTCTGTGATGACAGCTCAGAGACTGGAGCCTGCTTTGGATTCTGTGTCTTCTTTCTCTGCCTCAATCCCACTTGAGCTCTCTTTTTCTCTCTCTCTCTCTCTCCCTCTCTCTCTCAAAAAATGAATAAACTTTAAAAAAAATTAATTTACATACTACATTTCCAGAAATACGCTGATGACAGAATGCAGGGTACATGTGCAGTAACTTTGCCTGTAGGCAGAGTTTGAACCAAGTCTCTCAGTCACCAGACAGTAGTGAAACCGCAGCTGCTATTCTTCTGGTTTTCTTTTTTCAAATATATTATGTTCATGCCTGGACAGACGGCCCCTGGGTTACGATGGGTCCCCTTATGGTTTTTTGACTTTGCAATCCTGTGAAAGTGATACGCATTCAATAGAAACCATACTTCAGATTTTGAATTTGGATCTTTTCCCAGCTAGAGAGATATGGTAAGACCCTCTCTGGTGACGCTGGGCAGAAGCAGTGGCAGCGGCAGGTCCCAGTAGCCACCCGATTGCGAGGATGAACAACCAATATGCTTACCACGATTCTGTCCCCATCCAACCATTGTTTCTCACTTTCAGCACAGGATTCGGTAAGTTACATGAGATATGCAACACTTTATTATAAAATGGTATTTGTGTTAGATGATTTTGCCCAACTTGAGGCTAACCTAAGTGTTCTGATCACATTCAAGGTAGGCCAGACAAGCTATGATATTCAGTAGGTTAAGTGAATTAAATGCATTTTCAACTTATGATGGATTTTTTGGGACAACACCCCATCATAAACTGAGGAAGATCTGTACTCACATTGCTGCTAATTTAAAAGAAGATCTGGGGCAGAGTTTATGAGTTCTCAGATAATTTGAAGTTCCCAGCAGCTAGGGGACTATGGCAGATTCATTACAGGTTGGTTAACAGATAGCAGGAGGCTCAGAAAAGTCAAGGAAAAACCAGAAAAGCCTCCATTGCTGTTTTTGGAGGGGGTGGGTATGAGGGGTATAAAATAAAATATAATAAATATAATATAATATAATATAAAATATATAATATATATAAAATTTTACCATTTTAACTTTTTTAACTACAAATGTTCTGTGGCATTAGATATATTCACATTTTTGTACAACCATCACCACATTCATCTCCAGAACTTTTTCTCTATTGCTTTTTGAGGCAGCACTACCCCACTTGGGGGACCTGGAGATTGAGAGTTGAGCAAAATATACACATAGTTCTGTCCTTTTCAGTTTGAGAGAGATTTATTTTTTTTCCCTTCAGACACCTGCTCAAATAAAGAGAGAAAACATGGACGTTATTTATTTATTTATTTGTTTATTTATTTAACGTTTATTTATTTCTGAGACAGAGACAGAGCATGAATGGGGGAGGGTCAGAGAGAGAGGGAGACACAGAATCTGAAAGAGGCTCCAGGCTCTGAGCTGTCAGCACTGAGCCCGACACAGGGCTCAAACTCAGGGACCGTGAGATCATGACCTGAGCCGAAGTCGGATGCATAACCGACTGAGCCACCCAGGCGTCCCGGACTTTAATTTTTTTTATTGAGCTTTTCATGTCCTCTTTCTCGTCTTACAGTATTTGAACATAATAACTTGAAAAGGAAAGTGGATTTTCAGATAAGTTTTTTAAGCATTATGAGGACTCAGATACATCCCTTCTGCAGAAAATACTAAAGTGTAACAGTCTTTACTTGTCACATTTTAAATCTATCAGAGAGTAGCTGAAGGCTGTTGTGTTCCATCTATGTGACAACCTCATTCCCAATTATATAGAATTGTGAAAATAACCCTGTTTTATTGTAGAAGACAATGTAGCCTCATAATATGTTGTAGGTTTATAATATGTTTTTTAAAAAATGTTGGCATTCAGAAGAACTTGCCAGATAATCAATCATATGAGTGATTAGACAAGGCAACCTACCAGGAGCAATGTGTGAAAGGAATGACTAAATCTTAAAATAGCTTAAAAATTAAAGTGAACTTTCAGTGCTGTCAATGGTGGTAAAATGGACATTTAAAAATATTACTAATGGGGGGCACCTGCGTGGCTCAGTTGGTTGAGCGTCCCACTTTGGCTCAGGTCATGATTTCATGGTTTGTGGGTTCAATTCCCCCTCAGACTTTGTGCTGACAGCACGGAGCCTGCTTCAGATTTTCTGTCTCTCCCTCTGCTTGTCTTCTGCTCATTCTATCTATCTCTCAAAAATAAACATTAAAAATATTAAAATAAAAATACTACTAATGGAGAATAAATTGGTAAACTTGTGGGGGAAATTATACACACACAGCACTTATTGATATATGTTACTGATATATTTGTATCATATATATATATATATATATATATATATATATATATATAAAAGAATAAATAGGTAAACTTGTGGAGATATTATATCCAGAACCAAATATTTTGGAATTTTTTTCCAGTTTTATTGGGCTATAACTGACATATAACATTGTATAAGTTTAAGGTGTACAATCTAAAAATTTAATATATGTATATTGTGTGAAATGATTACCACAATCAGTTTAGTTAATATCCAAGAACCAAACACTTTAATTGCAATTCCATTTCTAGTGAATTATTTTAAGGAAATGAGTAGACAAAGATTAACACATTAAAATTATCACAACAATATTTAGAAGAGCTAAATGATAGAAACAGTTTTTTTAATGTACAAACATGAGAAGTTATATATTACAAACTAACCTATTTGACATAATATTATATAGCAATTATAACCTGTTAATAAAGGATTTCAATGACATGTAAAAAGTCTCATGATGCACAGACTGTTGAGTGAAAAGAGAAGAGTATAATTTTTGAGTGTAGCATCATCTCAACCATGTCAAAATATGTACATTAAAAAAGCTGATTATATCTGGACATGGGAATCCAGGTTTCTACATCTAGATTCCCACGTTCAAACCAATAGGACTTCTTTTTTCATACACCGAGCTTCATTTTACGAGAAAGAAATAAATCACAAGTAACTAAGTGAATGTGAAGAATTTGTTTAAAAGTGTACATCCCAGGGTAGGTCTGTGGGGCGTCAGTTTATTCTTCTATAGCTCTTAAAAATGACATGTTTAATGGTGACCCTAAGCCCCATTACATTCTAAGGCACTTCGGAACCAAGAATGGTTTTACTCAGTATAGTTTTCATACTAGATGAACATGTTGCCCTCCATTTTTTGGAGTTGGTGGTCTGTGTATGGGATATACACAACTCTGTGTAAGTAGAAGATCCAATTAACATAACACTGCATTCTGCCTTCTTTATGGATAATCTGGGGCTTAAAATCTTGTGGCCGCAAGCTTTATTGACTTAAAGAATTCATTTTCATTAATAATTAATTAATGGATCTCACATGGCCTCAAATAGTCTCCCACATGAGAAAGTCTACATCTAAATGATGAGAATACAGTAGTTTCCAAGTTTCTTTAGGCAACATAAAAATACCAATTCATGCCAACTGAAGGAACAACTTCCACCATTAATACGTTGGCAGTGAGAAAGGAGACAGACCACCAATGTGTTTCACACAGTCCACTGCGTTTTCCCCAGGAGCCTCTTCTGTGGCAGAGCTTCTCAGTGCTACCAACAGAAGACTGGCATCTCTCCAGGAAGTGAAAGGCTCCTTTTCATACCCTGTGCTGCCATATGTTTTGAGTTGAAGTTGGTACTTTAAAGGTTTTGTGAAGTGGCCACGGGGCTTTCCTTATACATGTGCCTTTGGATCTGTCTCTAAAGACTAGCCCCCATGGTCCTTCTGATATTTTAACAGCTTTGTTTGCAATTTTGGATACATATTTTGGTCTAGGATCAAATATGAGTTCTGAATCGAAGACAAACGCTGAAACTGGCCACCAAAAATGTTTTCCTTCAAAGCGTGTCCAAAACAGCAGCTTAATTTTGGCACGTTTCTGGATCCCATAGGCAGGACCTCCAAGCTTTCCTGATCCAGGTATTTCAAAAATCCTCTTTTCCAATTGGTGACCTGACGTGACATGTCAGAGTATTTTAAGTGACTCTCAACTATTCTGTAGCTTCCCTAGGTGTGGCCCCTTTGAATTTAACTGTGTTAGAGTGCGTGTATCATTGGGGGTCTGTGCTAGACTGGAACAAAGACAGTGGTTGTCCTTGTAGTGAACTTCTTCTAGGAGAGGAGATGCTTTCATTTAGCCTGTCAGATGGCAAATACTTTGCTGAATGTCTAATGAACAATGTATTCATTCCAGGGGGAATGAGCTTAGAGAGAAATGATGGAGGCCTTTTACATTTGAGTTAGAGGGATGTAGGTCTCAGAATCACAGTGGACCCAGTAGAGGGTTCTATGCTCAGCAGAATAATGAGTAAATAAATGAATAAGTGTACTTTCCATGAGAAAAAAAAATTGATGACATAGTGTCTGTGTGGGCAATATACATAGTACAAATGGACAGTTTGAGAAAATTAAGACTGTAGATGTGTTTGAAATAGGGCTAGATTTACACGCAGCAGTAGTGAGGAGATTGGAAGCACGTCTTAAAGGAGCAAAGCTAAGTCTACTGTTTGCAGTATCTGTCGGAACAGAAGTATCTATTGGTTGCAACACAACAATACAAAAGTACCTTCTATAGGACAGAATGCCCTCCTTATTGTGACGAGGACTTTCTAGTCATGAGCACGACAAAGAGCGCACACGTACACAGCACAACTCCAGTGTGCAGATGAGTTGTTTTCATGGATTCTTTCGAAACTCATCCTACCACGTCAAAATGTAGCTTTTCTTAGTACAGAAATAAAAATAATCCCTCCTTCAACTGAGTCTCCATTACACTTATCTTTTTTCATAAATACATTAATTAATTCTATAACTATTTATTGAGAATTTACTCAGTCCCAGACACTGTGATCAGTGCTGGGAATACAAAAAAGACTTGATCCCTGAACCCAAGAGTCTTGGAGTCCAGGGAATAGAAGCAAATAGATAATTAAAATACAATGTTCCTGAAGTATCTCTATTGTACTTATTTGTTTAGATGTCTACTTTATTTAGATGACCGAATTTGAGCTATGGGAGCACAGAGACTGGATCTTATATTTATTTGATTCCCTAGTATCTGGGATGCATCCTATATATTTAAATATATTTATTGAATTTAACTTAATTGAGTAAAGTCTGGCATATGATTTATCTTGAAGTAGTAACCATTACTTGTTTTTTGCTCATATTATTATAGAAGTTACATATGTTGGAAGAATACTGCATTTGCTTGGTCCAAACTGATCCAAGCCTGATTCTAAAATGTCATATTAAAAAAAAACAACTCTTATTTTTAAGGTAATGATGTTATATAATGGAAAGAGATTGAAGTTTATACTGGATCTGGATTTCAGTTCTGTATAAGTACACCTTTTCTTAGACCCAATTGCCTTCTCTCTAAAAGGAAAATATAAAAAAAATGAAGTCAGGAGTTTTAAAATGAGATTAAAGTAGATAGTATATGTGAAAAACATTTTGTCAACAATAAAGTGAGATGAAATGTTAATGGTGAATCAAAGAGTCAATTAATTACATAGAAAGAGCTATTGGGTGGGCATTGTAGTAGGCAATTATTACTTTTTTTTTCTATTCATCATCTTCTCCTTGGGGAAATGCCTTTTCCCCATTTTTATGTGAGGCACATAACAGCCTCACTCGGATACTTTTTCACAAATGTCCACTACATTCCCTTTGCAAACTCTGGTACATCTGATGAGGACAGTGGGGGAGGGGGGGAGGGGATGGCACCTGAGAGTTTTTTCCAGGTAAACTAGTCTAGTTCCTACTGATTAAACCTAGAATTTTTTTGAGATATGTGGATCAATCAATACCCTGGTAACCTGCCCATCTTTCCCTTTCCCAAGGACTCTGTGATAAGTAAGTAACCACCAGATTTTTCCAGGTCTGACAGTCTGATCAGCTCTCCCTGTTTCTGCAGTCTGTTATGGTAATTACTCCTTTCAAGTCCACCAGGATTACATACTGCCATTGAAATCAGGACCCAACTGTGCAATAACATCCCCCCTCCCTCTATCTCTAGCATAAAGACATTCTGCATCTTTGTAGAGCTTTCTAGGTAGAGCTTTCTTTCCCTAAGGCATTTCTTAATAAGGGGAGCATCATATGGGTCTTCTAAAGTGGGAGTGGGGCATGACAGGGGTGAGGGTACTTGGGTGGTTTACACATAATAAATTCACTCCAACACTTCCACCTTTTGATGTGTGTGGACCCCTTATTCTTCCAAGAACAACTGTGATATTTCAGCCTCATTTACTGGTCCAATTAACTGGGTAAGGAAACTGCTTTACAGGGGTTCTCAACCTTGGTACCTATCTGGGGCAACTAAAAACTTTCTGATGCCCTTGAGGCACCTGTGTGCTCAGTTGGTTAAGCATCTGACTCTTGATCTCAGCTCAGGTCATGAACTCACAGTTCTTGAGTTCAAGCCCCATATCGAGCTCTGCACTGGTGGCACTGAGACTGCTTGGGATTCTCTCTCACCCTCTCTCTCTATGCCCCTCCCTGACTCTCACACACTCTCTTTCTCAAAATAAATTAACTTAAAAAATTTTTTTTTCTGATGCCCAGGCTATACCCCAGAAAAATTAAATTAGAATCTTTGGGGTTGGACTTCAACATCACCAGTATTTTTTGAAGGTTGTGCCTGCCAAATGTGCTGTCAAGGTTGAGAACTACTATGTTAGGCTCAGGTAAGTGCACTCATATCAATACATTCAATCCTATCCAACTATATTTTGTCTTCCTTGGTCCAATCTACTTCTACCCATGTTTCCCAAGATTCTGCTTGTTATGTATTGAATCATGTCAACCCAAAATTCATATGTTGAATTTCTAACCCTCAGTGCCCCAGAATGCGATTGTATTTGGAGATAAGGCATTTACAGAGATAACTGAGATAAAATGAAGCCTTATGAGTGGGTCCTAAACCAATATGACTGAAATTCTTATAATAAGAGAAGATTAAGACACAGACATGCACAGAGGAGAGACTATATAAAGACACAGAGAGAAGATGGCCATCTAGAAGCCAACACATCAGAATGTAATTAGCCCTGCTAAGACCTCGATCTTGGACTTTTCACCTCTAGAACTGTGAGAAAATAAGTTTGTTTTGTTTAAGCCATTCAGTCTGTGGTAATTGTTATGAAAGCCCTAACAAATTAATACACTCTTTGTAAAAATTTGCAAGATTTTATAACTCCTTTAGTTAGAATGAGTTGGGTTTCCTTCAGGAGCAAATATTGAAATTCTTCTAAACCACACTGGCATTTAACTCTCCTAGTGAGTCTGTTGGGAGTGTGTGTGTGCATGTGTGTGCACATGTGTGTGTGTGGGGGAGGTGCTGGGTGTTGGGGGGATTTGAGTAGGTTTTGAGGAGAATTGACATTACCTCAAACAGAATCTGCTGTGGGTGAACTCACTGGAAGATCTATAAGTGAGGGAAAGCTTCCTTTTTCTTAGCAAGAGAAAGAGACACTTGGCTTTTGATCTAGAGCTGTAGTTTTCTTTCCTTTTTTGTGTGTGTTAATTTTTTTTAATGTTAATTTATTTTTGAGAGAGAGAGACAGAATATGAGTGGGGAGGAACAAAGAGAGAGGGAGAAACAGAATTCGAAGCAGGTTCCAGGCTCCAGTCTCTGAGCTGTCAGCACAGAACCTGATGGGGGGCTTGAACTCATGAACTGTGAGATCATGACCTGAGCCAAAGTTGGATGCTTATCCAACTGAGCCACCCAGGTGCCCCAGAGAGCTGTAGTTTTCAATTTGTACTTTTGCAATGAGCAGCTAAGGCCTCATCTGTGTTAGAAATGCACAGTGTTGGACCCTACCACCTAACCTACTGAACCAGAGACTTAGGGTCAGTTCTAGCAATCTCCTCTCTGGCAGTGACTCTCAAACTTTATTGAGTGTCAGAATCATCCAAGATCTTGTTAAAAATAGAAATGACTAGATCCCACCCTCTAAATTTCTCATTCAGTAAATCTGAGGCAGGGCCTGCAAATGTTCTAACAAGTTCCCAGGTGATACTAATGTTGCTGGTCTGGGGACGATACTTTGAGAACTGCATCTCTCAAAGAATTAGCACCATTAGGACTGAAATGACAAGGGAAGATCATGTTACTGGAGTCCAGTGACTGCTGGGATTTTGTAGGAGAGTCTGCCCAGTAGGAAGGAGACAGTAGGGAACAAATACCCCAGTTTCTCTCTCCTCTCTTGCTCTCATCTCTGCCTCCCTCCCATTGGCAGAGAGGAAGACAGCTGGAGGAGAATCTAGTGATTCTCCATAGGGGTCAGCATTCCAGGACACAGGCAGGTCATAGAATAGATTTAGATCATAGGGCTAAGGGAAAATGAGTAGCAGATTGGGTCACCTGGGTGTGAACCTGGGACCCCACCTTCACTCAACTTACAGCTTAATCTAGTTCAGACTTTCAATTCACCCTTTTCTCTAACTCAACCAAAGTCAAAGAACTAGAGTCAGCCATAGAGCCAGCACTAGAACCAGGTCTTTTGACCCCATGCACTTTGCTCTTTTCACTACACCAGCAGGAGTTTAGGCTGATAAGTCTGGATCCACCATAGGAAATACCCTGGGAGGTGTGTTTGTGATTCAATCTTTCTGTGTTGGGATGGTGGGTAAGAGTGGGGCTCTGGGAACTAGGGAAGCAGTTCAGAACTTGTTGCAAGAACTTGGATATGAAACTATAAAACACAGCACCAGGTTGGAGGCAGCAGGAGTAGAAATGAGGGAATGGATCATGAAAATCTTTGAAAGGAAGAATGGCTGGGATGTCTTGGGCAAGGGGAAAGAAGTATGAACATTTACCAAAGGTGAATAAATCCTGGAGAGGAGCCTAGTAAGGCACATGGGAGGGAAGAGTTTGCAGGTTAGTTTTCGCAACTGAAGCACAGTGAAGAGAGCCAGGGTTCCGAAAGAACAGAGAAACAGAAGTCAGCCCTGCTGCCTCATTCCCAGAGTGTGCACCCTCTGGCACTGATTCTAGCAGGGCTGTGTGTATTGCTCTCCCTCTCACTTTTCCAGCTGGCACCATTTGTGACAACAGCACACTCTGGAAGGACAGCTGGCCAGGCGTCAGGTGAAGTGAATGACAAAAGGTGACTGGCTCCCACAAGGCCAGTCCATGGTTCCGACCTCCATATACCAATGTGGTTATCAGATCCACCTGGGCTTGAGTTTCAGGTCTGCCACCAATGACCAGGCAACCTTGGGCACATCCAGAATCTCCGGGAGCCTTTGAAGCCTCAATTCTGGACTGGGAGTAAAAAATAATATCCACCTTTTTTCTTGTTATTTTAAGCTTTCTAACCAAGTTGACGAACTTGTCTCAGATTTACAACAGTGACTCAGTGTGAAATAAAGAAAGTATTGGCATCTGGGTTTCCAGCCCAGGAAGTGGACAAGTTTTGACTTTTACATGAAAAGCACAAGGTGACTAAAAGAAGAATTTGTTAAATTAAATTGTGAGAGACTGGATCTTTGAGGAGAGAGCAATCACCAGTATAAGAATAGGTCAAGGGGCGCCTGGGTGGCGCAGTCGTTAAGCGTCCGACTTCAGCCAGGTCACGATCTCGCGGTCCATGAGTTCGAGCCCCGCGTCAGGCTCTGGGCTGATGGCTCGGAGCCTGGAGCCTGTTTCCGATTCTGTGTCTCCCTCTCTCTCTGCCCCTCCCCCGTTCATGCTCTGTCTCTCTCTGTCCCAAAAATAAATAAAAAACATTGAAAAAAAAAATTAAAAAAAAAAAAAAAAGAATAGGTCAAGGTTTTAGTCAAATAGATTTCCCTTCCTGATATGCTTAAAGAATCAATAAATGTTATCTTTTCCCAAGGTGTGCTTAGATAACTACTTTTACATATAAATAGGACATTTCACCAGATCACACACTCATGGATATTTTAGGATCCTCTGGAATTGTCAAAAAGCAGGGAAAGTTTAGGTTTGTTACTTGGGAAGACTTCTTTTACAGTGAGCCTTATCACTTCATAATGAATATTTTTAAGGGGCTGGTTGGAAAGTTCAATGTTTATGCTATTTAAAAATTATACTAGCCATTAAATTCAAAATTTTAGTGTGGAGGCAATTTTTGCCTTCAGCAGGAAGAGTGATATTAAGACATTTTTTTTTACTTTCTCCATATTTTCCATTTATTTTTAAGTTTCTAATGATACACACGAGGTAGCCCAGAATAAGCTAAAAAAATGGCTGTCAAATGGTTTAAGTATCTAAGTTTCCTAGCACCTAAAGTCAAGAAGTAGGCTGCTCTTTGCTAGTTCTGCAGTGTTGAATGAAGCAATTATTAATGGAAAATGAGAAGTGACCAGCAAGTTAACCCATATTTACTGCAGGCAGATGACTTTTATGTTCAAAGCTGTGATTCAAGTAACTACTGGTATACCTAGCTTTAAAAGCAAACTACCAAACAACTATGTGTGTTGTCTCATTTACCTTATTCAGCAACTTGGAAGTAAGTGATATATTCCCATTTTACAGATGAGGAAGCTGAGGGCTCAAAGAATTTAATAACTTGCCAATGTCACCAGGCTAGCAGGTGGTTGAGTTGAGCATGGAATTCAAGTCTGCCTGATTCTAAAGTTGGGGCTCTTTCCATTACATCATACTGTCACCCCAAGTGGACAGAAGCAGCACTGACAGCTATCTGGATCTGGAATGATGAGTTCCATCTGAAATGAGGGTGAACAATGTACAATTTTGGGGAAAGCTGATGGGAAACAAATCAGAATCAGCCCTACAGAGCAAGGGCTGGCTGTATTATATGGAAATAAGTGACAGGAAAGGACAATTCATCACTAAATAATTTTTTCTTGGGCCAGTCGTCTCCCAGGGTACTTGAGAATTCTGGTATAAAAACATTTCTTATGTTTACATCACTCGATCACACATGTAGCCCTGTTTACCTGTTAACATCTTTGTGTTAATTAGTATTTGAAACTTGTTTTTCATGGGACAAGTGACTGGGATGGGACAGAAAGAAATGCGATGCAAAGAGAGTAGATTTTGATGGTCTGAAAGGTGAAAAAAAGGTTTCAGAGAAGAAACTACCCAAGAATGGGAGGACAAGGTGAGGGGTCACAGTGAGAGGCCTCTCCTACTCTCTGAGTTCCTGTGAGGGTATGGGGAACGGAGGGGCCAGGTCAGGGACAGGGGCCACCAAAGGTTTACGTATCCTTGGTGTTATAATTTTTAGCTAAGGGTGACTCTGAATTAGGGTTTGAGGCACAAATGATGGGAAAATCAGATTGTGAGCAGAGTAGGAATTAATCTTAGTAACTGTCCAGCTTAACTTGGAAATGGGTTGAAGGCCTGGAGCTATTGCTGTCCCTGAAAGTGGACCCTGGGAGCCGGCAGGCCTAAAGGCTGATAACAGAAAATCTAGGCAGGCGGGAAGATTGCAAGACCTTCACCAGCTTGTGGCACAGGTGGGGGCTGCCTCCTGGGGTGAGATGGGAAGTCAGTGAGACAGCATCATAAGACCACTCTGAAAAGGAAAGGATGTGCAGAGAAGGAAGACTAGGAAACTGAGCTTCATGCCTGCATTCAAAAGGAAAAATAACCTTGTTGCTGTGTAGTGAGGAAGGATGTTTCTGTTAACACGGAGAGCTGGGAAGAGCCACAGAGGCTGTGGGAGGCCTTCTGGCGTGTTCCGCTTGACCTCCCACTTGACTCGTGGCACCTCGCCTGTGATGGACACCAGGAGCCACTCCCAGGCCTCCACTTGTGAGTGTTGAAGTGTTAGTCCCATAATCCAGCCACAAGTGGCCAGTAAGATGGAGTGCATGGGGCACAGTGCAAATTCCAGCCCCTTCGATAAGTCGTCCATGGTCTGGGGCTTGCCTGATCAAAAGGTGCAGACTGGAATTAAGATTCCAGATAAGCAGAATGAGTGTCTGGGGAGAGGCCTATTCAATTCTTTGAGGCCAACTGCTGCAACTTGTGGTCTTTATTTAACCCACACAGAGGCAGGGATTTTTTTTCTATTTTGGCTAGTTTAGTGGACAGCTTGTGTCTCTAATGGCCCAAAATATAAATACAGTGCACACCAAAGTGAGGTATCTCCCCATGCAAGGCTGAGGGCCCATTGTTGAATCTCCTCTGGGAGGGCAAACTCTAAATATCATACAGGTTTAGTTACAAAAATATTGGGTCATGTTATCTGCTTCTCATCTGGATCACATATTATAATTGATTAACTGCCTCTGGGCCAGGATCCTAACTCACTTTTGCCTATGTGGTCTACTTGCTGGCCATAGAATCTTTCATGGGACAACTTGAAATGAGAAAATTATCTCAATGATTTATTGTTTAGTGCATTCTTTGAATATGTGTACATAAATGTAATTTGGGTAAAATAGATAAAAGAAAAATAAAATATCCTAGGAAGGAAATGTTGTAATATCCGATTGGCAAACCCGCAATGGAAAAATCTTGATTCTTAAGACTTTGTTCTCAGCAGTACAGAGAAGGAACACTGACAAGAGTCTGAGATGCAGTCCCAGAAAATACAGATTTACATAGATCAAGAATTGTCTCTGGAAGTAAAATGACTCTTCCTCGTTCACATGCTAAAGAAGCTTTCCCTTTTCATAAATGGACCTCCACCCACTGAAGCCCATGATGGAACACTCCTGGCAAAGCTTGTCTATATTTGCTTGTTCTAGAGCCAGAGATGGAAAAAGCTCATTTCTCAGATTTATTCACCAGTATTGTTTTTTCTCAGATTTTCCCTATAAATTTTATTCTAGGGAATAAGTGAATTCTGAGTTAATAATATCAAGTAATTTGCATGCAGTCATGTAATTTGTATTTCTTTCATTGGACATCTGAAAAATGATGGACCTGCTCAGATTTCTGGCTTTCCAACAGTTTCAATACATCTGATCCCTGTAAGAAGACAGCATCAGAGTGGCATGCTACTAAAGTGTTACTTGATTAGAGAATTTAAATGAAGAAATAATACCAGTTAACTCTCTTTAGAAAAAAAAATATTTTTGACTCCCGTTGTTCTTTTTTTTTGTTTGTTTTTTTGCCAATTGTTAGTTTAGTTGAAGCATAGATTAGTTGAAGCATGTAAAAGAGACAGATTGCTGTGATGAACCCTCCTTTACTCGTCACCCACAGACATTTCCAAGTCCTCATTGGTCGAGCTTCATATAAACTCCACCAACCATCTTTCCTTTTGTTTCGAAGCACAACTCAAAAATCATTGCATCTCATCCTTAAATATTTCAATATGCTTGAGCGTTTATTTTGTTTTATTTAAAAAATTTTTTTAAGTTTATTTATTTATTTTGAGAAAGACAGACAGAGTGCACGTGGGGGAGGGGCAGAGAGAGAGGGAGACACAGAATCCCAAGCAGGCTCCACTTTCAGTGTGGAGCCAGACATGGGGCTTGATCTCACTACCCTGGGATCATGACCTGAGCTGAAGTCGGACGCTCAACCTACTGAGCCACTTAAGCACCCAGAGACTGGTCGATATAATTTATTTATTTATTTTAAATGTTTATTTATTTTTGAGAGACAGAGTGTGAGTGGGGGAGGGGCAGAAAGAGAGGGAGACAGAGAATCTGAAGCAGGCTCCTGGCTCTGAGCTATGAACACAGAGCTCGACGCAGGGCTCAAACCCAGGAACCATGAGATCATGACGTGAGCCAAAGTCCAACGCTCAACCAACTGAACCACCCAGGCACCCCAAGACTGGTTGATATTTAAATTGTGTCCCAAGCAGCTTTGCAGCACATGCGTGGCATAGTGCATGGTTAAATCCTTTAATGAAAAACAACAAACTTTATTTGAAATAAGGGAATTTGATACCTTTGTGCTTTATAACTGTCTACTGTTCGAACAGAAATCTGGAGGTTTAACATGTTTCTGGCAACCATGTTGTCCTTTAAAACTTGAAATAAACAAAACCTCTTTGATGAGGGAGTCTCAGTGTCATAACTGATGGGAACAGTGTAATAAAAGAAGCTGGCAAAACCCATGAAAGTTTTATGAAACAAATACTACCAAAATAGAACCACAAACTTCTGCTAGGTGATAGTCAACAAAATAAATGTGCTTTTCAATACTTCTCTTAGGAAAACCAAGCTGAAATCCTATATCAAATCTTGCTCAGTTCACTTTGTTGAAATTTCACTAAAAAAAAAAAAAAAAAAAAAAAAAAAGCTTTGGTTTTCAAAACTAAGGCAGTGTTCCCAAACTAAGCCAACGTGACACTTAGTCATTAATGGGATATGGACCTCAGTGTTCCTCCCATTTGTATTTGGAAATCAACACATACACAGGCATTGAACATTTCAATGGTAAATAAAAAGCATCACATTCCTCTTTCCCCAGGCCAGCTACTTTTACAGTTGTCTCTCCCTGGGCTCAGGAAAACAACTCAGGATCTGAGCTCCTGTGAGAACCTGTTTGATTCAAGCTCTGCCAAGAAAACACCAAGTCCTTTACCTTACACTACAATGCAGGCTGCCTGAATAGTGGGCTGATCAAAAGGGATAACAGGTCAGAGCACTGAATAGAACCACAAAGAAATCCATCCCTAAGTGCATTTCACTGGGCATCCATGTGTCCTGCTCCTGGTTTCAGACCTCTGTTTAGCTCCCCTTTTAAATAAGGCTCAGTTGATTTTCCAGTTAATTTAAAAGCAGTAAGAACATGTCAGAAAACCCGAAAGCAAACGGGACAGTCATAGCTTCCTTTCCCAAAGATGGTTATCAGCGCTATCAGACATCTCTGGTCTTCACCCCTGGGAACTTGCCTTTGCCTCCATTTGGACAGTGTCTAAGGATTAATTGGCAAGAAGCTGTCTCCTGATATTGAGTTTCTTCCTTCCCTTGCTGACAATCGAACATCACTCCCGCCAGTTTACTGTGATATTGTGGTGCTTGAGAGTGGTTCTGAAACAGCCCAGGCAGACCTGCCTTCCTCCACATTGTCCCGTACCTACTGTCCATTCCCAGGGACTAGAATGTGGTTAGAAAGAAAAACAATGGGCCTCAGTGCCATGGTGCAGAATGGCAATGGGAGGAAATGACAGAGACACAGGAAACAGGGAGAGAGGTTTTCTTACACAAACAAGCCCAGGGAGGAACAGACTAGCAAAACAAAGGTAAAACCTGAGAAAGCAGCCACTGGGCCCCGGGGAGAATGTGGTCAGGGCAGGGCCTCTGCCAGAGCAGTGGAGCCAGGGACCTTGGCGCCTGTGGCACCTTGGTGACCAAGTCTACAGGGGCTCCTGAAGTCTGAGGCAGTAGAGGGGCCAAGAAAGAAACCTAAGAAAATACTGACCTTTGGGCTTTAGAGTCTTGGTGAAGGGCTCACCCTGTCCCTGTGGGAGTCAGGAGCAAGCTGCCTCATCCCTCTGTCCCTGCCCTCCCTCTGCCCTCCCACACAACACAGTGGGGGAATATTCACAGCTGTGAGCATAGCTCCTGCCTTGGGATGGGGACTACTCTCTGGAACAGCCTGCTCACTAGCTCTCTTCTGCCAAAAGATGGAAGTCCGGGCCTCTCTAACTGATGCTGCACCCTTGCTTTGTCCTTCCTGGTTAAAGAACTGGTTGCTCTGGGATGGATCCCTGCCTCAGTTGCTCCTGCATCTCCATTCCCATAATGCCTGGTAGGCATCCTTATAACAGATCCTGTGTGCTCCCTTATCATCCCTTGTTGCTTGCACAGCACTGTGATCCGTGACCTCTGCACAGTGCCCAAGCTTAGTAGGTGCCCAGGAAAGGCATGGGACATGAAGTTAATTGAATCCTTGCCTGTACTCTTGCTCGCAGGTAGAATCTTCCTGTTCTGGGGCTTCTGATGCTGGCTCCTCCCTGATGACACCTCTTGGCCACTTGCAGATTCTACTTGCTCTTTTTTTCTACAACTTTCTTCCAGAAAGGGGCCAGGGAGTGTTCTGACAGAGCAATAAGAAATGCCTTCTGCCTACTCCCTAACTATTTTGAGGGTAGCATTTAGGAGTAGGACCACTGTCTGGAGAATGCTGCCATTTCTAATATTCCTCTGTGGAATTATTTTTGGAAGGTGTCCCCATCCCATCCCCCAACCCCCAGTGGAAACGATTCAGCCAGAGGCAGCTCCAAGGGTTGCTTGGGGGATGGTAATGGCTAGAGCTGTCCTATAATCTCCACTGCCCTCTCTCCTAAGCCACCATGAGTAAGACAATACATTTTTATGTGCACTATTTTTTGTGTGACTATTGCTAGTTTTCTAAATGTGGTATTAATAAAATAATAATTTTAAAAAATCTATGCCCATCTGAGCTGAAGTTTCCTAAAAGGTACATGGAGACTTTAAGAGGTACTCTCAGAGACCAGGAGGATGTGTTTCAGAAAAAGTTTACCCTCTTAGAGAGGGCTTCGCTTTGGGGCTCATCTCCCCTTGAGCTATGAAGTCACATTTAGCATTTAGTTTGACATCCAGTTATTCAGTGACATCTACGTGCCCCCACATCTTGGTGTGGTGAAGTTATGAAGAAAGGAAGAAATGAGGCAGTAAATGGAGGTGAGGCCTGCCTCATACACTTCTGTCTTCCTCATGAGCCCTTGGCGGGGAAGAGAATTTTACAGGGGTTCTCAATAAATAGCAGCCACATTAAGTCATGGCCCATGGCTCATGGTAGAGTAGGAAGGGGCCCTCAGGTCAAGGAACAATGGTCAACTGGATGACTTGAAGGCAGGTGCGAGACAGAGGGGAGTGATCCTAGGATGGAGGAGAAAAACCACCACTGCAGGTACAAAGTACTTGTGTGATTAGTTAACCAATGTACGTCCCTCTCATTGAATTATAAACTTCAAGTGGGCAGGGACTGTGTCCAGAGTTATTTGCAATAACTATTTGTTGAGCAGGTGAATAGATACATTTATAACACTATTGATTTTTTTAGAAGTTTCTAATTTACGCATTCAGTCATTAAAAAAGAAAAGTTCACAAAATACATTGAATCTTGTCTCTGAGCTGAGCACTGGACAGACACCTTGGAGTAATGCAAAGCAAACAAATAAACGAAGCTTCCCCATCAGGATATGGTTCCCCATAGGATAGAGCTTGCCCACAGAATTCAGCGCTGCAAAAAGTTAATTCCTTCATCATGCTAAAAACCAGCCCCTGGAAATTCTGCTCATATTTACTGGACTTACTGATGATGTCTCAGTTTCTCTCCATTGGAATTATCTCTTTCTTGCATCTTTCCAAAAGATACTTAGGATTCTTAGGAACGTTAGTTCATTTATCTCTCAAACTCCCAGCCCATGTACAACAATGCAAGTTTGGTTGAATTAAAGTGAATTTCTTTTCTTTTTTTTTTTTAGTGTTTATTTTTGAGAGTGAGAGAGACAGAACATGAGTAGGGGAGGAGCAGAGAGAGAGGGAGTCACAGAATCCGAAGCAGCTTCAGGCTCCAGGCTGTCAGCACAGAGCCTGACACAGGACTTGAACCACGAACCGTGAGATCATGACCTGAGCTGAAGTCGGACGCTTAACTGACTGAGCCACCCAGGTGCCCTTAATTAAAGTGAATTTCTAAAATTTGGACCTGTCGTCTCCAGACATGTGAAGGTGGAGGTGGGTCTAGATTTGACAATAAGCTAATGAACACAGCACTGTTTTCAAAATGCTCTGAAAGCTGATAAAGCTGATTACCTCTTAGTCTTGGGCTACGACATACAGGGATTTTGAAACTAGAAAGAAACTTGCAAGTAACCTTCAAATTTTTCTCATTTTATAAAGAAAGGTAGAAGACAGAGTAAGAGCTTCTATTGTTAGCTCTATTACTCCATATATCTACCGATTCTAAAGAGATTATAGATATGGAAGTTTAAAGTGCCATGTAAATGAGATGCTTCTGGCAAGGCTGGGTGGACACTCATTTAATTTTCTAGTACCTGGGAAGTGGTTTCAGATAAAGCAAATCATGACTGTTTCTTTAAATCAGATGATGTATGTAAGGCTCCATTATAGTCCCAGTCTCGTAGTGAGTGCTCAATAAATGTTTGCTATTATTATTATGATTTCTTTAATATCTCAGAAAGTATCATCATTTCAGAGTACTACATGGACCAATTGCACTTGAAAATACACGTGTATTGGGTTTATACGGAACACAATATGTGGTGGGATATCTTTATCTTGATTAATACAACAAGCCAAAAAAGCGAGATTTTCTGGTTGAAGGAATAAAATCCATGCATTTAAATCTGGAATTAATCCCAGAGAGCAAATTTTATCCCCTCAATTAGTCTTCATCTTTCTTCATCTACATTACTTATTTAGAGTATCTTGGTTAAAACTTTGTTTTTAAGGATCAGATCTGAATGGATACTCAGTGGTATTTGTATAATCACTATACATATTTACATCAGTTTTCCTACAGAATTTGAGAGGAACTGAGATAATTATGATACTTCCAACTTACCCATAACATTTAAATAACTAGAATACAAAGAGGAGATAATTTTTACCAAATAGTTGGAGCTTCAAAAAACAAATTCCTTATTTAAAAAAAAAAATCTCACTTTAACAAGAGGTTTGCATCAATTTTTTTTTTTTACTTCAAAATATTTAATTTCCATCATTTTTTTTTTTATCTAACAGCAGAAGCTGCTGAATGAAAATATTCATTTTCTGGATGGGGACATGCAAAGGCCATGTGAATGTGTAACTTAGAAGTGATTCTAAGGGGGGGAGCACCTGAGTGGCTCCATGGGTTGAGCATTGGGCTCTTGATTTTGGCTCAGGCCATGATCCTGGGGCTCCACACTGAGCATAGAGCCTGTTTAAGATTCTCTCTTTCTCTCTCTCGCTCTCCCCCTTCTGTCCTACCCCACTCACACACATTCTCACTCTCAAAAAAAAAAAAAAGTGATTCTAAGGGAAAATTATAAATAAACATCTCAGACCATTGCGACCCATTCTACTCTACAAACTTCCCAATTTGTGCTTTTCCTTTTATCCATGAGCTGATGTTTACTTTAGAGATGTGCTATTACTCGCAGTGCTTCTAATTGAATATTTGACTTCAACTGGATTTTAATTAAAATGGATTCAAACTGGAATGGGAGGCCTTGTGAGAGAGTAAAGCCCATCGCTGGATGTTTGGTCAGATCCCCGATGGCTGTACGCTGAGGATGCTGAAGAGAGCATCCTTTGGGAATTTGCCTATATGGCTAATAGAATCGTTTCCAATTCCTGAGATTTTATTCTAAAGATCTAAGTTAACATAATCATATTTATTTTTTGCATTTATTGTGTAACTATTCCATTTGTATGAGATATTTGGCATTTTACTTAATTTTATGCTGCCTGTTCCTTTTGTATTTATGCAGCTTCACACTTGATTTTAAAATCACTTGAGATTGGCTGGTCGTGCCTTAGGCAGTTGTCACCAAGACCCTCCCCACACCCTCCAACACAACTCACTGGAGGAACAGCCTCCCTAGGGGGAAGATGAGCAAGTCTGGAGTTAAAACAGGACTATAGATTCTGGAAACTCATTTTAGGGAGTTTGATGCAAGGAGGCAGAAAAGGGAACAGAGGGACAATAAGAATGATTTATATTGCTATTTAGGAAGCAGAGAGTGAGATTTGTAAAAATAGTCAAGTGTTTTCTCAAAGAAAGTGAAAGAGGCACATCCCAGTCAGTGACTAATGGGATTGCGTTGGCTCCATACAGCCTTGTTCACGATGAAAATGAGTAAGAGTCTAAACTGCCTAGTAGGGTTGTTTGACTGCTGTGTTCTCTTTTCCTCATGGCTGCTATTTCAGTGGAGTTCTTTGTTTTTCTTGGGTAGGTTCAGCTCATGAATATGCACCTGCTTTAATCCTCCCAGAGCCCTCCAAACTTACACGCCTTGTGAAAGTTGGTCCCTAGGTGTTGAGCAACGCTCAATTACCTGCATTTATGTCGCAGAGTGGGAAAAGTAACAGTTGGCCACTTGCTGAATTTCTTTCTCCATCAATTTCAGAATGATGTGGAGGCTAGTAAGGAGCTGTGAATCAAGTCTTTAGGTAAATGAGAGAAAGATTAACAGAGATGGATGTTAACCAGACTTACTGTGATTATTTTTGTGATATACACAAATATTGAATCATTATGTTGTACACTTGAATCTAATACATTGTATGTCAATTACATCTAAATTATAAAAAAAAAATGGAGAAACTTGGACCCTGAACTATGGAAATGTAACATTTTAGAACCAGCAGATGCCTTAGAGATTGTCTTGTTAACCGATTTTCTACCCTGATTGTGCGTTAGAACCATCTTGGTTGCTTTCAAAAACAATGGCAATATTGGGACTCTACCCCAGACCAATTAATTTCCTTGAATTGGCCTCAGGGAAACTACCTTATTTTTCTGATAAACAAAAGGAGGACTGCAGTTTCTGTTAATTACACCACGTTCCACAGCAAGTGGTGGCAGAGGGATACCAGTGCCTGCCTCAGGGCAGTGAGCTCCCACCAGGAAACATTTTGGTAAAATCTCATTTCTCTCCTTAATTTCAGTTTTTTTTTCCTTCAGTTCCAGATGGAAATAGTAATCTTCTATTTCTTTATGGCATTTCTTTGCCTCCATGGTCACCAAACACCAACTACATCTTTGAAGGATTTCTCTTGCAAAATAACTTGGAAACTCCAGGCTGTGTTGTTTATTTAAAGAGTCCCTGACCAGAGACACTTGGGATAAACCAAGATCATGTGGAGTTGATGAAGTTCCCCACATAAACACACACACACACACACACACACACGCACACACATGCACACACACACAAACACACACATCTTGAGCTGAAATTGACCAAGCTGGTGGGTTCAAAAGGGTAAGAAATTCGGTTGGAATGGGTTAAATGTACAAGAAGGCATTCTTGTCTTCTCCCCTCTCCCTTAATTCCAACCCCTAAGCTACACTGTGGTTAAGTGGGTCACATGAGAGCCTCCCAGGTGGCCCAGCCACCCTCAGGAGGAGACACTTGTGGTCCTCTGACCTGAGGGCAGCGTTTTCCATTACAGAAGTGAAATGAGGCTATAAGGCTGGAAAGGGGACATTGTTGTTGAATGGTGGCTGACTTTTACAACCCAGAGCAGAAACTCAAAGCTTTCAGTCTTCCCTTGTCCCTCCCTGCCACATTTCTTTTCACAAAGCAACAAATTCTGGCTGGTTATCACTTATGCTCCACCCCATTCTTCTAAGTTAGCTTTTGTGCAGGAAAATAGAGAACTGTTTTCATTGCCTTATCAGTGTCCCAGGAAAGGGGAAAGGAGCGTCTGGGCTGCTATCTGCGCCTTGCATAGGGACAATGAAATGCTGAAAACAGGCTCCATGAGCAAGGGGCTGCCACTTCAGCCCCACAGTGTCTGTAAGGACCAGGGAAGGAGGGGCTGGGCTTAGCCTTCTGCAAACATAATAGCCCCTGGGGTGGGCTGCCGCAAACAGGAAGGGTGTGGGCAGGATCTGAGTGCAGCTGCCATTCTGCTCATGCCCCCATTCCCACAGCCTTTGATCAGCACGCAAATGGCATTTTGTGCCCTGAGATAAATGCTCGGTCAGAGGGGGTGGGGGCTGTGCAGGGGGATAAGGATTAAAGATGAAGATGTTTTATAACCTGCCTTAAGGATGTGTGCTTTAAACCTGGGATCAAGGAGGTGCTAACTACAAGGGAACAGAAAGATTTTCCAGGAGTGCATTCATTCATTCCCCAGGCATTTTTTTCTGCACGCAATAAGTTCAAGGCATTGTGGGGCACCTGGGTGGCTCAGTCGATTGAGCAACCAACTTCAGCTCAGGTCATGATCTAGCAGTCTGTGAGTTCGAGCCTGTTTCAGGCTCTATGCTGACAGCTCAGAGCCTGGAGCCGCTTTAGATTCTTTGTCTCCCTCTCCTCTCTCCCTCTGCCCTTCCCCTACTCTCTCTCTCTCTCTTTCTCAAAAATAAATAAACATTAAAAAAAAAGTTCAAGGCATTGTGCTAGACAGTGTAGGAGATGCAATGGTGAATAATACACATGCTGCTTCCAGTCTAATATGGCAAATCTCATGTGTTGGAGAGGTTATTTGGAACGTTGGAAATTGTGGATTTGCGTAGCAAGAGGTGGGGTACTCTTTCAGCCTGGATATATTCTTCCCCACAATAGACTCAGACACTCACTGTCCCCACCTCAGGATTTGTGCTCTGCAGTTGATAATCACTGTGGACTAGGAATGCTTTGCACATTTGAAGTGGGTGGAGGCAGATTAATAAAAACAAGGGGAACTCCTTCTTAGCCTAATTTGCAAAGCTAAGACTCATACAAAAAATCAAATAAGCAAACAACAATAAAAACAATCAAAGCCTCCCAATACACAGTAAAGATTGTTATTGCACAATCAGGGAGATGTGGATCTAAATCAGTGAGAGCAGAGAGGAAGTGGCTTCTTCCAGCCAGACCAATGGCGGTGATAGTGATGGTGGGCATGTGAAGAAGAGCCTCAGGGAAGTCACGATTCCTAGACAAGGCTTTGAGTGTGGATGAGATGAAATTGAGGTGTGTGGTGATGGCAAGAAGTGCCAAGGAGACTGGGAATGGTAGAAAGAACAGTTTGGGGGCAAATAAAATATTATTAATAGGGCACAGTGGTGGGGTGAGCACATCTGGTAGAAAATAGCTCACTGTCGGTAAGACTATATATGTTTACCCCAAGAGGGAAGGCTGGAAAACAGTGGAAGGCTATTCTATAGAAGTCTTTGAATGCAGACTAAGACCTTAAACTGTGATCAGGCCACAGTCTATGGGGAAAACCCATCACTTACCAACCCTAGACTTTTCCACAGCCTGAAGGAAGGTCCCCAGGTCCTGTGGTGTAACTAACACCTTGCCTCTGGGCCACACACAAAAATGAGGGCACTACACCATGAAAAGTCAAAAAATGGCCAGAAACCTTTCTGAAACTCTAGGCAAAGATGTCTTACCATCATTGGTTGGTTCATAAGACAAATATCTCAGGGAGGTGTCTTTTTAAATTTGTGATTGAATTATAACTTATAATATATAATTAATTTATATTTAAAATAATTTTTATTTATAATTTAATAATGTCCTGGCATTGTTCCAGGCCTTAGGAGTGCGGCACCAAACAAAAAACTCAGAGTCCTGTCCCCAAGGAGCTGATATTCTAACTGGGGAGAAGCAGCCAACAAATAAATGTAGTGAGTCAGGGTTAGGAGGCAGATTCATGCAGGGTAAGATGTTGAGAGAGATGGTGATGGTGGGTTAACTTACATATAGGGTGGTCAGGGAAGGCCTTCTGGTAACTGAATGACATTTGGGCAGCAGCATGACTGAAGTGAAAGAAAAGCATTCCAGGCAGAGGGAACTGGGGGGGAATTTGTCAGTTCTATAGTCAATGCAAGGAAGAGGGACATTGCCACGTCCACTTATGATGGATACAGGCACCTCCTCTCTGAGGTGAGGAGATGAGTAAGGGAAAGCCAGTACTGCATGCTTGACCTGGAAACAATCCCATGGCCCCGCTGGGGGTTTTGTTCCTTGGGCAATTCTGGGTGTTGTTTAATATAGCCTTCTTAGGATGGAGGCAGACAAAGTTTACCAAAAATATCTCCATAAGCCCTGATTTTGGTGAGCAATGCTGGATTAGGAAAACACTGTGGTTTAGAATGCTTCTATGACACTGAAGCTGGTTTTTGCAAGGAGACTGTGAATTTTATAGAGGATGGTGGATTGTTAGGGATGGAAAAGTGCTTCTTATAGGTCAGTTGTTTATTAATCCAAAAAAGATTTCTCCTTTGAAGTGAAAGGGCGGATCCATCTGTCTTGCCCGCTTGAGCCAACAACACACCAATGAATGGTGTCAGAGTTTTTTTTGGCAGAGGAAATCCCTGTTAATACACTACAAAATTTGGTATATTTCCCCATACCCTACAATTGCCTGCTGCTCCCCTAAATGTTATGTAAATATAGTTGGAAAGCTTTAAAAAAAAAAGCATGTATAATAAAAAGAAAGAAAATGTGGGGAAAAATTGGTAAGTGGAGTGAGTCACATATTTTGGTATACATATGTTCCTGAAAACTAGAAAGTTGAACCATAGAAGTACTTACTTCCTGAGGGCTAAAATATGAAGAAAAAAAGCAAAAAGAAAAAAATCCTAATTTTTAAAGAAACACTTAGGAATAATTCAAGAGACATTGCCAATTGCCAATATTAATTCAGGTTGAAGCTGCTTCCTCTTATAACTAGAATTCTTTTAAAATACTTTTATTTTCATAAGGTAAGGGAAAAGATGTAATCTAAAAGGAATATAAAAACTTTTCTCTATTCTTTTCCTCTTTTCTTGTAATGGCATTTCTTCAAGTGTGATCTTACCTGAAAGACCACTTGTTAAGGAAATGAGATGAGTTTGAATGCATTTTCTGGGCTGCTGTGGTGCTTTTCTGTTTTGGACCCTGAAGGATCTTAACTGTGAATATGTTAAGACCGCTCAAATAGCAGCACACGTGTCAACTATAAATGGATTATTAAGCTACATGCTCATCAAACAGGGAGTTTTAAACAAGAAAAGGAAACCTATTTCAAAGAGACTTTCTTTTGTTCTGTATTGGGTCCCTGGAATTAAACATTCATACATGTATACATATATATTTCACACATACATAAATCTCTAGAAAATATAAATTTCACTTTTCTTCTGCTTATAACCACTAACTTTTTCTACCCCTCCAAATCTCTTGGAAAATGGCCCAGGGCTGCTTTAATGGTTTCTTTGTTCCCTTACAGAGCAACAGACCCTTGACCATAAACTCCAGCCTGTGTGCAGATCTAGGTTCTGCCTTACACTTGAGGAGCCATCTGCCTGAAGCTTAGAACTCTGGGGTGACCCTGTGGCCCTTTGGTATCCTGGTTGGAGCCCAGCTGCAAGTAAGTGGGATGAATGAGAGCCAGGGAGTAAGGGGGTCTCTTCCCATCCGCCCTAAGGTGATGCTTTGGAAATAAATACTTTTGAAAATCTGCTTGACCTAATTGTAAAACCCAGGAGATGGAGTATAGAATCAACTGTCCTGAGTTGAGAATTTTCTTAATTTCTAGCAGGGGGAGGTCCAAGATAAATCAGATATTTTAGGTGTGGGTGAAATCCACTTGAACCCAACTTGCAACAATGGACAGAGGATCCTTGGGGTGTAGTCAATCCTTCTTTGGCTACTTTGTAGCTCTGAGAAATTGAATATGTAGCCTAACCTCCTTGAGCTTCTACTACCTTAGCTCTATAATGTGTGGCAATTTCTTCCTCCTACTGGGATTGTGAGGCTCACATGACACACTCTTTGAGGCCGCCATCATCATTCCAAGCACTTAGTGCCTGATACACGTTTGCTTCCTTTCTCTTGTCTATGAATAGGGTGTGGGCATTGGCTCAGGTGCTCAGGCCCTACAGCAGCATATTATTCTCAGACCCATCTGACACGAACACCTGATATTAACTATTTCAGACTTAGTTGTGAAATCGTATGAAATTCCACTTTCTTAAAATCAGCATTAATTTATTCAACATGGATATCTCTTAGACTCTGTGCTAAGCTCTGGAGATATCAATGAAGCACAACCCTCATCCTAAAGCAGTTATGAGTTTAGGGGAAAGTCCAGCATGTAACAAGGATTACTTGGAGTCAATCAGGCAAAGAGGATGGCAGGTGAAAAAGGTATCGGGGGGTCATTTTTAATAAGGACACTGAATAATTCAGATGGAGGTGGCTCAAGTAACATACCTGAAAAATATATTGCTCTTAAATATATTCATTCTAGAAGTCTAATTTTTACGAATAACGATGTCCCTTATAGTTGACTACAAAAATTAAGCCTGCTTTATCACCTTGTCTTATTATGTACTCTTATTTTTTTTTTCTGTAACCTCCAATCCTATTTACCAAGAAAACCACACTTTCTCCCACACCTTTTCCAATCATCACATCTAATGAATACAAGCACTCAAATAATTAACTTCACTTAGCTCTCTCAAAAGTGTAGATCTCTATGGGCATGTCTCCCAAGCCACCAAGATTGTGTTGAAGTCTCTGCGCATTATAAACACATATGTGTAAAATCACTGATTTAGAGGCACATGGATACATGCCTGGTCTCAACTGCATATAGGTGTCCAGTGTTCATTTAGATGTATCCAGGTTAATAAGGAACAAGCCTTAAGTGGGCCCATGGTCATTGTGTAATACTGGAACATGCTTTTGCTTGTGTTTACGATTATAATGGCTTGTGGGTTCAGGTTGTATTTATATAGCACTGTAACAAACAAGGTGAAAAATAAAAAAAAGTTCAACTAACGGGCTAATTGTGTGACCTTCATCGTATATTGATGATTTTATTATTTTCTAACTTGGCCAAATGAGTGAAGTATTTTAGTGGATGACAAGGACAGACAAGTGCTGGGCAAGTGTTCCATCTGATGTATGTTATTTTTGTTACAGCTTAACTTCTTGAAGATCTGTTTTATACAAAACCAGTGTGTGTACTGGCACAAGGCTTGGTATTTACTTTTACCAAAACGTAAAACTCCACATGCAGATTGAGACACCTGGCTCTGCAGCATCCAGGCTCATTTACAATACAATTGTGCCTTCTACCAAGGTTGGTATTGCTGGTGCAGCAACATTCGTGTTCATTGTTTTGATTTGTCATAATGTCTGGCTGAAGAGTAAGTACTATATTCCTACAAGATAGAGTCAATTGCTGGCTTCTCACAATAATTTTTTTTCCCCCATTTGAAGTGGCCTGTGTGAGAGGCAGATGGCTAAGTGATTCCATTACGCATGGCATCTCACACATCTTAACCAATTAGAAAAGGCTGTAGAGAATTACATGGAATTAATCCCATCCAGAAGGTCTAGGGACAGCCTCATCTACTCAAACTCTAGTTACTTGGTTTACAATGTCACAAGAGCCCCTTGATGGGATTAAAGCTGTGTATCTCTGGGCAGTTTGTCTATTATTTCTTGTGAACAGTGTGTGGGGGTGGTGGGGGGGCTACAACTGTGTCAGCATTTGTTGGGGGTTAACAGTAAGCTCTCACATTCATTTTATTCAATCTGCCAAGCCGTGAGGCCCTTTGAAAATGTCCACTTCTTTCATACTTGTAAAAACCATGCCATTTAGTTGACTTCTTTTGGCTTTTTTAAGTGTTTGTTTTGAAGTTTCATTTATACAGGAAATAGACATAATCACCAATAAATTTAACTTTAATAACTGAGACCCTGGGAGCCTTTCCTGGTTGGCAAAAAATTCCCTACATGCTGCAAATCCTCCTTATGGGATATCCTATTTCTTATCTGGAGTTGAAAGTCGGGATTAATCCAGATGATTAAGAAAATCTTTCTAAAAGATACCCTGCATCCTCTTTAAAATTAAACTCTCCTTGGAAGTTTCCTTTCTTTTCTTACTAAAATCATAATGTCAATGATAAAAGTAAAAGTACATCACAGGAATTTTGGTATTTTCCATAGGTATGTTTAAAACTCAAAGACAGTGGGATCCTCCCAATTTACTATTCCACAAAAAATGACATTAGAATATAATTTTGAATCTAATTATTAATAATTGATATTAATTTGACAATGTATGCAATATACTAAAGAAGTTGCAAGTGTATATAAAGAAAAGCTTTTGATTCTTTCATTTAAGTTATCCATTTGAAAAGCTCCCACATCATATATACCATATATATGTGTTTCAGTGAATACACACACACACACACACACACACACACACACACACTTCATCTTCTTTGTAAATTCCTAAAGCCAGACACCCTCCAGCAGATAGTGTTACTGAAGGTTTCTGTCCCTTCCTCTTTGCTTTCCAAGGCATGGAACTCGCACTCTCCTTCTCAAACAGGCAGATATGCTATAAAAAGTAACATCAACCATGGGAAATATAAAGGGAGAAGGGATATGCCATTAACAGGGATAAACATCTTCCGTTATGCAAATCTGCAAGATCCCTTTAAGCACAGAACTGCTCCTTGTCCCCACTGTGGGCCCTCTTTCCTGTCCAGGGACCTATGAATGGGGTCTTTCCCTCTTAAGTGACCCACCATGAGAGGCTTAGATAAGGCACAAAGTTGCCCTTACTAGACTTCAATCCCCCATCTCTGCAACAAAGTGGGAAAGTTATACTTTTGTTAGCACTCTATCAAGGAAAAAAAAAACAAGGAAAACATCCACTGAACAAAGCCTACTTTGTGTGCCGAGAAACCCTGATCTTTGACTATTGTGTCTAGTCTTGTTTATGCAAGAAATGATTTTTCAGTATTTTAGCAAAATTATCAGCAGGGAAATTTTAATATTCTATATGTTTATTTGGTTAGTACACTCTCCAATATCTAGAGGAAGAAAACATTCAAAAAAATTTCTTTAAACAGAGGAAAGAATCAAATGTTCATTTCTGAATAAGAAAGCTCTCACTGCGAAATGCCCCGATACAGTAAGAAATGCACTTTACGCCAAACTTTAAGAAACTTACTCTATACATAGGATGTGTGGCTATGTTCTATGTTTATACTTTTTTATCATACAGTTTATGTATAGTTTAGTTTATATATTTATATATATATTTAAATATATAAAATATTTATATATTTAATACATATATATAAATATATATATTTATATATACAGTTTATATATTTATGAAATATTATTATCTCAAGTCTTTTATGTGTGAACAAGTGCGACTATGAGACTCAATGGCTTTCTCTGACTAACCCAAAAGCCCAAGTAGGCTTTAAATTATATGTAGTGCTTTCAGCATGTGACAGAGGCAGGAAATTGAGGGAGAGGTAGAGAACGCCAAAGACAGAAGTGGGTTTAGAGATTCCATGGCCCAGGTTCTGAATCTCAGTTCCACACTTCACTCATTAATAGACCCTAGTAAATATTATTTTGTTTTGATTTTTGAGCTATGATGCTAGGATAATAACATCTCCCTTACAGACCTGCAGGTACTCATGTAAAAACCTCCATTGTAAAAGGAGGCATGAGAAATAAGCTTTGAAAGTGGTTGGTTAAGTACCAGAGGTAGGTAACTGCAGAATGGCTTGGTTTTCTTTCTATCTCCCCCGGAGAGGACAAGGAGTCTTGAAAAGACCTTTGCTCTATTATGCCAGTGAATTTTCAAACTAGAGTCTGTTACCCACTCAACAAGTATTTATTACTGACTCTAGGCAAGGCGGTATGTCAGATATTAGAAGAATTCTGGAAAATGATTCAGGAAGCGTCAAATGTTTGATCTGAATTTTATTCGAAAAAAGAATAGAAATGGCATGCATGTTCAATATGCTGGATATCAGGCTGACTCTTGATAGCACTGGTGTTGTAACTCGTGTACTCAGGTTAACTCGTTTTTGTGTAGAGTCAGAATATAGCTTCTCCTGCCTTCTCTGAAAATATTTTTACTTCTAAATGTGCCATTGATTAGGAATGTAATGGTGCTTAAATGTTCCTTTAAAAAATTCAGGCCCACTCATGTGTACTCATGTAAAACTGTACAAGCACACGACTGTGTTACATGAATGCTGGGTTCGGTTACATGAATACTGGGCTCGATAAATGCCAGGTCAGGCCTGGGGATCTGCCCAGAATCTGCTCTGTTCACTATGTAACTACACAGCTATGCAAAAACAAATGACAAGCTACCTTGTTCAAAACAGTTCTTAAGTTGTAATTTTGAGTGCTTCTCTTCTGGCTTTTATATTTTTGAGAAGGAATGAACAGTTACTAACATATTCCTGATGATACAGTTTTTTACAATAAATATTTCCATCCACTTTTTCAGAGACTATGTTGAGACTGCAAGGGGAGCTATGCAAGAGTGTCGGCCTTTGCAAAGACTTCTACAGCTGAATTAGGATTTTTCTCAGTACTGTGCAACCAAAACAAAGTACAGCAAAAAATGAAATACTGAGGCTGATTTCAAATTATTTTCTAAATCAAAACACTGGTTGTGCTTAATGATGGATTTGATAATAAGCCAATGTTGTAAATTAATTACATAGAAGAAATACACTAGTAGAATAATGTTTTGCCTGTTTCTATGCTGGGGTATTAAGTGCTCTTAAACAAGTACGGAAACCATGGCTTGAGGTATGACTTTCTCCAAAAGGAAGGCCATAGCAAGACAGCAGCAGAAGTAGTATAGGAGCTCTGTTTAAGGCAGTGCTGTTTTCCTTGTTTCTGGAGAAAAATGTAAATGTAACCCCCAGACCTGTAGTTTGCATGGTAACACAGACACAAGTGTTCTATGACACAAGTGAATGTCGAATAAAGTTCGAGTGAGATGGTCTCAATCATATTTTACCCATTTTGTGTATAACATCCCTTTTGTAAAGGCATTATCAAATTGCATGCATCTCTTCCCCCAGACTCAGAACCATCTGAGGATCTGCCCAGAATCTGCTCTGTTCACTATGTAACTACACAGCTATGCAAAAACAAATGACAAGCTACCTTGTTCGATACAGTTCTTAAGTTGTAATTTTGAGTGCTTCTCTTCTGGCTTTTATATTTATGAGAAGGAATGAACAGTTACTAACATATTCCTGATGATACCGTTTTTTACAATATCATCCTCTCTGGACAAGGCTCATGTGGATTCTTCTGGTTCTGTAGGGCTTATTTCTCCTTTCACTGAAATGTCAATTCGTGCTTAATTCTTTAAAAATCACAAGAAACATCACGTGGATATTCAAAAATGAAGATCACAAGCTTTATAAATATTCCTATGAGAACGTTTCCCTGCTGTGGTCAATATTTAGAGTCGCGTACATTCACAGTGTCCATCATTATTCTATTGAGACCAAGGAGTAAATATCACTTCTTGTTTCCAGATCTTACAAGCTGAGAGGAAGGAAGGAAGAAATAGGGAGCAACCTGTTGGCTGCTGAAGCTGATGCTTCCTTTAAATAAGGATTGGATGGAAGCTATATGTTGCCTCGAAAAGCTTTTGTGCATTTGGGGGTGGGGTAAGGGTATTAGGAAAGCCTGTATTAGTGTAGTGCCCTGCATGGGTAATGATGTTCAGTTATTACCCCATTTACAGTCTTAATAGTTTAAATGTTGACCTTTATATTGGTGATGATTTACAGTTACTTTTTGATCTGTTGCACCTATACTAGACAATTAAATAGATGCAAATTTCCAACTAAGAACTAGGGATATATTTTGTTTTATCTTATTCTCTAGGACATTAGTGTGATAAAACTGTCTTCCTACTTGCCTATTCCTTAATACTGGTTGCCTGTTTCCTTTGATCCTCTTGGTCCAGTGAGGTCAAGTCATATGCCTCTCCTGAAATCTGTTTGCAGGTTAGCACTGGTGGTATCAGCCTTGCTGATGCTACTTTTCATTTCTCAATCTCTGGCTTTGTCTAATGCTCCTTCTATTGCTTTCTCTACTGCTCTTTAGGACTTGTTCTACATTTTTGTTCATTTTCTGTTTCTAAGACTACTCCCTTCTGTACTTTTGCATCCATGTCCATAGGTTTTCAATAGGACTCTCGTGTATAGGACCCAAATAACCGCATATAAATTCTGCCATTTTTCATTTTGGAACTATGCCCCGCCTCCAAGACTAGGTTAAGATGAACAATAGATCACCTCTCTCAGAACTAGAATAGTCCTAGGGTGCCTGGGCGGCTCAGCTGGTTAAGCATCTGACTTTTGGGTTCGGCTTAGATCATGATCTCATGGTTTCCTGAGTTTGAGCTCTGCATCAGACTCTGCACTGGCAGTGCAGAGTCTGCTTGGGATTCTCTCTCCCAATCTCTCTGCCCCTCCCCCATTTGCCCTATCTTTGTCTCTATGAAAATAAATAAATAAACTTAAAAGAAAAAGAATTGGAATAGTCCCTATTGGTCACCACACAGCTCGACTGAACATGAGCTAGTTACTAAACAGTGGAAAGATCCTTGATCATCCAGTCTCTCTCATCCTTCATATGAGACACTTTAAACAAAAGACACTCAGAGCTAATCATCTGAAAATCCTGCCAATGTAAAAATAAGCAAAACTTCAAAAACGTGTTAAAACAGGTGGAAAGGGATGTATGCTTATGCTTAACTCAATATACATTTGAAATCATTGTTTTCCTTTTACAAAATAATTATGTGGGGGCAAGAGTAGCCTAGAGGTTAGATTTGGTCTGAGTTCTTGAGGTATAAGCATGAAGAGGACTTACTCTGTGTTCTCGAGCAAGTCACTCCTTGCATTTATTTCCCTAACTCTAAAATGGAAATAATGCCTCCATCCTGAGGGTCCTGGGGCTTACTGTCAGAGAAGTGCTTTGGAATCCACCGCTGAAAGGCGCTCAGCAAGTTCAAAGCACTAATACTAAGAAAGGTTTATCATATTTATAAACCAGTAAATCCCTCCCACGGGTGTAAAATGATTCTTACTAATTTTATTCCCTACACAGACCAGAAGAAAAGCTTCAGATTCTTCGATACCATCAACTTAACACAGTGCTCCAGCTGTGTCCAGCCACAAAACTCTTCCCATCCTCTTTTGATTTGCCCCACGCGCTGAGCCCAAGACAAAAGAACGCACTACTCGCAAGTGTGACTCATGTGAAAATTGAAACTGCATGCTCCATTTTATTAAGGGCCTTGCTTTCTTTCAGTGGGTTAGAATAATTGGGAATAAAGATAAACACTGTAAAATAAACATGAACACGGAGTCCAATAAAGTCGGTTTGAATCAGCTGCTCCCCAGCAAACCTAGTGGACAAGTGGGGAAACTGCAAGAGGCAAAAAGCTATTGATCCCAATGCATCACTTCACTAGGTGCTTCATTTAAATACATGATTTGAATTAATAGAAACAATGTCTAATTATAAGACACATGATAATTGTAATAATCAGGGTTTATTCAAGAGAAGAGGGAGCCTAGAAGAGAAGAGGGCACCTGGCCAGCAGCATGGATGGATGGCAGAAAGGTTGAAGGCCCAACAGAAGTGATGTTATCTATCGCAGGTTATAAAGGGAGAAAAGAAGAAAGATCCAGACATTCAGTGTGTGCCAAGTGTGCCAGGCATCACGCTAAGCACCTTACGTGCACCGTGTCTTGTAATCCTAATAATGAATTTGCAAGATAGGCATTACGATTACTTTTATTGAAGCTGACACCTTGGGTCATTTTTCCAGGTACTAAATAATAGAATAAGAAAACTGTCTGGTTTCATATGACTCCCACTCGCACTGTTGATACCACATCCTGGCACCATTTTAGAAAACAACTCTGTTGATTCTGAAAACTATTGTTAGGTTTTTCATTATGATTTGTCACTAAGCACACTAAAATACTGTTAGTTTCCATCTTGGCTTAGTGTATCTCTTTCACCTCTCTGTGGCAATATTCCCTTTTCTTCAACAATATTTGGATTGAAAGCCTGTTTTTTCAATAATTATATTGAGTTATGTTTTAAATATGTTATTGGTAGTGAAAATACACACATCAGGTCTAATGATTGGTATTTCCCTTCTGTCCTGATTTATCGATAAGGGCGGAGAGGCATTGAGATGAATTTGAGAATTTTCAAGAAATCTTGGCAAAAGGTGTAAGAAGAGAGAACAATTTTTTGAACACTTCTTTCAGGAAATTTGTTCCAAGTTGTGTACTAGGAAAGGAACACCGTAGTTCTGGGAAATCCCATGAGGAGAAACTAGTGTGTGGATTGCTCTGAAGAAACCAGCTCTTGTCCCAACTGTTTGTGCCCTTCAGTGTCTGCCTCCAAAAAGTCTCTAGAAAGGAACTTGTGAGATTAGCTCAAAACTGTCCCCTGACCCACTAGTGCCTTGGCATTCTTTCTTTACTCCCCTCTCTCCACCGCTCTCTAGGTTACTTCTTTCTTCTCAAATCTTCAGTTTCAATTCCCTAGTAGCTTCTCTCTTGCCCTGGAGCCTGGGGCTAGGAATTGCCTTTGTTTCTTTACTAGACACTCACACTTTCAGCTGCTTTCAGGACAGCATCTGGGGTCTCTCTCTTCCATCTGAAAAACTAAAGGATGAACAAGGGCAGAGAGCCATAATGTTTCTTCTTCGGTGACCAAAGAGCACTGGGTTGCAATTCATCAAGGCCTGGGCAGGAGTGAGGCTCCCATACCTGGAAGTCCCTGTGGGGGCTTGATACTCATTAATTTAGACAAGTCTAAAACCAACAAGGAGGCTAGCCTTACCGTACCCAAGTGTGTAGTCCTTGCATGCACAGTGTTTTGAAGTAGCATTTGAATTGCACAGTCTTAAAGTGTCTTTTACACTCTAAGATTCTAAGTATCTCTTTCACTGTAGAGAATGAGGTAAGAGAATGACAATTGAAGCTTGAACCCACTGCTTTTGAAACACAGCTTTGAGAAGATGGCCTGGTCTCTGGCACATGAAACTAGGTATCAGGAATATCTAGGAGACCCTGTGCTTAGGAGCTTGCTCTGCTGTTTTCGATTAAGATTTACTCCACATGGTGGAGCGCCTGGGTGGCTCATTCGGTTAAGAGTCTGACTCTTGACTTCAGCTCAGGCCATGATCTTGTGGTTTGTTGGTTCAGGCCCTGTGTCAGGCTCTGCATTGACAGTGAGGAGCCTGCTTGGGATTCTCTCTCTCTCCCTCTCTTTCTGCCCCTCCCCTGCTCGCACTCTCTCTCTCAAAATAAATAAACTTTAAAAAAAAAAGATTTATTCCATGTAGGTATTTCCAATGTCTCTCTGCTGTCTTTTCTTGTTACCACTTTTATTTTTCTAATCTTTGGATCTTAAAATTCTTCTTTTCTCACCCTCCCCATCTATTTTTATGCCTTTTGTTTCTTTCTATAATTAATCATCTTGAAGAAGAGCTTAAACTCATGAAGCAAAAGGTTTTCATCTATATCAGCCCTATACAATAGAACTTTTGGAGATGATGGAAATTTTCTGTATTTGCACTGTCCAATACAGAACTTGTTAGCCATATGTTGCTACTGAGGGCTTAAGTTGTGGGTAGGGTGGCACTAAACAGTGACAACACAGCAGAGACTGGGGAGAGAATTATAGAGAGGAACAAGGTAGAAAAAGGACTCCTTTAATTCTATGATTAAAGTCCCGGATTGCTTGCTCCCTACTCCTTACCCTGAAAAATGGCTCATGTGCATGAAACCTGCCAAAATAAACACAGCAAACACTTAGGAAACTGAAGTTGGTGCGCAGTATCACATCTGCAGATTGGACTCTGAGAAGCACACAGGTGAGGGAGACCAAAATAACAGTACAAAGCTTTTGAAATTAAATTGACATTCAAACCACAGTCCACAAAATGGAGTCAAGACACGTTCAGGGTTGATTGCCTGCTAAAATATATGATTTAAAAAGAAACCTGATTCTTCTAACTCAATCCTCAAAATGTTAAGGAATCAATCCAAGTCCCAGAAAAACCATAACTCAAATGAGAAAAGACATGCAATGCCACGATTGCACAGAGGTTGGAGTTAAATGACAAGGTTGTCAAGCAACTGTCATGAAAATACTCCAACAAGAAATGCATGAAAGGGAAAATGAAACAAACAGCAATGGGAACTAATAGAGAACAATCAAACAGAAGACGTAAATTCTAACACATTGTGAATTACTTTGAAAGTAAATGGCTCAGCCCCTTTCCTCAGCTGCTGCTAAAGTGCTTGGTCTGACTGAGGAAGCTTCACTTTATCCAGCAGCGCCCAATCTCCCCACCTCCGCCTCTGTCTGGGAGCTTGCGGGCATCTACTCGGGTCTCACCATGCAGGATGATGAGGTGTCGGTCAAGGAGGATAAGATCAATGCTCTCATTAAAGCAGTGGGTGTAAATGTTGAATCTTTCTGGCCAGGCTTGTTTGCAAAGGCCCTGGCCCAGGTCAACATCGTCAACATCAGGAGACTTGTCCATAAGGTGGGGGCTGGTGGTTCTGTCCCAGCAGCTGGGCCTGCCCCCTCCACCACTGCTGCCCAAATGAGGAGAAGAAAGTGGAAGCAAAGAAAGAAGAATCAGAGGAGTCTGATGATGATGTGGGCTTTAGTCTTTTGACTAAATCTCTTCTTTAACCTGTTCAATAAAAAGCTGAACTCTTATAAATAAATAAATAAATAAATAAATAAATAAATGTAAATGGCTTCAACTCACCATAAAAGGCAGAGAATGGCAAAATGGATTCAAAAAATTATGATCCAACTATGGGCTGTCTAGAAGAAGCTCACTTCAAATCTAGGTATGATACAGGTAACTTAAAGTACAAGAATGGAAAAAGATATATTGTGCAAACATTAATCAAAAGAAAGCTGGAGTGCCTATATTAATATCAGACAAAGTAGACTGTGGAGCAAAGAAAATTAACAAAAAGTGGTATTACAAAATTATCAAAAGGGTCAATTACCTAAGAAGACATAACACTCCTAAATATGTATGTTCTAAGCAGCAGAACCTGAAAAAACATGAAAGAAAAATTGCAAAACTGAAAGGGGAAATAGACAAACCCGTAACTAGAGCTAAGGCTTCTCTTAGTAATTGATAAACCACCAGCCAGACAATCAGCACAAAACCTGAACATGAATGTTCATAGAAGCTTTATTTGTAAATCAAAAACTGAGGATGGGTGGGAGGGAGGGGAGGGTGGGTGATGGGCATTGAGGAAGGCACCTGTTGGGATGAGCACTGGGTGTTGTATGGAAACCAATTTGACAATAAATTTCATATTTAAAAAAAAACCTGAGAGATGCCTGGGTGGCTCAGTCAGCTGGTCATCCAACTCTTGATTTCGGCTTGGGTCATGATCTCATGGGTTCATGGGATTGAGTCTGCCTCGGGCTGTGCACTGACAGCCCAGGGCTTGCTTGGGATTCTTTCTTTCTTTCCCTTTCTGCCCCTCCCCTGTACATGTGCTCTCTCTCTCTCTCAAAAGAAATAAATAAACATTGAAAAAATTAAAAAAAAAACACTTAGAACAACTTAAATGTCTTTCAGTAGGTGGACGGATAAACAAATTATATTACATCCATTGCTACAGAATGAATGTGAACCCCCAGCTTTCAAATTCATATGTTAAATCCTAATGTCCAATGTGATGGTATTTGAAGGTGGAGACTTTAGAAAGTGATTAGGTCATGAGGGTGGAGTTCTCATGAATAGGAGTAATGCCCTTATAAAAGAGAACCCATAGAACTCTGTTACCCCTTGCAGCATGTGAGGACATGGCAAGAAGATGGTTGTCTATGGACCAGGAAGTGGGTTCTTGCCAGACACCCAATCTGTAGACACTTTGATCTTAGAATTTCCAGTCTCCAGAATTATAAGAAATATATTTCTGCTTTTTAATAAGCCATCCAGTCTATGGCATTTTGTTACAGCAGCCCAAATGGACTAAGATGTCCATACAATGGAATACTACTCAGTGATAAAAGAACCAAACTGCAACAGCATGTTGGATATACATTATGCTGCATAATGAAAAGTCAATTATATTCACGTTACCTTCTCAAAATGACAGAATTATACTGATGAATGACAGATTAGTGTTTGCTAAGGGTTTGGGTTGGCAGGAGGGCAGGACTATGAAGGGATGGTGAAATGGTTGATGATGATCTTGATGATTATCATAGTTCTACAAATCTATATGCATGATAAAATGTCATAGAACTATACACCCCCCACGCCCACCAAATGTGCATATTAAGACTGGTAACAACCCAAATAGTGTCTGTAGTTTAGTTAATAGTATCGCACCACCGTCAATTTGATGGCTTTGATAATTATCCTATGGTTATGTAAGATATTACTGAGGCACACTGGGAGAAACATCCATGGGAACTCTCTGTACTATTTCTGCAACTTCTGTGTAAGCCCTAAATTATTTCAAAACAAAAATATTTTTTAAATGTGGCGAGAGCAACCAATCAACTGAAATTTTAGTTTAGTTTGCTTTTTATAAATTTAAATAGCTGAATGTGGCCACTGGCTACAGTATTGGATAATGCAGGTCAATACTAAGTTTTGCCAAGTAACCTTTTTATTTTCCTTTGTTCTTATTCC
Source organism: Panthera uncia (assembly GCF_023721935.1). Classification (NCBI taxonomy): domain Eukaryota; kingdom Metazoa; phylum Chordata; class Mammalia; order Carnivora; family Felidae; genus Panthera; species Panthera uncia. Next base: position 81,955,946 of record NW_026057580.1, on the reverse strand, counting down.
TAGGCCTCTGAAGAGAAGTTTCATCTATGAAAAATTCACCCAACACATAAAATATAACCCATATTATTTAAATCTCCCTTAATCAAGTATAATAAATACTCTACAAAATTAGAGCATGATGAAATGCAAGGTTGAAAAGTAATGCATTTGGTCATTTTTCATTTTCTATCCCATTATGGTGACTATTGTGGATGGGAGAATATTAATTCCTCAGGTAAGTTGTAAAGGTTTTAAAATTCGTAGCCTTGTTTTGTAAGCTCGCTGAATAGGAAGAGGTCTGTAGTTGTTTAGAACCTTAATTATCTCTTTTTACTGACAAAATCTAAGCAGGTTACTACCTCCAAATCCCTAGGAATGAACAGTTGGTCTTTTGACTCTCCCTGCCAAAATAAGTGACTTTAAATCTTTGCCAGCACAGGTTAAGAGATCAACTCTTCTCTCAGAGCTCACTGAAGTCAAACTCCTCTGACTCGCAGAAGGGGTTTGATTCTGCTCTCCCTTTTTGTTCATTCTCTTCTACTTTTCCCCAAGCATCCTACTCTAGATAAAATATACAAGCTTATAATGAGGCAAATTCATTGTGTGCTGCCTCAACGATCCTCACTCCCTGCCCTGCTCCCACACAAAAGCTAGAGTCTAATCATAATGAACTGCCCCTGCTTTCCTGGAGACACACAGGGGTGGAGACTCAAGGTTATTTTGGGACTGGTGGCTCTAAACCTCTCCTTCTAACCACTTCTCTCCTTCCTTGGTGATGGAAGCTGTTGTGACCTCTCGCCTTGGGGAAAGGTTAAGCCTGGTTGTCCGGAGATTTCCAAACAGGAATAATACTAGGATTCTCTTCAGTGGCGTATGGGGGGTAGAGAGTAAGCATTAACACTACCATTGTTTAGGATTGCCAGCTCACCATGATAATAAAGTGCACACTGACTTTTAGTTGTTTTTTTTAAGCAATTTTTAAAGTTTATTTATTTATTCAGTGAGGAGCCTGACATGGGGCTCTATCCCACCAGCTGTGAGATCATAACCTGAGTCGGAAGCTTAACCGACTAAGCCACCCAGGCGCCCCCTTTTAGTTGGTTTTTATTACTGTTTGAAATTTTCTACAGATGGTGCACCCACTTGTTGCTTATACCAGGGAAAACTACTCTTTAACACTCCCTTCAGAAAGCTACCGTTTTCTCCCGTCTGTGTCCAGAAGCATACCCTGCTCTCACCTTTCCAGACAAATGGAGGGAGACTCAGACATGACCCTAAAGTGTAAGTTCTGAAAGACAGGAGATAGTCTGATTCCCTCTTGGATCTGGAACAGGTAACACAAATGATTGGCTCTAATTCTGTGTTTAGGAAGTTATTGCTAAATAAATAGAGAAATGAATTAGTTTTTATTTCACCGAAAGAAATGACCACTTTTCTGTTCTCTTCATGTTAAGAGATGATCCCACGAAATAGATTTCACTGCACTTAACTGAAAAATACCTCTCAGGAGTGATAATTTCCATTTATCAAGGGCAGTTTTCCAGGTAAAGGGGTACCTGTGAGCCATTAGCAGATCAACTCACACTAGCTGTGGGATAAGTGCACTGGCCTGGAAAAAAGGGATCCTGCCAGGGCACCAACAGCATCTATGATACTCTATCCCTTACACCACTCATATCCAGTTGTTTCCCACATGAAATTCACTCCATCCTGGAAAAGATTTTCCAAGCTCTTTGGTTATGATGTTTAGAGGTGGTGGTTAGCAGCTGACTTACATCAATGGCTGAGTCATTCTGTCCACAGTCATTTCATGACTAATGAATTAAATGGAGCTGATGAAGACCATGATCCATTTACCTTTTAAGTCTTTGAGGATGGTACCAATCTCTGCCTTTGCATCTGGAATATAATATTGTTTTTGATGTATTACCTTAGAAATTACAGGGGGTATTCATTTTGGTTTTTCCCACTGTAACAGCTCTTTATCTACAAATCATCGTGAGGGTTTTCACAAACGTTAAGTACACGTATGCTGATTATGAATTTAGCAAGCCAGGAAATAACCGCAGGGTAGATTCATGGACCCTGTGCACCCACTATGAGATGGACCCAGCCTAGAACTCTGGACCCAGATATGGCTCTTCTCTAACAGGAGGATCCATGATGGTACTCTGTGTCCTTAGGTATCATAGTCAACTCAGATTCCTGATTCAACAGCCCACTTTCCCCAGTGTATCTTTATTTGAGTAAATGGCCATTGGCCCCATTGTAGAAGGAGGGAAACACTACTGTATACACTTTCCATGGTGTTGCAAGTTAGGAAGCAATAGGTTATGGGTCTAAGAACTAGCTCAAGTCTGTAAACTGATGAAGAGATCATGATTTTCCACTGAGTGGGTAGACCTTAGCGTTCTGTTCATCTATTCATGATATATCTTGATTGCTGATATACATTAAGCAAGACCCCTATTGACTTGTCCGTCAATCTCATTCTGGGAACACCATTTTCCATTAGGTAGCTCCATAGGTTTCTTTGAACACAGCCTGTTAGTCCGTCTGCTGTGCACTTTGATAATCATGCCCACCTTGCTTCTGGCCATCTGGCCTGTGCTATTCTGAGGTCCTATCATCCCCATTGCTATCAGGGAGCACAGTTCTATAGGAGGATCTCCTTTTAATCCTTTTAATCCTCACCTACATGGGACAGCCACTGCAGCTTCTCGACAATGCTGGTGCCCCTCTCATCCAGGAGGGGAGGCTGCAATATTGTGAAAGGAAATTCACCAGGGAAGAAGGCAGCTGTGAACCTCCAGCAGCCCAAACTCACAGCAGCTGTAAGCTGGATACAACAGGCTGAAGAAGGGAATCGACAGGGCAGCAATGGCATCCACTTCAAGGTCTTTCTTTTCTGCCCCAGATCCCTACTACATGGGTTTGCCTTAGTCCTTACAAATAATGACATTATCTGTTCACATGACTATTCCTGACCATAAAGGCTTTCTTTGTGGTGTAACTTAGTTTAATCTCACTACTGAGGTGTTTTCTCAGTGGAGTTTATAAGGTTTTTCTGAATCCTGCATGAATAATGACCTTGACCAACTTATCTTTGTTTTCCCTGCTATAAAAATTTTGCAAATATAATCTTTCAATCCATATGACTCATGCCAAATGACTACTAATTTTCTTCCTGATTATAAAGCATCCATAATTCTTGTAGTAAATTTGAAAAGTAAAGAAAAACATAATGAAAAAATAATCTTATCTGACTATCTAAATATAACCATCGTTAACAATTACATTTACTCCAGAGCACCTGGGTGGCTCAGTTGACTAAGTGTCCAGCTCTTGATTTAGGCTCAGGTCATGATCTCACGGTTTGTGAAATATATCTCCCTGTGGGGCTCTGTGCTGACAGCATGGAGCCTGCTTGGGATTCTCTCTCTCCCTTTATCTCTGTCCCTCCCCCACTCTTTCTCTTTCTCTCAAGATAAATAAACTTAAAAATTGCTTTAAAAATAAACAACTAAAAGTCAGTATGCACTTTATTATCATGGTGAGCTGGCAGTCCAAAACAATGGTAGTATTAATGCTCACTCCCTATCCTGCCATGTTCCACCGAAGACAATCCCAATATTATTTCTCTTTGGAAATCTCTGGACAACCAGGCTTAGCCTTTTCCCAAGGTGAGCAGGTGCGGGCACAGGCTCTCTCCCTCTCTCTAAAAGAAAAGAAAAAAAATTGCATTTACTCCCAAATATTCCTGTGTGTGTGTGTGTGTGTGTGTGTGTGTGTATAGGTACATATATATCCTATTTTTTTCTTAATGTGACTTTATGTGACCTTTATCATGCCATTAAAAGTAATATTTGTAAGACTCTTTTTAACAACTACAAGATATATTGTCATATGATTGTACTTTTATTAATGTAATTAATTTATTTGAACACTCTCCTAATTTTGGACATTTAGATCTTTCTTAATATTTCAACTATTATTATAAATAACATTGCAGTGGGCATATTTTTTAAATAATTGAAGTATACTTGACATACAATGTTATATTAGTTTCAAGTGTACAACATAATAATTCAACAATTCTATACATTAGGCAATGGTGAACACATTTTTTTTTTGTCTGCCCTTCTAGTCACTTAATTCATACAGTATTCCTTTAGCTGACAGGTATTCACTCAGTCCCCATTACAAGCCAGAGACACTGTGCAGTCAGCTAAGCACACAGCAAAAGACCAGGCAGGCCACTCTCTGCCCTCCCTGCTGCCATGGAGGTCAGGATCTGCTGGGGAAATAAATCTGGGAAGTACAGCAGGTCCAGGGGTGATGATGCCTACGAGGGGAAGTGCAGTGGGTCTTGTGTCTTTGTGAGCTTGGGTGACCACGACAAAATATTACAGACTGGTGGCCTAAACAACAGAAATTTATTTTCTCACAGTCCGGAGAGTGGAAATCTGAGATCAGGGTGCCAGCACAGTCAGGTTCTGGGAAAGGTTCTCTCCCTGGCTTTCGATGGCCACCTTTCTGTGCAGTGCTCATGTGGCCTTTCCTCGGTGCAGGTGTGCCGATAGAGAGATGTTTTTCTCTTTTTATAAGGCCACTAATTATGTTGGATTAGGAACACTCTTACGACCTCATTTAACCTAATTGTCTCCTAAAAGCCTTATCTTCAAATACAGTCCCATTGGGGGTTAAGGCTTCAACATACAAGTTGGGAGGGGCAGACATCAGTCCATAGCACCTTGGGAGCATTTCAGGAGAGAGTCTAGTTGAATATTTTTTTCAAATGTTTAAAAAAATTGGAGTTCTAGTAATTTGCTTTTTAATTTGGATGTACCCTTTTAGGCTTGCCAGATTTAGCAAATAAAAACAGAGAATGTTAAAAAAATTAAAATAAAATAAAAAATAAGATAAAAATACAGAATGTTCAGTTATATTTGAATTTCAGATAAACAGCAAAAAATTGTTAGTGTAAGAGTGTCTCTTACAATATTTGGTGTTCTTGGGGTATCTGGATGGCTCAGTAAATATCTGACTTCGGCTCAGATCATGACCTCACCGTTTGTGAGTTCAAATTCTGCATGGAGTGAGCTCAAGCTCTGCTTGGGTGAGCACGGGCCCCGCTTTAGGTAAGCCTTGCTTGTCTCTCTCTCTCTCTCTCTCTCTCTCTGCCCCTCCCTCACTTGAGCCCTGTCTCTCTCTCAAAAAAAAAAAAAATTAAAATGGTGTTCTGTTTTTTTCTCTGGCAGTCCTTTTCATGCTTCAATGTGATCAATGCTACTTTTTTTTATTCGTGTAAGGGATTATATCCTATGAATTTGTTATTCTGCAGGACACCAACTTAAATGTTTGTGTGTTGAATTAATATAAGGACAGTGAGATTAAGTGTTTTTAAAGTGTCCAGGTAAAACTGATTGCTACATTTGTCTGACATTTCTGTGGGAAGACACTTCAAAGAAAAGATAGTCTCCTATTTTTTGCCAAATTTGTAAGCCTCTGTTATTCTCTGACTAAAATTTGTATTATTTACACTACATCTGTTTCTTTTTTTTTATTTTTTTTTAAATTTTTTTTTTCAACGTATTTTATTTATTTTTGGGACAGAGAGAGACAGAGCATGAACGGGGGAGGGGCAGAGAGAGAGGGAGACACAGAATCGGAAACAGGCTCCAGGCTCCGAGCCATCAGCCCAGAGCCCGACGCGGGGCTCGAACTCACAGACCGCGAGATCGTGACCTGGCTGAAGTCGGACGCTTAACCGACTGCGCCACCCAGGCGCCCCTACATCTGTTTCTAAAGCATCAAGACATATATACTTTTCTTCACTTTAAAATAAAATTTTAAACAGAAGGAGGCTTGTTTAAGAAAAAGCATTCTCACTTCCTCAGTAATTCTTCATGGAACCCCCATTATGAAGTGAACATTTAACTTCCTTTGACAAGTCCCTACTCCTGGAAAACTACTTTTTATAAATACTCAGAACAATGTGGCAATGGTGTAGGGCTTTCAGAAGACGTGTGGCTGTACCTCTTCACATTAATCCTTTGTCCTGAGGCTGCCATTCACTGTATTTTAGGCAAGGTAGCTCTTATCTCAAGAGTAGGGTTTCAACTGCTAGCATACTTTCTGACTCTCGATCACTTTCTCTGCCTTAAAGGCTTTATAACTGTTCCTTGAAAAACACTCAAGCCAAGAAGGTGGCACAATTAGCATTTGCCTCAATACTCTCACAGAGGCTCTACCCAAGATAATTTTACACTCAGCCACAGACACATTATACGACTTTTTTTCAAGGGATTACCAATTGGAAATGAGAGCTGAAATGTATCCTATACAGTACAATCGTACATACAAAGTGCTAACGTCTTAAGAGACACAATGTCACCCTATCTATGGAATCTAGCTGCCCAACGAAATATTCAGCAAATATTTATTACATGGCAGTATCTGATTTGAATGTTGATGTCCTCTGAATTTCTTTACTGGTCTCCAAACTCCTTTTCAGATTTCCCAAGAGAGCTTTTCTTTCTCTTCTCACCTCTAAGTCCATAAACACAGCGCATTGTCTCGCTTATCATCGCTAAAGAAGCAAGGTCTACTTGAATGACCCAAGCTCCCAGCTAGTAAATGCTCAGTTGTAAACTGTTGGGGATGGAGAACATAAGAACCTAAAATTATGTTTTGCTCTTAGTTGGATTTCGATTTAATCATTTCGAGGAATGGGAAGCTGTGAATTAAAACTATTCTTGTGAAGGGTTGGAGGGAATACTTTAGTTTTCTGTATGCAAAGGAGGTATTTTTTTTAGAAGTCTGAATTACAAATGTTTTAATACAGAGTTTTAAGTAACAGCTGTTTTGCATGCACTCTTCTTGACTGGTAGTGACTTCCAACATCTACAGTCCCTTTCAAGATCTAAGCTTCATGGGGATAGTAAGTTTTGTTTATTTTGCTCATTTCTTTATTTCTAGTGCCGGGAGCAGTATCTAGTGCATGGTATATTCTCTTTAAATATTTGTTAAATGTATGAATAAATAAAATACAAGCAAAAAATGTACTTGATTTCACTTCCCAGTGTATAATCACGAACAAATGTTTGGTGAAGTAAGAGGGATACTCATAATTAGCACTAATTTCATTCCTACTGTCGAGGTGGGTGTTCATCGGGTGTTCATACCAACTCGTTCTAATTGATGTTTTCAGAACTCCCCTTGCCAAACATTAGTGACTTTTGTCCTGCCATGTTTACATACCTGAAACCAAGCACAGGCACTTTTTGAAGTTAATTAAAGATTCACTTATGTTAAACATTTCCGGATGATAGCAAGAGACCAACTTGGCAGACAATAGAAATAATCTCTAGTGCTTCCTTCTGTGATTTTTCTCAGACAGGTCTTGAAGGGTCTGGTCCTAATGGGATTGATAGAAGCGAGATGGGGCGATTGGGAGATGCTGTGAGACTTAGGTTGCCTACGGCAGGAGAATGCAGGTGAATTCACAAAGATCACCAACGTCATCCTCTGCATAGCTGAGTGCTCATTATCCAGGACAAATATAAAATCCCCTTGCTGGCTTCGGCCTGCCAGCCAGTGCCTTTCTGGTACGCCTTTTACTTATTTTGTTGTTGGGTGTTTGAAGGCTAATACCAGCTTAAAAGATAACTTTATCAGATTGCTTCCCAATTTTATCACCTGAAATTACCCTTTTATTTACTTTCTCTCATGATATACTCAATTTTTGAAAGATTTTACCCACATAAAAACTGTATTTATAAAGTAATAATTAATTTCCCATTTCAGTTTTATTTTACGAAATTCTGCTTATCAAAGTTTGGCATCGGAAAGTGATAAGCTATTATATCAGGTGTTGATTTAGTTCCAGCCAAGAGCAAAGAGATTCAGTGTTAACTGGAGGAAGTTTATTATGGGTAAAATAGATGACTGTCTTTGGGCTCTTTGAAATATTCAAACTAGTTCCTGAGGACCTCTGGGGGTCCCAGGCTGAGAATCACATTAGACTTTACATTGGGACCAACTGGAGAGCTTGAAAGTCCTGGTGCTGAGACCCCATTCCAGACTAATTAAATTAAAATTTCTGTGCCCTGGCGTGACTTGATTTTTTTGAAATAATAAATTCATGTGGTTAAAAAAGTCCAACAATACAGAAGAGTGATTTTAATGCATGACTAGGGTTAAAACCACTACACGGTGTAGCATATCTAAAGCAAATGTTAAAAAGAAAACAAAAGTAAAAACCGGGAAAAGAAAGGAAAAAGAGGAAAAAGCCTGCCTTGGAGGATGCATTGGTAACTGGGAGAAAAGCTTTTCGTACTCTGGGTCTGGCCTCTGTCGGGCTAATGACAACTCCTGAACGTGAAGGCAGATGTGTCCCCTCCCCCCTGAAGCCTCTCCTTTCCCCGGGGCACAGTCTCAATAACAGACCAGGGCACTGCCAAATCCGACAGGAAACAGGAGAGTGAGCTCTGACTCAAGATGTCTCAGGATTAAATTCCCTGCATTCAATTAAATATGTAGGGGCACCATCAATATCTCAGTTGATGTTCTTCCTGCCAAGCGATCCTGCATTTGCCAACAGCTCTCTCATTCCCACACAGCTTTGGTGTCATCCCTTCTCTCAAGCCCAATGTTTGCTAACATGTCAATGACCACTAAGGTCGCAAAGTTGCCTAATAGCAGGGGTCAAGCCTCTGTGTGAGATTTCCTACTCTTCTGGTGGTCCCTGAGGCCCCACCTCTGGCCCCCTTGCTCCTGAATGGTGACCATTCAAAACCTCAAGAGAAGTGATGTGTTGATTAAAGATGTCCAACATTACCCTTGAGGCATTACAGATGAGCAAAATAATTCCAAGTGAAGAGAGATATTTTTGCTGGAAAATTGCCTGTAGGGAAAATTGCCTGCAAAGGACAAAATTGATAAGGAGAAATAAACAATAAGATGAATGTTAAACATCTTATGAAATGTGAAGATTCTGTGATTCAATATATTTCCAACTGTCTTATAAAAATAATTAGAGGAGATTTTCATATGTTCACTTGGATATATTTAACATATTTTGCAATACCTTATTGTTTTCAGAAAACAAATACCCATGCTTTTATGACTTTTATGTCTTTCTAAGAGCTGGGCATCGTAAGGGACCTTAGAAAATCATCAGACTCGGCCACCTGGCTGTGTTAGGGAATGTAGAATTATGAGTACCCTTAGAGGCAGCTTAGCTGGTAGAGAACGAAGGCATTGGAGAAGACTGGGTCTGGGGTTAAACCCCCATGTTCTGCTCTTTACTAGCTACATAATTGAAGGCAAATTACTTACCCTTCATAAAGCTCAGATTCTATATCTGTAAAGTGAGACTCCTAATACCGGTTTCACAGAGTTGTTAGAAGGATTAAATGAGCCATGTCTAGAAAGCATTTAGTACCGACTCTCTTTAGGAATAATATACACATATTGCTATCATCATTATTCAAAAAGAAGATGACTTTCCCTTGTTTCAACAGTTTAAAATCTTGGGTGGAAAGGAATAGTGCAAAAGAGAAAAAAAGAAAAGAACACAAGTTAGTGCACAATAAAGCTCTCAACTAGGAAGAAAGACAAAGGAGCAGGTTCTGGATTCATGTCAAGACTGTGGTCTAGTCAATGACCGTGTGACCTTTGGCAAGTTATTTAACTTTTCTGAGCCTCTTATTTCCTTATCTATACTACGCAATTATTAAACTAAATGAGTATTTACAGCTTCTAAGAGTCCACAAACAATGAGAATCCTCAAGCTATTTTTAATATTTCAAAAAACTCAATAAAATCAAAGTTTGTACCGTGATAAAACTGCTCAGATTAACTAAACTATCAAAATTCTTTGCTTTTGCAGGACTAAAAAAAAAAAAAAATCACCTTTGAATGATAACATTACTTTTTGTGCAGATAACAAATGATGGTCAATAGTAACATTTCAGGAATTTGCAAGAGAGATAATAAAATGTATTCTTGGTTATTAGAAGGGCAGAAACTACTGTAGGACTTAAGATTTTCCAGTACTGTTTCTTTTTTTTTAATTTTTAAATTTTTTAACGTTTATTTATTTTTGAGACAGGGAGAGACAGCATGAACAGGGGAGGGTCAGAGAGAGAGGGAGACACAGAATCTGAAACAGGCTCCAAGCTCTGAGCTGTCAGCACAGAGCCTGACGTGGGGCTCGAACTCACGGACCGCGAGATCATGACTTGAGCCAAAGTTGGATGCTTAACCGACTGAGCCACCCAGGCGCCCCTCCAGTACTGTTTCTTATTTGATTATTTCATGGATTTGGTCGAAGCAGTTATTCCTGAAAATCAACGCAACAGGTTTTCAGTTCAAATTTTTTTTTCTTATTTCCCCCAAATTTCCTACAAAAACCTCCGCCGTGACAGCTTCACATTCCTACTTCTCATGTTTTGCCTTTGCCTCAGCAACCCCTCTCCTCCCAGGGCTACATCTTCTTCACAGTCCCACTAGCTTGAGACCCAAACTACTCCTCCATGTCACACTTTTGTCAGTAGTTACAGGTCTTCGGTCCGACCGCCAGCCTGATACTTCATAACTCATTTCCTACACCCGCATCTATTTCTTACTTTCCCATTTAGACTGTAAACTCAAGGGCTGATCATTGTTTTAGAGTCATTTCCTAGCCCCCTTTTCCCATAAAACCCATGAATTTTAATTAAGGAAATTGATTGTCACTGTTCAGGCATGAAAATCATTGATGCATGCCCAAACTAGCTGGTGATAGTTTGATGACAACCAGGATATCGATAGTGTCAATGTATATCCTATCAAAATACTTGTTAATAACTTATTAATAAATAGTACCAAAAAAACTGGCAGACATAACCATAACCAAATGGCAAAAAATTCACAGCACTGAGAATGGAACAAACTGACATCATGTACGTCGTTATGTGATACTCCGAGGAGAGCACAGTGTCACTGCCATGGTATTCATGCCAAAAAGCATACCTGGAATCTAATCATGAGGAGAAAGCAGACATATTTAGGTGGAAGACTAGCCCACAAAATATGAGTCTTATACACCTAAAAAGTATTAAGTACATAAAGCACAAGGAAAGACTGAAGAATTATTCCAAGTTGTAGGACATGACAACTAAATACAACAATCTTAGATTGAAATCCTCAGTTTATAAAGTATCTTATTGGAAAAATTAGTAAAATTTGAATGGAGTCTATAAATTTGATGGTGGGAAACTATCAAAGTTAATTTTCTGATGCTGATGGCTGTTCCGTGTCTATGTAGTAGACTGTCTTTATTTTTAGAAAATAAACACTAAAATCTTGAGGGGTAAGTGTACTACTTACTATTGAATGATTCAGAAAAAAATATGTATATTATATAGAGTAATTAATGTGATGTTAGATATCTATGTACATATTTTACATTTGTTACATATATAGTTTATTTATAGTTTATTTATATATAGTTTATAGGTATATTAAATATGTATATGTATATATATATGTATATATATGTATATATGTGTAAATATATACACATATATATATATGGAGAGAGAGATGTGGTAAATGCTGAACTGGCTAATCTGAGTGTAGGTTATATGGGAGTTCTTTGTACCATTCTTGCAACTTTTTTGTATATAACTTTTTTGTATGTTTGAATCATTTCAAAATAAAAGGTTAAAAATTAATGGATTTCAGTACAACCAATATGAGAAATTAAATTAATAACCTAAGCCTGAGAAATTAACAAATATAAAAGATGTTATCCTAAGACAACATCCTAAAGTGTGATATAATAGAAATATCATATATAATAACAATTCTTTGGGGAAGAACCATAATCTATTGATAGAGAATAGGCTGAAATGAAATCAAAAGATGCTACAGTTTAGGCATAAAGAAAATCTCCTTTATTGCAACTTCATTGCTGACATTATATATGGTTATTCTTTGCTCATTCTGAAATGGAATACACTTGATCCTTGAACAATGCAAGGGTTAGGGTGCCAACCTCTGCACAGTCAAAAATCGAGTATAACTTTTGACTCCCCCAAAACTTGACTACTATTAGCCTACTGTTTACTGGAAGCCTCGTGGATAATGTAAATAGTCAATTAATCCAGATTTTGTACATTATATATATAATTAACCCAGATTTTATACACTATATTCTTTAATAAAGTCAGAGAAAAGAAAATGTTAAGAAAATAATGAAAGAAAATACATTTATAGTACAGTACAGTATTTATCGAAAAAATCCGTGTATAAGTGGATCCATGCAGCTCAAACCTAAGTTGCTCAAGGGTCAACTGTATATATGAAGTATGGACTTACTGGAGAAAAACATCTCTGGATTTGCTTGAAAATTCAATGTAATTATTTTCTCATATTTCTGAGTGACCCAGAACAAATGCCATGCAATCCCTTTGCCCAGCCCCATGCATATATTGTTACTCCATAGTAACAAGGAACAGACATTCATTTTTTCACCTTAAACAGCATCTAATCCATAAGCAACTTGAGGAGCATAGTGTGGGATTAGTGTGCCTTTCTTACTGAGAAAAAGACAATGAAGGGACTGACGTGCTTCTTGGAGGAACCATACCTTTTTAAACCCTACCCAACAATGACAGATGGCCTGGTGCATTTAGCTCAAAGTATATTCTATAATGGTAATTCTCGAAGTGTGGTCCCTAGACCAGCGGCATCAACATCACCAAGGAATGTTTACAGGTTTTCAAGTCCTGCTCCAGACCTACTGAATCAGAACTCTAGAAGTGGGGCTCAGCAATATGAGTTTCTTAAATTCATCAGGAGATTCTGAAGCATGCTGAAGGTTGCAAACTGCTGATAACTCATCCACTCAGCAAGTTTCAAAGAACATTGTCTGCTAGGAAATACTCAGGCACCTGTGTCTCCTCAGAAAAGGGACTAATTCCCAATTTCCTTACCGTTAAAAGCCTTCAGAAAGAATCACCATAATTTAAATGGCTCGAGCTCTCAGGGAACTGCTTAATATGACCATAAATAAAAATTTAAAAACAATTAGAGAGGCACCAGAAGCTCTTTTTATCCTCTTGTGATCCTCTAAATGCACCAAGGACTTGCCACTTGGCTATTATAATTTTATATCCACCTCTATATTAAGGTTCTTGGTTTGTAGTGTTTGCTTTGGGAACCAAATGCCTGTCATTTTATGGCACCATGGAGTGATTAATAAAGGCTTTTATAATGCAGTGAATCGCTATGTGAACACATCCTGCTCATTAAATGAAAATGGCTCAATACAATACCTGCAAGCCAGCAAGCACTAGAGTCTCCTATGGGGGCAGAGGAGTCTGTTTGAAGTTTAAGATAAAGCAGGATTGGGAAGCCTAACAACCTTATGAGAGATGTGGCAGGGATGAACACTGGAGGGAAGCACAGGAGGGAAGGGCACTTCTGAATTCCCATCTGCCTGGAGTGTGAGTGGAGGTGGGTCACAGTGGAAGCACTTTGCGTGCCATCGGATTCCTGAGTGGTTCGGTACCCTGGGTGCAAAGGTTCAGAAAGGACACAAGAGCACTCCAGTCATATTCTGTTTTGGTGTTTCTTTTCTAACTCAGACAGTGTTTTAGTCAGTTCAGGCTACTGTAACAAAAATACCATAGACTGGGTGGGAGGCGCTTAAAGAACGAATGTTTATTTCTCACAGTTCTAGAGGCTGGCAAGTCCAAGATTAAGGCATCAGCAGATCCTGGGTCTGATGAGAGTTGGCTTTCTGCTTCATAGGTCTCCCTCTTCTCACTGTATTTTCAAGTGTGGAAAGGGGGCAAGGGAACTCTCTGGATGTCTTCTACAAGGGCACTAATCCCATTGATGTGGGCTGTACCCTCATGACCTCATCACCTCTTAAAGGTCCCATCTTCTAATACCATCACATTGAGGATTAGGTTTCAATGTATAAATTTTGGGGAGACATGACATTCAGTCTATAGCACATAACTTTGCCAGAATTTATGGGAATCTTGGGGTACCTGGGTGGCTCAGTCAATCAAGTGTCCAACTCGATTTCAGGTCAGATCATGATCCCAGCGTTGTGGGATCGAGCCCCACATCAGACTCCATGCTTATGATCCTCTCTCTCTCTCTCTCTCTGCCCCTTTCCTCAGCTTACTCTCTTAAAAAGGGGGGTGGGGGCGGAGAAGACAAAGTTAAAGAAGTTAGAAATCTTGTTAAATTTAAAGGAGAAGACTTTATTTAAGTAATTTGGATTGGTCATTCTCTCTTGCCAAAGGACAATCCCCATGGCTCTGAGATCTTTGAGAGTAAAATATTTTCCTTCTAGGACAAATTCTGCCTAAAGTTTGCTGTGACATCTGGAAAAAATCATTTCAACTCCATTTATAAATGACTTATTTCTCCATATTAGACAGAATTACCTCTTGTTAATAAATGGACACACTTGTGCCACAGGTCATAATTAGCAATTCCACTTAACAGTCCCTTCACTGGCACTCTAAGACTTGAAGCCTCACTGAACCAAAGTTCACACTCATCAGGTGGCCCCAGGCCTGAGACACAGCAAAGACTAGAAGTTTCACTAACGTGATGGGCAGTCCATCCAGGAAGAGTCATCCCCAGGACAAAAGCTGCAGTTCGCTTTTTCTGAGCCCTATAACTTCAGATCATTTAAATGGTGGCTCTGAGGAAGTACTATAGGCCAGTGCTCCTGGAACCTTCGGAGCCATAGACCTTCTATAGGTCTACTTCCAGGTATGGGGCTAGTTCTCCATATTCATCCCTGGTTGCCTATCCTACTGTTCCCGGGGCTCCACTTTACCTATCTCTTAGAAATTAAATCTTTTCCCTCCACTAAGGCTACCTACCTTAAATTCACACCTGCCTTCTTCTTTTTTCTTAATAAGTTTATTTATTTTGAGAGAGAGAGAGGGAGAGAGAATGGGGGAGGGGCAGAAAGAGAGGGAGAGAATCCCAAGGAGGCTCCACGCTGTCAGAGCAGAGCCGGATGCAAGACTTGATCTCACAAACTGTGAGATCATAACCTGAGACAAAATCAAGAGTCGGAAGCTCAACCAACTAAGCCACCCGGGTGCCCACTTCAAACATGCCTTCTAACGGAGGCCACCGTAAACCCACCATCAAGCCTTTGAAGAGAAAACAAGCTTTAATGAGTATTCCACTATATTGATTAGTTGAAATGATGTGCAATTTCTTGCTTATGCCACAGCTAGGAGAAGTGAATCCACTTCAGTTGAATTACATTCAATCTTTCCACCAACCTGAACTATTTGCTTTTCCTGGAATGTTCAGCAATATGCTATGCAAATTTTACCTCTGAGTCTTTGAGCATATTGTTCCATCATCAACAACAACATCATAGCTAAAATTTATGAGATGTCTACTTAGGCTTTCAAGAGAAATTACATCTATGTGTTCATTTATACCCCACCAAACTTTTTGGGTAGTTACTATTAATAACTCCATTTCAGATAAGAAGTCAGAGGATTTGTAAAACTTGTCCAGAGGTTTACAGCTACTTAGTGGTAGAATAAAAGTCAAATCTGGTTATTGTAACAGGGGTGCCCCACCCCAGCCCCCTACCCTGGTAACCCTTACTCAACCTTTAGATCAGGGTCAGGATCATCTATTGCAGCACACACTCTATGACCCCAGTTCAGGATTCCTCTTCAGGAGGCACCTCTACCCCATCACACGGCAGCGTTTTCTCTATATGTGTTACTCTCCTCTTGCTTCTGCCTGTGTTGGAGAGTGGTACTCATGTGGATCAGGAGTGTTCATGACACCTTATTAATATCTTTTAGCCTTTAGGATATCTGTGAGGAGTCATGTTTTTAGCTGTTCTGGTGAAATGTGCGGAAACTGCTGGGATTCCATCTGATTATTTAGAACAGGAGGCATTCAGACTAGAGATAGGAAATGCTGGAAAGAAGGGCAAAGGGTGCTATACAGGTTGGGGCCAGTTGAGAGTCCAGAGTATGTGGGCACATTATAATTGTTCCACTATTTGAAGCTGGGCTGCTTGGCAGGGTGTAAACCCAGTATTTAGGAGAGGGGGAATAGGATCCTACTCCCACATCTACCTCTCACTGGCTGTGGGACTTTGAGCAAATTATTAAAATTCTCTGATTAGCAATTTCCTTTGTGAAGAATCTTTTAGTTCCAAAGCTATATCATTTGCTTCAAAAATATACTTAATAACACTTTATAAGAATATGAAATAATTCTTAAAAAAAAGGCAAGGCAAAAAAAAAAAAGGCAAGGCAAATGAGAATAACTATTCTTACAATGAATTAAAAATTCTTTCATTCTCACTTAGAAAAAAAAAAAAAAAAGAAGAATGCATGACCTGGAGGGAAAAAGAATGCGTTTGCAAATGACTGCTTTTGGAGTCTTTGCATTTGCGGTTAATGCAAAAAGCAAAAAAGTACCTTATGGTCCTATTTAGTAATAATCCCAAAGGACTGAGTAGGCATACTGTACAGCCCTGTGATTTTATCAGCCATAGAATCTGAGCTGACAAGAGCAGTTTAGCAAACTTGGTGTTTCTCAGAGGTGTGGGCAACTCTCTAGACTCTGGTCTCCCATAGACTAACCAACCCCTTCCTTTTTAAGTTTGATATACTGCTTCTCTGTTAACATTGAGCCAATATTCTGGGAAAGTCTGTAAAACAAAAAGTCCAGGACGTGACTTGGACAGATTGCTGACTGTCTTTCACAGGCTGGATTTTATGAACTCTTCCATGTATGACAGTGTTTTGTTTTGGGTTTAATGTATTCGATGGTGGAGGGATACTGAACCAAACCATTGTGGTGAGGCTCACAAAGATTATTTAATAGAGTCCTAGGCAGGCCACAGAGAGGGATTCATTATGCGCCAAGAGTGAGATTCCAATGATGTGTATTCAAAATAGGCTATTGTCATTAAAAATTGAGTTTAGTGAGGTGAAAATGCTTCAGTTTATTAGCAGGTCATGCAGTAGGATGAAAAACTATCTAAAATAGACCATTGCTGCAATACAAATCATCAGGGATGAATAACTAGATACTAAACATCACCACACCTCTGCACGCTTTACAAGGTAAGCAATTCCTGCACACTTATATTAATCCATAGTTTCTAAATCTCTTCTTTCAGAAGCCAACAGTCCATTCAGTCCAAGAGACAACTTGGTGTTTGCTGCTATATGATCATGAACAGAAGGATCCGCTTTCTGCTTGGATGTTGGTGGGGCATGTAATCCTGGTCACAGCTACAATAGCTTTTACTTTTCAACCCCTCACTGTTTGTAGAAGATGGGATTTAGTATTTTGTTGGGGTATCAGAGGTAGCATAAACTTTGAACTTACTTTTAAGAAGTGCGAGATTTATCTGGAAAGAAAGCATACAGAAAAATAACTATAGTCTTTAATATCCTTTGAGCATCTGTTGTTTGTCAGCACTATATTAAGTGCTTTACATGCATTGTTTTATTTAATCTGTAAAGCAATGATGCAAGTAGATGTTATTATTATTGCCTTTAACAGTTGAGGACATTGAGACTTAGACACATTAAGCACCTTCCCTACATCACACAGCAATTAAGCAGAAGAGCTGGAATTTGAACTGAGTGAGGCACATCTGGCTTCACATCCTTACCTCCTAACTGCTCAAAAGACAATAAAACTCTCTTGCAAGTGATATGGAAACAAGTGCAAATGTGCAGACTGAGTTCATAAGTCTTCATCAAGACCTGGAATAAAGAAATAAAGTTTGTTAATAATGATATTTGAGAGATGAAGTTCGAATATTTTTCTTTCATCAGAATGGATATAAAATATCACCAGGAACGTGGTGAAGAGATTAACATACTAGTGAGTGTATTTTATGCCAGTTTCTACCACTAAAACTCATCCCCTTTATAATCTGGGCTTCCTTCCTTCCTGACCACACCATGCTTCCATCTCTGCATTTTTGCCCTCCTCTATGCCAAGAGTTACTGCCTGAAAACCTGAAAGAAATGAAAAAGGAGTCTTAGCGTCATTTGAATTCTGTCCTTTTCATCTGAAGAAGTGGCATTATGTGGATAAAGGGATTTAGTTTCTGAGGAACCAGCTTCTAGACTTGACCATGGCCACCTCCTTCTCACTGGCCCACTTTCCTCCACCTCAGACCCCTATGATGCAGGTGATGGAGCAGGGCCAATGCCTCCGCCACCCACCCGGCATTATCCGACCCCTTGAAATCTCTTGCGGCTTCCAGTTGTGTTCCCTCCGTATAGGTCAGGCTGCTCTGGCCCTACTATGGGGATCTTTATCTGATCCCTGGATCTGTAATGAATCTCTTTCCTTCTTTCAGGTTCCCTTCATTTTGCCCAAACCCATCTCCTTACCATGTGCTTCATCTTGTTCTACCAAGCTTACCCCACTTTCATGGAAGCCATTCCCAGGTTTCATCCAGTAGGTCTCTCTATTGGGAAAAGTCTTTCCCTTGCTTTCATTTCTTCTGAGATTCTCCCTGATTTGAGTGATAATTGCTCTGTGTGTGTGGGGTGTGTGTGTGTGTGTACAATGCCCACAACAATGACAACTTCAGACAAATGTGGAAATTAGTGATAATTTATGGGCCTGCTTATATATTTATTATTCCTTGTACTTTCTTCTTGCACGGTTGGGTGTGGTAATATTCTTTGCATTGTTAAGTGCCCATATTGAATTTTAGATTTTAAACTTCTAGGGAGAGGAAGCTGTCTACTTCACTTCCTGCTAAAATATTTTCATCTGCACTGTGTGTATTTGGGCAACTGAATCCTATCTGGCTATTAGAACCAATGGAATACAATTTAAAGAAAAACAAGATAATACTAATTTTTGTACTGCTTATATGGAATTCATTTTTTTCTTCTTTCTGAGTTTTGGATAGCACATGTGAATTTTATGGTAGGGTCATACAAATCCTAAATAATTAAATAGAATAGTGTGAAGGGGTGAAAATTCCAGATTACATTCATTTTAAAATGAAAACAGTTGTATTGCTTTTAAGAATGTATAATAATATGAATCATGTACAAAGTATTAATAATATTTGTTCTAGGAGACCTACAATATTGGTGCAATCATCAGGAGGCTGTATATTATACTGAGCACCGGAAGAGCTACATTTGAGTCCCAAATCTGCCATGTAAAACCTTTATGTTCCTGGACAAATCCCTCAAGTCTCAGATTGTACATGTCCCCTCCCAAATCAGTACTGAGGATTCAGTGGGAACTATAAATCATACTTAACCTGTATGTGTGAGCCAATGATAAGTATTCAAAAGATTTTTAGCTAATATTAATATTTTAACTTGCTTTTTGAAAGACGCTTCAAAAGCACGTGATTTTCTTGTTTCTGTCATTTCGATTACATTTGATTACATTTACTCAGAAAACTTTTTCTTCATTGTTCTTTGTCTGAATAATTCATATATTCTCTTTAAGAGATTTAGGGGATTTTTTAAAATTTATTTTTCAGAGAGAGAAAGAGAGAGAGAGAGCACACTTGCAAGTTGGGGAGAGGCAGAGAGAGAGTGAGAACCCAAAGCCAGCTCTGCGTAGACAGCAGAGAGTCTGATGTGAGGCTCAAAGCCACAAACCATGAGACCATGACCTGAGCTGAAGGCAGATGCTTAACCACCTGAGCCACCCAGATGCCCCTCTAAGAGATTTAAATGAATGTCACATAAAAAATAATAAATAAATGAGTGTAAGTTAGGTGGAATCAGGATAAGAGAACTTTTTCTCTGCTTCCTCAGTCCCACATATCCTATAATCTGTGTTGTATGGAACACAGAGCTGTAGAAACAGGAAGTATTAGTTTGGCAGTCTCTTGTTGGCATAGCAGGCTTACGGTGGCACTCAGAATCAAGACCCTCGTGCTTGGGGTTCCTCTTTTCTCTTCCATTGCAAGTTAGATCACAAACTGTCTCAGAATTCTTGTAAAAGCAGGAATTATGGCACTATGGGGGCACCTCACTGGATAGAGATAAGAGATGGGGTTTGGAATTTACACTCAGGACAACAGTGTAGACATACAGACAAGGAGTTCATCAGAGAAGAAACAGTGGTGCAATGGGGACAGGGTCTTTTCTCATAAGTGTGTTGCTTTGTTTTTTATTTAGGAGCTAAGAAAAAGGTCTATACGATGTCTGAAGACTCTACAGCATGTCCACCTTGGTAACGAGGGGTTGGGATCTTGCTTCCAATGGTTTAGGATACAGTAGTTGAGAGAACAAGTTGGATTCACTGCTAAACAATAAAAGAGAAATAATGCCTGATGACTGGATTCATTTCTCATTTCTACAGAACAACAACCTTTTCATGATTATCTGAATCTCACCACTGGTGGGTGATGGGACCCATTGAGGTCAGAACTCATCACCAAGGTATCTTTGAAGGCAGTATACTTCATTTGTGAGGAAACCATCAGAGACTGTGGAAGGTCTCAGGCATCTAAGCTTGTTTATGTACTACTTATTTATTTACCTCTGCTCTAGAATAATCAGTAAGAGTTGATTACTCTTTTAAGCAATGTTTCTGACACATTTAAACCCTTTCAATGACTTTTAGGATAAGTGGGAAAATTTTCCCATTTCTTCAAAATGTTTTACACATTCACCTGGTATTTCCCAAGCCAGTTATTCTAATAAAAAGGCTTTTTAATGACTTTTATACACCTCAAATATGCATGTGACATTAACTGAAAACTTACATTTCCCTTCATTTTTGTTTTCATTAATAACATAAATCTTTTCTAAATATAAATTCTTTGAAATGAATTTAGGCAATGAAGTAGATGAATTAGATTGAATAGCTTGCAGAACCAAAGAAGCATTCTGATAGACTAGACTTTCAAAATATCTCCTTGTCTTTCATATTCATTTTACTTAGGGTACGGAGAAGCATGTAAAAGTTTGTCATTCATGTTTGGCTCCGTGACACTGAAAACAGGCAACACTCAAGTAATCTTGGGCAAATGCAACTCTACAAGTGTCTACTTCAGTCAATTTGCTAAGAAGAACTATCTTAATTAACATATAGTATATTTGACTGAAAAACCTTTGAAACCACCTTTACTGTAGGATCTGTAGAATCCTTCCAAAGGTCTTGTACATGTTCATGTATCCTGTGCACTTCCTTATCTCTCTATCAGAGTGAATTTTCTAAAAGGCAAATCCATCAGGCTTTCCCCTACTTAATGGTCCCTCTATGCTCATAGGATAAAGCCAACTACCTGCAGACCAGACTTCTTTGGGAGCTGGCTCCGTCGCTCACCATATTACCCTCCTGCCACATTCCTGTGGACTACTCTGTAGGTCGGTGAATATGCCCACAGCTTCACTCTATGTTCAAGCCATTCATCTAAAAACATGATTCCCCTCACTTCCTCTCTCCTTGGCCTGCTTGGGGGAATGTCCACTCTCTTTGCAACTGTTCAAACAATACTTCCTCTCTCAGCCCAGAAAGAACTGTCTTCCTTGCTTCTCCACCATCATACTTTTATAGCTTTCGCTGGCCACACCCTGCATTGTTAGGTTGCACCCTGTCTCCCCAGCTGGCTTGTGTTCCTTGAAAGAAAGATGTGGCCACAATATTCATTTTTGTGTCCGAGTGCTGGCCACTTAGTGAGTCCTCTAGAAGTGTGTATTGAATGACTGATTGATTAGGTGAGTAAACACAGAATTGGATTATAAATGATATTCTCTTACAAGAATAGCCGATGATTCCCTGCCTGTAATTGTCATCATAAACTGTTTTATAGACTGTCTCCATCCTTCCATTTGTGATACTGTTGCAGGTTTCAGGGAGTCCCAACAGTCTGGAGTTGATAGTCAGCAATTTGTCATTTTCTCCACGGCTCATCAGGCTTTCTGTGGTTTGACACCCTAGTTGTTTGCCCACTAGTATTAATAATAATAATAATAGGGGCGCCTGGGTGGCGCAGTCGGTTAAGCGTCCGACTTCAGCCAGGTCACGATCTTGTGGTCTGTGAGTTCGAGCCCCGCGTCAGGCTCTGGGCTGATGGCTCGGAGCCTGGAGCCTGTTTCCGATTCTGTGTCTCCCTCTCTCTCTGCCCCTCCCCCGTTCATGCTCTGTCTCTCTCTGTCCCAAAAATAAATAAAAAACGTTGAAAAAAAAATTAAAAAAAAAAAATAATAAATAAGTATATAGGAAATGTTGCTGCTGGGTGTTAAAGAGATTCCAGGCCACTCCTCACTTGGCCTTGAAGATTTAGAAACCTCTGTACTCAAGAACCGCTTCAACTGGACCTCCTGGAATGGATTCACTCAGCAGGGGAGTGATTCCTTCAGGAATTGAAGGACTCCCTTCTTGAGTCTGGGTGGTAGAAAACAGCACAGCACGTGTGTGCATATGTGTGTTTGTGCATGTGTGTGTGTGTAAAAGTAAGGGAGCTTATCTTATATGTTAAAGAGCAAGGAAAAAACAATTGATAGCTTTCATAGTTGTTTGGCCTTAATATGACCCACACTAAACTCCTGGTATCTTTTAGTTCCAAAACTCCTGCTGCTTTCCTTGTCTTAGTTAATACCAACTCTGTTCTTCCAATTACCCAGACCAAATTCCTTGCATCTGATATTTGGGATCCGCCTCTTGCCCTCACCCCCACAGCTATCCCTTTGGTTCCAACCACCACCATATTTCACCTGGATCATTTCAATAACCTCCTACCTAGAGCCTCCATAATTGCCCATCTTCAGTATATATTTTTTAAGTTCATTATTTTGAGAGAGAGACAGAGTGCAAGTAGGGGAGGGGTAGAGAGAGAGGGAGAAAGAGAGAATCTAAGCAGGCTCCCACACTGTCAGTGCCCCCCATGGGGCTCAAACTCATAAACCATGAGATCATGACCTGAGCTGAAGTGGGATGCTTAACTGACTGAGCCATCCAGGTGCCCCAATATATTTTTTATTATTATTAACAAAATTTTTTATGTTTATTTATTTTTGAGAGAGAGAGAGAGACAGAGTGTGAGCAGCGGTGGGGGAGGGGCAGAGAAAGAGGGAGACACAGAGTATGAAGCAGGCTCCAGACTGTATCTGTGCTGTCAGCACAGAGCCCGTGGCAGGGCTCAGACTCACAAACTATGAGATCATGACCTGAGTCAAGTCAGACGGTTCATGGAATGAGCCACCCAGGTGCCCCTCCCCAGTATATGTTTAACACAGTAGCCACAGCAACCCATTAAAACATAATTCAACTCATGGTGCTCCTCTGCTTAAAGCTCTGCAGTGGTTTGATTTCAGTTCAGGTCATGATCTCATGGTTTGTGGGATCGAACCCCATGTCAGGCTCTATGCTAACAGCACAGAGCCTGTTTGGGATTCTTAATCTTCTCTCTCTCTGTTCCTCCTCTACTTCTCAAGAATAAATAAATAAACTTTAAAAAAAAGGAAAAAAAAAAACCAAACCTCTCCAATGGTTTGACATCTCATTCAAAGCAAAAGCCAGAATCCTTCCTGTAAGCCACAAGCCCCACGTCACCTGGCCTCCTGGGAACAGCTCTTCCCTGCCTCCCTGGCTCACTTGGTTCCAGCCTCACCAGCCTCCTGCTCCTTGAACCTCCAGGCACACTTTCACCTCATACCCCTCAAGCTAGCTCTCTCTGTGCATCAAATCTCCTTCCCTGCTTGGATAGATCCCTCACTTCCTTCAGCCTTCTTCTCAGTGAGGGCTTTCCCTACTTAGATGTTACTTTTCATCACCTCCTTCCCTTTCCTCTTCAGTATTTATTGTACAAAATTCAATTTTTCTCTGTTCTGTTTAGTGTTGTATCTCCAGTACTTAGAATAAACAATGCATGGTACGTAAGAGATGCTCAAATAAATATTTGCTGAACTGATTTGGGTATTTTAAAAACATTGTTTTCAGGAACTGAAAGCCCTCTAGTCAGATTTCTTCATGGGTCAGAGGTAAAAGGAGAAGGAGAATTAAAGGCTACAGTGTTAGCATCAAGAACAAAGTGTTCCAACATGCAGGTTGCAGATTACACTGGAATTTTTTTTTTAGATCTCCTTGAAGTGAACTGTCTACTCTATTTTTAAATCTGTATTTTAAAAAAAGCAAAAAATGTGAGCATTTGTGAATGCAGTCATATGAGTTCAAATGGTATGAACCCAGAATAAAATCTCCAAGGGGGGGTTTCTGCAGAGGCACAGAGGACAGGCTGGGAAGAGGGGTGAGCAGACTCCTGGGGCCAAAGTGGTGTTAACACCGAGGGGCACCGGGCTCCCTGCTCTGACCAAGGGCCTCGCTGCTTCTAGAACCATCAGTGTTTACCAAGGCTGTCTGGGGGATCTGAAGTCTAAGCGAGTTTGTTGCTTCGTCTCTGGACAGATCGCCAGGCAGCAAGCAACATCTAGAGCCATGGAGCCAATGTGACTTGACAGGGAGACTGCGTGTGCCCACACACACTCCAGGCCTCCTGCTTAGGGGGTAGTTGGAATCACCATCCCCTCCCTCCTCACTGATCAGGCCACTGCTATTTATTATACATTAAAGCAATACATTTGGACTTTAGCTTTTAGGCCACATGCTTTCTGAGAGACTTTGAGCAACCGTGCGGCACTTACAGGTTTGTGGACTTGTTCCAATCTATTCTTGGGCACTTTAAATTGATAAGCTTTCTTAAGAGACACTCTTTTCTTTATAACTGATCTGTGAATGCCACCTAAAATCTGCCTCAAGAGAAATTATTACAGTGGATATTGGCTTTATGTTATTATTTTTGTCTGAAAGAACTCAAGCTTTTTGTCCCCTGCAAAAAAAACTCCAAATAGTTTTCAATATTTGATACGTGTGTGTGTGTGTGTGTGTGTGTGTGTGCAATGAAATTAAAGATGAATCAAAATCCATCATCAGATTTGGATGAATAAATTTAGAGAGGATTGAAATATTTTATTTATTTTATTTAGGCCTGCATGTTTTTGAGGATACATGAGCAATACTATGACATATGTTAAACTTTCCCCGGGATCTTACCGCAAACATCCACTTTTTCCTTTACACAAATGCCTCACATTTACTCCACTCTCCCAGAGAAGAGTAATAGATTTCAGTGTCTTGCAGGGAAAAGTTAAAGCAATTTTTACTTGGGAAAGAGTGGCTTTTGGAAGCTACAACCTTCCTTCTCAGGTATGTGATGGGCTGCATTGCTAAGGGATAAACATTCTAAGTTACTCCAAAGAGAAGAGTTAGGACATCAAGCGGGAGTTAGAAATGAGCAAGATTTTTGTGCTAATGTTGAATAAGGTTGTCTTAATATGGACAGCTTTATTGAAAAGTAGTGAGCTCTCTTGTTTCCGGAAGCTTATTGGCTGACAGACTCCAAGGATATTACAGAGAATATTGCTTGGGCACATACACAGCCGATTCTAAAATTCCATTGATGAAATAAGATGAAGTCAGCTGAAGGCTGTTTTTGTTGTTGTTTTGAATGATTATGTGAGTGCTTTGATCCTAAAATTTTGGCAATTGCTATTTTGAACTCAGAGGAAGGCCTTTGCCTTTTTTCTCTGTTAAGCCTTTTCTGGCTGTCTGGGTGGCTCCCCTACCCTGGAGAAATTTTCTCAGTTCTATGCCCACTTGCTAGGGTCGCTGCAAAAAGACTTCTTAGCCGGGCAAAAGGTAAGAGAGAGAAAGGAAATGAGTTGGTATTGTGTTAGGGACTCGATACACAGCATTTCATTTAAGCCGCCCTATACTTTATGTAATGTCATCTTTATCTTACTTAAGAAGAAACTGCAGCTAAGTGATGTTGCAAAACTTCCACAAGGCCACACAGCTGCTAAGCAAGCAGAGACTCACGTCTGGACCTACCCCTGCATGGCCTTCTCTGTCAGCTGTTCTGTTCCAATGTAGAGGGTCTGCACACAGAGGCTAGGGGCCTCTAACAGCTACTAAATAGATTAATCAAATTGATCAAATAATCAGGTCCTTTGATGATTTAACTGATTTGTTCGTTCAGTTGACATCTTTGATTTAGTTTGCAATATTGGATAGTTGTTTGGGCGACTTGTAGAAAATCTAAAGACATCTTTTAGGCTCAGTTGACAATGAGATGAATTCTTTATGAGCACAATATCAGAGTTTGACGTGGCTTATCAACAAGAATATACAGAACCTGGCATGTGGCTGTGTGTTGAGGGGAGGAAAAATGATAACAGATGGAAGCATGGATAGAAGGAGGCTGGCCCAGTGGCACAAGGGCCAACAAGGTGAATTCTTAAACTCTTAAAATCAGGAATCGTTCAAGTTGGAAAAGATTTTAGAGGACATTTCCATTTTGCCCTGTCCTGTTACTGAGGAGTAAGCTGTGCCCCAGAGAGCTGAACAGAGCTGCCCACAGGCACCCCCTGATTAATGACAGTGTCAGATGGGCCACCTGTCTAATGACTCCTCATCCAGAATTCTCTCCACATTCAAACAACCTGCTTTAACAAATGAGTGGTCTCCTAGGAGAGAAAAGTCAAGTCTTGACAGAAAGACACCAAATTAAAATAAGTGCAAGGTCATTTCAGTTAGTGACATCACTGACATTTCAAGGGTCTTGGGAGTAAGTTTAATTTTTTATTTATGATTTTAGGTCAGGCTGCTTTCAGTGTTTCAAGGTGAAGAGAAACGCTCTCACTTGTGAAGCAGTGAACATCACCAACACAAATATTATATCTGTCTTGGCAAAAAGGCTGCCAAGTAAATATTTGAATGTTTCCCTCCTGCTTTTCTTTGGGATTCTGTCTGTGTCACATTCTTAGCTGATAAAGACTGATAAATAGATCATCAAGAGTCACCCATGCTCTTTTTCCCCTACAGATAAGCATACTTATAAGCAGAGTATTTTATTTTTTGAAGAGCAACCCTTAATTTGGTTATCAAGGGAGGAAAAAAAGCCAGCATTTGCCTTACCTTCCATAGCATCTCAGCCCTCCTCCAGTCTACACTGCTCTGTAAAAGCAGTTACATATATTTCTCTCTAACCAACTGAAAAAAGCAGGACTCCCTATCCTCTGCTCCTCTACAGGTCTAGTCTTGATAATTGCATTTCAGATAGATGGAAGATTAAATATTTAAACACACACACACACACACACACACACACAGAGAGAGAGAGAGAGAGAGAGAGAGAGAGAGAGACAGAGAGAGCTCTGTAATGATTGCTTTAAAAGCTGCCATATTCTTAGCTTTGGGGACACCTGATTAGTAGAACAACTGGCTAGTAACTTTATTCCTGTCCATTAAATGGAAGTTGCTTGTCAATTCCTTGCATTCTCACTCTATTGTACCCTGTCCCACAGGCCTGGCCACTGTAGCCCTGAGAAGCTGACTCACGTTTCCATTAGGCAAATCCAAGTTGATTTGGTGGGTTGCCCTTTAGCCCCCTAATTGCTGCTTTGGGTGGATGAGGTCCCAGGTTTGGACCACAGTTTCTAAGCTCTCAGGAAAACTTGGCTTAGCTGAAAACTATCTGATAAAATGTCTCCTCAGAATAATTCTAGCTCCTTCAAATGAATCCTAAACCTCAGTAACCATAATGAATTGCATTCGGACGCTACAAAACCCCAACATGGTTCATACTCCATGATTCTGGAGTTCAATCATGTGAAGTTTAGATTCTAATCAGAGTTCTGGCCAGAAAGGAGCCTGCCAGCTTAGCCAAAGTAGTGGTATTTAGGGGCTCAAGGATCTGAGGATGGGAGGCTCATTTGGATATTGTAAAACATATGCATTCCATTTAGGACCCTTCTCCTGAGAATGGATTGCACTCCTATGCAGAAGGAACACGAAACTCACATACTCCTCTCAGCTGTATAAATATCATTTGGCAAAAGATATGAGCTGGAATGCCAACAGTCAGAATACAGCCTTTCATCTCTATCATAGCCTCAGTTAGGCTCTCTGCCTGTGTTTGACCTCCTTTCTGGGCTCTTACGCTTCATTTTAGCCAGTAGAATGCTACAAGGCAGTGGCATTAAGGATAAGGAGGGGGCTGCCAAGAGGACCTTAAAGAGCTACCATAGTAGCTCAGTGATGCAAAGATAGGCAGCGGGTCCTCTGCCTGCTGTAGGTATTGGAGCATTTCGCATAATTTCCGACCAAAATTATAAAGCTGTATTTGAGATGCTCCACAATTTAAGTCAAAAACTCACCCTCTCTGCCTTGACTGGTTCCCAAATGGGTCAGATTGCCCTTCGTTCCTGAACTGAAAAGGACTATAGTCTCTGAGTCTCATTTAAGCCCAGATGTGATACACATTTATTTCTGTTCAGCACCTAGTACACAGGTTATCAGAATTTTTTGGTTCATAATTCCCCCAGGGTCTCTGTAATTTTCTCTTATGATATGAAAAAACAGTTCAATTTTCTAAGTAGAAAGTTTCAAGTAACCTCATAGTCATAGTCTGTTCAGTGTTCACACACATCACTGTGTTTAGATACCTTGCAGTACCCCTGTGAGTTTCCTGTAGCACCCTGGACACCCCTAAGTACAGTTAGGCACTGTACTGCACACAGGGACAGTTTAACACTGTTACTTCCTGTCTGAAAGGAGCTAGGCAATCTAACAGAGAACATAATAAAAGTATGCTAAGACATGTTATACAGCAAAGCAAGATGGTATGTCATAATGAGAAAGGTATTTTATTGGTCAGGATGTTTAATTGCAGAAATAGAATCCCCTAGCCTACTTTGAAGAGAAAGTGTTTATTAAAGAGTATTAGGGTGCTTACATAATTTCTAGAAAGGTTGGGGCATCTGGCCAGCTCAGTCAGTTGAGAGTCTGACTTGTGATTTCGGCTCAGGTCATTATCCCCAGGATTGTGGGATCAAGCCCTGCATCTGGCTCTGTGCTGAGAGTGGAGTCTGCTTAAGATTCTCTCTCTCTCTCTCTCTCTCTCTCTCTCTCTCTCTCCCTCTGCTCCTCTTCCCCACTTGTACTCTCTCTCTCTCTCTCTAAAATAAAAAATAAATTTTTTAATTAAAAAAAAATTTTTAGATAGGCCAAGGAAGCAAAGTTGGATGCTACACAGCCAGAATTGTCCACCATCTCAGAAAACAAGTTAGTGAAAATTTCATTGTCGTGGCCCTTGCTATCTTCCACTCAGCACCTACACTCAGCACCTATGATCCTAGGTTCTGTACCTCGCTGCCTCAGAAGAACGAAAACCTCTTTGAGTGTAGCTGAGTGTAGCAGTTATGCCATAATGACCACTTCTGCTTTTCAAGTCCTGTGTGATCCCAGAGATTTACTTGGGGAACCTAAGGCATAGGTAGAAACTCTAGTGGAGGAGTTTGGGATTAGTGTTTTGTTTTGTTTTGTTTTGTTTGTTCTTTGTTTTTTGTTTTTTTTTTAGTTTTTGAGCTTC
This sequence comes from Panthera uncia, assembly GCF_023721935.1. Taxonomy (NCBI): domain Eukaryota; kingdom Metazoa; phylum Chordata; class Mammalia; order Carnivora; family Felidae; genus Panthera; species Panthera uncia. The sequence continues at coordinate 81,926,515 of NW_026057580.1, read as the reverse complement.
TTTAGTACAAAAAGGCAGTCCAGAAGAGGCCTGGAATGAGTGCCTTGTGATCTACAATCTGCCATATCTGCCATGGGTCCAAATGCATACAATGGTTGATAAGAAAGAGTAGGGATCAGATTTGGTTGTGAGATAATAGGATCGCTCCACCCATCATGGACATAGAATTGAACTGGACCTCAAGAAGCTGGTGGTATCTCAATAGCCAGAAATGTGGGTGGCCAGTTGCAATGGAAAAACATAAGACAATCAAAGATTCAGAGACAGGAAAGAGTACGGTAAGATTGAGGAAATAGTGATCGTCATAGGGAGCATACGTTAGCAAGGAAGGAAGAAGGAGACATAAGGTTGGGAAACTGGGTTGTATCAATATGGTAAGTCTTATACTGGATGAAGAAGTCTCTGAGTACATGATAAAGGTTTTGTGAAGGTTTTTGACTAAAGACTAAATAGAAATAGAAAGGGAAAAAATCTTTGGCATCTTATTTTCTCTGTCAATATTCACTTTCCTGGATGACTTTATCTAACTCCCATGTCTTTAAAGGTGTCTAAATGCTAGAGACCTCACATTTCCTGTATTCAACCCTTCTGAACTCAAAACTTATATATCCAACTACCTACTCTACATGATGTAGATATAATTAGGCATCTCAGACTCAACACGTCCAAAATGGAACTCTTTTTTCTCCTTCCACCTTATAGACCTACTCAGTCTTCCCATCTTAGTAAATTGTAGATTCAAAGTTCTAGTGCTCAGCTAAAATCACAATGCTATCCTTGACTCCTCTCCTTCTCTCACACTGTATATTGACTGTCCACAAATCCTGTCAATTCTTCCAAAGACATCCAGAGCCCGACACCTTCTCATCACCTCCTCCACTGCCACCCCATTCTAAGCCACTATCTTCTCTTGCCAAGATTACAGCAATGGCTCCTAACTAACCTTTCAGCTTCCAAACATTCTCTACACAGCAACCAGAGTGTTTTCACAACAGGTTGAGTCAGATCATGTTACTCCTCTGCTCAGAATTTTCAGTGGCTTCTCAACTCATCAGGGTTAAAAGCAAAGCCTTTACAAAGTTCCATTTGACTCCCGTGATTTGGTCCCGGAAACTTCTCCGACGTCCCCTTTTACTCCTTTTCCCTGCTTCACTATGCTTCTGCCTCAGGCATGCTCACTCTTCCTCCAACATCCCAAGCACACCCTGCCTCTGCAACTGCTGTTCCTTCTGCTTTAAACACCTTTCCATCTGATAGCCCTGTAGCTGTCTCACACACTTTTCTTCAAAAATCTGCTCAAATACAACAATTTCAGAGTGGGCTCCCATTGTGCAAACTACACACCATCTATCTTCCTTATTTGCATTATCACCATTTTTATCACATAACATGTATATTTAAACATGTGTTAAAATATGTGTATTTAATTTGCTGACCCTTCCTATGAACTAGGACAGTGTCTGGCATATAGTGTTTCATAAATATTTGTTGCATAAATATAATTAATCAAGGGCAGATTCATAATGACGACATACTGTAAAATAAAGAGATACCTATTAGATTGTTTTTTACTTCCATATCTCCGGGATCCCACCCTATCACTCAATGCATGGTTCGTGTATGAAAAATCTGCCAAGAAAATCTTGAAAAAATATGAATATCATGTGAAACGATGTGTTCACCAGCACTAGATACAGAACAGTATGATTTGGAGGCCAAATAGGTGGCAATTAGAGCTCCATACCCTTCACTAACCCCTGGCTGACTACACTGCTCTTTCAGATTCATCTTCTAACCACGCCCTCACAACAATGCTAAGAGTCAGTTGGATGTGTTATTCTCACTTTAGAAATGAGGAAAATGAGGTTTAGCAAGATAAAGTTACTTCACTTGGTCAGAAGTACACTTGGCCAGAAGGTACACTTGGCAACTCCAAGTGCATCTGAGAAACTCCCAAGTTCTTGGCCTTTTCCCATCACACCAGGCACATGAACCCTAATTAAAATGCTTTGCGAAGAATGGAGCCTGTTACCTACACCCTCGTCTGTTTTTCTCAGTTGAGCAGCTGTACCAAAGTAGCCAGTAACTTTTAGGTTGGTGCAGCTGCTGAGTTTGAGAGAAACTGATCTGGAATTTTTAATGTGTACTTGGTGTGGAAGCACCTTGTACATTAGTGCCTGATGCGTGAAATTCCTCAGTGTTTGGATTAACAGTGATTCAGAACACAACTGTGTTCACACTTACTGAAAGATACATTCTTCTGGGGGGAGGGCGCGGGGAAGAAATATGGCAGTGAATGAATATGGACAAGGACTTTGAGGGAGTTTATCCACAGGTGCAGCACTGCTGTCCTATGTTTAAATGATTTGCATGCATTTCTTGAGAATGAGCTTTGTTTGGCCAAAGGAAGGAGATGGGCTTTCCTTAATATAGTTGTGATCTAGGTTAATTGAAGGAAGATCTTTCTGATGAGTGTTAAGGACTTCCTGGGCAGGTTTCCCAGAGTATGTGTGGCTATCCAGCTTCTGAGAGAGAAAGAAAGAGAGGGGTCTCTCCAGCCCAGCCCTGCAGACACAAGCCTGGATATAGCCAATCTTGCTCTGAGGACTGGAGATGGGAGTCTGAAGGCTGAGAAGGAAGTTTCTGGGAAAGTTAAGATTGCCCCTGTTTCCAATTGCCTGACACAGGAAGAAAACAGAGGGACAGATTGCTTCATTTGGAAAATCAGAGACAGAGAGATGACAACTGTATGGAAAGTATAATTAGGGAGGATTTAATAGTTTCCTTCAACAGATAGTTCAAGTACTAACATATACTCTATCAAAAGTAGAAAACAGGGAGCTTCTAATGTAACAAAGTATCATTCGGTGGCACAGAGATATCGGTGAAGGAAATTATCACCAGAAGGCTGGAAGCTAGGAGAGCCTGTTTCCTCTGGCTCTCGTGAACATGAAATGAGGGATTCGGGCCATCATCTGCATGATTGGAGTTTTCTATTTTCCCCCAATTACTGGAGCTCTCAGTCTCAGGTGGAAGGTTTCTGAACCTACATTTATCACTATCATCTGAAAGTCTCTGTTTGCTTTACATGGTAAATATAACCGTAGTGGTCTTGTGTTTGTACTTCCTGCAAAAAACCTTTTGGTCCAAACTCCTCACCTGAATGGCTCTTCTTTTCCCTTTAAAATAAAGATGCTTACACCTTACTTCAGGGATTCTGACTTAGTAGATTTAGATGAGGCTGTAGCAATTTAAGTCTGACACAGCTTGATTTTCAGCTACCTTTGGAACGCATGAAACCACAGGGTCCTTTTCCTGGGGGCGGGGGGTGGTGGTGACGTTCAGTGTGCCATTTAACAAACTCCTGCTCTCATTTGCTCTCTTAATGTTTTCCTAGCACTGCTGAGCAGCAAAAAATTCCAGTTCTCTGAAGAATCCAGTTAACTGGATTTCTGTGTGTTAATACTGCACTTCCTATTGATTTTTTCCCGACTCAGAGCCTGAGAATTTGGCAGGGAGTGGCCTTCAAAGACCCCAGCCTCTAACATCGGCAACCTTAGTATATCATGCCTCCAGTATAAACAACGCTGTCTCGTTTTTTTCTCTTCCTTAAAAAAAATGTTACCTGCATTTTCACATTTTTTCCTCTTTCAGTGTGACATTTCCTTCCCATCAAAGAATAGAATGGTCACGTCATCCACAGAAAAAAAAAAAATAATAAGTAAAAGAAAGGGTACATTGATGTGCCTCCTGAGGAAGAAGCAGGTCCCGAACAAGGGGAGACTTTGAGTGGGATTTCAGCCTTACTCCAAAACAACAACTCTCTTTACTCAGCAAAGAGCACAATATCCAACCTTTTCATGGAAGGATTTAGTATTCTTTTCAAAGCTACATATCAAAACCCCACACACAATGGAAACATTCTCTCTGACTGGGGCATTAAAGAAGAGAGAACTTGCATCCAGGCTTTCATTGCAGCCTCAGATATGCTCTCTGGGGACCACGGACTTAAAACCATGAAGAGGAGGGTAAGGGGCCATCATGCCATTTCCATTAAAAGCGGTTGTTGGAGGCCATTTTCCCACTTTCTGTCTCTTCTTCCCTATTTCAGAGTAATGCTTGCATTCCAGTAAAATGAGTCTTCTTGCAATAGGCCAAGCAACTCTGTTCTTTCCCCAATGCCAGTTGCTTTTCAAGTGGGTGGTGGGATAACTGAGAACATTTGTTACTGGGGCAGAGTCTTCAAAACCCATTAAAACAAAGCATTCTGCCCTTTCTTTTCATGGGGCTATTTTTCCTCTATATAATTCAATTTAATTTCTTTTGGGAGAAGGCCTGTGGTCAGTTAAAAGTCACAATCTCTCCATCTACACAACCAAAGTGAAACAGGAATGGAGACTTTTCCATTTAATACAGATTTCTGTTTGACTGACCTTATCCTGTGTATTAGGAAATGCATAGGGAAGTGTAGGGACTAGTACATATTTGTGTACATTTTGTTCTTTGCTGCAACTAGTAACATGCTGTGATAGGCAGACTTCTAAAATGGCTTCCAGTGAGCCCTGCCTCCTATCCCTTATGCCCTTATGTGTAAGCTGGACCTAATGACTTGCTTCTAATGAATAAAATATGGCAAAAGTGATGAGATGTCACTTCCACAATTACCTTACAAAGGACTATGGCTTCCATCTTGTTAGCATGCTCTCTTATGGGTACATTCTGCTATCATGCTGTGAGGTGTTCTTTGGAGAGGCCTACAGAGAAAGAATAAAGTGAGGCCTCTTGGAAAGGAGCTCAGGAGGAACTGAATTCTCCAGCCAACAACCTGCAAGGAACTGAGTCCTGCTATCAACCACAGGAATGAGCTAGGTCACAAATCCTGCCTCTGTGAGCCTTGAGAGGGCCTCTCTTGACAGGGAGGGCCAGAGGACCCAGTTAAGCCATGCCTGGATTCTTGACCCATGAAGCTGTGGGATAACAAATGTGTCTTAAGCTGTTGTTTTGAGATAATTTGTTACAGAGCATTAAATAACTAACATACATGCATTGTTTTGTAAATTTCTTTGAGTGCACACATACAGAAAACCACGCAAATCATGAGAGCACAGTTCAATGAATTTCTATAATGGGAACACACACATATAATTAACCATCCAAATAAAAAAACAGAATATTGCCAGTATCTCAGAAGTCTTTTTTCAACTCCTCAAATCATTAACCCCCTTTCCAAGATAATCATTATTTCTATTTCTAAAACATAAAAATTATAGGTTAAATTGTCTGTTTTGAGGCTTTATGCATTTAAAATCAAACATGATATACCCATTTGTACCTGCCTTATTGGCTAAACATTATTTTTTTAATAGTCTTTCTTGTTGCTTCAGGTAGCAGGATTTCATTTATATTTATTGCCATAGATCACAATTTTTAAAAATCTATTCTACCATTGATGGGCAGCTATTTTTTTGTTTTTGTTTTTGTTTCTTGACTATTTACTAGAAGAAATGCTGCTATAAACATTCTTATATGTGTCTTTTGATAGATATATTTTGCTTTTCTGTTGGGAATGAAATTTGCAGAGCATTGGATGCGTTTTTTCTGCTTAGTAGGTATGTCAAATTAGCAGTGTATAAAAGTTCCAGCTACCCGTTGCCCCCACCCACGTGTTGTAGTGTCGGGTTTATTTTGCATCATGGCCAGTCTGGAGGTTATGCAGTGGAATCTCATTGTGATCTAGTTTGTATTTTTCTAAAAATTAATGACATTAGGCATTTTTTCATGTTTATTGATATTTGAATTTTCATCCATATAGCATCAAGATATATTTTCATCCTTTTTAATAAAATACTTATTGTCCTTAGTGTAATATTAAGATACATTTTTAAAAAAACATGGATATTTAATATACCCAGAACTTTTGATGAAAGATCATCATTCCTATTTCATTGAAGTGGCCTTGTGTGAGTTTCCTAATGCTGTCCTAACCACGTGCCCTGCGTGTCATATAAACAGAAATTTCTTTCTCACAGTTCTGGAGACTGGAAGTCCAAAATCAAGTTGTCAGCAGGGTGCATTGCCTCTGAAACCTGTAGAGAATCCTTACCTGCTTTTTTCTAGCTTCTGGTGATTTGCTGGCTATATACTTGACTGACCTTCTTTCTTTCTTTCTTTCTTTAATATTTATATATTTTTGAGAGAGAGGGAGCACAAGCAGGGGAGGGGTAGAGAGAGAGAGGGACACACAGAATCTGAAGCAGGCTCCAGGCTCTGAGCTGCCAACACAGAGCCCAACACCAGGCTCAAGAAATGTGAGATCACGACTTGAGCTGATGTCAGATACTTAACCAACTGAGCCGGTGCTCCCATACTTGACATTTCTTAGCTTAGCTGTGGTCTTTCACTCTCTGCAGCCTTCATCATGTGGTTTTCTCCCACAATGACTTATATCTGGGTTCAGATATCCCTCTTCTTATAAGGACACCAGTTATACAGGATTAAGGGCCCACCTTACTCCTGCGAGAACTTCTCTTAACTAATTACACCTGCAACCTTCCCCTTCCCAAATCAGGTCACACTCTAAGGTACCAGGAGTTAAGACTTCAGTATATATTTTGTGGGAGACACAATTCAAACCAGGCATTTTTTTAACGTTTATTTATTTTTGACAGAGAGAGAGAGAGAGAGAGAGAATCCGAAGCCAGCTTCAGGCTCTGAGCTGTCAGCACAGAGACCGATGTTGGGGCTCGAACTCCTGAACTGCAAGATCATGACCTGAGCCGAAGTTGGCCGCTTCACTGACTGAGCCACCCAGGCACCCCAAGGCATTTTTGTCATAAATCAAATGATTGTATACATGTAGGTCTGTTTTTGGACTTTCTACTCTAATCCTGGGCTTTCTAATTTTTTTTTATTAGGCTACTTGTCTCTTCTTATGTCTATTATTATAAGTTGATCCTCATTCTATCTCAAATTTCCTATGTGGGATAATTTTCTTTTTACCTGAAGAATACCCACGCCTATATTTTTGGTGTGCTTAGACTGGTAACAAATTCTCTGCTTTTGTTGGTCAGAAAACAGCCTTAAGTTTCCTCCAATTTTGATGAATATTTTTTTCCAAATATAGAATTTCAGGCTGGCACTTCATTTTAAAGATACAATTACATTCTCTTGGCTTCTGTAATTTCCGTTGAAAAATCAAATAGAAATGTTATTGTTGCTCCTGTAGGGGTAATGTGTCTCTTTTCTCTGGCTATTTCCTAAGATTCCTCTCTGTCTTTGATATTCCACAGTTTTATTCCAATGCCCAGTACTTCCTTCGTATTTACCTTGGAATTCCCGGAGCTTCTTGAAATGGTTTGATACCTTTTGTCATCAGTGTTGAGAAGAGATGGATATTTAAATACGCAACATTTGATGAATACTCAAATATTATATCTTCCTTCTCTTCTTTTCCCTCAAACTGGGGAGTACAAAGACACTTATGTTAGACCTTTTCTCTGTCTCATCAGCTTTAATGCTCTTTTCAGTGTACTCCACCCTTCTTTTTTATTGTGCTCCGATCTGAATGTGTTCGAATGTGTTCTAATGACTTATATTCTGGCTCAAAAATTCTCTCTTCTGTTGTATCTAAACTTCTGTTAAACCCATCTAGTGAGTTCTTAGTTTTTGTAATTTTATTGTTCAGTTGTACAATTTCATTTGGGGTTTTTTTTTTTTTTTTACTACTTATGAGACCCCATGATGCGGGCTTTATATTCATTATCTCATTTGAATCCTCACAAATCCCTATAAGGAAGTTACTATCAGTATCTATATTTTCAGAGGAAAACAGGGGCTCAGAGAGAGATGAAAATGCCCAATGTCACACAGCAAGGAGTTGATGACGCTGGAATTCAAACTGAGAAAGTCTGATTCAGTGAGTTTTTATAGCTAGGAAGTCAATTGTTCCTAGGAAGTGCATGATTATGATGATAATGGCAGCTAACATCTCAATAGGGCTTGTTACATGCCTGATATTGTTCTAAGCACTTAACATACATTAACTTACCAAATGCTCATAATGGCCTTGAGGTAGGTACTATTATTATTGCCATTATACAGATGAGGGCACTGAGGCTCAAAGAAGATAAAGCTTGCCTCGAGTTTCACAGCAGCTAGGTGCAAATCAGAATTCCAATCAAGGAAGTTGTCCCAAAAGTCCGAAAGGTCCGAAAGTCCGTGCCCTTATCTACTACACCAAACCGCCTCCAGCAAAATCAGGGCAGAAATAGCACTTGGGATTGAGATACAGCACAGGCAAGGGAGAGAATGGTTTCCCAAATCTGATCACTGCAAAAGTAAATAGAGTGCTGAGAAATGGAGAGGGTAAATAGAGTGCTTCGCAAGAGTAGAGTGGGTAACAAATTATGAGTGTGACATAGGACAAGGAAGAAAAGAGAAAGGAACGATGGAGGACAGGACACGTTCAACAAATCATGACTAAGAACATGCTGCATAGATTTGGGGAGAGAGCATTCCTTGGAATGTGGTTTGCACAATCCTCGTGTGGGAAACGCAGCTGTCAGTGTCACAGTCAGAAGTACCCGAGGCTGTTTAATGTTGAGTCCTGGCAAGTCTTTAAGGTCAGGAGGTTCTGACCACTCTGGTGGTAGTGAAGGTTTGGTTGATAATTGCTAGGTTTGAAATAAGTATCGAGAAAGCAAAGACGTGGTCAGGATGGTCCACAGGGGTCCCAGCAAGGCAGTGGGAATCTGAAAGCTGGAACTGAATAAGTGAGGCTAAATTGTGTTAACTCTGGGCTGTAATTACCAAGCCACTTCCCAGACTTTCTCAAAACACAGAGATATATATTTAATAAGTGTTTTGGGGAGTTTACAAAAGGCATTTTGTTTGTAATAAGTGACATTAGGCAAAATTTTCCTGTCAGCAAAGAGGACTGCCATTTCTATTCCTGTGTTGTTGCATGTAAATAAATTGCTACTTTTATGTAGCCCTGTTTGAGATTCCTGTAAACACTGGGGATAAAGAGCTTGTTTTTCAGTTTTTTAGAGACAAACCACATGAAGAACCCAGGCACCAGAGTGGCATCTGGGCCCTCTCCCATCCTGGAAATGCAGAACTGAAAATGACTTGCAGTAAAAGGTTTAATAAAGGATGCATATCTGTCAATTACCCTCTTCAAAAAGGCAGAATAGAAAGTATTCTACTTCTCTTTGGTAAAGCACTCCAACATTTAGCATCCTTTATAGTTCAAATGCCCAAATCTAAATCTTTCTGTTAAGACTGAAGACTTTCCCTCTGTTCTCAGGGGAAACAAAGAACATGAAACCAGATTGCAAATCCAAATTAGCTTCCTCCTTTAATCTCACTCATATTCTCTTTCAGCACAGGGGTTTACAACCATATACTTATACATGTATTTATTTAACTGTCTCTCCCTCTCTTCGTATTTATGGTCTAGAGCCCTCAGGGTGAGGCATGTCTGTTTTGTTCACCATTACATACCCAGAGTCCAGTTCTGTGCCTGCTCCATAGTGGGCTGTCAACAGATATTTGTTCAATAAATAAATGGGAGAAGGTAAGGTCTATAATTTTGGATCTACACTAGTTCTTTGTTTAATGCCATTGCATACAGGTAGGCATCTATTTAATGTCTGCCACTGCCATGTTAAACACAGTCATCCTACTGTTTGTATTTTTAATGTTTATTTATTTTTGAGAGAGAGAGAGGGAGTTCGAGCCAGGGAGGGGCAAAGAGAGAGGAAGACAGAAGTTCCAAAGCAGGCTCCGCGCTGACAGCAGTGGGCCTGATGCAGGGCTTGAACTCACAAACCGCGAGATCACAACCTGAGCTGAAGTTGAACACTCAACTGACTGAGCCACCCAGGCCCCCCAGTCATCATAGTTGTGCATCAGCTCCCTTTATTGCATCTCCAGAGATTGTTCAAAATGATACTCGAATGTCTCTCACCTGGGCTAGTGAGGTCCCCAACTAACCTCGAGTTGTTGTTGTTGTTTTTCCATATCAGTCAATGTCACACAATTGTAAGAGTTTAACCTTTAGGGGCACCTGGGTGGCTCACCCAGTTAAGATTCTAAACTCTTGGTTTCAGCTCAGGTCATGATCTCATGGTTTCATGAGTTCAAGCCCCACATCAGGCTCTCAGCTGACAGCATGGCACCTGCTTAGGATTCTCTCTCCCTCTTTCTCTGCCTCTCCCCCACTTGCACTGTCTTTGTCTCTCTCAAAATAAATAAATAAACTTTAAAAATACCACATCAAGGCTAGAATGAATAAGTGGTACTGATTCGAGTTGAAGACATGATTATGAACTCATGGTTAGCTTCATACAGATACCAGTGGATCTATATAGAAATAAATTTAGATATGTGTGTATACATGGTTAATATACATACATGTATTTCCTGGATCTGTCTCCTGAGAGAGGCTAGAAAGCAGTTTTATCCCAGTATCAATGAGCAAAATCCCCATTCAGAACTTGGTTACTTATATCATTCTGCAGTAAAATGAATCAGTGATCTTTGGGAGAAATGATCAGTCTTAGGACTTGGTTATAGAATAAACAAGATAACCTGGATCATCTTGCAAAGCTAGAAAATAAGGAAGCGCTCAAATGAAATGACACGGGTATGTCAAAGGGACACAAGAGTCTACTGAAAGAGCATTCAAAAAGCCAGAGACAGTACAATTTATGAATCAAATGCAGTAGCATTGCATTATAACATAAAATATAAAATAAATATCCACCAGCCATCATCTCAATACATAATTGAACAAACAAACAAATGCAGGAGGAAGAGGGAAGAAGCAAATCTATACAGAAGAATTCCAAATAATTAATATAGACATTCTGCCCTCAAGGAAATGGAGTATAACACCCCACTCTTTGTGGATTATGCTTAAGGACTTGCTTCTAAAGAGTACATTAAAGAGAAACCTGGTAAATGCTACCTTAGGTTATTAAGATCAACACTACCAGTGATAAGTCATGTGGATAGCACATCTCCTTGATACGATGCTTTAAGAATGGCATCTTACTTCTCTGATCTTTCTCCCTGAAATTTATAATCCCAGTCTCATCCTGAGAAAAGCACCAGACAAATTGCAGCCGAGGGACGTTCCACGAAATACAAGACCTGTACTCTTTAAACTGTCATCACAAAGGTCATCACAAACAAGGGAAGTCTGAAAAATTGTCATAGCCCAGATGAACATAAAGAAATACAATGATTAAGTGTAATATGGTCTCTTGGATGGCATCTTAGAACAGAAAAAGGACATTAGGGAAAAGCTAATGAAATACAATAAAGCATAGAGCTTAGTTAATCATAATGTAGCAATATTGGTTCACTAGTTTTGACAATTGCACCAATAATGCAAGATGTGGTAATAGAAGAACCTGAGTATGGGGCATATAAAATCTCTGTACTATCTTTGCAACTTTTCTGTAAATCTAAAACTATTCTAGAATTCAAAAATTTTTCAAATATTATAAACAAACAGTACATTTACCACATCTTACCCCCTTGAAACTATTAGTCAGTCATGGAGGTCAGGTCGGCTGTAAGCCCATGTCCTTGCTTTCTCTATTTCAACATGTATGATTCATATGAAATGAATGAGGCAAAACAAAACAGACACAGGAATGTGGCTCCTTACACTTGCTGGAAGTCACAGTTGTTCCTGATCTTTATATTGAGTCTTCAACAAATTTAAATTTAAAGAATTTAAATTAAATTCTTCAACACAGCAACTCTGTGAGTAAAGCTTTTGCATCACTTCCTGGTTGCAATTCATCACAAAAATGATGTGGCTGAACTAGGAGTAGCCCCCAAACTGCCATTCTTTCATTTATTCCAAAAGCCCTCACTGAACACCTCATTTATTAAAAACCTAGAAGAATTCAAGGTAGTGATGTGAGTTCAAGCATCATAGTAATGAATAAAACAAAATACTTTCCTGCCCTCATGGAACTTCCATTCCAGCAGGGGAGACGGGAAAAAAAAAAATACCAACAACAAGCTACCATTAATTTATCAGGTAGTGATAACCGGCATAAAAAAAATAATAATAAATAAATAAATAATTTAAAAAAAGATTAGGAGGACTTCTTGTTTCCACTCTGGTACATAAGGAGCTTAGAACAACTCTTCTTAACTCCTTTCGAGAAATGACTTCATAAGGGAAAGTATTGCCCCCCAAATTAGAAAGCCAGACACACACAGATAGAGATAATCACAACTTATGGCAGCAGAAACCCCCTTCTGCAAGAACCACTGGGGGCTGGGGGGAGGGGGTGGTGAACTATAATTGATGAATTGCTAGAGGCTTACTGTGGACAAGTCTATGGGTTAAAAACTTCCTGGAGTTGGGAAGAAAGGCATACTTCTGTGACTTTTACGTCTTGGGGCTCTACTGGGTTCTCCTCATGAAGATCAGAGAAAAAGCCTCTGGAAAGGAACCATTTTGAAATACACCAGAGTATTCTGTTCTTAACAAGGCCTGTCCTCAAGATAAACTATTTTATCAGAGCCTAACCTGCTAGGGTTGGGAAATATTTAAACCCAGCCCCCTCCAGCCATTCTGTCCTAAGGTTGTGAAGTTCACAGCCCAAGGGGCACAGGCTCACTAAAAGACTGGGCTGTAATCATAGGAATATACACTTGATCTTAGCCAAAGGGCCGAGAAGCAATGAGATCTAATCATAGGAACATAGAATGCTTCTCCTCCTCCCACACTTTACCACCACAACACTAAAGGCCTATTTATTTGGGTTCTTTTCACTTAGTATATCATCATGTCTGGCTTTCAACAAAAATTACAAGAACATACTAAAAAGAAAAAAAAAAACAACACAGTTTGAAGACAGAGCAATATCAGAACCAGACTCAGATATGGCAAAGGTATTGGAATTATCAGACCATGACATTCAAATACAACTATGATTAATATGCTAAGGGATCTAATGGATAAAGTAGACAACATACAAGAACAGATGGATAATGCAAGCAGAGATAGAAATTCTAAGAAGAATCAAACAAGAAGAATGCCTTTGATGGGCTCATTAGTAAACTGGACACAGCTAAGAAAATAATCTCTGAGCTTGAGGAAATGTCCATAGAAACTTCTAAATCTGGGGGCATCTGGGTGGTTCAGTTGGTTAAGCATCCAACTCCTGATTTCAACTCAGGTAATGATTTCACAGTTCTTAGGATGAAGTACCATATCCGGCTCCATGCTGTTAGGGCAGAGCCTGCTTGGGGTTCTCTCACTGCTCTCTCTCTGCCCCTCCACCTGCACACACACAGTCTCTCTCTCTCTCTCTCTCACTCTCACAAAACAAATAAATAAATAAACATTAAGAAAAAAACTTCTAAATCAGAAAAGCAAAAAAAAAAAAAAAAGATTGGGGGAGAAAAAAACAGAACAAAATATCCAAGGACTGTGGGACAACTACAAAAAGTAAAATGTATGTACAATGGGAATACCAGAAGGAGAATAAGGACAGAAAGAAACAAAACAAATATCTGAAGCAATAATGACTGAGAATTTCCTGCCAAATTAATGTCACACACCAAACCACAGATCCAAGAAGTTCAGAGAACACCAGGCAGGACAAATGCAAACAAATAAACAAAAATTGTCCCTAGGCATATAAATCTTCAAGCTGGAGAAAAATCAAAATAAATTAAAAAAAGTCTTAAAAGAAGTCAGAGGAAAAAAACACCTTACCTATAGAGGAGCAAAGATAAGAATTACATCCAACGTTTCCTCAGAAACCATGCAAACAAGGAGAGTGGAGTGACATTTTTAAAGTGTTCAAAGAAAATGACCACCAACCCAGAATTCTGCAAAACTGTACTTCAAGAATGAAAGAGAAAGAAAGACTTTCTCAAACAAACAAGCAAACATGAATTTATTGCTAGTAGATCAGCCTTGATATAAGGCAGAAACTTTCTACATAAAAAAAAGGAAGAATATTAGAGAAGGAATAAATGAAGGTATATAAAAACCTTGGTATTTCTTACTTTTATTTGATCTAACACTAACAGTTTAGTTAAAATAATAACAACAGGGGTACCTGGGTGGCTTAGTTGAGTGTCAGACTCTTGATTTCACCTTGGGCCATGATCCCAGGGTTGTGGGATTGAGACCTACACTGGGCTTCATGCAGAGTGTGGTGCCACCTTAAGATTTTCTCTCTCCCTCTGCCCCTTTCCCCGCTCCCGCTATATTTCTATCTAAAATAAAATAATAATAGCAACAATTATTTGCTTCTCTCTCTATATATGTACATTATATATCATACAATATATATATAATACATATATTTTATATATACATACATAAAATACATGTATTTTAAGGTACTTATTATACCCATGAACAATATAGTGTTATTTGAAGTGGATTTGGGTTAGTTGTAAATGTATATTGTATATTGTGAACTCTGGGGAAACCACTAAAAAAAAAAAGGTATAATTGAAGTGAAATACTCAAAATATCCAACACAATTTGAAGGAAAGGAAAAAGTCAGAGGACTGATACTACTCAGCTTTAAGACTGACTACACAGCTACAGTAATCATGGTGGAGTGGTATTGGAGAAAGAACAGACACAAAGATCAATGGAATATAAAAGAGAGCTGCAAAGAGACTCACATATAGTCAACTGACCATTGACAAAAGGGCAAAATAAATGCAATGAAGAAAAGACAGACTTTTCAACAAATAATATTGGAACAACTGGACATCCACAAGAAAAATAATAAAAATAAAATTAAAAATAGAAAAAGAAGAAGAAAGAAATGAATCTAGACACAGATCTTAAACTTTTCACAAAAATGAATTCAAAACAGATCATAGACCTAAATGAAAACACAAAACTATAAAATTTTTAGAAGGTGAGAGAATATCTAGTTGACCTTGGCATAGTGATGACTTTTTAGATACACCAAAGTCATGATCTATGAAATAAATACAATAAGCTGGACTTCACTGAAATTAAAAATTTATGTTCTGTGGAGTGCCTGGGTGACTCAGTTGGTTGAGAGTCTGAGTCTTGATGTTTGGTCAGGCCATGATCCCAGGGTCATAGGATTGAGCCCTGTATCGGGCTCTGCACTGAGCGTGGAGCCTGCTTAAGATTCTCCCTCTCTCTTCCTCTGCCCATCTCCCCAGCTCTCTGCCTCTCTTTTTCTCTGTAAAAAAAGAAAAAAAAAAGATTCTGTCTTTCCTTCTGACCTTCTACTCCTGCCCCGTGCACTCTCTCTCTCTCTCTCTCAATAAAACATAAGTAAAATAAGAAAACTTCTGTTCCATGAAAGACACTGTCAAGAGATGGAGAAGACAAGCCTCAGACCGGGAGAAAACATTTGCAAAGGACCAGCTAAAAAAGAACTATTAGTCAACATATACAAAGAACTCTTGAACTTCAACAATAAAAAAGTGAATAATTTAACTTAAAAAATGGGCAAAAGGTCTGAACTGACACCCTACCAAAGAGGATTAGAGGTAGAAAATAAGGATATGAAAAGATGCTCTCATCATATGTCATCAGAGAAAAGCAAATTAAAACAAAAAGATGCTACTATACTCCTGTTTTAATGGCCAAAATCCAGAACACTGACAGCACTAAATGCTAGCATCCAAATGAGGGCGTGGAGCAACGAGAACCCTCATTCATAGCTGGTGGGAATGCAAAATGGGACAGCCACTTTGGGAGACAGTTTAGCAGTTTTTACAAAAGTAAACATACTCTTATCATACAATCCAGCAATCATGTTCCTTGGTATTTACCCAAAGGAGTTGAAAACTTATGTTCCCACAAAACCTGTACCTACATGTTTATAGAAATTTCATTCACAATTGCCAAAATTTGGAAACAGCCAAGACCGTCCTTCAGTGGGTAAATGGATTCATGAACTGTGGTGCATCCAAATAATGAAACAGTATTTAGCCCTAAAAAGAAATAGCTATTAAAAAATGAAAAGACATAGAGGAAAGTTAAATGCATATTACTAAGTGAAAGACAATAATTGAAAAGGCCACATGCTGTACAATTCCGACAAATGATATTCTAGACAAGGCAAAACTATGCAGACAGTGAAGAGATAAGTGATCAGGATGGGGGAAGGGATGAATAAGTGGAACAGAGAAGATTTTAGGGCAGTGAAACCACTCTGTGTGAATACATCATATGCATTATAATGGTAGGCACATTTTCATTATATCTATTGGCTAAAATCCATAGAATACACACCATCATGAGTGAAAACTAATGGAAATAATGGACTTTGGGTGATAATGATGTGTTAGTATAGGTTCATTGATTATAACAAATGTACCACTGTGTACCACACATTCTTTGTGGGGAGGCTGTGTTTCCATGGCTACAGGGGGTACATGAGAACTCTCTGTACCTTCCACTCAATTTTTCTGTGAACCTAAAACTGTTCTTTTTAAGAAAAGTATATTTGAAAGGACGTGGGCATAGGGAATGGCAGGTGGTGCTATTTAAATGAGGTGGTCAGAGAAGGCCTCTGTGATGAGATGCGATTTGAGCAGACGTGGCAAAGAAGTGAGGGAGTGAAGCTTATAGAGATTCTGGGAAGAGGGAAAAGCCAAGGCAAAGCCCTGAAGTGGCAGAGGAAAGTGTCAGGAGGCAAGGAAGCTTGGGGGAAAGGTTAGGAAATAAGGTCATAGAGTTACAGGTGGTGAAGGAGTTGTGTGGGGCCTGCCTGTGCTTCTTTTGTAGAGTTGTATCAGGGAAACAGCTGCCCAGACAGAGCCCACCTTTCACCATTCCCATTGCACCTCAGTACAGCCATGTGGCCAGTCTTCCCACTACAATGTGAGCAGAAGTGATATGTACCTCTTATTGGCCAGTGTGTCTTCTGCAGGCTAGCTTGCTATTTCCTCAGCTGGATGCAGAGACATTGAGGTCCTAGTGAACGGTGAGCCACAAGCAGTAGTGATCTTGGTTTCTTGAATCACCACATGGAAGAAAGCTCCCCAACAATCCAGGAACACATGCATTAAACACACGAACCAGACATATCCTATTGTATTAAGCTGCTGATGTTTGGGGTTTCTTTTTGCTTCTCTTTTCTCCTTCTTCTTCCTCCTCTTAGAATTAATTAACCCAACAAATACAGGAATATAAATATGGAGATAACTATTAAGTACAAAAGTGGAAGTGTCGGTTGGCACTTGGATACATGTTAGGTGATCACTGGACCATGGAACGGAACTGGACTTTGCCCCAGATTTCACAGTCAGGAGACAGAATCACATCTTCTGACTATACCATAGATGTTTCCACTTCTTTGGTTGATGGGGTTATTGCCATAATGTTATTTCAGGGAAATGTGGAAGATATAGTAAAACTGAGCTCTAAAAAAATCCATATGACATCTTTCATTAGAGCGTGTAAAATGAGAGAAGAGAAATAAGTGGTTTGGTCACCAGACCATTTTGATGGCAGCAATTGGTCAAAATACTGGAGATAGAGAATCCTGACTGACCATTTGGTGTCTTGATGGGTGTTTCTGGTGCTTTGTTGTGGGGGCTCTAGCTAGATCCTGTTCCTCTTACGTGTTTATCTATGTATGATATCTTAGAAGGAGATTCAGAAGATAGCGTCTAGATGGAGGAGATGCAGGGAGACAGAACGTTTTATTATTCACTGGATAGCAGGATTAGAATTAAAATATAACGTTATTTAACAGATTGTAACAGCGGTTTGAATCTAATGAGATAATAATGAATAGGGTCTTAAAAGACAAAAGCTCAAATGTGGGAGGGCAGAGACCTGACTTAACGGAAACATGTGTGAAAAACAAGAGATTTTAGACACCAGCTAGTTCAGTTTGAATACAAATAAAAACTGTCATAAAAGTTATGCCACCTCAATCTGCCCAAAGAAAAGCATAGGATGCTTATCCAGGAAAGGGATACTCTCTTCTCATACTACACTTGACAGATTATAAGAAACATTGAATGTTGGGGCATCTGGGTGGCTCAGTTGGTTAAGCATCTGACTTAGGCTCAGGTGAAGCATCTGACTTAAATTCAGGTCATAATCTCACCATTGGTGAGTTTGGGCCCCACTTTGAGCCTTGCTAGGGCTCCGCACTTGAGATTCTCTTCCTCTCTCTGCCCCTTGCTCACTTGGGCCCTCTCTCTCTCTCTCTCAAAAAAAAAAAAAAAAAAAAAAAAAAAGAATGCTGTGTATCATCATTAGATAATACAGAATAATATATAATGTAAATGCACAGAATATAATATTCTGAACCACATCTTAAATGGAGTATAGACAGACTAAAGAGAGATAAGTATGAAAACAATAATAATTTTTAAATATTTAATACTTGCCAAGTACCATGCAAAACATTTTCTTATATTCTCTCATTTAACTTTCATAGTCCCTTATGATCTAAATGTTATAATTACCCTCCAGTTTACACGTGAGGAGATGGAGGCTCTGGAAAGTTGAGTACCTTCCACAAAGCTGCACAACTAATAAAAGCTGGAGCCAGAATTTAAATTCAGCAGATTGACCTCAGGGCTCACTCTCTTATCCATGTCCCTATAGAACTCAGGAGACTGTTCACTAAAGATCAGATGAAGGAAAGGGAGTGAGAAGGAAAGACAAGCTGACTTCAGGGGTATGACAGCTGTCCCCAAATACTGGATGATCGATCTCTCAGGTGGAGGATAGATTATTCTTGGGCCCAAAGAAAAATATATGAAAGCCAGAAGCAAATCTTACCTAAACTAAAAGAATAGGGTAACCTGGCTGGCTCAGTCAGAAGATCTAGTGACTCAAGCTAGGTCATGGGGTTTGAGCCTCACATTCGGTATAGAGATTACTAAAAAAATGAATAAACTTTAAAAAAATAAAAGGATGATTTTCTAATTTTTTTTTACGTTTATTTATTTATTTATTTATTTTTGAGAGACAGAGGGAGACAGAGCAAAAGTGGGGGAGGGGTAGAGAGAGAGGGAGACTCAGAATCCGAAGCAGGCTCCAGGCTCTGAGCTGTCAGCACAGAGCCCGACGCAGGGCTTGAACCCACCAACCGTGAGATCATGACCTGAGCCAAAGTGGAGCGCTCAACTGACAGAGCCACCCAGGCACCCCAAAAGGATGATTTTCTAACAAAAAAGAACTGCTAAAGGTAATAAGGACTGTCTTAGTTGACAGTTATACTGTCATTACTCAAGGTGTTCAATAGAGACAGAATAAGGAGGGAATGGTTTAGAAATGTTCTTTTCTGGCCTGGGTATTCCCCAGTTATTAGATCATGAAATTAATCTAGTGGAATATTAACATCCTTATTTTTAATAAAATAGGAAAAGTTGAAAAAGAAATTGTTTGAAGTACAACATTCATGATACTTTTGATTTGTTTCATGTATGTGTAAGTGCTCATTGGGTTGTTAAGATGTATTTCTCATGAGTCATTAAGTAGATGTTAAAGTTGCTGGCTTAAATAATTGGTCTCTAAACCTTGGCTGGTCTTTGAGCCAGTGCTGAGCCTTGATAAAGTTATGTCTGGTATTTAGTGACTAGAAAAAATATAAACTACATAGTGTTTTTCATTAAGCTAGATTTATTCAATTTACATGATCACCCATTAGTCTGTGATTATGTCCTTCTAAATACATCAGTGCTAAAATGCCCTGTTTTCAAATGAAGGTGGTGGATAGTATTTCTGAACATGGTCACAACAATATTGCCCATCCCTTTTGCAATGTGACTTTGTCACCGTCCCATCAAAAGGTAGAATCTATTTTTTCTTCCCTTAAATTTGGGCTGGTTCCATGATATGTATTCAGTAACAGAACAGAGCAAAAGCTTCCGCTTTCATTTCATGGAATATTTTCCCCAGCTACCATCTGGTGAGGAAGCCCAAGGAGCCATGTGGAAAAGAAGCAGTGCCCCGGGCTGGTAGCCCCAGCTAATTGCCAAGCTGACCTGTGAGTGAGGCTCCTTTGGAACTTGCAGCCCCCGAAGCTGACACCATGTAAAGCATTTTCAGCCAAACCAGAAAGTTGTGAGAAATAATAACTTGCTGTGGCTGTGAGTCATTAATTTTGGGGTAGTTTGTTATGTAGCAATAGATAATGAAAGCAGATGGTGACAATAATCTTAGCCAATTATCTGATTTTTTGGTGTCCACTTTTGGAAATATAAAAATGAACAACCTGACGTATGTCTCCTGCCTTTTTTTTTTTTTTTAATTTTTTGGTTCTATGAGATGAGTTCCATGAGAGCCTCTGGATTTGATGACCTTCCTTTAAATCCTGAGATGCTAGATGTCCTCTTTTTTGTATATCTGAATATTCTTATTATCCTTACCAGATGAAATAAATAGTATTCTCTATGGACTTTTCATAAAACTAGGAGCCTGTGAATATTTTAGTGTGTCTCACACCATTGTATAAGAATCTTCACTTCTTCTTAGTGAACTACTTGAGGACAGGAGCTCTGCCTTATCCATTCTTGTTTCCTCAGCATCTACATTAATGCTGGGCATGTAGTGCATTCTTAATAACCTAGTGGAACTGAATGTTAGCTTTAAAAAAATTATTTTGTAACATCTTTTGTTGTTCTCAATTACCAGCATTCTAGGTGTGCCTGGGTTGCTCAGTCAGTTAAGTGTCCGACTTCGGCTCAGGTCATGGTCTCACGGTTCCTGGGTTTGAGCCCTGCAT
Source organism: Panthera uncia (assembly GCF_023721935.1). Taxonomy (NCBI): domain Eukaryota; kingdom Metazoa; phylum Chordata; class Mammalia; order Carnivora; family Felidae; genus Panthera; species Panthera uncia. Next base: position 81,905,774 of record NW_026057580.1, on the reverse strand, counting down.
TGGGCTCTGTGCTGATAGCTCAGAGCCTGGACCCTGTTTCGGATTCTGTGTCTCCCTCTCTCTCTGTTCCTCCCCCACTCATGCTCTGTCTCCCTCTGTCTCAAAAATAAATAAACATTTTAAAAAATTCAATTGCCAGCATTCTAGGGGAGAGATCCTGTCACATAGGTAGATGTGATCTCATGCAAATATAGTTAAGAAAAGAGTAAGATAGTTGAAGAAGGCTTCAGGGAAAGGGAAAACCACCATGCCTGTGGAAAGACATGCTAAATATGTCCCCTATATATCAACTTACTGTAGTCCCAGAAATGAATGGGCAAGCTTCTCTGTCAACACTGAAGAGCTTCTGTAAGAAAATGAAGCAGATTATAATTAGCAAGAACCAATTCTTTCAGCCTAAAGCTCAGTGGTGGCACAGAAGAACCATCATGAGGAGGTTTGCCTTATTGATGCTTATATTCCCAATGATGTGGATACATCGCATCCTCCACTCATGTTCTGTTTTTCACATGGGGACTAACAAAACAGAACAATTTTATCTGATATTCTCAGACACTAAATGTAACTGAATGAATAGCAATTGAACCATCCACTAACTATCTACTGATTATAATACCAGCTAATTGGATGATTAATTATATAATGTAAACACCTATTTTCAAGTTACTGAATAAGTGCTTGAGCAAGACATTTACTATCATTATTCACTGCAGTGAGTTCCTTGTTACTCATGCGTGGTTACTAACATCCACTAGAAGTTAACAGAGGTAGGGGTGGGGTGGTTGCTGCTGAATGTCAGGAAATTCATTTTATGTTCTTAGATATTTATCTTCTGAAATTGTGCCTGTGATAACGGTAAGTGACTTTACCATTGAGTAGCCCAGAAACGTTTCATCTTCAGCTACATGGATTTACATTGTTTTTGAACAACTGAGTTGCCCCAATTGCTGCATGTGTTTAAAGCTGTGTTCAATCTATTTTTTTCCTTAATTGAAAATGACTAACTTTTGCCATAGTTTTAAAATAAAGATCTTTTGTAAAAATTAAATCTTGCTAATAAATTGTACACTGTTAAGACTCTTTCATCCTTTATTAAATGAATGCAAAAGATTCACTGGTTTAATCTAGAGTTTAAGGATATCAAGAGGAAAATTATTATGGACTAGAGAACACTTTAATTCCGTGGTTTGGTTCCATATCATCAAGAGATCTGAGAGCATCTTTGCAATGTTCCTCTCCAAAGAGTTCATTCATAAAGAAACCAAAAGGAGAGGAAGTGGGGAGGTCATTGGGCAATTTATATTTTTGTAATAAACCCTAGGTTAGCTTTGACATTCTTGCATCTGATGATTCCCCATCATAAGAAGAAACATCTTTAACAAATTAGGAGCATTGTGGTGGTTGAGTATAGGAATTCCCTGTTCCATTTGAATGAAATAAACAAAGCACTTTCTTAAAAGGGAAAAAGGGAAACATTTTCATTTTAGATGCTTAATTTTCCAATTTTCAGCCACATTTTATTTGATCTTAAGACCACTGATGTGCTGAAACCAAGAATCATTTCTAGTCTGGTCCCATGAGTTTGGAGGTGGGAATTGTTGCATATATGTTTAAAGATACTTTATTTGTATATAAATTCTGATCTAGCACACGATAATCATTTTTTCATTACCAGGGCAATGGCATCATTTTTAAATATTCTTTTGGTTGGATGACACTGCATATCTTGTACATTGAAATTAGTATTAAATCAAGGGGAGTGAACAAACAATTCCAGAAGAAGTGAAAATGAAGCTAAAATGACATCTGTCATGGCATGGTCACATGGAGTTTCCACAAACGGATAAGGCATAAAATGCAAATATGGAAATGCAAGTGTTCTAAACTTTTCATACCCCAAAAGGCACATGTAGAATTCTCCTATAACTTAAAAAAGGCATACAGACGTCATAGCTGTTGAAAGGGAAATTCTTGATTGTTGATTAATAGTAGAAAAACTGAGCAAAGTCTAACCAAAAATTGTTTCCATGAGTACTAAGCACTCACTAGACAGGACTTCAAGAACTGAAGACCCTCAAAGTCCTTGAGGGCCTTCCTGGATTCTTCTTGCACACTCTGCAGATTCATCCCTTTTCTTGCTTCTCTCAGACCTGGTCCTTCCCACTATACTCCCTCAACACACAGTAGCTACACAAACATTAAACTCATTTAGTACCATATGCAAAGGGCTTGGAATTTGTTTTTCCTTTTATTTTTTTTAATTTTTAATGTTTATATTTGAGAGAGTTGGGGGGGGGGGAGGCACAAGTGGAGGAGGGGCAGAGAGAGAGGGAGACACAGAATCCAAAGCAGGCTCCAGGCTCTGAGCTGTCAGCACTCAGCCCAATGCCAGGCTTGAACTCATGAGCCACAAGATCATGACTTAAGCCAAAGTTGGACGCTTAACTGACTGAGCCACCCAGGTGACCAGGAATTTGGTTTTTCTACAAGTACCACTGGCCTCTAGACTTTCACCTGGATTGCGGTGTTCTTTTCTTTAAAAAAAATTTTTTTTTAATGTTTATGTACTTTTGAGAGAAGGAGACAGAGCATGAGGGGGAGAGGGACAAAGAGAGAGAGAGGAAGACACAGAATTGGAAGCAGTCTCCAGGCTCTGAGCTGTCAGCACAGAGCCCAATGTGGGGCTCAAACTCACAAACCATGAGATCATGACCTGAGCTGAAGTCGGACACTCAACCAACTGAGCCACCAAGGTGCTCCTGGATTGTGGTGTTCTACCAGAGCACAGAGCCTCTCCCTCACAGTGCCAGTTCTCATTCCTCAGCACTCCTTGTTCTTGTTCTTGTTCTTGTTCTTGTTCTTGTTCTTGTTCTTGTTCTTGTTTCATCCATCCCTTTTAGAAGCTCAGAAATCACAAAACTTTGTCCAGGCGTCTTTTCCCAGGAATGTTGACCACAGTGAAGCTTCCAAGGCTCTGGTTCAGCTCCCCTGCATCCCTAGGAAATGACCTCAGACTTTGACTTCCATCCTAGAGATCTGCAAAGAAGGCCCTAACCCCTCACCTTCCAAGCATCATTTCCATGAACTAAAAACTCTCACTAGAAAGTAACTAAAAATCCTAGGCTCCCCCAGGATCATGTAGTGATTCTGCTTCCCATCCTAACCCACTAGATTTCCACCATCCCAATGTTTGCTGTTATACGATATGAGCCATATATAGCTCGGATGAAGAAAAGATGGATTTAGAGACAAAGAGTGGGCCATGATAACCAGTCAGATCAAGCATGTGCATTGGGAGTATAAGAAAGATGGTAATGACTAACTGAATAAAGGCAGAGATAACTGACTTTGGTTTTAAATGACTGCAAGAATAGACCCATACAGAATAATGATCCTTTCTGGATTAAGACAAGACATGAACAGTTTATGTCTTGTCATGAACAGTGAGAAGAGATTTGGGCTCCAGACAAGGAAGTGTAGGAGACAGATAAGATATAATTATGATATGACTTTAAAATTGCAGTAAATACTGGGTCAACCTAAGATCGTTTCCACAATGTTCCCAAGCCATGGGAGGTGACTCTGTAAGCAAAGAGATACAGTAACAAAATATCTGTGGTCAAGGGTTATTCTGCTTTGAGCTCAAAGCCCAGAAAACAGCAGAGACTAAGTAATAGGAGAGTGACTCAGAAGCTAGAGCCACGGCTCCCAGTAGTGGGCCCTGGACCAGGGCCGGGTCAGTTGCATGGGTTTACCTGGGCAACTTTTAAAAATAGGAATATTTGGACTCCATCTTCAGAGATTCCTATTTAGGAGGTCTGGGGCGGGAGCCAGGAATCTGCATTTTTTTAAAGGCTTTGGTTGATTCAACGTGTGCATCCAAAATTATAACCCACTGAGCTAGAAGCCACAAGTTCTGAGCTAAGTGACTAACATCTCCAGCTTAGATTATTGACTCGGTCTCCAAAAGTCCACAGAATGAAACAATAAGGAACAAAATCATGACGCATAGGTGTGTGAACGTGAGGGTGCTTACAATTAGAGCAAGACAAACCCTCTGAAGAGGATGTAGTAAAGGAAGGAATAAGCACCAATAAGTAAGCCTAGGATTAGCTGAAGAGTTGCAGAGAAGGTGTGAAACTTGCATCAGGAGAGAAAAAAGAGCCCCAGAGACAGCTGCTGACACAATTTTAAAGACATTGGCAAAAGACAGAATAGCAATAAAGCCAGTGCTGCTGGGCTGGGTGTGAGTTTCTTCATCGCGTTTCCAGTACCTCAGCCCAGGTGCCCGCGGTTCTGTCTTCCCTGCGTCCCCATTCGGCCTCTCACCTCCTCCTTTACTGACACTGCATTTCTAATTTTCAAAATCCATTCACCATTTTCACTGGACGATATGGTAATATATAAAAGAGTGGGTGTTCTGGAGCTAGCCTTCCCTGGATGCAAATCCTGACTCAGTTCCCATCTTAGCTAGTTCCAGCTGCTGTAACAAGAGACTGTAGGCTGGGTGGCGGAAACAATAGAAACTAATTTCTCACAGCTCTGGAGACTGGCAAGTCTGAGACGAGGGTGCCAACGTGGCTGAGTTCTGTGGAAAGCCTCTTCCTGGTTTCCAGATGGCAATCATCTTGCTGGGTCCTCACATGGCAGAGAGCAGAGAAAGAGACAAAAAGCAAGCTCCCTCATGGCCCCTCTTATAAAGGCATTCATCTTCTTACAAGGGCTCCACCTTCATGAACAAATTGCCTTCCAGAGATCCCCCTTCCAAATACCATCGCATCCTGAGGTGACTTCAACGTATGAATTTTTAGGGTTTAAACATAGGAATTTGGGGAGGACACGAGCATACAGTCCATAGCAGCCCCCTCCTTACTAGTTACCTGCCCTGGGGGGAAGTTACCTAAGTCTCAGGCTCCTCATCTGTTGAGAAGTTTACAATTCACTGTGCCAGACATTTCATAAATTGTCATTGGTCTTCTTCTCATTTACCTTACTGCACCGCTCTTCTTCCTTCAGACATTCTTTCTTTTTAATCTCATCAGCACTACTGCTCCTTCTCCTCTAGTGTTCTTTCTCAATGTCTTCTCTTTATATGTCCTTTCATCAAATTGTATGTTTTCCCCCAAGAGCACCAAGATAAAACTTCCACATGGAAGGCTCTTCTATTTGTCGCTCTCTTCCCAGCAGAGAAGTTCCCATCCTGTGAAGTCCTCTGTAGGCTCCCTCAACTGGACCCCCCAATGCTTTCTGTGCACTAATTACAGTGCAGCATTAGTTTCCTCTCACCAGATGGTGTGCTTCCTAAGGGAAGAGATTGGTAACCTGGAAGCACTGTTGGTACTCAGTTAATAGAGTTTGGAAGGAGAGATGAAATGTTGAAATTATGAATGAATGAAGGCCTGTGTTTCCAAGGTGTGTGTAGTGGACATTGTCTAGCCAGTCCTGGCTATCCATTCCCTTGCTAGTGATCAATCTGAGGATAGGCGAGCCTAAACCAGTTTGGACCAGTGAGTGAGACACAAGGTAAAGTTTCCTTGAACCTTTTGGGAAAGAGAACCATGTTCCTGCTGAGTACGAACAGGGAGGTGTTGGTTCCAGTAGCTACTGATAGTCAACTCATGATTTTGAGGAAAACCAGCCTCAATGCTGTGGATACCAGAGCAGGGATATGGAAGGAAGCTGGATCTTACCTGCTATTGTCAGTCACCCAACCAACCATCCCTGAAGCCTGATCTTCCTCTGGACTCCATGTTACATGTGATAATAGTATATACTATCACATACATATCATATAAGTACATGCACCATATATGCGTATATGTATACTATGTTTCCCTCACAAGGCATATTACCATTTAGTATTTCTAAGAGGCCCTGTGGGGAAGATTTCGGTTCACTTTTGTGTTTAATCCCTTGAGCACTTAACCTCCTACCTCTTTTTGAATGACAAGCTTAATGGCATCATTTTGAGAAATGCTGGAATAAGTATGTATTCTCTCCCTTGAAATATGTTTTATATTTCTTTCTGCTGGTTTAAATCCTGATTAAATTTAAATTTAAATCCTGATTAAATTTAAATTTAAATCCTGATTAAATTTAAATTTAAATTTAATTGAGCCTCTTGCTCAAACCCAAATTTCTGGGAATGGGCCATCTCCGCTGTGAGTGGCACCTGTCTCTTCAGAACAACTATCCTGGGTCTAATGTGTGTCACTCATCCAGCTTCTGCAGCCCTCGTAGCACTGTTCCATCACATGTCTGTGCTTTGGCTCACAACAATACTGCAGTCATATGAAGATGGAAATTAGGTTTTCTCTGCTCCGAATACCTCTTAGGCCCAAAACAATGGCTTAATGGTCAATAACCCAGCCTGCTGCTCTTATTTCCATTAGTTTTCCAGGTAAAGATCATGGGACAGATCCTAGTATGTCTTCATAATCTACATGCCTGGCATATCACATGAACTTCCTATTTATTGGCCTTGGCAGGTGCTCTTCTAGTTTTGGACCCCAGCGGTGAGTAGGAAGGCCATGTCATCCTGCCCTAGCAGTGAGGAGCACTGGAGCAGAGGAGGAAGAATTCTAATGCAGACGTGTTCCAGGTAAGGGATAACCAGGCTTTGAATCAATTTAGCAGTTGCAGGGAGAGAAAGAGAAATGAATTCATGAGTCTTTTCAAATGTTTTAGTCAAAGACTTGGTAAGGGGCAGCTGAAAAATGACTCCGGGACCGAGGTATAAGAAACAGCAACACAGGGGTGTCTGGGTGGCTCTGTCAGTTAAGTGTCTGACTTTAGCTCAGGTCATGATCTCACAGTTCGTGGGTTGGAGACTTGTAGCAGGTTCTGAGCTGACAGCTTCAGATTCTGTGTCTCCCTCTTTCTGCCCGTCTCCAGCTCACTCTCTCTCTCTCTCTCTCAAAAATAAGTAAACATTAAAAAAAAGTTTTAAATTAAAAAAAAAAACAAAAAAAGAAAGAAAGAGCAGGACAATCACAGGTTATTCTGTTTTAGTTAGGTTTGATGTATGATTATGATACAGTTCTAAAATCTTATGTATCCTTCAACACACAGCTCAAATCCTACCTCCCTCTCAAGCTACCTACAGTTACCTCAGTCATTGGTGATTTCCCCCTTCTAGCCCACTTCCTTGAACTTCAAGCTCTTGTTCTCTCACAGGACAATGCACTGGGTTGTATCTGCACGTGTACAAGCTATGCTTTGTCTCCTCCCCTCGTGGAGGGTTTCCTGAGGGCTGGTTATACCTCTACTTAAGGTTGTGTTGTGGTTAAAACCTGGGCTCCTGAATTTGTATCCCAGGCAAATCTTTTCATAGATTTGTGTCCTTGGAAAAACTGGCCAAAGTCTGTTTTTTCATCTGTAAGTTGAAGCAACAACCACACCTACTTCATAGGGTAGGATTGTAAGGAACACGCGAGAAATGCATGTAAATCCAGCAACACCCAGCACAGGGCACTGAAATAGTGGGCACTCAAGTAAACATTTCTTGAAAAAAATTGAATACATAAATCAATGAGTGAATGTCACCAAGGCACCTCAGAGATGGAATGTTATATGGGACAAGACTGGGGGTCACAAAGGCAGAGGATGGCATCAGGGATGGCCAGAGGTCACAGCTCTTAAATTCCCAGCCTTGGCTTCCTACCATGCAATGATTCTGCAGATTTTATTTGGTTTCCTTTGTTTTAAGTTTTACTATGTCCCAAAGTCATCTTGAGCCTTTTGGGGACTGCTTTGAGGAAGACCACCCCAGGGTTTTATAACACAGCTCTATTCTCTGTACTTTTCCTCTTCCAGCATTTGAGGGGAGACTTGCATCAATTTGGCTTTTTATGCATACTTCACCTTCTGCAGATAGCCAGTGGGGCATTATAAATCTAAAGTATATTTCATGCTTTATTGTCAAAGCCATGACTTGAATTTTTCCAAAGGCAATTTCTCATCATTATAAGACATTAACATCCTTTCATTCATGAAACATTTTCACAACCTTTATTATTTGTAAGTTCAAAAGAAGACTGTTTTCTTCAGCAGACCCTAAGCATCTTGTACGAGTTTTGTTTAAGTAACCTTTGAAGATTCTTTATGTCTCTTCAACATGATCTCAAGTTCATAAATGAGATTATCTCAGGCAGAAGAAGGAATTGGAACTTAGAACAAGCTCAGGGGATTCTTACAACTTATTCAATAGCCTAAAAGATCCCTGGTGTCTGCAATGTGTTTTTGTAAAATACCTGAGAGCTTGCAGCGCAGAAAAGTCCAGGTGCACCCCACCTTTCCTTCCCTGTTTCTCAATTAAAACAACAAGCAACTGATAAGGAAATTTGCACAAAACCATGCACACAAAGTGCTCACTTCCTTTTGGTGTCATGCGACTAGGTATGACCAAGTGAATCAGCAAAGAGGGAGGGCTGTAATCCATCCCTTCAGCAAAGGTTTTAAAGAGAAACTAAGCATGTCTTTTAATTCTCTTGGCCGAACATGACAAAAGCACATACTGTGATTTTCCTCTCAAATGTTGGACAAAGGAGGGATGCGGTTCCATCGTGTCTGGCGGGGCCCTCTGTTTGGCATCGTGGTAATTTACTGGGATCTTTGTCTCTACGTGCGGGACGCCTCATACCACCCTGGTTCCCACCAGAGTCAGTGGTCTGTTTCCTCTTTGTCTTCCTTCTGAACTACCACTGCACGACTTCCACCTCCCCAAATGTGCTGTCTTGCATTATTCAACTAAAAAGATGCTTTACCAGCACCAGTGCCCTCAGATGTGGTTCGTTCAAATAGCAATCTACCAGCAGCTGAACAGTAACTGGCATCCATCAGCCTCTGACGAGCGAGCAGGCTGAGAGAGACAAGACTGCTTCAGGCTTGAACAAACAACAATAAAACATGTGCAGATTCCAAAAGAACACACACCAAATCTAATAAAGACTTGGTGCCACAAAAGGCTGTGTTGTGGATGATGCTGGGGTTCTTTTGTTTTCCTCCTGGATCTTCTTGGATAGGTTTGTTTCTGAGAGCCATGGTCCCAAATCTACACTCCCCATGATAGTGAATAGACTCGCCTTTAATTGTGCTTGGATCTGGGTCGCTTAGAGCCACTAAGGGGCTTGTTTTAAAGTATTGATCAAATGAAGCCAAGGTTGTGAGCTCCAGCCGACAGCATTGTTAGCCGCAGTGTCCCCCAGCCACCCCACAAATGCCTGGGGTTGGCCACAGGGACATTGGGGTAAGGATTCTGGTGAAGTTTCCATGCTGCAGTGCCTGGAGAAGAGCCTTAAAATCCATGCTTCACTGGTGGTAGCTAAAAAACTTCATTAAAACTAAGTAGTAGTGGTACCTTCAGAGTATAGAATAACTGCATTACAGAGTGCAGAGAAGAGGGAGAATTTGAGGGCATGAAACAGGCTTCACCGAGAAGGGGATATTTGAGCTGGGCCTGGAGAAAAGCAAGATATCATCCTTGCCCTGTGGAGACAGAAAACAGAGCATGAGGCCAAAGACTGAGGCATGAAATACTGCGGCACATTCAAGTTTTTCTAGAGGTATTCACATTTTTTTTTTCTTTTTAATATAAAAGTGGAAGGGCGCCTGGGTGGCTCAGTCAGTTAAGTGTCTGACTTCGGCTCAGGTCATTATCTCATGGTTCATGAGTTCGAGCCCTGCCTCAGGCTCTGGGATGACAGCTCAGAACCTGGAACCTGCTTCAGATTCTGTGTCCCCCTCTCTCTCTCTCTGCCCCTCCCCTGCTTGCACTCTGTCTGTCTCTCTGTCAAAAATAAATACTAAAAAAAATGTTTTTAAATAAATAAAATATAAAAGTGGAAACAACAAATCTCAAGCAATGCAGTAAAGAAAATTGTTCTGTTTCAGACAGTTTTTGGAGGCAAGGGGAGGTTTAGCTATTTGGGAATAAGAAGGGTGGGTTAGCCCTGAAAGTCTGGCCAAACTCTTTCCAATTTCACATGTTTACTTTTTGGTTTCTGAACTCTCAGATACTCTCAAATACTATCTTTTTTTTTTTTTTTAAGTTAATTTATTTATTTTGAGAGAGGGAGAGAGTGACAGCGAGAGCAGGGGAGGGGCAGAGAGAGAGGGAGTGAGAGAATCCCAGGCAGGTTCTGTGCTGTCAACGCAGAGCCCAACACGTGGGGCTCGATCTGATCTCACAAACCGCGAGATCAGGACCTGATCAAAATCAAAGAGTCAGAGTCGGATACTTAATGAACTGAGCCACCCAAATGCCCCTAATTCTAACTTTCTAAATGCATGGTTGTCATAGTGGAGTGGGGGCAGGAAGGAGGACATAGGAGAGAGCAAGCCCTGGGGTTCCACTGAGCTGTAAGGCACCTCTCCTTTGAAAGATTCTCTGATGCTGGGGGAGGGAGGCAGGAGCAGGCAGCCTCTTTTCTCTTCTCTAGCAATGAGCCTGCAGCAACTGTGGTGGTTCCTTCCCACAGCAGGCTGAGCGCTGCCCACATCAGCCCTCGCCCCTGATTTCCCACGCTGTGCAAGCCCAGCACACTGGGCTGTTCACTTAAATGTGCCCGAGGTCTCTGGAGGGAAGAGAAGGAGGCAAAGGGACATAAACCACAGTCCCGGGAACTGCACAAGGCCTGCCACTTGTGTCAGAATGTGCCTGAATTCTTATTCAGCAGGTATATTGAGTTAGAGGGGTATTGTGTGAGAAAGGGTTTCGGGAGTGGATTTCTTGACCTTTTCAGTAGGAGGGAAGGAGGCAAAGAAGAGTGAAGCCTCCATATGGTCATCAGCAAATGTCAGTTTTTCATCTTGCTTGTCTGTGTGAATCTGGTTTCCTGTCCTTGACCCTAAATTACTTGATCCTGTCAGGAGGCAGCTGCTCCAGTAAAGCCCTGTGCTGCTCAGCAGACGCCCAGGGTGGGGGTGGGGGGCGGGGCCAGGAGGTGGCCGCCCTGACTCCAATTTAGGCTGTCGTGGGTGAGCGGTGGCAGCAAGAGGTCCTGTGAAAATCGTCTGGGCTGCCTCCGCTGGCTGGCCTCCAATAAGAAGTGCTCACAGGCCTGTTCTCAGGCGGCCTTGTTCCAGAGGGTCTAACTGGGGACACAAAATGCCCTGCCTTTCTTCTTCTTTTTCTTTTTCTTTCTTTCTTTTTTTTTTTTTTTTTTTTTTCCACCAACCTCAAAGAGATCCTTTTATGGACAGACCCGTGCCTGCCTCTTTTTTAAAAATTCCTGTTGAGAAGCTGACCTCCCCTGACCTGGGTGAGGCAACAGGTGACCCCCTTGAAGAGTGGGTGGGTTGTCAATGCAGCTCTGTCTCTGGGGTCTCAGCTGAACTGCAGACAAATAAAGCTTTCAGCCTGAAAGGACACAGGCATTGCCTCGGGACATGCCCTTGAATTGGGGTGGTGCGGCAGGGCAGTGGGACTCTTGGCCTCACAAAGAAGTTGTGGCCGGTCCTACAGCTTCGGAAACTCACTAGGTTTTAGGCGAACAGGAGAGCCGGATGTGTAACTACACTTTGGGAAAAGTTCCTTGGGTTTTTATCCAGACATACATGATGCATTTGGCTTAAAAACTTACCCCCTCAAGTACTTGTGTGGATAGTTGTGAAGAGATTCTGAGTTAGGTCAGGACTTTGAACATCACTGGTTAGATATGAAATGATGGACTAAGTTAAAGGGATTTTTCCTAAAGACTGATGTCTGCGATTTTTCAAATCTCTAAGAAAGTATTAACTTGATGTTATTAATTTATTAAGCCACAATTAATCATTATAACATGAACTGAAATGCAGTTCAAAACTGGCTTCAGCTACCACTCAAATGTCAGCAACTTAATGTACAGATCTTCTTAGGAAAAGACGAACAGAGCAGGATCCATATAACTGAAAGGCAAATATTCAGTTATTTTTGGTACAAATGCATTTGATTCAAGTTTAAATAGCCTTTATTAGCCATGTATTTATTTATTTATTTATTTTTTTAAATTTTTTTTTCAACGTTTTTTATTTATTTTTGGGACAGACAGAGACAGAGCATGAACGGGGGAGGGGCAGAGAGAGAGGGAGACACAGAATCGGAAACAGGTATTAGCCATGTATTTAGAACTCTACATTTATTTTATGTTTGGAGTGATAAAAAGGAGGGAAACTACAAAAAGGCAAGTGTTTTTTCTTTGTGTTATTGAGAGACTTGCTGCTTGGGTGGTTCAGTTGGTTGAACGGCTAACTCTTGGTTTCCGCTCAGGTCACGATTTCACAGTTCGTGGGTTCAAACCCTGAGTCAGGCTCTGTGCTGACAGTGTGGAATCTGCTTGGGATTTTCCCTCTCTCTCTCTCTCTCTCTCTACCCCTCCCCCATTCTCTCTCTCTCTCTCTCTTTCTCTCAAGGTACATAAATAATCTTAAAAAAAAAAAAAGACTTGGAATAAAAGAATCACTCGTCCCTTTGGGGTATTTGTATTCTACTTTATTTTATTTTTTATTATAGTCTCATCATATATATATATTATATTGTTATAGCATATAAATCTGTAAATATATATAATATGTATTATATATATTTAGCATGCATTTAGCATGCATTAGCATTAGCATTTAGCATTCATAGTGTCTTGCATTAAATTCATCGTTTCCAATTTGGTGTCATAAAGCCAGGAGAAAACACAGCAACTATCACAAGTGATCTACAAGGTCTGGGGAGAAAACAGAAAAGGTGCTGCACAGAGTCCTCATAGACTGCAGAACTTAGGCATGTATTATTTCATGTGATCCACGACTAACATAGAAAGTACTGTGACTTTGGGACTTGGAGCAAACCCAGAGCCAGTCAGAACCAAGTCAAGCCTCGGTCATATGACTCCTCCCTCCTCTTGGGCTCTTTTACCCATTGGTAGGAAGTCTAAAGAAAATCATCGGCAACTCAAATAAAAACAACAACAACAACAAAAAAAAAAACCCACAAAAAACAATTTACTGAGAGATCTCACAGTGTTTGCTTGCATCAGAAGAACTGAGCCCTGGTCTGAGTGGCTGGTTGGCTAACGTCGTTCACTAATGTATTTCTCAGTACCTGCATTTGTGAAATGAGGATACTTAAAACACAAGAATACTTAAAATACATATTCCACAGCTATGTCTCAGGATTAATATAATAAGGATATTCATTTACATAGAGATCATTCTTTACTGTTTACAAAATTCTTTTACACAGGAAAGAGCTCTGAAAGGAAGACTACAATTGCAAGTGATTGCTTTGCTTTTCCTAGAAACTCCATTTTCCCAACAGCAAAAAAGATAGTTCATATTTGTCTCAAATATTTAACAGGAGTTTAGAAATTTACTGATTGTCACTTGGATGGTCTTTTCTGAACTAAAGAGATGCTGATTCAGAAAAACTTCTACTGGGGCGCTTGGGTGGCTCAGTCGGTTGAGCTGTTGAGTGTCAGACTCTTATTTTGGCTTATGTCTTGATCTCAGGGTTCATGGGTTCCAGAGTCAGGCTCTGCAGTGAAGGTACGGAGCCTGCTTGGGAATCTCTGTCTCTGCCCCTCCTCCCTCCCCTGAGTGCACACACTCTGTCTCTCAAAATAAATAAATAAACTTAGAAAACATCTACTGAGCATCATTATCTGCTGAGTATTGTGTTAGAAGTAGAAAAGGTGAGCAAAACTGGACCCTTTCTCTCAAAGAACTTACAGTCTGGATGGGGAAACAGACTTGAAAAATAAAATAAGGTCTACTTTAACAAGTACTAGAAAAGAAAATGAAATAGAACCTTAAGTTTAGGGAAGCCAGGGGAAGCTGTTGAAGCTGTTCCAGGTAAGCAATTGAAGACAGACAAGGGAGTAGAGATGGAGAGAAAAGGTTGGAGATTCAAAAATCTTTCCAAGGTAGATGAGACTGTCAGTATTTGAAAGAAGCATGAAGCACATACCTGGGACATAAAAGATGCTCAGTAACAATGGGAAATCCTAGCTTTACTTTGAGAGAGGCAATCTGGTAAGTTATATGCCTTTGAACAAAAATTTTCTTTATTTTATTATGGCTTAAATTCTAAGAATTAATATTTACCCTTGGTAGGTATGTGTGTGTATATGTGTGTGTGTGTGAAAGAGGCGGGTGGGTAGGGAGGAGGAGAGAAAGCCATCTAACCAACATCCACCAAGTAATTAGAAAGTTGAGAGGCATTCACATAATCTACTTAGAGATGGAAATCTCAAGAGAGTCAGGACTTGACTTTGCCCCATGCTGGTCTGTCCTACAGAAACCCAGAGACATCATTCTGGACTAATTCAACCGTGGAGAACCAAGAAGGAAGCTTCATTCTGAAGCAAGGATAGGGGGTTACCAAAAAGAGAGGGAATACTGGAGGAAGTACAGACTCTGTGAGGACAGTGAGCCTAGGGTTGGGGGAACAAGGCAACCATTTGGAGAATTCAGCTCCAGGGAGGATATAAGGAACTTTACAAAAGGTTTAAAGTTTTCCTTTTAAACCATGGATACATGCAAATTTAATTTTGTCCCTCCTAAGCTGAAATTCTCTTTAGTAATCTCAGAGTTTCAGATCTTCTTCATCCCCTCGTTTCTTCTAGGGTATTTATTACTTATTACCAGTTGTTGTTGTTGTTGTTGTTTTTAATGTTTTATTTGTTTTTTAACTATCTCCCACCCAGACTATAAGCTCTAAGAAAGAATGCCTTTTTACCATCATATTTCTAGACTCTAACTTAGGTGGTATTTGATAAATATTTATTGATAGTGGGGAATGGACTGCTACTCTCCTATTTTATTCTATTTTCTGTAACTGATATTTTCATTGCTCAAACATTTGTTGAGGGTGTATTTTCCATGTGGATTTAGGTCCTTGATGAGTACAGGAATAAAAAGATGAATGTGCATGCTTCCTGAATTAAATGAGGCCTTAAGAGGACAAACAGTAGCAGATACATAATAAGGCAATGCACAGAAGAAGAGGTCTCTACCTCTGTCAAAATGAGTCAAGGAAGGTTTTACCAAAAAAAAAGGATATATTGGAACTGGACCTTGAAGGCAACTTAGGTGTCTGTGAGATGGACACAGAGAGGGAATCACACAACCACAACCTAGTGAGTTGTGTTTGGAACCTGATGGTTAAAGCATAAAATAAGCATGGAAGCTTGGTAGGAAGTGAGGTTGGACAGATGTGCAGGAGCTGGTAAATGAAGAATTTGCCTACCATCATAAAGACCTTGGAGTGTAACCCCAATTAATGAAGTACCTTTGAAGCAGTTAAGGTCTGTGGAGATATAGGATTAGCTCAACCAATTAGGAAGTCGTGGTAACAGCCCAAACAAGAAACTGTAAGGGCCCAAACTAAGGCAATGAATACACATAAAACAATATAACATATACTTAGGAATAAACATGCATATAATTTTGTAACTATTTTTGTCAGGGTTCAGTTGCAGAGAACAAATCCACTATGGCCAGTTAAAGCAGAAAGGTTTTTTTGTTTTATATTTTAAACAGAATATGAATGGTTTGTGGAATGTTTGGAAGGGTTAAAGATTTAGATTCTAGCTTGAACTTCCAGAAATAATTCTCATTGTCACAGCAGAATTAGGCTGCCAAGGGAATTGTTTCTCTTGCTCTGATTATAAATATCATGTGATGATTTTGGAATTTGCTAGAACAACCATGTTATCTGTTTAATGTACACCAGCAAAATGTATGCCTAGTGGACTGCTTCTCTTCCTTCTAAACTCAATTTTGAATCAAGCCTCACACAAGGGCATCTGAATCACCATCAGATCTAGCTTCAAGGGCTTCTGGGAAATGTCATTGTTTAGTTTTTAAGCCTTTTTAGTATGGGAAGAAACAGTAAAAGGAGATTGGAATAGATATTGAGCAAGCAAAGATCCACAATTATATTCACCACAGAGGACAATTAAATGCAGAGGGGAAGAGTACAGTTTAAAAGTGATTCTCTTGCTCAGTTTAGCTAACTGAGACACCGATAACTGAGCCAGAAATTAGAGGAATGAGAAAAGCAGCTTTCACAGTCAGTTTTGGACATGCTGAGTTTAAGATACCTTTAGGCCATGCAGGTGGAGATTCTCAGTGGGCAGTTGGATAGACTGGAAAATTACAAATTTGGAGGTCATTTTTTCATAAGCAATAGATAGAATTAGGGAGTGAAAAAAGATCATGCAAACAGATCATCATAGTAAAAAGAAAAGGGAGTCAATGACTGTACCTAAATAAGATAAGAGACACTTAAGCAGGTTTACTAGCTGGGAAGATAGATCCAGCAGGGAAATAGTGAGGATGCAGGAGAACAGAGGGGACTCCATGAAGCAAAATTCTAGAAGAGATAGTGGGGTGGACAGAATAATATGAAGATGTCCTGTCCTAATTTCTGGAACTTGTGAACAAGTTACCTTACATGGAAAAAGGGACTTTGCAGATGTGATTAAGAGTCTTGAGAGTAAGGAAATTATCTTTAATTATCTAGATTGGCATGCTGTAATCACAAGCATCCCTATAAGACAGAGGCAAGAGACTCAATGTGAATAGTGGGAGATTTGATGATGGAAACAAGAGGTTGATGCTGTGAGAGAGGAGCCATAAACCGAGGGGGTGCAGTTGGTCTCTAGATGTTGAAATAGACAAGGAAATGGATTCTCCCCCAGAGCCTCCTGAAGGAACCAACTCTGCCAAAATCTGACGTTAGCCTGTGAAATTGATTTCAGACCTTTACTTCCAGAAATGTAAGAGAACAAATTTGTGTTGTTTTAGGGCCCTGAATTTATGGTGATTTCTTACAGCAGCAATAGAAAATGAATGCAGGCAGTAATAGCTGAATCAAAAAGCAAATGTAAGGATTGGCTCTAGGAAGGCAAGAGAAGAAATATCTTTTACAGAGAGAGAAGGAGAGAAAGTAAAGATAGGATGGGGTGAGGATACGTTTGCAGGTACATGGTGCATATGTACATGTATGTATTGTACATAGAGCAGGGCAGGGATGGAGGTAGGGAAAATGAGTTTCTTGAAGGAAAGTGGAATGATGTAGTATGGCCTCTCTTTTTTTTAATGAAATTATAATAAGACTACTTTCTGACAGAAAATAGCAGCATGGCAAGAATTAAGAGGAAAGTAATGAGGAATAGAAATACCAAGGGAAATTAGAGTAAGATGAGAGTATTTCCAAGCAGCATTTGGATGTTAATGTGAATGTGAATACTCTCATCCTTTATAGTTGAGCAATTTTCTTCATCAGTTTTCCGTAGTCGCAGAAGAGTCAAATTGCTGGATTGAGGCAAGATTTAGAATATGTAGGTAGAGGGTGGTAAAAAGTCTAGAAATTGGGGTACTGGTGAAAGTAGTTGAAGTGATTACAATGGAGTTTTGCCTAGGTAGACATTGAACAGTAGGGACCAAGTGAGGAAAAAAAAAAAAAAATGTCATGGGAACTGAAGTTCCAGTAAATTAAGGGAGCATCTGGTATACCAGCAGTATGAGAGTGAAATAGGTGGATGTAAAGGAAGCTGTGAAATTTGACAGGAAAGCCCAAAATAAAGAGCAAGGAGATATTATGAAAGACATTGTTGGGGCTTACTTAACAGCCAAGGGATGAAATCACCATTGCCAAGCCAGTGGTTCTCAAACAAAAAAGAAGAATTTAGCATGAAGTTGGGGAACTTTAATTAAGGCAAAATAGGCATTTTATGAAATGGCTGAGGATGCTCATGAACCTCCCCTGCCTTTCCCCACCCCTGCCCCTTGCCCCAAATTCTTTCATTTTAGTGCCCAAAGGGAACTTCAGCTCAATATAGCCACGATTCCTATAGGTTCCAAAAGGCCAAATTCTATCATTGAGCTTCTGTGCCTGCTCCTCCCCCAATCCCATAGCCTTGTTCCTTCTCCTACACACAATTTTCAGAGTCAACCAGATTTTTTTTCTCCTTCATGACTTCCTTGATAGTTCTGACTTGAAGAAGTATGTTCTATATATGAACATCTAACACAACTTAGTTTTGTCTTCATCACAGATTGTCATTTGCTACTCCTTGATGGTTCTCTATCTATAAATCTTGTTTCACATTAGCAGTGTCAAAACATTATTCTCTTCAAGCCTTCTACATTATTAACTCATTTTTTTTTTATTCTTCATTTCAGAGAGAAGATAAAAGATATCAGTTGGAAAATTCCTCACATTTCTCCCTTCCTCCTCACAGTCCTCTTTCATGCCTTCTCATCAAGGAGGAGGAGGTGCCTCCCCAAGTGTCAGACAAATAGCCTCTTCTGGTGTCTGGTTCTCTTCAATTATTTCCTGAGCATCTGACTGTTCCAGCACTGGGCCAGGCACTAAGTAGAGAATTATGAACCATACAAATGCGATTCTTATCCTCAAAGAAGTGAGAATCTAGCAGAGAGCAGGCATTTGTAATCACAAATAGATGAGTATTAAGTCACACAGGAATTCTCTCCTCCAGCCTTCTTGGAAACTGCCACTGATTAACCCCTACTGTCTTCCTTATGTCTCCAAGCTTTCGTTTGCTACACCATCCCTAGAGTCACCCTTTATATTTGCTATCTCATCTTAAAAGTAAGATGAAATTTCCTTTTTCCCATATTTCCCTCCAAATACAGTCCTACATTGTCCTCTATTCCACAGTAAAATTTCTAGAAAAAGTTGTTTATCATCACTATATTTTTCTCCTTACTTCCCCCTGCACTTTGGCTTCTGAAACACTTCCTTACCTCTAACCACCAGATCCCAGGAGCCTCTCTCACCAAAAGCAATGACTTTCACATCGGTGAACCCAATGCATACTTTTTAGTTCTTGTTTGTTCTCTTGGCAGCATTTAATGTTCCGTGTCAGTTTTTGTTTTTCCAAATCCTCTTTGTTTGCTCCAGACACTCCACAATCTCCTTGCTTCCTCACCTCTTTGGCTACTTTTATTTCTATTTCCTTTGCAGTTTCCTCTTCAGCTATTAGACCAGTAAGATTCAGTTCTCCCGTCTTTTTTTACTTAATATTGTCCACCTTGGCAATTTCTTCCATCCCTAAGCCTTAAAGTGGCATCTCCAGATGAATGTTCCACTTTGTACTCTGGCTCAAAGCTCTTCTCTGAATTTCAGACTAGACATACCTAACAGAACTTGTACAATTTCCCTGGGAACATTTCTCAGAATCTTTGACCAGGTTAGTCCTTTACAGTGTGTTCCCATATCATGTATTTTTCTATCTACTTTGTTGTGATTTTATTATCTGTCTTGTCCCGGAATGTACTCTGTGAGGGCAGGAATCACAGAAGTGTATCTGTCTTATTCATCATTGTATTTGCAATGTCCAGCAAACTGGTTTGTATTTACTATTTATTGGAAGTCTGAATTGATAAATATAACGATTTTAATATGGGGCGCCTGGGTGGCTCAGTTGGTTAAGTGTCTGACTTTGGCTCAGGTCATGACCTCATAGTTTATGAGTTCAAGCCCTGAATTGGGCTCTGTGCTGACAGCTCAGAGCCTGGAGCCTACTTCAGACTCTGTGTCTGTGTCTCCCTCTGTGTCTCCCTCTCTCTGTCCCTCCCCCACTCACACTCTTTTTCTGTCTCTTTCTCTCTCAAAAATAAATAAACATTAAAAAATTAATTTAAGCTATTGTAGTTCTTATTTGTCTAAAAGGGCACAAAAAGTAGTGTGCCTTTCATCTCTTGCAATGTGATAGTCCTTTGATGACAAATACTTTGGGGAAAACAAGAAAAACAAATTACTAGAAAAGTGAAGCCAGCAATAACAAAAAAGACATACAAAATGTGAGTCCCAATTTTTCATTACTACATTCCACAGACTTGATATTACTCTGTGGGATACTATAAAGTTTTCTAAGTGCTTACTCTACGTTTCTATAATTTTCCTGGCGCTGAATGGTGACAAATAGTTCATAGACCAACACCAGACAACAGAACATACTTTGACACTGGACCGGATGACAATCATACTTCTCTATTTTTTTTGCATCTTTCTCTGGCCATTTTATTTGCCCAAGAACGTTAGAGAAAACTCCTTTTTATTGATGCAAAGCAAGAAAGGAGCTGATTCTCTAATTGTCACAGTCGTTAATGAATTGAGCTTTCTCATAGCTCATCCCTGAGGGGTACAGATGTCACAGATGGTGTTCTGAGGTGGCACGGGGAGTATCAGTGAGCAAGCGCCCAAACAGAGACTTGCTGGGGCCTTTTGCTCGGTGACTATTACATGGTCTTCAATAGCAGGATCACAGAATCTGTGCTCACTATTGTACAGCTTGCTCCTGGCACTATGTGCTTGAAACCCAGTCTTTCTGAAAATACTGCATCCTTTCATTGTTTATCAGTACTGTCTCCAGAATCTGTCAAGGACTACAGTTTTGACAGCCTTAAGAAAATTTTTGCAGTTTCTACTGAAGTCCATGAACTGCAACTTCTCACAGAATGCCAACTGTTTTTGTTGTTGTTGTTGTTGTTATTGTTTTTTCCTAGGGCCAAATATCCATGGACACTAAAAGTTCAGCATGATGGTATCTACTGTGTTCCCACTTATTTTTTAACGGTAAAACTATGGGGAAGTTTCAACCTCTTCCCCTGGTCAACTTTGGAGTATTTCTCTGTTTAGCATCGGAAGATCTAAAAAAAGCACAGCTGCACACTGGAAACTCAGCTTATCTCCTGAACAGAAAGCTTGTTAGCGTTGCCAGATTTAACAAGTATAAATACAGGACACCCCGTTAAATTTGCATTTCAGATAAACAACAAAAGACCTTTTAGTATGGACATGGGACTGAGACACACTTAGACTAAAAATTTATTCTATGTTTATCTGAAATGTAAATTTAACTGAGTGTCCTGTATTTTATCTGGCAACCCTGTCTCGTGTAAATTATTTTATTTACGTGGGCCCTTTTTCCTGTGTTATTGCTGTGGGTTTTTCTGTTTTGTCTTGTTTTTGCTTTTGGACTCTTTTCTTCACTATTGGAACACACTTTTTAAAAGGCTCTTGGCAATCCCCCGGCTCATTATCAATGACATGATTAGCATCACCATAGCTCGAAATTATGTTAAAACAGGATTAGAGCCACTGACAGATTGTAAAGACAAGAGGCTCCCAAGGAAGTTAGGATCAAATTATGATCAAGAAAGGAAAGGAAGGAAATGCCAAACTTAGCTTGTAGATAATGCTTAGCATAGTGAATGCTCTGTAATGGAGTCAGACACAGAATACCCCTGGGAGGCTGATGGGTACTCAGCCTTGCATTTCACAGATGGAGAAACTTGAACACAAAGGGAGTTAGTGACTTCTCGAGGGGGGCAGGAAGCAGCTGTGTAAAGGAATGGGGGTAGACAAGAGAAAGAAAATCTTCGGAAACCCAGTCTTACCTGGCAGAGCATGGAGAAGGCAGAGAGCACTGACAGGTGGATATTTGATTCAAATATTTTTCTTCTAGACAACTGGCAAAGTTTTATCTCTAAGGTCTCTCTCCCTGTACAGGCACAAATCACGAAACCACCACATTCTAAAATTCAGAAGGGACATTAGAGAACATTTACCTCAATTCCTTCATTATATTCATAAAGGAATTGAAGCTAAGAGGTTGAGTGACTTTACCAAGTTGTATAACTTGCAAGAGTGCACGTGGGTCTAGTCCTAAGGACTTCTACATCTCAATGTTTTTATCCAGCTGCTTTTTAATTCATAATTGATCCATATGCTATAGAAAAAAAGCCAGGCAAGTTTTCTCAACCAATGAAAGTGACCCCAATG
This sequence comes from Panthera uncia, assembly GCF_023721935.1. Taxonomy (NCBI): domain Eukaryota; kingdom Metazoa; phylum Chordata; class Mammalia; order Carnivora; family Felidae; genus Panthera; species Panthera uncia. The sequence goes on along the minus strand of NW_026057580.1, from coordinate 81,883,987 downwards.
AATTGGAGAAAAAAGGTCTAAAAATGTTCTCCTCTTTTCAGTAACTTTAGGAGCTGTCATTTAAGAATGGAGTCCAACCTTCTCGTTAAAAGATAAATTATAAAAAGGATATAATCATGACACATACAGATATAACACAAACGCATGTCAAAGATTTTGACCTCGGCTGCTGAGAAAGCTTTGAATTCTGCTAATCTTCATAGTGCTTTGTCTATAAAATTCTACTTAATTGCTTGACTTTTGCTGAGATTTTTATGATCACAATACTGATAATTGTCCTATTTAGGAAGCCTGTAATGTACTTATGGAAATTTAAAAAAATGTATGCTCCAAAGGTAACAAATGAGGTTTTTTTAAAAAAGTGTATATTTATAAACACATTGATTTTATTACACTTTTGTATATCTATTCATTGCAATTCTTCTTCTTCTTCTTCTTCTTCTTCTTTTTTAGTATTCAAATGTTTCCATCTTTGGCTGGTAGGATTTCCTTTAAATTGGCTCTTAAGTTCCTTTGATACAATTCCAGTAGTCTTAGAAAGCTTTCATGCTTTTTGATATGACATGTTCCAGTTTCATCTGATACAGCCTGCCCCACACCTGGAATGAGCCCTAGTTTCTTAAGAGGGAAATAATATGTAGATGACATAATCTATGTGCCAAGGGAGCACGTATTCCAAATAACAGTATTGGAGAACCAATCCATTATTATAATAACTGGGAACAAATGGGAAAGAATCAAACATTTATATTGCTTTCCATAAACAAGTTGTACCTCAGAGTAACCAACTAAAGGAACATTCTTTTTTATAGACTTTCAACTAATAAATGCAGAAAGAATGGTAGAACTAGAATACTACCATTTTGCAACCCTTAATGAAATAATGGACCTAGACAATTATAATCTATTGCTGCTAAAATTATTAAGAAGAAAGTTGATGAGCAATTTATTATAGATGGATTAGGCTAATAATATCAATTATTGATCAATTGATCAATTATAACATTATAGCCAAGAGAGAAGCAACCAAAAAAGTATACACCTGAGGACCACCTGTAGAATGTCTTTGCCAAAATACAAAAATGAAAACAAAACAGTGAAACCTAATAAAGCCTCTAGATCTAACTGTCAGTTTGCTAATATGCTGGAGACAAAGGAATATGTCAAATGACATGACAGAGGCACAATTCTACAACCTGGTTTCTTTAATCAAAACTTTAAAGAATTAGAAAAGGAGAGTGGGGGAACTTATAAACTAAGAGAAATTTATGAGACATATCAACCAAATGAGTCTATGGACATTTTTGATTCCTGATTTGAACTAACCAGCTTTACAAAATATTATAAGATAATCAGAGAAGTGTGAATACTTTTGATGATATTAAAAATTATGGATTTGGTTATATTTTTTAAAGTGAAAGAGTAGACTGGAACAAGGTTGAACATGTGCTGATAATTGTTGATGGTGGAGGGTGGGTTCAAGGGTATCACTGTCTGCATTTTGTAATCTTCCAATTTAGTATGTGCTTGAAATTTTCCACAGCGAAATATTAAGAAAATGTAAAATGTATGTCCTCTTTCACTTATCAATTGTCCTTCAAGGAATTTACCCTGGAGATACAGTTGCATTTGTGCTAAACAACATGTATTTGTGGATATTCATTGTAACAGTGCTGCAATATCAAAAAACTAGAGCGTCTAGATGTCTATCATTAAGGAACTCCTTATATAAATTAAGGCATCTCCATACATCAGAGTACCATGCAGTCATAAAAAAAAAAAAAAGTGAGGCAACTTTAGATATAACATTAGTAGTAATCTCCAAGACATGATATTAGGTTTAAAAAGCAAGGAAAAAAAAAAAAAACAATTCATTTACTGATACACCATTGACTCTGGACATAAATAAGGGGGCATAATAGTCCCAGGTACCATTAGAAAACATTTTGTTGTCATGAGGAAACCTGGTGAGAGATCTAAGCTAATACAAGGGCAGAACTGAGATAATGTCAAAGAAATGGAGCTACTTTATTTTTTAAATCAGCTAGGTTTGGGTTTTCTGTATTTACAACCCTAAATAGCCTAATGGATGCATCATTGAACGGACTGGCTCTACATCACCAGAAGATCACAGGAAGGAAACAGGACTGGGATGTGGCAGACAGAGATCACCTCTTCCAAGAAGTGACAAGTCAATGAGAGATATTAAAACTATATCATTGATAGGAGACCACACTTTAGAGAACTGCATTTTCTAAAACTCCTTTAAAAAGTTGCTAGCAATGGGGCTCCTGGGAGACTCAGTTGGCTAGGTGTCTGACTCTTGATTTCAGCTCAGGTCATGATCTCACTATCGTGAGATTGAGCCCCTCACTGAGGCACAGGTCAGGTTCTGTGCTGAGTGTAGAGCCTGCTTAAGATTCTCTTTCTCTCCCTCTGCCCCCTCCCCCACTCATGAACTCCCTCTCTCCCTCTTCCCCTCTCCCGGACTCATGCACTCTCTCTCTGTCTCACTTACAAAAAAAAAGAAAGAAAGAAAGAAAGAAAGAAAAAAAGTTGCTAGCAAAACCCCTGAAATAAATCTACTATATTCAGATGAGATATCTAAGATTTCGCCTTGATTTTTTGCTCTAAAATATTCTTATTCGTTCAAATGCCCGGGAATGCATTTTGACATCTATAATATATAGTGCGTTGGTCGGACTTATAAACTGTTTTCTGAAACATGAAATAAGTGAAGCCTTTCCTGTCTGATTTTTGTTCTAAACACTAATCCAACCTGGGTGTGTGTTCATAATTTACAAACCACAAAGAATTCTGGGCCAGGTTTCAGGTGAAACTTCTTTTTTCCCCATGATTTCAAGCTGGGCAAAAATCAAAGTTCCAAGTCCATTAAAAGTAAAAGTTATTAAGGTCAACTGACAGGAATTCAGATATAAGATTTTCCAGCTCCATAATAAGCACCAGGCTACACAGAAAAAGTTCTGTTATTCAGATCATTCCAGTGAGTAGCCATGATCCTCCACAGACAAAAGGGCTTTGCTTAGTTTGTGTTTGTAAGTTAAATGTGAAAGTAACAAATTAAAACAGGTAACTCATCCAAAACTAAGAAAGTTTAGAGCAAAAGGATCTCGAGATCAAATTATCAAAGCAGCCTTTAAGGTGCTCTTTTCAGGTGGTATAAACACAGTCACTATTTATGGGGTTTGTAGACTTCTTCTTTGGGCTATTAAGAAGTAAAAATGGCCAAATCTCTTATTTGGCTTATTGGTTCCTTCCTGCTCTCAAGGGTAATAAGGGATTCTCAAATAATAATTTTACCAAGAGTTCACCTAGGTCTTTAAAGCCCCTGAGTCGAAATTACTCTTTCATCAATCACATTCACAGTCATACAGGACCCAGTTCCATGCTGATCTGCAGAAAAGACAGGTGAACACATTGATCTCTCTGCAGAAGGTGCTGAGCGGAGGTTCTAAGGGAGACTGCATCACAGTGAGGGGCTCAGGTTCCTAACCCGGGAGAGAGTCACTCCTGCTCCAAAAGAGTGAGTTGTCCCGGGAAACAGGCACTTTCCAAGGTCAAATAGCCAACATATATGAGTGATGTACATCTACATACACGGCAACTGTCTAAAGAAATAAAATAGTGGGGCGCCTGGGTAGCTCAGTCGGTTAAGAGTCCAACTTTGGCTCAGGTCATGGTATCACAGTTTATGAGTTCGAGCCCCGTGTTGGGCTCTGTGCTGACAGCTCAGAGCCTGGGGCCTGTTCAGAATCTGTGACTCCCTCTCTCTCTGTCCCCTCCCTGATCATGCTCTGTCTCTAAAAAAAATAAATAAAAGTTAAAAAAAAATTTTTTTAAAAGAAAAGAAATAAAATAGTGTAGCCAGGAGCACATTTCTGTTAAGTCTGTGGCATTCAAAATTTACAGTCCATAAGAAACCTCTGAAAGCCTAGTTAAAAATGCTGACCCCTGTGTTAGCACCTCCAGGGTCTGATTCAGGTCTAAGGTGAGGCCCATAACACCACACTTTTAATAGTTTCTCAGGTGATTCTGATACCAGTGAGTTGGGTCTCTTTCTTTGAGAAACACTACTTTAGATGGGGTAGCTCTAGCCCCAGCTGAATTCTGGAATAGGAAATGCTGTGCCACTTGGCATTATCCTCTCTGAATTCCAATGCTCTTGGTACCCCTATCTATGAGTTTAGTGTCCTAAGAATAGAGATGGACAAACCTGTGTTTATGGCCTGACTCAGCTTGCACCAGCTGTGTGATGCACCTTAAACTACTTAACATTCACCTGTCCATTTATTCACCCAACAAATATGAATGAAGGTCCTGGGCATAAAATTTTGAACAAACCCTTATACAGTTTGCCATAAGTGGAGGAGCCAAACAAATATATAAACAATGAAACAAATAATAAGTAAATTTCAGAGATTAGTGAGCCAGACTTCAAGGAAAAATAAAACAGGATCATCAGATGAAGAATGAGCCAGGGGGCAGGGAGGGGCAGGCTACTTTATTGGATGGACAGATGAGTCCACTTAGGTGGGGTTGAGTAGAGACCAAGTGATGTGGAGAAGCCGGCCATGCAAAGATGTGGGGGAAGGACAACAAGACAGCAAGCCCCAAAATAAGCTTGGACAGCCAAGAGACAGGCAGACAGGAAAAGGACTGGCAAAGGGGAGGGTGGAAAGAGAAAAGTCAGGTCAGAGAGAAGGATGAACCAGATTACCCAGGGCCTTGGAACCAGGGTAAAGTGCTTAGATTTTTTTCTGGTTAGGATGGAGAGCTATTTGAACATTTTAAGCAAAACACAGTCTCCCTTTGTGAAGTGGGTAGGGTAACTACTTCAGAGGGGTGAATTCAGAGTGCTTGGTTCTTAGTAAGGGTTCAATAAATGGCAGGTCACTATTTCTTTTCCTGGATGAGAAAAATGCTGTCCACTCCATCATTCTTTGCTCATCAGAGCCATATTCCCCACACAGGGCATTTTACCTGTCCTGAATGTCAGGGTTAACCAAAGAGTCTGAGAAAGCTACTTCTACAGCTATGTGTGGGATAGGAAGCTCCTGGTGAATGTGTGCGTGGTAAAAATAGCTTCCTAGAGGATTCACAATGTCCCTGTTCTCAGAGTAGAAGGGACTACAAGAATCATTAGTTTTCAACAGGAAAAAAAAAAAAGTTTAAGGGTCAAAACAACTCCAAAGAGGAAAATGTGAGTTGAGTAAATATCTTGGGTAAGGTGACAGCTCATATGCTCCTCCTGACCCTCAAGAGATCTAATTAATCCCACAAATGGGTTAGGCAACAGCAGCATGATTTCCCTAATCTCCCACCCTGAACCAAATTAATAATGTCATGGTTTTATCTTCTATGAAAACACATGACTGCTTCTAATATTATGTTGTTATTTCAAATATGATTTAGTCCAGAAGAATCATTTCTGGTTCAAGTAGTCTATCCTTGGCCAACAAATATTTTTTGAGGGACTACCACCAGCCAGGCATTACATTTATTCAGTACAGTGGTTTTAAACTTAAAAAAAAATTTTTGTTTAAGGCAGAGACAACATTTTTCAAACAAAATCCATCAAGGCAATCCAACATGGACTGAAGGACCAAAATGGAGCCCCTTTGGTGAAAGCAATGATGGGTTCTAGGCCTGAGATGAACCTCTCAGATCGGCCATTATTTTGCAAGGGGATCCCTGAAGTACTGGAGAAATTTGAGAACATTTGCAAACTGTACCCTAGGTGAAAAGATTCAATAGTCCTCAGACACCAATACAAATAGATTTAAAAAGAAAGAAAAATATTTGGGGATAATGGCCTAATTATTAATTCCTCACTCTTTTGTCTACAAAATACACTTTGGGGATTATGAATCACATTTCAAACCTTTTCTAGTTTTAACACTTACTGTGCCTTCTTAATCAAAGTTCCTACAATCTTCCGCTCACACAGCTGTACAGAACCTTCTACCTGCAAAAAGCCCCATCCCCTGTCAATTACTCATCCCTGGTGCATCCCACCAATAACATCTAGAACATAAAGGACCAAAAGTCCCACAAGGTACAAAGTACAAGGCTCCTTCGCAAACGTGCATGAGAAGTAGTCAACCAGCCCCTGTCCTACCTCCAAAGTTAAAGGGTTTGAGGTTGGACTGACTTAAGCACATTAAAAGATAGACTGAGGCATATTAAACATTTTAAGAATTTATTTAAGCAAAAATAATTTCAAGGGGCACCTGGGTGGCTCAGCCGGTTGAGCATCCGACTTTGGCTCAGGTCATGATCTCACAGCTCTTGAGTTCGAGCCCTGCATCGGGCTCTGTGCTGACAGCTCAGAGCCTGGAGCTTGCTTCTGATTCTGTGTCTCCCTCTCTCTCTGCCCCTCCCCCACTCATTCTCTCTCTCTCTCTCTCTCTCTCTCTCTCTCTCTCTCTCTGTCTCAGAAATAAATAAACATTAAAAAAAATTAAAAAAAAATAATTTCGGATCAGGTAGTACCAAACTGGAAGTATTTAGAAGCACTCCAACAACAGGAGCTAGGGGAGATACTTTTATAAAGAAGATAAAGGAAAGCAAGGAAATGATTTGACTGGCTATAGGTTAAGTGTTCACCTTTCTTGAAAAAGCCCAGGTGGCCATTTGTGAGTGGTTGTCCTTATGTTTCGATTTCCTAACCTTGGGCTTGGGTTTTGGTTTGCTTACATAGGCTGCTAAAGAATTAGAACCACTTCACTCTAAAGGCCTCCTTGTGTAATTAATTTAAAAAGTAGCAGTATGGAGAGATGGAGATTGCTGTGATGTGAAAAAGTCCTTGCTCTCGCACTTAGGACCTGATGCAGGTAACTTAATTTCTCCATGTTAGCTGTTTTCCATTCCATAAAAGAGGATTGGTAAAATAGTACCTTTCTTTATTTTTTTTAATGTGTGTTTATTTTGAAAGAGAAAGATGGTGAGCAGGGGAGAGGCAGAGAGAGAGGGAGAGAAAGAATCTCAAGCAGGCCCTACGCTGTCAGCATGGAGCCTGACATGGGGCTTGATGTGGGGCTGGAACCCACGAACAGTGAGATCCTGACCTGAGCCCGAAACCAAGAGTTGGAGGCCTAACCCACTGAGCCACCCATGTACCCTGATAAAATAGTACCTTTCTTACCCAAGAATGGTATGCAGTGTGTACTCAGTAAATGTCAGTTCCTCCTTTTCACTCTTTGCTATCGTGTAGCACAGCACTGCCCTTCTAGGAGCCTGACAGGATGGAAGACAGACAGGGGAGGGCTGTGCCGCTATTTGTAAACTACATTTACCCACTTTTTTCCCATGCATGCCCCTGCTGTTGAGCAAAAGAAATACAAATTCATTTCAAGTCTTTACAAAATTCACAAAATTCAAGGTAGCCTTTTTAAAAAAGAAGAAAAAGAATTTATTTAAAAAATAAAATTCATCTCCACTCATGTAAATGGACATACAATAGGTTGATATTAAGAGGTCCTTTGACTTCCAAAGAGTGGGAACAGCTTCGGGACTCACAAGGCTGGAAGAATAGGGCTGTGGCAATGCTCTGGCCCTCACTTTAATCCTGTAGACTTCTAGCTGCCTCTTGTCCTGCCTCATTATTGGTTATCAGTGGGTGTTAAAGACGATAGCTTTGCTTTTCTTCACTTGCCTGTGGTGTTTCCTGGCTTCCAGACCCTTCCCCTTCTCTGTCCTAGCCCCCTCAAGGGTGTCGCCCCAGTAAAGGGCACATTTCAGGAGTGGAGCAGGTGGGCCGCTGAGTCCCAAGCTCTGTGGTGGCACCACCCCCCCTCCCCGCCCCCCAGCAGGAGACGGCCCCTGTGGCTGCGTCTGGTTGCTAATGAGCTTTCTGGAGGCGCCTTCTCCTCAGCGACATTTGTTGTTACAGGCGCCCTTGTAGACTTAACGCTTGTTTTCCTTGCCTCGGAAGTTTTTCCTCTCTGGGCCTGGCTGTCTCCTTTTCTTTTGAGACTGTGTGGGAGCTAAATTTAAACTTGATTAACAACATTTAGTCCAAGGAGGGTCAGGATTCTATTTTCATGTTAAATGCTGTTCTTTCTGGTTCTGTTTTGTTTTGTTTTAAGACACAATAGGCCCTCACAATGAGAGCCCTCCTCATTTTGTTGCTATGGTGTGAGAAACCAAAAGTGTCTGGTTGTTCCATTCTGATCAGAGATGGAGAAGGGAACTAATACCCCTTTTGTGAGACTATAGTCTACTATTGACAGATACATTTTGATAAACCTCACAAATAGTAACAGAATAACATTTTGACTCTTTACTTCTGAATTACTTCCACTTAACATCTGGGACCCTGCTGGAAGTCAGTTACTCAGGGAGACTCCCTGACCCCAGCTATAGCAGGTCCACTACTGGGAATCTCCTTCTGCACCCAGGAATGTTTCCTTTCTAGCATTTTCTAAGGCCTGATTAAACCCTTATTCATCATCTGCCTTGTCTACTAGACTATAAACTCGATGAGAGGAGGCTCAGCTTCTCTGGTTCCCTCCCAAAGGGCCTGAATATAAACATGGACAATGGCCACACCACATATGACAGTAGCACTCTGACCCTCCATCTCTGTAGCAACCAGTTCAGGAAGACAAACTACAGCCTTTTGATCTAAATGGGCAGTAGAATGGTCAGGGCTAGGTCAACGACTGCCAGCTTCTCTGATTATGTCCCCAGTTCCAACTCAGAACCAACCAGAGAAAGTAAAACATGCTGCCCAAACCTATCACACTGGACAGCCCACTCCTAGTTAGCACATCTCCAGCTCCCCATACCAATAGCCTCTAATCAGAACATACCTGAAGCCTTCCTCGTTTTCCACTGTGACCGTTTCCTACTTCCCTGCTTGCCTTGGAGTCTCTGGTGCTAAGTGTTAAATGCTATAGTAAATTTGAAGCAAATGGCCTTTGTTCTCATTTGGATCATCTTTGTTTATTTTTACACCTTATTGTCCCTTGTACTGGGGATAGTGTCTAGCACATAGCAGGCACTCAGGAAAGATTAATTGAATGATTGAATAAATGAATGAATGATTACACATCAGTTCATTGCTAGATTATAGTTAGATCTTCCTGAAGAGGAAATTCAGGAGCCAAGAGGACCTGGGTTTTTATCTCAGGTCTTTCAGTATCTTACTTGTGGCTTTTGAAAAGTCACTCAGTGTGTTTTGGTACCATTTTTCTCAAGCTGTAAACCAGCAAGCTTGGACTAGATGATTCCTATGTTTCAAGTATCTCTGGATCCCCTTATTTCGAAGATCCTTCATAAAACCTCTGTCTACGGCCTTGAGCTCAGGACATATGCTGAAATTTCCCCACATTATGCTTATGGAGGAGATATATACTCAGTTCTTTCTCTGATAACCCACTTCTGCTAAATAATGGAAGGAAAGCACAGCTTTAAAAAAAAATGAGTTTATTCCTCCTGAAATTGTGCCTTGGTGAAGTCAGGATGTGTGCCAGGAAATAAAAGGTTATTTTTATTGTATTTTCATTGTTTGCTAAAGATTCTGGGGAGAGGATCATGCTCTAATGCTGGAAGGACACGCTGTTAAACTCTGCACCTCTGCTTTCCTTTAAGTCACTCTGCCTGATAGGATGCTCCCTCCCCTACTCCAACGATGCAAATCTTCCATCCTTAAGTACTTCCTCAGTCTATATTCTACCTGAACTCTTCCCCGGTTATTCTTATTCCTGATAATCCTCTTTCTAAACTCTTGTAAAATATCACTTGAAGTTCACATACAGTCTTTCTGATTGGATTATAAATGGCTTGAGGGATGGAATTTCATCTTCTGATCCTTCCACAGTTGACCCAATGCCTTGACGAAGAGTAAAAGTAAAGTATTGGATGAGCAAATACTCTGTGCCAGTTGTTTTCATTTCTGTTATGTCTTTGAATTTCCGCTACAATTTTCGGGTAATGGTTATGACTCCATTTAACAGGACAGAATGAATTTCAAAGTGGTAAGTTCTCCAAGGTCACAGGGGCACCAATGCTAAATTTCAAGGTAGGTTTCCTGACTCACAGTCCAGTTCTCTTTTGATGTCACTACAAGGTCCACCTCGTGTGTTATAATTGTTAAATCAGTTCTTGGGTGCTCACTGACAAATCTGACTCAGAGATCTAAAAAGGTAGCAAATAGGGGCGCCTGGGTGGCTCAGTCGGTTAAGCGGCCGACTTCGGCTCAGGTCATGATCTCGCAGTCCGTGGGTTCGGGCCCCACGTCGGGCTCTGTGCTGACAGCTCAGAGCCTGGAGCCTGTTTCGGATTCTGTGTCTTCCTCTCTCTCTGACCCTCCCCCATTCATGCTCTGTCTCTCTCTGTCTCAAAAATAAATAGGGGCGCCTGGGTGGCGCAGTCGGTTAAGCGTCCGACTTCAGCCAGGTCACCATCTCGCGGTCCGTGAGTTCGAGCCCCGCGTCGGGCTCTGGGCTGATGGCTCGGAGCCTGGAGCCTGTTTCCGATTCTGTGTCTCCCTCTCTCTCTGCCCCTCCCCCGTTCATGCTCTGTCTCTCTCTGTCCCAAAAAAAAAAAAAAAAAAAAAAAACGTTGAAAAAAAAATAAATAAACGTTAAAAAAAATAAAATAAAAAGGTAGCAAATACTGATTGGACAACAAGTTCCAAAGTTTCAAGTTACATTTTCAAATCCAACTGAAATTTTCAATTAGTCACAGCATTTTTTTTTAAAGTTTATTTATTTTGAGAGAGGAGAGAGAGGAGAGAGAGAGAGAGAGCGAGCGAGCAAACAGGGGAGGGCCAGAGAATCTCAAGCAGGTCTAGTGCTGTGAGTGTGAGTCCTGACACAGGGTGTGAACCCATGAACCATAAGATCATGACCAGAGCTGAACCTGAGTCAGATGCTCAACAGACTGAGCCACCCAACTGCCACAATCACAACATGTTTTTGAAAAAATTTCCTAGAGCTTTTGAATTCAAAGGCTAGTGGCCATTTACATAGTAGCAGTAGTCTTTGTCATTATATACTGAGTAATTTCAATATTTTGAAATTTTTAATGCTATAAAGCCAAAAATTAAAAACTCAAATTGGTGAATCAGAAGCAATTTCACTGCAGTGGAATTTCAGTTCAAAAATTAATCTATTAGATACTAGAAGACATTGCCACCTGTTAATGTTTTTCCTCTCTTTTCATTTCTTTAACAGAGATGTGAATATAAACTAGAAGAAAATCTAAGAGAACAGATCAAAAGTAGCATACAGTTCAGCATGGTAATTATTGTTGAAAGTATATTTACAATGCTGGGGTGTAGAATTGGAATAATGTATTTACTATATAAATATATATATACACATACATATATATATGTGTGTGTGTATATATATATTTGCTTTTTCCCCCTTCTTCTTAACTATTATGGATTGATTTATACTCCTCTCAAATTCATATGCTGGGGTCTGAACTCCCAATACCTCAGAATGTGACTATATTTGGAGAAAGGACTTTTAAGAGATAATTAAGTTAAAAGGAGTCCATTATGGTGGGCCCTAATCCAATCTGACTGGTGCCCTTAGAAGAAAAGATTAGGACACACAGAGACACATCAAGGATGGGCAGAGAGAAAAGACACAGCAAGAAGGAAATCATCTGCAAACCAAGAAGAGAGACCTCAGAAGAAATCAAACCTACTATCACCTTGACCTTGGATTTCTAGCCTCCAGAACCATGAGAAATAAATTTCTGTCGCTTAAGCCACCCAGTGTGTAGGTTTTGTTATGGCAGCCCTAGCAATATACAAACAATATTACATTGAATAATTTTTTATATACAACTTTCCTTATGTGTGTGTGATGGTTTATGAAGTTTTAATTATTCTCAGATGTGGAAATGCTGGATTAAAGGATATATGCTTATTTTATTTTGACAAATACTGCCAAATTATCTTCCATACGATTGCACTAATTTTTATTTTTCCCATTTGTGTAGCAAAAGGATAATTTTTCTGCACCCCCTCTCCATGCAATTTTCATCTTTTCCAGTCTGGTAGGTAGAAAATAGTGTCTTGTTTCTATTTTAACATGCATCTCTTTATTTACAAGAGAAGTTAAGTTTATTTGTATGTGTTTCTTGTTTATTTATTTATTTATTTTTCTGTGAACTGCCTATTCATGTCCTTTGCTCAGTTTTTGGAGTGTTGTCTTTTTGCTGCTGACTTATAAAAGGTCTGTGTATGTTAAGAAAATTAGCTCCCTGCCTGTCATATGCATCTTAAATATTTTCCACTCTTTCTTATGCTTCAAATTTGTATTTCTCATTCTCTTTATGTCTTACAGGCCTTTAATGTTTTATCCAATCAAATTTATCTTTTTTTTTTTCCATTTGGATTCTTGGTTTTATGGTTCTTTAGAGAATCTTTCTCCATTTCATAATTATTTTTAAAAATCTAATGCCTTTATGCTTTTATGGTTTTAGAGGTTTACAGTTAAGTATTTGCAGTATCTGGAAAACCATGGGCACTTTACAAAAACCTATAAAATTATCCTTTCTCATCACAAGGGAATTACAACAAAACAAGTAATAGAGAGTTAAAAATTCAGAAGCAAGCACTGGCTCTGACATTACTTCTAGTTCTAGCCTTCAGTCTGTTGTTTTATCTGCAAAATGGGATGTCGTAGGCTGAGTGGTGCCCAGCCTCCCAATCCATACATTGAAGCCCTAATCCCCAATATGACTCTATTTGGAGATAGGATTTTTTAGGAGGTAATTAAAGATCTTTTAGGAGGTAATTAAGCTTAATTAAGGCCAAGAATTTGGACCCCTGATCTGATAGGACTGATATAAGAAGAGGAAGGGACATGAGAGCACGTCCCTCTCCACATGCATACTGAGCAAAGACCATGAGACAGCATAGCAAGAAGGAAGCCATCTGCAAGCCAGAAAGCGTTCTCACTAAGAACCAACCTTTTGGCACCCTGATCTTGGACTTCTAGTCTCTGGAACTGTGACAAAATGAATTTCTGTTGCTTAAGCCACCCAGTCTGCGGTATTTTGTTATGGCAGCCCGAGCTAATACATGTGAATCATATATTTCAGAGGGATTTTGTAAGGTTCAAATTAAATTTGCAAATGAAAGAAGTTTGTGAACAACAACAAATCATATGATAGCTAACTATGAGTAATATTTAATAGATAATGGTAATTAATAATTATGTAAACTTGAATTTAATATTTGGATTAAAATTTGCCAAGGGCATGTTAACAGGGTAGGAACAGGCTTCATGTAGGAGTTTGAAAAGATTTGTTAACTAGTGGAGAATGCCTTTTGCTGTTGTTACTGATCCTACAAATTGTGCAAAAAAACCTGCCTGGTTTCAGGATGATGAGTGGAGAAACATTCATGCTTTGTCCTCTTACAGGCCACTGGAGTACAACATTTCATGTCAACATGGGACAAATGACCCAAGTGATCAAACTCCAAATTATGGAAATAATCATCAAAAGCTTAATGGTTTTGCTTCCAATGCAACACTTCAAAGATCAGTTAGTGACATAAATAAAAATTGAGAAAACTCGTAAGAATAGATGAAAGACAATTTTCCAAAATTAAAAAAAATTAACTAAGTTCAGCTGATATATCTTCCTGATGTTTTTCTATTTTAATCCATTAAACCAACACATGAACACTTATTATTGTATTATTTTTGAGATGCTTACCAGCTCCCCTACACTCTCATTGTCATTACAAACCAGAATTTCTGGGTTTTATGACATGGTTTAAAAGATGGGTTCCAGGCTATAGCTTGGAATATGAAAGCTCATCTCATGGTACTGGGTGTTTTCTTATATTTTCAGTAAGATCTAGTTGGCTATTTATCAAAACTTGAGGAGCAAACAGAAGTTCTATGGTAATAAAAATAAAATTGGGTTTAATTTTTTCCTTTCCATCTGGGCTGTCCTAGAAAATGGTTTGGTCACTGCAACAGTTGGACTTCCAAATGCCGCAGCCAAAAGCAGCCTTTGGGACCTCTCCAAGGGGATGCTGGCCTCAGGATAACATTAGGCAGTGAGCCGCACTAGCTCAAGGAGACACCTTCCCCACTTCTAAATTGCCTTAAACCCAGGTGTTCTAGGGCCTCTGTGGCCCCAGGTGAGAGGGACTTCTGTCCATAAAATAAGTACATAGTCTTTTTTTTTTTTTTTCTATTTCAGCCACTCCCCTTGCCCCATCAGTTTTTCAAGTATTAAGGACTGCCAAGCTTCTTCCTTCTTAGAGGAAAAAAGTCAATTCTAAAATGACGTATTTGTTCAGCATAATTTACTCCAAAACTGAAAACATATTTTTAAATATTTCTTATTTGCATAGCTATTGGGAAGATAGATGACAAATACTAAATTTGCAAATAGGAAAAGCTCCAGGAAAAAAGACTATCCAGGGATTTTTGTGAGGGAAAATTTACATAGCTAGACTGAGATGAGTGAATGTTTTATACCACTATAAAACCACATTACTGCAAAACATTATCTTTGTGCTACTGTACCTCAAAATCACCCAGGATACCTCTCCCAAATTAAAAATTGGGGTACTGAACATAAGGAAGGAAGATATTATAGGCTTCTTAACCATGTACTTCCAGGATTTTTAATGAGATATGGGCAAAGGGTGGATGTTATAGTGTTCCTCCTCCCACACTCACCCCTAAAATTTCTAAAAATATACAAACTAATAAAATGTTCTAGTAATTTATAAAGAATTGTTTTAAAAATAAATCAGGTTGAGATGTGCATTTAGAACACACTGGATCTTGGTGATCATTAAGTGGAAAGGCAGGGAAGGACTGTGGTCTGGTTGACACATAAGATCCTTGGGATTTTTAAGCCCAGCTGGTGAAGCCATGGCCACAACTGCCGCTTGTTTCCATGAGTCATAGTAGAGAGCTTAGACCAGTGCCATCATCACAGAAGCTGTGCCTTCTGGTTAACTCTGCTTATAAATATATCAGAGCTAGTCCTTCCCAGAGGTATAGAAAAATTCAATTTGCTCTTTGGGTCATTTTAATGAAATGCTAACTTTCAGTTTGTGACTTTTGGCACCATCCCAATTGCTAGTAAAAAGAGTTAAGAAAGATATCCTTCTAAATATATACCATCAGCCCCTAAATATATATCAACATCTGAGGAAAACTTCCATTGACTCTCTGGGATGAATTTGTTTATGTCTGTGTCTATGTAAGAGGCAACACATGGTCTTAGAAGGAATTATTCAGATGCTGGGATCAAAGTGTACCTTTCTTAATATGTAAACCAGTTCCAACAAGCCAAACCATCATAATAGGCTTTGATGCCTTGTAAGCAGCCCATACAGAGATTTTAGGCCAATCTTACCCAAGAAAGACAAGGCTAAGGAGAAGGGTTTTGTGAATGAATGCATAGAAACTTACACGATTCTAGGCAAATCATTCAATCTTTCTAGCTCTCTGTATCCAAAATTCCTTACAGCTTTAACAGCCTGACATGTGTAATCCCCCAAAATTGAAATTTCCAATTCCAAAATTATCACTGAGTATATAAGGTGAGGCAATTATGTCCTGGAGCTGTAGGGGGTCAAAATAATGAAGAATTAGATATAGTCACTGCTTCCAAGGATTATATGCCAGACAGGATATACACATGAGAAATAATGGAATAAAGATGGAAATTGAGAACACAAATGATAGTTGGGAGAGCAATTGCAGAGAGTAATGGACAGAAAGATAGTAACAACAATGTAATTCTGAAAGGATAAGTTCAATTTGAATTAAAAGGCTTAAATGCAATGTATTCTTCCTCACCTTCTTTTTCTTTTTTTTTTTTTTTTCATTTTTCTCATTTTTCTTTGGCATGTTTCCCTTACCAGCGCCTTTTCTTCCACTGACTAATTTGCCGAATCCTCTCCATTTTTTGAAAGCTTCCAGGAGTTTCTTTTTCTAATGAGATTTTTTTTCTTTATGTCATTTAAGACAAATTGTAGAACAGAGCTACATATAACATGCATTTATTAAATTTTTGCTGATAATGGAGGTAAAAACTCACTTCCCAAGATAGCAGTTTAATAATTTAGTAGACTAATCTGATTTGTTCTGAATGTTATTATATATTATTAATTATAGAGGAATATAATTAATAATATATTATAAAATATGTTTATATATAATGTGTAATTACATCCAATTATAATATATTATATATAATTATTATATACACATAATATAGTGTATAAGTATATGTATACATATATAATATACATATGTACAGACATGCACATATGTATATGCACATTCATATACATATAGACAATTACATGTGTATAATATATGTATTATATATACATATATATGTACATACAATATACATGTATATATATTCTATACATAGAATATATTATGTTATGTTAAAAATATATATATTAATAAACTTCTAGATGATGGAGAAAATGAAGCCATTATGGATTCAATAAGAGTAAGTCATAGTATACTAACTTCTTTAGTTAGCAAAATTGACAGAAGGACAAAATAAAAAAATTCAGTGGTCCAAAGATATCCATATAGAATTTTTTTAAACAAGTAAGTTCTGGAAGAAGGTTTAATTAAATGAGTTCTTGTGTTGAACAACTATGCTTATAAAGCCCATGGGAGGTTCCAACTGAGTATACAGAACCCTATGCTCAGTTCTATCCTCCTCCACATTTTAATTAAGGACTTGGATAAAGTTATATAAAATTTTCTTATTAAATGTTTTGATGCTTTGAGACTAGGAATGATAACTTATTTTGTTTTCAGAATCTGGGAGATTTATCAGAGACTCAAAAGAAAAAAATAAATCTAAGGTTGAATTTTACAGGAATAAATATAAAGCTTATATATATTTTTAAAGTTTACTTATTTGTTTTGAGAGAGAGAACATGCACATGTGAGTGGGAGAGGGGCAGAGAGAGAGGGAGAGAGAGAGAATCCCAAGCAAGCTCCATGCTGTCAGTGCAGGGCCCAACGATGGGGCTCCATCTCATGAACTGTAAGATCATGACCTGAGCTGAAATCAATAATTAGAGGCTCACCCAACTGAGCCAACTAGGTGCCCCTAAAGCCTATATTTTAAAGCAGGTTGAATCAGTTATGGAGTGACAGGATTAAAGACTTTAGTTGATAGGTTTTTTTTTTGTTTTTTGTTTTGTTTTGTTTTTTTTGTTTTTGTTTTTTTTACCATTTATTTATTTTTGAGACAAAGAGAGACAGAGCATGAACGGGGGAGGGGCAGAGAGAGAGGGAGACACAGAATCAGAAGCAGGCTCCAGGCTCCGAGCCATCAGCCCAGAGCCCGACGCGGGGCTCGACGCTAGGCTCGAACCCACAGACCGCGAGATCGTGACCTGAGCTGAAGTCGGAGGCTCAACCGACTGAGCCACCCAGGCGCCCCGATAGTTGATTCTTAATCATCAGAGGTGTGCTGTACTAACATGCCTATATAGGATGCAAAAAAGGAGTTGCAAGTTTATTCTATTCTATTCTACTTGATCAGGGCTTTTTATTCATACTGCATCTAAAATATTTTTGAAGCAGTATATATTTAAAAAATAGACAAAGCAGACTATATTTAACAGGATGTCACCAGGATGGTTGAGGAAACTAGAGATAATCATATTATGCAAAGGAAGTTTCCAGGAGTGAGAAATGTAGTAGAGAAGAGGCCTGTGCAATGCACATCACAGTTGTCTTCAAATATACATGTTCTTTTTAGATCTGAAGGTGTAAAAGAAAGCCAGGTAAATAAAAAATTATAGATAATGTAAGAGTGTTTGAAGAAAAGTGTCTAAAAGATATACTGAATTGCATAGGAGTATGGAGTTCTCTTATAAAGGATTTGGGCATTAATGGGTATTGAAATCAACGGTCTTTAAGGTAGTATCTGTTGGAAGACAACTCTCCATGGACTTCTAATGTGTTTGCATGTTTTGTGAGCTGCAGTTACTGACTGTGTTTCAATCATAACTTAGTCTTAATTTAGGTATAGTGGGGCCATACATAGATCAAAGAGAGAGCTGCCTTGGAGTCATAAAAGTTTATGATACTATTGCCCCAGGGAAAATGCAGAAATGCAGCATGCCATGCAGGGCCACAGGGAGGAACACCAAGGTCATTCATGAGGCAGAGAAAGAGAGAGGGTGGAATAGCAGGCAAACACTTCTATTGTGATTTCCACCTGAAGGAGGAAGCAAAGTAAGGTCGGATGCTCTGGGATTGGTAAACTGCATTTAAAAGTGACACCTTGGGGCTCCTGGGTGGCTCAGTCGGTTGAGCATCCGACTTCAGCTCAGGTTCGTGTTCATGGGTTCGAGCCCCACGTTGGGCTCTGTACTGACAGCTCAGAGCTCGGAGCCTGCTTTGGATTCTGTATCTCCCTCTCTCTCTGCCCCTCCCCTGCTCATGCTCTGTCTCTGTCTGTCTCTCAAAAAATAACAAAATAAAATAAAATAAAATAAAATAAAATAAATAAAAGTGACACCTTTGCAAACTCATGTGAGGCTCAGAGTGTGGGCAGTCCCAGTAGTTAACTCAAATCCCTAATTATTTACCTAAAGTAGTTGACATCCATCTTGAAAATGTTAAAATGTCAAGTTACAGGAACTACAAAACATAGTTAATACAGATGCTTTTGTTCAAAACTATCTTTTCAAGTTTGTGCAAATAGAAAACAGCCTTGGAAATTAGATATAGTGCCTCCTTTCAGAACAAGGTAGGTTTATTTACTGCCTAGCATAATAAAGATAGTGTCTGCTTTCATAGCAATGGGAAGGAAGATTATTGCCTATTAAGAAATATGTTTCTTCCCTAAATTTGGGGTTCATCTCCTCTGACATATCCATTGCATGTGCAGGTATCACTTGGCCCTCTTTGCATTGACTTATGAGAACTGGGGCTCAGCCACTGCTATGTCTGTGAGCAACAAACTGTCCTTTGTCTATGACCCAAGAGTGTCCTATCTTCTGTCAGCATCCAAGAAACCGTGACTGGCTAACTTGTTAGCATGCAAGTAAGATAAAATCTAAAACTCTTCACTATTCTTGACAGTAACTTCTGATATCATGATTCTGCAATTTTTAAGAGTTTGTAGATAATGCCTCAGTGCAGACAAGGTATTCTAACTATGAGCATTCCAATACCTGGTAGTATGGTAAAGAGGTGAGCAAGAGTAGGTTGGATTTTGAAGAGACTACTGGGGCAAATTTCATGGAAAACCATCTGTTCAGGCTCTGTCATGGCCAGTTCTGGTGCAGTGGAAGGTCTTCAGTACACTGTGGATGGGGGCAGGAATACAGCCATTTCCCATGGAAATTGCATTATTTCAAAGTTTTATTGAACAAGGATTTTCTGTTTGGGAAATATGACATAATCTGAACTATATTTGTATCCAGGCAATAATTGGTTGAATCATCCAAAATTCCTCTCACATTATATTGTCCCCAAAATATATGAAAGTTTTTCTGGCAAACGCATGACCTATTAATTTTACTATCAACACCGGATTACATTTGTTTTCCATGAGACTCTCTCATTGGTGTAATTGAAATAGTGAAACCATAATGTAAGAGTTTTTTTTTTTTTTTAACGTATCAATTATTTTGGGGAATAGTGATAAAAGAGTGATCTATTTCCTGAGATTTCAGCAGCTTTAGGAAGACTGGTGGTGCCTGATTATTTTTATAAGGTTTTAAAAATGAGGTTTTAGAATTATTTTACAAGTACTTTATTAAGTTGAAGAACGTGAAATGTCACGTGTACTTGAGAGTCCATGACTGTGTTGACTTATGCGCAACATGTGCCCACGCTAAAATGGGATTTACTGTCTGGATTCTGCAGGTCTTGAGCTGAGTGAGAGAAAGCTATAATGACTGTCAAATCTTGCCACTCATTCTGTGTCTCACATGATTGAGTTTAGGACAGATGCTTTATCCCAGCTTGCTCGCCAATAAGGGGAGGCGGCTGGTGTGACACCGAGACTGAAATGGGAGCATGGAGTGCCTAGATCTCCTTGCAGACAAGCTGACAGCTGAAGACTGTGTGTGCCAAACTGACGTCTGGCACAGGAACGCCTCTGGTCTCCGGCACACCACAGCCTGTACCATAAAGACTTTGAAAAATGAAAGGGAAAAACATTTGCTTATTGAAATACTTGTAGTTAGAGTGGGAAATCTTCCATTGTTTATAAAAATCATACATGCTGAAAATGGAGTACAGGGCAGAGCTTTATGTGTCTCAATTCCCTCAAGATTTTCCCCTCATATTGCAGAGGATAATATGGGGGAAAAAGGAAACTGATAACGTGTTCAATTGGAGAGCTTACAATTGGAGAAAAGACCATTTTAAAGAGAAAAAGAATTACTTGTTTGGGGGCACCTGTGTGGATTAGTCAGGTAAGCATCCAACTCCTGGTTTTGGCTGAGGTCACAATCTCACAGTTCATGAGACTGAGCTCCACGTTGGGCTCTGTGCTGATGGTGTGGAGTCTGGTTAGGATTCTCTCTCTCTCTCTCTCTCTCTCTCTCTCTCTCTCTCTCTCTCCCTCAAAAGAAATAAATAAACTTAAAAAAATAATTGCTTATTTCATGGAAAAAACTTTATAGTCATTGAAAACTGAGCAGTACTTAGGTGGCCTGTTAGAAGCAGGAGAGCATCTATGCTTACATTCATGACTGATCAGTGGAATGAATAAAGTCCTGGTTCACTCCAATACATTTGTAAACCATGGGAACACTGGCTACAATTTCAGGTCATACATACACTGCAAAAGGCCCCTGTGCTGTGGACTGAAAATTAGACACAATTCATGAGAAGGATCCCCATCTCTGCTTCTTCTGACAAATTCGGCCCCTATATTTGTCATGGGCTCTGTAGCTGACTGGCCCTGTTTTTCATTAGACAAATCAATTTAGTTCTCTGTGTTCCCTCATCTGTTCTCTGGTTCCTGGCTTCATCAGAGCTTCCCATTCTTTTCCCATTAGTTTCTGAGTTCATATCGATCGCTCATTTCCATCCCCAGTTTTCTTGGCATCCACTCTCATGCTCAATCCCTCCACCTTCATCCACACCTGTAGCTCCCATCCCAGCCATTGCATCTTTGTCTAACAATTGACACAATAGTTCATCTGCCTCCCAGGTGCATGAGAGCCTGCCACTCCAGCAGTGCTTTGCTCTGACCTTCCTATCAAGAAGTATCACTTGTTACAGCCACCGATAAAAACTCTGAAATCCTGGACTAAACTTTTCAAATTTTGAAACATATTTATGTCTGGTATTAGGAATGGATGCTTAGACTCTTCTCTGACCTTTATTAAATGTGTAGAATGAGGAGTCCAGCGAAACAAGTTGATAAATTAAATTAACTTTTTATTGGAAATCAAAGTCTATGTCTGTGGACAAAAGTCATGAGACAAATTTCATGAAAGTGTGTCATTAGTAGAAATGCAGCAAATACATTTCAGTGCGAGCAATCATAAGGTAATGCACTTTAGAGTGGAAAGAATCAAAAGTTACTTATGATCCTTGTCTCTGAGCTACCAAAGAAACTGTGCTTCCAGCTAGCACAATCATTGCGGACTATTCCAACATCCTGCCATGACCATAAAAGTTAAACAACATTGTCTGGTATAAATGAGGTGCAGAATCACAACACCACCTCCCTCCTGGGTACTACCATTGCCTTGCAGAAAACCTGGTGAATTCACACTAGGGTATGTTGCCTTGATGGATAAACATCAGCAGAAACATAACAGACCTAGACAAGGCCCCGAGGAAGGTACAAAATTTGACTTCTAGAAGGGGATGTTCATAATAAGAGAAGTACAAATATTTAAACTAAATGGACATTGATCTCAAAAGATACAGGCAAAGAAGGCACTTTTCCTGATAACTTTCAGAAAATACATGTTTAAAAGATGACAAAATAACTATCTTAAGCCAGCAGCTATCTTTATACTAGACGATGCCTCACCAGAGGCATTCTCATTAAAAATCAGAACACAAGGATATTTACTCTAACCATGCTATTAGGCAGCTACTTTTTGTGAAGTGAAGCAATCAAAAGAGAATGTCCATAAAGTCTCATCATCATGAGTTTACTGATCTACTGGCACATGTTACCATTTACTCTTTCTTCTTTCCTATTGGAATTGCTGAACCAGCCATGTCCCTACCTAAGGTCAATGCTGCCACTTGAGTACTAGATCCCATCTACTGTTGCCCACTCCAGAATATTGGTTCCAACAATTCTACCCACCTTGCATCATGATTTTTCTTGTTTACTTAATTATTCTAATAACTATAGAAATATGCTTTATTTTCTCCATTAAAAATATTCTTTTGGTTAGAAAGCTCAGTATTGTAACAATGGAGTATTACTCGACAATCAAAAGGAATGAAATCTTGCCATTTGCAACAACATGGGTGGAACTAGAGTGTATTATGCTAAGTGAAATTAGTTAGAGAAAGACAAATAACATATGATTTCACTCATATGTGGAATTTAAGATACAAAACAGAAGAACAGAAGGGAAGGGAAGCAAAAATAATACAAAAACAGAGAGGGGGAGAAAACATAAGAAACTCTTAAAAACAGAGAACAAACTGAGGGTTGCTGGAGGGGTTGTTGGTGGAGGGATGGTCTAAATGGGCAAAGGGCATTAAAAAGGACACTTGTTGGGATGAGCACTGGGTGTTATATGTATGGAAGAGTCACTGGATTCTACTCCTGAAATCACTATTGCACTATATGCTAACTAACTTGGATGTAAATTTAAAAAACATAAAAATAAAGGCAAAAAAAGAAAGCTTGATACTGTAAAAATGTGAATTCTTTCCAAATCGATTGAAAGATTCAACCTAATTCTAGTAATATTCACTGTGTGTGTGTGTGCATGAAGTAATAAGCTGTTTTTAAATTTTTACAAAGTTGAACAAGTCTAAGGGTAATCTCAAGAAGTACAGAAAAGGAGGAATTATACCACTAATTATTAAAATTATTATAATGTTATAGGAGCAATCTTCAAGAAGAACAGATTTGAAGGAATTATGTGCTGGATATTAAGAGTTATTATGAACTTTGTAGACATTATAAAGTTATAAAAAGTGATCTTCAAGAACAGTGCTAGAAGGATTACATTGATGAATATATGATTTATAATTTACAGAAAATAAGAAAGTGGGGTATTTGTTTAAGAACAGACAAATAGACTAATGGAACAGAATAGCAAGTATGGACAAATACCCACACATTGATGGTCTCTTGATTTTTGACAGAAGTGATACTGCAGTACTGTGTACATAGAAGTTCTTTTCAGTAAATGGTGCTGGATCAACTGGATATTTATATTTTTTAAAAAATGACCCCTACCACACACTGTATACTAGGTCTCTTCCAGATGTATTACACTCTTTCTCATTTTAGTTAATGGATACCTTATCCTTCCAAGTGCTCATACAAAAAAACATCATCTTGATTCCTGTTTCTCTCTTACATTTCACATTAAATGCATCAGCAAATCCTTTCAGCTCTTCCTGAAAGTATAATCAGCATTAAATCAATTGTCCCTACTTTAAGGATACACTGTGGTCCAAGTTATTATCCTGTCTTGCCTGGATTACTACAATAGTCCCCTATCTCAGCTTGGATTCCTCCAAAAGCCATCTCTAAGAGGGTACTCCCAGGAATCATGGTGATTGGATGGAGAGTGGAACAGGGAAAGTGGATGGAGCTGCATTAAAGAGAACCTGGGAGCTCAGTTCTGCTGGGGACCTTCTAAGAGACTGGGCAGAACACACCTCAGACTTGTCCCACTGAGAGACACGAAAGTCTTTATTCACCAACTCCCTTTCTCATTCTTAGTGGGTCAATTCTAAGCATGGCTCCCTGGTATGTCTCTGCTGCTCTTCTCAGGCACAGAAACAGGAAGCAGTCAGTATACACGAGAGCTACCTACAGGTGATTTTGAAGTGGACCAAGACTCCATGGGCAAGAAACCTACAGCTTCTGCTCTACTTCCCAACTGGCCTCCTTGCTTCCATCCTCTTAAATCTGTTCTCACCACAGCAGCCAAAGCCATAGCTATTTAAAGTATTTCATATCAGTCACTTTCTTTTTCTCAAAATCTTCTAATATCTCTCCAAGTCACTCCAGATAAAAACTCCAGAGTGTTACTATGACTCATAATGACCTGTTATTTGGCCTGTCTGCATATGTATATAATTTATTTATTTAAATTCAAGTTAGTTAAATTACAATGTAGTATTGGTTTCAGGAGCAGAATTCAGTAATTCATCATTTGCATGTAACACTCAGTGCTCACCCCAACAACTTCCCTCCTGAATACCTATCACCCATTTAGCCCACCCCCCACCCTCCTCCCTCCATCAACTCTGTTTGTTCTCTGTATTTAAGAGTCTCTTATGGTTTGTCCCTATATGTTTTTACCTTCTTTTTCCTTCCTTTCCCCCACGTTAATCTGTTTTGAATCTTAAATTCCACATATGAGTGAAATCATATGATATTTGTTTTTCTCTGATGGACTTTTTTCACTTAGCATAATACACTCTAGTTCCATCCACCTTGTTGGAAATGGCAAGATCTCATTATGTATTTTTTTTTAAATATCTTTGACTACTACTCTTTCCAGTTTACTCCAACCTCTTTACTCAGTGGATACTTTTCATCAGGCTTTTTGCTCTATCTAAAATTTCAGTACCAATCCTGGTTATTTTATATGCCTCTTCTTTGCTCAATTGCTGTAAGCACACTCTATACTAATTTATAGGTTATTCTAGTAAAACTTGGAATATTGTTCTTTCCTGCTGGAAACATAACCCCCATAATCTATATTTTCCCCCAAGTATTGTGTGCCGGCGCTTAGAACTTTTGGCTGACATATAGTAGATGTTTAACAAGTATTTGTCATTGAATAAATAAATCATAATATGTATATAGTATTAACTTTTGAGAAAATCCAAGATAATCAATCTAATAATTAATAAATCTATATGCAATTAAAGTGGTTATAAAATAATTATAATAACATATTAAGCATAATACAAATCTGACAATCCAATAGTAAAGCAACCTAGTAATAGTTTATCAAAAACTTGTGAGACCTATGTTTAAAAACACCATAGGGGTACCTGGGCAGCTGTCAGTTAAGCATCTGACTTCGCTCATGATCTTTGGTCACGACTTCACAGTTTGTGGGTTCAAGCCCCACATCAGGCTCTGTGCTGGCAGCTCAGAACCTGAACCCTGCTTCAGATCTGTGGCTCCATCTCTCTCTCTGCCCCTCCCTCACTCATGCTCTGTCTCTTTCTCAAAAATAAACATTAAAAAATATTTTAAAAAACTATAAATTTTTCTTGAGATGCAGAAGGAAGTTTTGCTGTTGGAAAATATATATCACATTTCAAGGAATACAGAAAATATTAATTCTTCCCAAATTAATTTACATGTTTATCCAATTCCAATAAAAATATCACCTCCTTAAAAAATTGTGTGGTTTTGTGTTGGGCTTTGCACTGACAGCAGAGCCTGCTTGGGATTAATCTCTCTCCTTCTCTCCCTGCCCCTCTCCCCTGTCAAAATAAATAAATAAATATTTTAAAATTTTAATTTAGTGGTAAAATCAATGGATAGATAGATCAATGTAACAGAATGTATAGGCTTTGGTGCTGACTGTAATCTCTAAGAATCTAGTATATGATAAATAAATTGTCTTAAATCAATGGGGAAAATAGCTTTGTCCCAATATTCTCACTGTATGGAATTCTTTCTAAGTAGTTAATAGGGGGAAAAAGTCAAGAATTCCTAAACAAACACATTTATCACACATTATTTAAAACAAAAGGTTGGAAACAACTAACTACCCTGTAACATAGCAGAATGATTAAATGAACTAGAGCAGAGCCACATGATGAAAGATAGCCCTTAAAATTACATTTTTGAAAATTTTCACTGCTATGGGAAAATAATTATTGTGTATTTTCATGAAACTATAAATCCATCATGATTATAAATATTGTATGTACAAAAAGTGAAAGAATATACACCAAAATGTTATATATGTATTTTTATAGACAAAAATATGAGATACTTGAATCTACCAACTAAAAGGAACTATCTTTTTTCCATTGGATATTCTTTCCTGCTTTGTCAAAGATTAGTTGGCCATACTTTTGTGGGTCCAATTCTGGAGTCTCTATTCTATTCCATTGGTGTATGTGTCTGTTTTTGTGCCAATACCATGCTGTCTTGATGATTACAGCTTTGTAGTAGAGGCTGAAGTCTGGGATTTTGATGCCTCCTGCTTTGGTCTTCTTCTTCAATATTACTTTAGCTATTCGGGGTCTTTTGTGGTTCCATAACAAATTTTAGGATTGCTTGTTCTAGCTTCGAGAAGCATGCTGGTGCAATTTTTATTGTGATTGCATTGAATGTGTAGATTGCTTTGGATAATATTGACATTTTAACAATATTTATTCTTCCAATCCATGAGCATGGAAACCAATTTGACAAAAAATTTCATATTAAGAAAATAAAAGGAACTAAAGGGGGTAATTACATAAATCTATAAAATTATTAAGGGTATATAGAGACAAAGTTAACACTGGCTTTTCCTTTTTGAACCTTGAGCATTTTATATCTAGAAAAAATTTAAGACTGCTTTAAATTATGGACATTATAGATGTAATCATAGATGACTTCTGGTTGTTTTCAATACTCATGCTACTCTACACTACCACAATCCCAAGGAGTTTACAATCATGTTTCAATTATAGATGATTCAAAAAGTTTTTAATATAAATGGAATTTTAAGAATTTTTCTTCCTAGTTTGTTTTTCTTTTCAAACAATCTGGCACACATGGATAAAATATACGAATACTGCCAAGATCGTATTTTTGTGTTTTAGACAGCTAATGGTAAATTTAGATATGCCCCTGATTCATAGATACTGTGAAAATTATTTGGTGTAGTTCTTTAGCACTAATCTGTATGTCTGTAGGTACATATAAAGCACATTTCATCAAATCCCCATAAAACCAAAAGCTTACATGAATGGAAAAGACTTGCAATATAAGGATAGAAAAATGGATTCTTCCAGGGGTGCCTGGGTCGGTCAGTGGGTTAAGCATCTGACTTCAGCTCAGGTCATGATCTCATGGTTTGTGAGTTCAAGCCCCACATCAGGCTTTGTGCTGACAGCTCAGAGCCTGGAGCCTGCTTTGGATTCGGTATCTCCCTTTCTCTCTGCCCCTCCCCTGCTCTCTGTCTCTCAAAAATAAATAAACAGTAAAGAAAAAAATAAAAAATGGGTTCTCCTGGATTAAGTGTGACTATTATACACAGCTAAACTTTTAAATTTATCTGAACCTATAGCATCAATTACTTATTATATGGTTTTTAAATTTTGTCCCTTTTAAATTTGCTTTGACCAGGAAAATCCAGTCATCTGACTATTTTTGCCATACTTTTTAGGCTCCAAAATACAAATTTTTAAATAAAACTTTTTAAACAAAAAAATAAAAAACGAAATTTGAGTTGTACTTCCTCCCTTTATCAAGACACATTCTTCTACCTGCTAATAAGCAATCATTTAAAACTAAAAATGTGCTCCCCTACTGCAGCCAACAAAGCTTTTATTCTAAGAAAACAATTTATTTCTTTGTTTTGATGATTTTTGTCTTTTGTAGCCTGTCTCCAATGAAAGAGAGCTTTCAGTTCCCCCCAAGACCACAAAATACCCCCACTTCTCCCTCATCATTGTGGTTACCAGTTTATTTATCAGTTGTGGCAAATGGCAACCCTTTACACCATACTTAGCTAAATAGTGTTTGCTTTGGGAACAAAGCACAGAGGACAAATATTTCGATGTGGTTTTCCATTTGGGGAGGGAGTGGGACTAAGTCTTGAACTCCAGCTGATTCTCATCCTCTCAGTCCCGTGTTTTCTGGCAGCCAAAGCTTCAAAGAGCCCTTAAGGCTCTGAGAGTCTGACTTGCACTGAAGAGGCAGGAATTCAATTGGGTGCAATTAACCTCAAAGTCTATAGCTTCTAGGCCCCCCTGGCAAGGAGCAAGCTGGAAAGGAGACTACAGCACCCTGAGTTAATTAGTACATAAAGTGTTCATAGGGAAGCAGGGTCTCTTCTTTTAAGGACCCTCTGCAAGGGACTTTTCTTGGTCAGGATTTACGGGGATTCTAGTAAACTAACTCTAGAATGAATGTTAACTCAAGCAAAATCAAAATGAAAAGAAACTACCTCTCCTCAAGGCTCCCTGATATAAATCAAAGAAAATCCCCTTCAAGCCTAAAATATTAGTGGGGGTCGAATGGTAAAGAAGAGAATGCACTCTATTTTATTTAATTAAAAAAGCACGTCAGTTATGACCCACTGAATTGATTTCATGGTGCACTAATGGGTCATGATCCTCAGTTGGAAAAACACTGGTCTTATGGGAGCCCATTTATGAGTGGGAAAAGATTTAGATTGGGTGCACTGAGCCCGTGAGTACTCCAGATGTGTAATTTTTTAAGGCAGAGCAGCCTGAGAAAAAGGAAGTATAGGGTTGCAGGGCCACCAAGGAGAAAAACCTACATTTTTTAAAACCAGTGTTGGATTTCTCAGAGTCAGAAGCTGATGTGCAACAGTGTGGGCTGTTTAATGATCTTGCACACTTGTTTTTCTACAAATCTACCAGTCAAGTTTTGATAGGACTATCAGTTCAGGCTTTCATTTTTACCAACAGAAATGGGAAACGGGATTTAAAAAGACTTTTTTTTTTTTACAATGTTTTCCACCAGAGTTTCTTGTGACATTGAAGCACTTAGCACAGAACGCTTCATAATAGGCAGATATGTATGATGTTACTTTAAAATATGGGTTTGTCACTAACTAGTTACGTGACCTTGTGCGAATCACTTAACATCTGTGAGCCAAGAGAAGCTGTGTGGCTGTCTCGCCTGTAAAATAAGGGGCTTTAATAAAATGCATAATGTGGGTCCCAGCTTTAGATTCTGTTAATGAAAATACACTTGCCACTAGAAATTTAGGAACACTGCAACCAGGTAATGGAAATATACCTGCTGGCTAGATGTGCAGAAAATACAACTTTTTAGCTTTCTTTTTAGCATCCGGACTTCTTTAACAAACTGCCTTGTTTGTAAAAATCCTTCAGAAATCCTTTCAGAAACAGAATAGAATTGTAAAATCCAAACTTCTAACTGCAATGTTTCAGCGGTTAAAATAAAAAAAAAAAAAGCAGGCTGCAATATGATACTGTGTTGCTTAGATGCCAGAAGTCATGAAAGATTTCCCAAATATCACTGGTTATATCTGACCCGAGTCAGTTTTTATGAGATTTTCTGTGCCATCAATCCTATAAGGATTATGTAAAGGTGACTCTTCTGCTTTTTTTTTTAAGATTTTTTTTTAAGTAATCTCTATACCCAACATGGGACCCAAACCTACACCCCTGAGATCAAGAGTCACCCGCCCCACCGACTCAGTCAGCCAGGCACCCTTGCTTTTTTTTTTTTTTTTAATGTTTATTTATTTTGGGGACAGAGAGAGACAAACTATGAATGGGGGAGGGTCAGAGAGAGAGGGAGACACAGAATCTCAAGCAGGGTCCAGGCTCCGAGCCATCAGCAAAGAGCCAGATGCGGGGCTCGAGCTCACGGACCCTGAGATCATGACCTGAGCCGAAGTGGGAGGCCCAACCAACTGAGTCACCCAGGTGCCCCATTTTTTTTTTTCATCTCAATTATCAGTTGCCTCTCCATTAAAGAAGGCAATCTAGTCTTACTTGTTAGAAAAATTCCTATTTTCCTTTTATACCCAGCCCTCTTCCTACTTCATTCTAGCCAATGACCCATTGTTTAATTTACTGGGAAGTATTTCAAAATGAAATCCTTAAATTGTTCCTGGCCTTTTAGTCTTCCTCTCCTTTTCAGTTTCTTCTGGTCTAAAATACATAAATGTCCTTTCTGTACATTTATCGTTTTTAATTAGAGTCTGTATCGTTCAGCTTCTCTAGTTATTGAATTTATCAGCATAGAATTGTTTATGATATTTTCTCATTATTGCTTTATGTCCATAGAATAATATCTTTTTTCATTCTTGAAATTAGTGATCTGTGGGGCGCCTGGGTGGCTCAGCCAGTTAAGCTTGTGTCTCCCTCTCTCTCTGCCCATCCCCTGCTTGCACTCTGTCTCTCTCAAAAATAAATAAAACATTAAAAAAAATTAAAAGAAATTAGTGATCTGTGCAGATATTTTTTTTCTATTTTTTCTCTCCTTGGTCAACTAAATTAAGTTAAATTAAATTGTCAAATGTAAACGTTGTATTAGTTATTTTTCATTGAAAATATGAAAAAAATATACTATTATGTTCCAGTTTAATAGACCAGTATCTTCATTCAGGTTGGGAAAATGTCATATTAGCCAATAATATGGATTTCAATCTAATAGGTGTTATTTTTAGAAGAAAAAGGTATTTTTTAAATAGGTATTGGCTCTTTCATTTTGGTCCCCAAATGAGACATCAATGGGGTCCTTTAGGAAGATGAATGTATATATATTTACATAAGCATATATATTAGGTGTTCAGAATGTACCCTTGAGAACCCCTTCCATATACTCAGGGTAGTCATCAAATGCATAAAATGTAAGCAGGAAGAAAGTCTGCCACTGGCTTGCATGCCGGCTGGATCTTTTCAGCCCCGGCATAAAGAGCAAGCTGTTCCAGGCCTCTCTGTGTTTCAGGGGAAAGAAGAGCCAATCCAGCATTTCCCAGATAACCAAAGGAGCTCCCTCCCTTTGCTCTCCAGTCCCTTTCCAGTCTTACTATTCCCCACGTCTCCCTGTTCTTAGTTGATTCCCTTTCTTCCCTGTTATGTTGTACACAGGTTTCTTTCCATCTGTTGGTGTACCTCTGTTTAGAGTGAACCAACTTGCTCAGAGTGTTCTTTTGAGTGAAAAAAAAAATACAGATTACAAAATGAAAGGGCCAATACCTATTAAAAAATACCTTTTTCTTCTAAAAGTATCACCTATTAAATTGAAATCTGTATTATCGGCTAATATGACATTCACCTGTCTGAAGGCAGAAACTGATATTATCTCCAAAGTTCCTTTACCTCTATGATTATATTCTCTGTAATGAAATGGGTTCTTTCTATATTCTTTGTAAATTCTGTCAGACACACTAATGTTTATATATATATATATATATATATATATATATACACACAGACACGTATACATAGAAAAATGCTGCCCAGGATAGACTCAAATATGATAGTCACAGTTCTCTATGGATAAGGGATTATCAGTGTATTTTCTTTTCTTTTCCTTTTAAAAACTTTTTCTTACTTATTTACTTTTTTTTTTTACCTAATTTGCTTTTTCTGGGATAAGCATGGTTTCTTAAATTAAAAATATAAAGCTATAAAAATGAACTAAGAAGAGCTCATGAATATTGGGATTATCAGTGTATTTGTTTTAACTTTTCCTCTTTTTTTTTTTTTTTTTACTTATTTTCACTATTTTTTCTAGAATAAACATGATTTTTTAAAAATATGAATATCAAAAGTGCCTGGGTGACTCAGCCGGTTAAGGATCTGACTCATGGTTTCGGCTCGGGTCATGATCTCATGGTCCATGAATTCGAGCCCCACATCAGGCTCTGCACTGACAGCATGGAGCTTGCTTGCGATTCTCTCTCCCTCTCTTTCTGCCTCTCCCCGGCTCTCTCTTTCTCTCATGATAAATAAATAAACTTTAAAATAAAATGAAATAAAATAAAATAAAATAAAAATATCAAAGGCTACAAAGAATCAACTAAGAGGACATCAAAGGAACATTTCTAATTTGAATTCTAACTGTTTCATGGAGATTTGAAAAGATCACTACCCAAGAAATAGTCTCCAAAAAATAAATATATTATAAATGGATGAAAGGCTTAATATAGACTTAGAATATGACAATAGAAGATAGAAGTCCCCATCTCCTTGGCCAATTCTATACTCACATTTATCTTGCCACTGAGCTTAGGTGTTTGAATCATTGCGTTAGATATATAGACTCATTTTAAGACGTCAGGGAAGAGAAAATGTCAATGTGGTTGACATGTAGGAAATCATATAAAGAAAGATTAACTGCCTTTTCCCAAAAAAGTTCTCCATAGTTAAAGAACAGATTAAATTTCTTTAGTTAGCTCACATGTATTGATCATATAATATGTACTTTAGTTTTTATTAAGCCCTTAACTCATTTAGTCCTTTTAACAACCCTATGATGTAAGTAAAAATATTATCTCCATTTTTCAGATGAGAAAATGGAGACAAAACATCCAGAAGCTAGTAAGTTAAGAGGTGGGATTCACACCCAGTAGTCTGTCTCTAAACTACTATTTTACACTGCTTTGAGAGAGTTTAGTCAGACTTTTCCCCCTGTGTGACAATAGAGGAAATAATGGTTGAACTACAGTAGTGTGTCTGACAAAATTTACCAAGAATATAGAAAGAACCCATTTCATTACAGAGAATATAATCAGAGAGGTAAAGGAACTTTTGAGATAATGTCAGTTTCTGCCTCCAGACAGGTGAATGCCTGTTCCTTTCATGACCAATTGTTGTCTATTCTGTTGTAAAAATATCTAATGATATAGATTTCTTTGTGGACTACTATGGTAGGCAGACTCCAAGAAGGCTCTAAATAATCCTCACCTCTTAATATTCATGCCCTTGTATAACACCTTCTGCTTGAGTATGGGTTGGACATAGTAAGTTACCTCTGACACAGAATAGAGCCAAAGTGATGCCATGTCCCTTCTGATATTCAGTTAGAAATACTGTGACTTCTATCTAACTCACTCCTTGCCTTGCTCTCTTTCAATATCTATCTCACTTCCTCTGAGGGAAGTCTGGCTGCCATATTGTGAGCTGCCCCATTGAAAAGTCCATGTGGCAAGGAGCTGATAAATTCAGCCAACAGCCAGCAAGGACATGAAGCCTGCCAACAGCCAGGAGCATGATCTTGGAAATGGAGATACCTATCGCCCCAGCTGACACCTTAATTGCAGCCTTGCCAAAGGCTCTGAGCCAGAGACATTCAGCCAAGCTACTTCTGGACTCCTTACCCACGGGAACCATGAGACAGTAAATTGTTTTAAGCTGCAAGTTTGGGTTACTTTGTCACACAACAACAGATAGCTAATACCAGTCTTGTCACTGATCTCATTGAATCCCTTGGCAATTGTTTGGAAAAGACATTGGAAAAATGTCTACAAAAGTTCTTCCCCTCATTCACATTTTTGCTTTCTATAGTCTTAGTTACCTACAGTCAACTGTGTCCAGAGGCAAATGATGCTCCTTCTGTCATCACATCAGGTCAATAGCAGCCCAATGCTATGTCACAACACCTACATCATTCACCTCACTGCATGGATGTGACTATGAGCAACCAACATGGCAGCCCTGGCTGCGTGACAGTGTTCTCACCGATGGGATGTATGACCTGCCCCCTCTGTCTCACTTGCCCACAAAGACATTGTTTGCTTTCCCCTTCCTCTCTTTCTCCCTTCTCATGAACTAGAATTTAGACATGCTGATGACCCAGCTTTGACTGTGCAAAGACAGTGGCAGAGCAATAAGGTGGGAGGGCCCTGCAACCCTGAATGTTCATATGGAGCAACGCAGTCTCCAGAAAACCCAGAACATTCATTTCCAGATTCCTAAGGAGAGAAGAAAAATTTCTGCTTAGTTTGGGCCACTGAATTGTTGGATCATTTTGTTACTGAAATTCAGCTTATACTCTAGGGCATTTCATCAAATCTAAGGTGCCATCAAGTATAAGATGTATCTCTATTTCTGCGTGCCACAAAGAAAGAAAAAAATGCTGCCAATTAAACAATGATAAACCATCAAAAAAGAAAAGACCAGTTCATATTTTAAGTAATTTAATAATGTGGAGTTTCTGGAATTATAGGATAATGAAGCAGTTTGGTAATAACTATCTTTCTGGTGGGTTATAAAATAAAACAATGTCATCATTTCCAATAAATTTTGAACAATAAGCCATAACCACTACCCATTTCGTAAAGGAAAATTTGGGTTCTTGAGGATTCAAAGATTAGAGTTCATTGTAAATTATGGTTATTATTCCTCTTCAAACCAATAAAAAGTTTTTTTCCAAAATGAATTGAAGGTGCTCTCTTAATCGAGAATTTGTGTTATACTTACAAAATAATTGTGCGACATATATTCACTGAAAAACTATGAAAGGCAAGACACTGGGATAGGCTTTATAGAAACATAACAAAAATAAAACTAGATAAGTTGGGGGGGAAATATTTTTAAGAAGTTTCCCTCCAATTCCCCACTCGCTTGTGAAATAGATTAGAAAAATATTTTTTCTTCCTTATCCATCTTTCACTTGAGACTTCTATCACTGAATATGAAATTAACATTTTTTGAAAAAAAAACAGATTATATGTAACATATTTTTGTTCTTTAAACCAACAAAATAACTTCAGATTTGTTTCAAAACTACTAAAACTCATGTTTTGTAGTATGCCAATTTTCTCAAATATTCAAGAACTTTTTTATGATTTCTTTAATGTTTATTTTTGAGAGAGAGAGAGAGAGAGAGCGAGCAGGGGAAGAGCAGAGAGAGAGGGAAACACAGAATCTGAAGCAGGCTCCAGGCTCTGAGCTGTCATGTCAGCACACAACCTGATGTGGGGCTGGAACCCGTGGACCACAAGATCATAACCTGAGCCAAAGTCAGATACCCAACAGACTGAGCCACCTAGGCACCCCAAGTGTTCAAGAATTTTTAAAATATTTATTTTGTGATTCTAGAATTTTAAAATATCTTACATTTTACTCTTAGATTTACTCTATATAAGTATATGTGACAATATTTAAAGTAAATAATCTCTTTGACATCTCCAATTTGCTGCCAGATTTCCTACCCCCAAGAATGTCAGTTCCTTGAGCAGGGATTTTTATCTGTTTTGTTAACTGCCATATCCCCAGGCCTGGGAGAGTGAATGCACGGCACACAGGAGGTGGTCAGTAAACGTGTGTTGGTGGAAGGAATGACAGCATTTGGAAGAACTAGGTTAGGATTTTGTTGACATTCTTACCCTCATGTGTCTTTCAGTCACATACAGATGAGTGCATAATAGATATTCCGTCCTTCTGTTATGATGCTGAATTTCAACTCCTGTAAAGGAATTATACTTTGCTTTAAAGAGGAATAAATATAAAAATACTCCCAAAGGTCTGAAGTAAAAAAAAAAAAAAAAGAAGAAGAAGAAGAAGAAGAAGAAGAAGAAGAAAGAAAGAAAAAAGAAAAAAAAAAACCTTCCTCAACCTGTTACTTATCCTAATCATTTTAGAGTGAGTCTTCACGGTCCTCAGTCCCTAAACACCTTGTAAAGATGAACTATATCAAATTCAGAAAGACGAAAGGAAGTCAAAGCCTCAGATTAAAAAACAAGCTAAGTCCCAAATAGTGACGCTGGGCTGGAATGTATACAGTGGGGAAACATCAAGTTACTAGGAATACACCAAGACTCATTTCCTCGTTGGATCGATCTCCTGTGTTCTTCCTCTCTCCCCACTTTTATTTCTTTCCTCTTTCCTCTTTCCCTTCCCCATTTTATTCTTTTATGGTGATCCCAGGGTCTTCTAAGAAATTTGGAACCTGATGGGCAGAGGCTTTCTTTTCACTGGATTTCTGCACTCTTGTATTCTACCAGGACAGACACATGAAATGAGCACTGGGTTACTTTTCTCTGGAATTTACTCTTAGGAAAAAAACAAAAACAACAACACATTTTTTAAAACTCCCCCCAAACACCAAAAAAAAAAAAAAAAAAAAAAAAAACTGCTAGGATTTTTTTTGTCTCTTAAAAACAACTTCTAATTTATGTCTTGAGGTTGGTACACATATAGGTTAAAAATCATCTTTTTTTCCCCTCTTCTATAATCATATCTGCATCTCCTGAACACTAAGAATTAATTTTCATACCTTGGGGATATAAGCTTATATGGTTCTTTAGAAGTTTACAAACGTTATCTAATTTTAAACCTCACCTAACTCTATACAATTATAACTCCATAAAAGGAAAATTCTTACCACCACATAGAGAAATCCTGTATTTCACTCATATTTTATTTAAGCAGAATATATGCTGAAAATCACATCTGATTTTCATTGAAATTTCTTAGGCAGTTAGATGTGGGTATGTACTAGGGAATGTGTTTTCTTTGAATTCTGTAGCTCTTTTGCTCATTTCTTTATGTTCTTTTTCTTTTCATAACCATATGTTTTTGCATTATATTAATGAAAACTGTGGGGTCCCTTGCTGGGGGGATTAGACTTGAGGGAACTTGTTACACGTCCAGGAGAGGAGAAGACGCATTTGGCTTCATCTTCCTGTCATGCTATCACATTGCTCAGTGCCAATTCCGGGGATGGAGGAATTGGACATAAATTTCTTCTATTTTAACAAGAACATGCTTTCTTTATTCCTAGTTTGATGTTCACTTGTGTGAATGTAACAAGGCTTATGTTATTAGATCACGTAAAATTAAACGAAAATTATGATGCCTTAAGAGACAAAATGCTATAAATGTACAAAAGCTATTTCTAAATGTATAATATTAATTAGAATCCACTCAGTGTTGAGACATGAGGCAAGTGGTCAAATGAGGTCCAAAAATTTTTCAGTTCTTTTTGGAGGGTTGTAATTTTGTTTAAATTCTTGCGTTTGCTCTGGTAGTTCCTTCTGCCTCCTTTCCTATTTTTTCTACATCCTTACACCTCCTTTTAGCGGTAATTTGAGAAAGGGAGTAAAGGAAAAGAAACATTATTCTAATTCCTTACTAAAATTCCATCCTGAGCAAGGCCTGCCTACTTCACTCCCTACTAATCTCTCAGAGAGAACAGAGTCAGCTCATTCCCTGTGTTCACCAGGACATCTCTACAAGACAATACTTGACTCCTTGCTTTCCAGATGTCATTAGAAATGAAACCATATGTGATTCTAGTCACTCAGAGTCAGCCCCACTTACATGAGAAGTTAGCTTGACCAGCATGGGCCCATGCCTCCCCCCATGAGGATAAGAAGAAGAGATAACTCAGTCATCCCTCGGCCTTGTCCAAAGAGACAAGAGACAAGAGAAGAAGAGAGCAAGTGAGCCACATTGTGTGTGGGGGGCAAGACATGCCTCCTCCAGGGTAACTATTGTGTCCTTCTTCTCTGGGCCAGTGGCATCATTTGCTCTTGTTGCTGTCCTTTGACGTGGTCAGCCATAAGGCTCTGTAAACAGCAGGAGCCTCCTGGGATGCTGTGGAGGGTTCACTGCAGTGAACCTGACCATAAGATACTGAGGTCTGGGTCACAGTAAGACCCAGTATACTTCCATTTATTCCCTCACTCTTTACGAACCTCACACCAAAGCATTTCACTCACTTCTTGGTTTTAAAAAAACTTTAAAAAAAAAACAAACAAAATAAAACAAAACAAAAAACAAAAAGAACCCCACCTCCTGTCTCAGGCTCATTATACCAGGTCCCTTTATACTTTTAAGTATTCACAATGGGCCACTGGTCATTAGTCTCCTCACTTGGTCAAATCATAGCTGCTTCCTTTTCCTTCTCCTGTTAAAGTGCTTTAGATTCATCTTCCTTTCTTCTTTGTTTTTTGGAGTGACCTTTTGCTTCTCTTTCATTTATAATGGTTCCATGATCATATTCATTACTCACTATACCTCTTTCTTTGCATAGAGCAGCACTAATTACAGAAGATGGTCTTCAGACTTCATTACAGCCCTGCCAGTCATTGACCACTCAAAAGTGCCTTGGTTCCTGTATCACACGTGAGACTTGAGGCCTAGGCTGACCCTCACTCTCATGAGCGCCAACCCAACGTTGCTGCAAGATCTGGCTAATAAAATGTTGGGTAAGCAGCGTGCCATCATACAGCATTATCCTTTTATTTAAAACAATTTGACTTTTCCAGCTACTTTGCTCTCTTATCACTTCCGGATTAGTGGTCTTCCCGATCAAGAAAGGAAGCAGTGTGCTATACAAGGAGGTGAAAATTGCTAATTTCACTGTTCAGTCATTGAATGCACTGCCATGTTAGAACTAAGAATAATGATACGTTACTTCATAAACTCATTTGCTCCCCCCACTCCCTCAAGGCAACTCATTAAGATCCCGGGGCAACATTTTCACCACACAGCATATTTCACCACACCATGTAATACCACAGAAGTATCTTCACTGGGAGATTCTTTGCCTAATGTTCACCATAAGGTAAACAGATTCCCATGATCCTTTGCACAATAGGTAGGATTTTTGAAGACAAAGAGCCAACCAATATTCTTTCTTTCCATCTACTTCCTTAAGGCAAAATCAGTTACTCTTTGGGCCACTTGGCCCATGTTGAACAGTTGTCTGGGGTTCAAATCAGGAATGTATAGATGATAAACCTGGTTGGGAAGTGGTGGTAACAATGGGAAGAGTACAGTCACAGAAATTAGAGGGATTTCAATTGGTAAAAGGCAAAAAACCCTGTTTGGTCTCTGGTTTAAATTTAAGTTTACTGCCAAAGGTCACATGATGCAACAAGTCATGTGGGTAGTCCTCAAGGCGCCCAAGGGATAGAGCTTATTCTCTATGAAGTGATGTCCAGGCAGGATGCCCTTTAGAAGCTTGTGGTTTCCACAGCAAGAGGCTGAATTGTGTTGCTGTCTCTAATTCCAGCTTATAAAAGCATGCAAAAAGATTATCCAAGTCCTACAGAATTTAGTAACTCTATTGAAGACAGATTTGCTTTGAACATCAGTGGCCAAAATGATCAAGAAGATGAAAGAAGACATAGGTGGAGGAAAATAGGCATTTCTATTTACAAATTATATGTCTTTAAACTAAACCACTGTTGTGAGATCTTTCCATACTCCCCGGATTGCATTCTGCTTTTGTATTTGGAAGATAACCTTTGATCACCTCTGCAAAGGAAAGAGACCAAAATATGAATAACTTGAAAATGACGAATAAACTAAAAACTAGATACTCCTGTTACTGTAGAAATCGTTCCGATACTGTCATTGTTGGATATTTTAACTAGGGTCCCAAGGCACTCTTTAATGATCAAACCAAATATGCGACCTTTCATTGTTTGGCTATATCTCTTACAGTTCCAACTGTGTTGGTCATTCAACTCAGCATTTCCACCTTTAAGAACTTGCCCCATAAATATATTTGTGCATTAGTGAAATGACATATGTTCAAGGGTACTTGTGAAGACTTTAAATATATTCTATTCTAAATGTACTCTATACAAGCATTCAAGAAAATAGCATACAGCTGTAAAAAGAAATGGCAAAATTAATCATATAGTCTTGTGGAAAGATCTCCAAAATATATTGTTGAATGAAAAAAAATTCAATGAAAAGAACAATGAGTATAGTTTTATTTTGCTAAATGTGTTTAAAATAAGTTAGGAAGAGAAGAGGTAAACAGGGAGGAGAGAGACGGGAGGAGGGAGGAGGGAAGGAAAAAGGAAAGCAAAGGAAAGAAGCAAAGGGAAGAAAAGAAGAGAAAGAAGGAGAGAACAAAAGGAGAACATTTACTTGCATATGCTTAAAATATCTCTGGAAGCCTCCTCTCCTAGGATAGCAATTGGCAACTGGGGTATGTATGTTTTATACCTTTTGAAAATTTAAAAACAAATGCGTATCTTGCATGTTCTAATATAAATGTGAGAAAGTTGCCATACTTCCCTGTTTCCTATGGAGAAACTGGGAATGGCCAGTGACATTTAGGTTAATGCATTGTAAAGCCTGAATGTAGGAATGTTGGAGTGGCCATTTTTCTTTCATCATATTGATTACACGGTCATTTTTATTGGGATTTGAACATGTTATATTTAAAAAGACAAAATTTCAAATGTTCTTCCCTTGCAGCTCTGGCTGGGTGGTAAGTAATGAGGGCAATCAATCAACAAGGATATTAATAAACTAAAGCAGTAACAATGCTTCAAAGAAGTACAAAGAAATTGGTGGTTTACAGATTTTCCTAAGAGGTATAACATGAAGCTATTGAAGGGCGGGCAGTCTGAAAATAAGGCACAATATCTACATCTATGTGCAATTGAGGATAAATGCAATCAACTTCTTTTATGGTACTTTTTTTTTATGTCTATGATGCCATGAAGCACTATGACAGTTTCATCTGTTTACACGTTTCCTGCACTGTGAGCTCAGGGAGAACGTGATCTCTGTTTCAGTCACGTGTGGACATCAGTGCCCAGCTCATCTCCTGAAAAAGGGCAGGAGATTAAAAAATGATTATTGTCTGAATAATTGTTAGCCTCAAAACAATATTCTAAGTTTATTATCATTCAGGGATCTAATGCTTTCTGACATAAAAAATGCCAGAGTAAGTAAGTGTCTATAGTATTTCTCCTCTAAATTCCTTTTACCAAAGCAATGCAAGCACTTCTTAGAAGTAAACATTGTTTAAAACTGTAGCAAAGTTTATTTATGCACTTGTAACAGGTTTATTATAGAATACAAATATTTGCCCCGTAAATGGTTTTAGCGTGAACCAACAACAGCAAAAATGTAAACTTGGCGGGTTCTTTGCTTTTAATTTCAATGTGAATATG
The DNA here is from genome assembly GCF_023721935.1 of Panthera uncia. Classification (NCBI taxonomy): domain Eukaryota; kingdom Metazoa; phylum Chordata; class Mammalia; order Carnivora; family Felidae; genus Panthera; species Panthera uncia. Next base: position 81,843,237 of record NW_026057580.1, on the reverse strand, counting down.
TTTACAAAAGATTCAGGACACTTAATGAAGAGACTTAACAATAATAAAAACATAAGGAGAGCTATCAGAGATAATGCCAGTAGTCACACTCTTTCCACAATAGAGTGACCATGTTCTCAGTGTTTTTTATTTTAAATGTAAATCAAAACCTCGGAAAGTCTTTCTGATCAACTTAATTTATAGTTAAAAGGAGCAAGAAATGTAAAACAAAAGACAATTGTTGTTTTTGGTTATTCAGTACAATCTCAAACACAAATTAACATTTGGAGCTTGATTAAATAAATGAATATCTTTTTCCTGGTTAGCTAACCTTTGGTAGTCTAGGATTAGAATGGAATAAGGTCAGGAGTGATTGTCTGACTCTGGGTCCACCCCCCACCCAATCTTTTGCTTTCTTTCTTTCTTTCTTTCTTTTTCTTCTTCTTCCTCCTCTTCTTCTTCTTCTCCTTCTTCTTCTCCTTCTTCTTCTTTTTTTTAAAGTAATCTCTACACCCAACACGGGGCTTGAACTCACAACCCAGAGATCAAGAGACACATGCTCTACTGACTAAGCCAGCCAGGTATACCTCTTCTTTGTTTTAAACAAAATAGTTTTGATTGGCCTTTCTTAATCCTGTATTTTTAGAGTTAATGATTTTCATATAACTCCGAGATGAGTTTAAATGCAGAATATATGAACTTCCTTATTCCTGAGGGAGAACTATGATTCTGTGAAAATCCCCAAAAGGGGCCATGGAGACTGATGGAGACTAAGGGTTTAGAAAGCAAGCATGACCTCCAGGCTGTGCTCTGTGTGAGTTGCCTGGATTCCTTTGATCATGTGATCCTGGACAAGTTTCACAAGCTCCATAACCTTAATTTGAAACTCCATAAAATGAAGAAAGTGCTATGTGTCTTCAATTCTAAGACATCATCAATTGTTAAGATGCACCATTAATTTACACATGACTAAGAAAGCACAGTTCAATGACTTGTCACTGATACATACTAATTTCAGAAATGTTAGACCATTGATAGAGGTAGGGAGAGTGCATATTCAAATCCTAGAAATGTAGTCAAGATAGGTACCTTCTAGAATTGCAAGGATTTAATGAGCAAATGCATGTAAATGGTTGGCACAGCTTGGAATGTGTTGTGCCCAGTAAATATTAGCTATTGATATCACTCATAGTATCCTTAATTTGAGTAATGACTTATCTTTGGGATAGCCTCCAGCTGGACTGAAACCAATCTGACTCACTGGCAAAGAGGCAGAAGGACCGAAGATTGAAATGTAGGCCACATAGAATGGGGACTGATTTCATTTCTCTTGAGTCTAAGCTCTTTTGCAGCCATACATGCATCCACTCACTTATGACTATGGGAATACTCACAAGGTTTAACTATAAAGTAATTCTTATGTCAAGTTTCTATCAATGCTAATATTTTTGCTGCACACTTTTTTTTTTCCTTTCCACTTGTCATTTCCTAAAGCCTTCAATTTAAATATCTTTCATGGTGACAGATAATCAAATTTTAAAAATGTTATTGTGATTTTTACATAGGCCCCAAGTTATTCAAAAACAAAAGTAATGAATAGAAGACTGGAATTAATCTAGCATTATAAAAATAACCAAGTGGTTATAACAGAAAACAATAACAAACCCCATACCCCCTCCCCAGCCCTCAGCTTTGTGCTTGATTAAAATAAGAGAAATCTCCCAATTAATGCAGCTAATTTTTTTTAAATTTTTTTTAACGTTTATTTATTTTTGAGACAGAGAGAGACAGAGCATGAATGGGGGAGGGTCAGAGAGAGAGGGAGACACAGAATCCGAAACAGGCTCCAGGCTCTGAGCCATCAGCCCAGAGCCCAATGAGGGGCTCGAACTCACGGACCGCGAGATCATGACCTGAGCCGAAGTCAGACGCTTAACCGACTGAGCCACCCAGGCACCCGTGGAGCTAATTTTTTTAATAGCTCATACTTTGTATTAAAAAGAAAAAACTCCCTAGATTCAGAGTTGAATACATGTAAATATAGTGAATGTTTATATACATAGAATATATATATATATATATATATATAGAATATATATAGGACAAAGACAAATTTATGGTATTTATTACATTTTAATCAAACATAGTGTTATATATTACCTCTGTTTTTATATATAACAATATTAAGAAAATCCATCTATGAAATTTCAAGTTTCCTGGAAATTGCAGTACTTGGATTCAGGTTCTGTCTCTTAATTATGTTTTTTAGCCTTTCTGAGGTTTGGCCCTAAAGGTCTCTATATCCAACTTTAAAATTCAAACAGGTGTAAAGTGAGAAAATATTGTTTATCCACATAGGTGGCCCGTGGCCAGGTTTGCATAGAATTTATTTAATGTTTTTGTCCAAATAAGGTCTTAGGTTTTAAAGCTTCACTTTGTGGGTGGGTGCTCTTTATTCCAGCTAAGAGAGCCTCTTCCCCCATTTGCTCAGTGTTCGTGCAGGTATCACACGTGCCTGAGGCTTTAAGAACCGCAGCTCAAGAAGAGAAATGAACACTCCACACCCCCACCCCCACTTACTTGCCAAATTTACTCTTTTGTTTATTCCAAATTGAAATGTTGCTCAGTGGTCTCAAAATTTTTACCCTGGTATTTTTGAAATGGCTTCCTTTTGCCCAGAATTGCTGTCATCTTGGGGTTCCAGTCCACGCTTGGCATTTCTCTTCTTAAAGCATTTAACAGTTTCATGGGTAAATGGTGTTCTCTTTGATCCAGTGCCATTTGCTTTGGTGAAACCTCACGGACCACCCTCCTTATCAGAGTTGCACACAGAGGGCCCTGCTTCTGGGTCCGTAAACTGGCTTTCTGAGCCGCTGAACGTGTCAGTTCTGTGGGCCCCCTCTCAGATGTCACAGGCACTCGCTGTGTCTGACAGAGACCTTTCTGCAAGTACATTTGTGGGTCTGCCCTGTAAAGTCATTATCGTTCGCAGATTATTGCACAGAGTGGCTACGAGCTGTGGTGTGATCCTGTCATACAGAGATTGGTCACGTTTTCAGAGCACCAGGAAAGAGATACCTGTAAGCTTAATACTTAGATTTAAGGAAAAAAAAAAAAAATCCATGTTACTCTAAGAAAACAGGACTCAAATAAATTTAATCATTGGTCTGTGAAGTAAATAATTTAACATGAATGCATCAACTGAAACTTTAGTCTGGGATTTTAGCTACAAATGAAAACCAGGCACAAAACTTTTTAAAAATGTATCATTATTTCCCCTGATAGCTTAACAAACATTTAGAAAGTTTCATAAAATCACTTTCTGAGTTTCCTGTGACATGATCTAAAAAGTCAATATCTGATAGCTTAAAAATCAATATTGACAGAGACACAAGTATTTAAAATAGAAACACAGATCGCACAACAATTTTTTTAGGATATGAAATATTAGAATATTTTTTAAACTCCTTGGAACAGAGATGCACTTAACATGTGGTAAGTATTAGATATTGAAACTCACAAATTGCTTTGGTGCCATTCCTTTTATATCTTGGCCATGTTTTTAAATGTTTCTTTATTTATTTTGAGTGAGAGAGAGAGAGAGAAAGAGGCAGAGAGAGAGGGAGGGAAAGAGAGAAAGAATCCCAAGCAGGTTCCACACTCAGCAAGGAGCCCAACGTGGGGCTTGAACTCAAGAACTGTGAGATCATGACCTGAGCTGAAATCGAGTCGGACACTTAACCACCTGAGCCACCCAGACGCCCCTTGGCCATTTAAAAAATTTAAAGAATCATCTGCATCTCCTTACAGGTTTAAACTAGGAAAGGCCTCCACGTCATACAAAGTGGTCCCCCTCTTCTTTTTTCAAGAAGTGTATAGAGTTACAAGGTGGGTCTTCTCTTAGGTCCTGCAGAAACTTCTTAGATATGATTTAAATCCATTTTTAAAAAATCACTTTAAATCTTTACATCTGGTTGTACTATTGTCTTTTTCTCTTATCTCCACTGTAGTCAGCTACCTACTTTTTTTAAATATATGAACCGTCAAACCTATGAACATGCCGCCGAACCAAACCATAATCTATGAAGTGTGGTTTTCTTTATATCACTTCCCATTCTCTCATTTGTATGACTTCCCTTAGTTATCAGCTGTCTTTGCTTTTCTCTTAATCACATTGCTTTCATTCCATTATTTATTTTGTCCTAAGAATGTTGGTAGTGTCTGTTGTCCTTCTACGCCATTACCTTCTGAGGATAAATCACCATTCTTTGACACGTTAGTACCAGCAGCTTTCCAGTACATTTCCACACAACGTATACCCTGCTCATTCCACTTACACATTTCTGTTGTCCTCATATATTTTGCTCTTAACATTGCCCTACTGTTCTCAGGGGCTCTGTGCTTTATAATCGTTAGGTATTCCTTCCCTTCAAATAGAACAAATCAACAACTAACACTTTTCCCCCCTTCCTTAGCTCTTATCCAGTCATTTCCAATTATATATGCATTTCCTTCTATATTTCTAACTTCTTAGGATTTCTCAACATCTATTTGCATTGTTCTCTTTTGAATTCAAGCTTATTTGCAAAAGTTTCCTTCAAAGCAGACCTATGAATTATTTTCCATTTTCTGAATGCAATTGCCATCTATTTGCCACCCCACCAATGTTATTTTGCTATCTTGTCCCTTTCTGCTTCCTGTTCTTTGAAAAGAGTCAATTCCCCACTCATAATTTTGAGTAGGAATGTTGAAACACCTCTTTCCACCATGCCCTTTCCCTCTCCTTATTCAAATGGAAGCAACAAGAAAGAAAAGTCATGTAAAGGAAAGCTATGAACTCATTATGCACATTTTGCTTCCCTGGGATGAAAAATCACTAGAAATCTTTAAAATCTATTTACTCTGTCATTCCAGAAGGCACTAAAACTTCTTAAGACACTACACACCTATTTACTTGAAACTAAAGATAAATTTGTATGTATAACGATATGCATATAGATAAATGTTAAATAAGCTAAATGGAAAAATAAAGAAAATTTAAAATTCCATCTAAATAAGACTTGCCATGTGGTTGGCAGGCAGAATATTTCTTCCATGAGGTTTTTTTTAAGCATGAATGTATGTAGACCACATGTCTTTTCTTTATCAATTGTGACTTAACATCATACATGCTTAAAAAGTCTCCTTGTTCTGAAACAGATGATGTATGACAATAAAGGAGAGTTACACTATATAAATGAGACTTTTTTGTCCAGATACTAAAAGACATTGAAAATAATTTACCTTTGCTTGTGTATTATTTGATACAATACTTTGAAATACTATCTCACAGGTTTTCACAATTTTGTGATGGAGTAGAGGTAGTTATTATTGTCCTCCTAATGTTGTAGATAATACAAGAAACTCAAACCCTATGTGACTGTCCAGTGTCACAAAGAAGGTAACAGAGACAGAGGTCGAATGTGGTCTGCTACCAATGAAGCCACAGCTTCCTTCACTCTGGAGCTAGTGTAAGAGGCTGGCCCTTTAGTTCATGTTCAAGTTTTGTGAGGCTTTTTTAAAAAATGTTTATTTATTCTGAGAGGGAGAGTGTGTTCACATAGGAGCAAGTCGGGGAGGGGCAGAGAGAGGAGAAAGAGAATCCCAAGCAGGCTCCATGCTGTCAGCACAGATCCCGACTCAGGGCTCGATCTCAGGAATCATGAGATCATGACCTGAGTCGAGATCAAGAGTCCAACACTTAACTGACTGAATCACCCAGGCGGCCCAGGTTTTGTGAGGCTTTGTGAGGTAAGCTAAAGCTATTCATTTCTAAGAGCAGCATGGGATGCTGAGTATCTGGAAGATGAGAGAAGGAACAAGAGATAGGACACACATTCAGAACGGAGGTGAAGAGGACATAAAGGTCACCTCTGCATATTCTGTAGTTTTGCACGGAACCCCTCAGCATCCCACCACCACGGATAACACTGCCTTAAACCCAGCTGGGTGAATTAAGAAATCCAGACTCACTGAAAGACTATAAAGCTTCACCTTTCCCTGGTTTGGGCAGGTACACAAATGGGGAATTACAGCAACATCATCCTGATTCATGCTCATAACAAAAGAGAAATCCCTTCTTCAGCCCTGCCCAGAGTGTCCAACTAATTTCTTCTCTTCTCTAGTGAAAAGCAAAGGGGCAGGTCTGCATCCCTAAGTTCTGTCTTTTTTTCTGAATAGACGTTTGTACAAGGAGACTCCTATTCAAAAGAACCTTCAGAAGAAACATCTAAGCAGAATGCAGTGGTTGCACCTTGTTTCTCTGAGTTTCTGCCATTCAGTGTCTACCCCCCTCCCTCTTCACTGTTTTTACCTTTGGGTCTTTCCGCTTTGTATCTACAGCAGTCATTCCTGGAGAACTTTAATGGAGCTGTCCCGTTATCCCCTTCTTTATTCTCTGGTTCTCCATACTGATTCTGCCATTCCTCACCATACTGGGATGTATTTTTTAGTGGCTATTCCTCTCATACCAAAACATGTGCTCCTTTAGTGTCCACATAAATTTGATAGGTTTGTTCTCTCTGCTCCCAAACTCTCTTCAGCAAAGTGTTCTTTCTGGCCTCTTTTAATACACATCTCTCTCCTTCCCAGTTACATTTTCCTGACTAAAACTGTCAAGAGTCTCACTCTTCTGATTTACAGTTTCACAGTATTTCTTTAGTTGCTTCTGACAACCATTTTATTTCTGAATATTCTGGACACAGGACATTTTTATCTGTGACCTACTTATAATAGGACTGCAAAATCAAGCCAAAATTTCTCTTTCTTTTCCAGAAATGTTTTCCAAAATCATCATCTCTTACCCTTCCTTTAAAACTTGCCTCATATGTGCTCACTCATGACCTTTATCCAGCCATGGAAATGTCTTTCGGAATTACACCAGGTTCCGGTACAACCAAAGTTGCTGCGTTCTTCCTCATATAGGTGTTGCATGCCTCTTTTTTTTCAGCCTTACCTGTATTTCACAGAGTGGAATTTCTTTCCCCCTTTGTGACACTAAATGACTCCTTATTTCCCTTTGTTCATCTCCTTTCTTTCTGAGGCTTCAGAGAAATCAACCTAGCCAGCAGTAGCATTTATTCAGCACCTATTGTATGCAAGGCACGGTTCTCAGTGTGGAGAAGAAACAAAGATGTAAGGCATAGTCTTGCCTTCTGGAAAATTAGAATCTAGTTGTGGTATAACAAGCCTCGTGATGCACTAAGTAGAATAATGAATTGGAAATACAGACCTTGGGGACCATTCCAGTTGTGTCCCTAAGTTAATTTTGAGGCCTTGATGAAGATTTGCTTCTTCTGTATAACCTACTCACCATCCCAGTAATAGAGGATTTGTGAGTCTGACCTGGGTTCAAAAGAATTGAAGTGCACCTGGGAATTGTTCAACAAAATAAAAGTGGAAATAAGATTAGTGGGACCATATTTAAAAGCATAAATAATCTTAAGACTCACTAAATCGCTCCTGATTAATTTTAAGTGTCTTGTTTATTCATTTAAATCAGATCCTGAAGGACTGTCTATAGTTTATTATAAATATATGTACATGTGAAATAACCATATTAGAACATATATGAATGTGTTATTGTATGTATACTTATTTCTACATTTAAAAGTAATGAGCAGGTCTTTGTTCTTTAAAATTGATTATTCAGAGCACTAGCTTTCTCCCAGGCGGTGGGAGATTTTGTTACCTCACATCTGGTTTATGCCTGGAAGTCATCTGAGTATTGATGAGAAGGGGACCACAACCACTCAACCACTGTCTGAGGTTGGAGACCAGGTTAGGGCCAGGGCTAGGCATAGCCCCACAACAGGATTCCTGAGCGATAATCAGCCAGCGTGACCCCAGGCAAACTTCTGTATAACGGCTGCAGGGCTTATCAGTCCTCCTGGCCTCCACCCTCTCCTGAAGGAGGTGCTGTGGGCAGCTGGAGGAAGGCTAGGGACCCCAGGCCGGGAAGCGTGGAGGCACTGACTGCACTTACGCCTGTGTGTTCTCATCCCCTGGACCTCCTCAGGGCAGAAATCAGCCCTGGCTGCTCCTCTCAACGTTGGCTCTCCTTGACTGGGTATGTATGCCCTTGTCCAGAACCTTCCGAGGCTCCTGTTGCTGGCCCTGTGCCCAAGAGCAGTGGGAGGTGCACCGGCCAGCCTGGTGGGAAGACGGGGCAGACGTGCGCCTCCCTTTCAGCCCTGGCTGCTCTATTACTCACTGGGTGACAGATGCATTGTTCTCCCGGGAGGCCGGCAGCTGGACGCCCCCCTCGCCCGCCCCCTTCCTGCAGCCCGCGGGGCCGCGCATCCCAGCCGGCTGCCTTGCACAGCCGGGAGGCCCGGCTTGGTCGTTGGCGCTCCCTGAACTTTGAACAACACCTGCCAGAACAGTGGCTGTTGGTGGCATGAATGAAGCTGGCTGTCGGTGCGGGAAGGCTTTATATTTATTGCCATGAGGGGGAAGTCTTGGAGCCGTCCCGTGGGACCGGAAAAGCAGCAGGAAAGTCGGCGGGAGCGGCGAGAGCGGCGGGAGCTAGTGAGCGAGCGGGTGTGTGGCCCCGGATCCGGCTCAAGCCAGGGCTCCTGCAGTGCTTCTCCGGCCTGCGGGACTAGCTCTCTTCCTCCTACTTGGCGGGTAAAGACAGACACCCCTGGATTGTCTTCGGAAGTTTCCAGTTACCTCGTGTGTCCTACTGCAAGGAAACCGCTGGCCCCACCAAAGTGGAATCTGCAGTTTCAGCCAGAGAGGAGCTTTTCAGAGACGGACTCACGCTCACTTTCTCCGGGTGGGAAGGGAAGGACCCTGAGTGAATGAAACTTAATGAATTTTTAAAAACGGAGGCTTAGTTTGTATTAGGCAAATGCATTAGGCATTTCCAAATGCCTGCTGAAATTTCTTCCTCCGGTCACTTAAAATAAGACATGTCAAAAATTGAACTTGGGGTTTTCTCTCCTGTCCTTGGTCTCTCTGCTCAAGTTATTTACTATATTAACAGCATTACCATCCGTAGTCATCCAGATTTGTAGGCCTGAGGTCCTCTTGACTTTGCCCTCTCCCATGCTCCGGACGTCCTACAAGTTATGAAATCCCTTCTTTCTCTGCACCAGCTTTCACCAGCCTCTTTTCCTTGGTGTTTTCCAAACAAGATTCTAGTTCAGGCAGCGATGTCTCTTTCCCTCCTGGGCCGTAGTCATGGTCTGCTGTCTATCACTGTGGTGGGACATTCAAGACTTTGCAAGACTAATGCACCAACATTATTTGCCTCTTGTCTATTCAAACTTCTTGTTTCAGTCAAAATAACCCATTAATGGGGCACCTGAGTGGCTCAGTCGGTTGAGTGTCCGACTCTTGGTTTCAGCTCAGGTCAAGATCTCAGGTTCCTGAGTTCAAGCCCCATGTCAGTCTCTGCACTGTTAGTGTGGAGGCCGCTTGGGATAATCTCTCTCCCTCGCTCTCTGCCCCTCCCCCACTTGGACTGTCTCTGTGTCTCTTAAAATAACTAAATAAACTTAAAAAAAAAATCCCTGAAAATGCCTCACGCCTTTTCTGCTTCTGTACCATGTTTCCTATTCAAATACCTTTTACATCTCTGTTGACACTCTGCCCATCCTTCAAAGTCCAGGGCAAGTATCCCTTTTACCATGAATACTTTTCCAACTTCTCAGAGAAAAAATTGTGTTTCTCTCCTTAAGACACTTCCCACTTGTTGGTATCAGTCTTAGGTAACTATTATACAGTGCTAGCAATTTGTCCATGTATCTTGTCTCTTTTCACCTCCTCTGACACACCCTTGGGATAGACAAGCAAAATGATTAGTTGCTCACTTAATTGATGTGACCTTGAAAATACCCATGAAGTGTCCAGTGGTATTTTGACACTATTCATTTATGAATGACCTACTTAAAGTAAAGTAAAGGACATTTTAAAGTGTCCAAGGAACAGCTACATCTGTTTCCCAAGCTCTTTCCAGCGCTGACCCTGGCATGCATCCTACTACACCTCCGTCTGACCAAGGGCATGCATTTGTGTAGTCTGTAGCCATGGAAGGACTGAGGAGATCAGCTAATATTGGAATATTGGGCTGAAAAGTGCTGTGTAGAAGCCAAATGAACTAACCAAGCCTAAGTAACAAGGGTTTCTAATATGGTCAATAAACAAAAACACCTACTTAAATCCCAAAGTAGAACAATTTAGGGACATATAAAAATCTCTTCAGCTCTTAGATTTTATTTAATACAAGCAAAGTAAAAACACACATGCTTCGATATGAATTAGCTCAGCATCATGTCCCAAGTATGAAGTGCTCCTAGAAATGCTCTTTGCTAAATGCTTAATTTGCTTACCTGAAGCCGTATATAAGACAAAATCTAGATTTCTTTTTTCAAAATGTTGCAGAAGATGTTGCAAACCCAAGTGGCCCCAAATAGGACACTTGCTGAGTTTAGGCTGTCTGGGTACCTTTTAGGCCATGTGGGGTGGGTGGTCAAAGTGATAAGTGAAGGAGAAAGAACCAAGGTAGACTGGTGGCCACAGAGAAGATGATGTTCTCAGAGCTGTGTGCATGTTCCTTGGGGATGGTGAGCTATAAACAAGGCAGTCAAAGAGAGGAAGGACTAGTTTTGACCTAAAGAAATAGAGAAATATGCTCAGAGGTCACCTTAGGTAGGCTCACATTGCTGCAGAAGAGGGCACAGTCTAGGATGTAGGAAGAGATGAGAGAAATTAGGTAGTCAAGTCAAAGGAAAGCATTAGAATGGACACTTGATTACTTTAGTTGCATTGAGCAACAAGCAGTAATAAACCTCAAAACAAACACAATCACATTTAACCCAGCATAGTCCCCTTTCATTGATGATCATTAACAAAAGTATATGGAGAGATACATGAACTAAACAGATATGTTGAAATTTAAGCAGGTATCCCTGTTCTTTAGAAACATGGGATTTCATTTGAAGCTTTGACCATAATATAGCATTTGCATTTTTGTAAACTCAAACAGGAGATTTATATGAAATACCTTATTCTGTGCCCAAGAGTTGCAGCTGTTAACAGGTGGGTTTACTTCCAGACAGTTCCACTGCGTAAGCAAATACATATATGCATACACCTTTTGTAAGCAAATAGAATCATACTACACATATTGTTCTTCAACTTTCATACTTTTAAAATAGTGGAGGGGCACCTGGGCGGCTCAGTCGGTTAAGCGTCCGACTTCGGCTCAGGTCATGATCTCACTCTTTGTGAGTTCGAGCCCCACGCCTCGCTCTGGGCTGATGGCTCTGAGCCTGGAGACTGCTTCGGATTCTGTGTCTCCCCTCTCGCTGCTCCTCCCCCACTCATGCTGTCTCTATCTCTCTTTCAAAAATAAATAAACACTAAAAAAATAAAATAAAATAGTGGAGACAGGGATGCCTGGCTGGTCAGTTGGTGGAGCATGTGACCCTTGATTTTAGGGTTGCGGGTTCTAGCCCCATATTGGGTATAGGGATTACTTAAAAAATAAAATCTTTTTAAAAAAATTTTAATGTTTATTTACTTTTGAGAGAGACAGAGCATGAGCAGGGGAAGGCCAGAAAGAGAAGGAGACTCAGAATCTAAAGCAGGCTCCAGGCTCTGAGCTGTCAGCACATAGCCTGATGCAGGGCTTGAACTCACAAACGGTGAGATCATGACCTGAGCTGAAGTCGGATGCCCAGCTGACTGAGCCACCCAGGCGCCCCAAAATATAAAATCTTAAAAAAAATAAATCTCTGGAGACAACTTTGTATGCTCGTACATAACAATTTTGATCTCATAAAAAAATGATAGAATGGCATTATTTTGAATGAATGTGGCATAATTTATCTAATTGCACATTAAGGTAGTGCTTTTTCCAGGTATTCCGTTCTTTCGAAAATTAGGAAAACAATTACAATACGTATGCTCTTTTCAGCGATATCCATCAAGAACCACAACAAAAATGATCAGGTCTTCATTCCCATTAAAATTTTTCTTTTGCTTTTTGTGAATAAAAAATAAAAAAATAAAACAAATCTTGCATTTGAAAGATGTTGAGAGTATGTCTAAAGTAAACATTAGTAGCTGTAAATAAATTTATTAATTTTCTAAAACTAATTAGCTTAGGGAAAGTTGATTTAAAAGTGGTAAAATCACCCCAGGACAAACATTAAAAATATATGAACTAATGCTGAGAAATATTTGTTTTCACCAGTGAATTTTCAAACAATTACCTGGAGCCACAGATAAAGTTTTAAAGAATGTCATGAAAACCTAAATGCATAAACAAAGCAGATATAGCTGGCTGAAAATTAATAGTGCTTTGCTAATAAAGCTTGTAAAAAAATCTTTTGTGCTATCATCTTATAATCCCAGACAGTCCTTCTCTATTTTCTTTCCTGACTCCTGGAAACTATATAATCATGGTATACAGCATTGGATTTTTTTCACACAGTATGATTTCCTTGAAATCCATCCAAGTTGTTGCATATTTCAATAGTTTGTTCCTTTTCATTGGTGAATGGTATTCCATGGTAGGTATACAATCATTTACCCATTAAAGAACATTTGTGTTTTTCCCAGGTTTTGGCTACTATAAATAAAGCTGCTATGAGTAGTCAAAACACAAACAAACACTTCTGAAAATAGGAATGGAAGATTAAGAACTTCCCTAGGAGCCACGAAAATGATCCAAACAACCTAAAGTTTTGTATTACTGATGTTCATTGCAGGAAATTATATGTGGACAAATGTAAATGAGAATTATTAAATTTGAGTAGCTTATTAGACCTTTTAATCTAGCTTTTTAAAGAAAACCAGTTTGCGTTTGATGCATTTTTCAGAGCCTCATCTCCCGCCTATTTGGGAGGAGAACAGGAAGGGCTTTGAAGTGACTCCTCAAATTAGAACATCTCAGTGTAGTTGCCAAGTGCCCCAAAAACTGGTACAGAGAAAACTTGTATGTTTCACTTACCAATGTTGTGGAGTAACCAACCAGCTGGTGGGCATAGTCTATACCTCAGCAATACAGACAGGTGTCCTGAAGAATATAAATGTACGTTATGTGTTGCTTGAATGGGGAATGCTCACTGTACAAAAGCAAGACGGTGGACATGATAAGCTGATTATTCTTCATCTCTAGGGAGAATTAGAGTATATAATGACTTGTTCATTACCATTGATCTGTAAAAAGAATCATTCCTTTTGCAACCTCTCCCTTTTAAAACTGTAGCATTGGCGTCATTTTTGGTCCTCAGTTTTTCCTCATTTTGCTTGACTTCTCTATCTCAGAATGTGTCCTGGCAGGCTAGCAGAACTAGATAATATCCTGACAGTCAGAAAAACTCAGTTCTCTAAGCCCAACTCTCACGAGAAAGGCTGCCGTACCACTTTACCCCTACCAGGATGGCCATACTACAAAAATGTTGGTGACCTGTGGAAAAACTGTAATTCCCATCCATTGCTGATGAAAACAAAAATTTTGCAGGCACTTTAGAAAACAGTTTGGCAGTTTCCAAAATATTAAATGCAAATTTACCATACGACCCAGCCATGCCACTCCTAGATATTGACTCAAGAAAAATGAACAAATACATCCACATGAGCACTTGTACATAAAAGTTCATAGCAACACTGTTCATACTAGTCAAAAAGTGGGATCAATTCGAATGTCAGTTAAATGATGAATGTATAAACAAAATGTGGTATGTCTATACAATGGAATACTATTCGGCAATACAAAGAAACAAAGTACTCAGCACATACTACAAAGCAGCATGGATAAAACCACAAAGGTCGTGTTAAGTGAAAGGATCCAGACACTCACACACTCACACACACACACACACACACACACACACACACACACGTGTGTGCGTAAGGTTCCATTTATACGAAATGTTCAGTAAAGGTAAAGCCAGAAAGACAGAAAGTAGGTTAGTGGTTGCTTGGAGTTGGCTGCCAATGGACAGAAGGAGCTGTTTGAGGAGTGATACCCACGTTCTAAAATTGGATTGTGGTGATGGCTGCACAACTCTGTAAGTCATATTTAAAACAAGTGAATTCATGGTACGCAAATTATAAATCATAAAGCTGAAAGAAAGAAAAAGAAAAGGTGGAAAGAAGAAAAGAAGAGGGGCTCCTGGGTGGCTCGGTCGGTTGAGCGTCTGACTCTTGACTTCGGCTGGGGTCACGATCTCATGTTTTGTGAGTCAAGCCCCATATCGGGCTCTGCACTGACAGCGTGGATCCTGCTTGGGATTCTGTCTCCTTCTGTCTCTGCCCCTCCCCCACTTGCTTTCTATCTCTCTTCAAAATAAATAAAAATAAGCTTTAAAAAAGAAAGAACCAAAAGGAAGGAAGGAAAGAAGAAAGGACGGAAGAAAGGGAGGGAGAAAAGGAGGGATGGCACAGGGAAGCAGTTCTCTAAGCCGGAGAGCTTTGCCTCATAAGGCTCATGCACAACACACCCAAAAACTGCAACACACGATGCATTCTGGACACCCTCCCCATTCTGGAAGAAGTAGCCAGTTGCGCACAGTGCTAAGGAAGTTCACAGGCTACAAACAGTGGAAAAAACAATCTTCCCTTTCATCTATTTTTGTAAAAGTAGCAGAAGCTATAAACATTGTCTCTTTCCTGGGTTGATAATTTTATCCCTCATGACCTGTCTTTAGCCCCAGAGAAGGAAGTCATTTAAGTGAAGCCATGATGATGGACAGGTACTTGTAGCTCTCTCACAGTCTCCTTGTCAGCACGCAACCCCCTCCATGGCCGCTTCTCTAACCTGCTCCTGGAATTATCTTGCCAGCCAATGGCAAATGCAGACAGAAGAATTCATCGTTGGAGTGCTGACTGGACACGGTGGGCTGACACGGGGGCCTGCGAGCAGTTTATTTGTTTGATTCCATTTCCTCAGACCTGACAGGCAGCCCTTCCTTCTGAAATCACTCCCAGGCCTCCAACACACTCTGACATCAAGTGTACACAGCTGGGAGGATGCCAGACTTGACCTACGTACTTATGACGTGTTGTCCGAGAAACAAACCAAGGGTTGCACAGGTGCATCTCTTCCTGGCAGAGAGAGTCTCGCAGAGCCTTGCCAAGATTCCACTTCTGCGTCCCTGCGAGAAAGAGAAAAGAAAACGCACGGAGCCTGTGAAAGGTCAGGATGTGGACTCGTCAAATTCTGGGTGTCCTTGGAGTGAAACACACGCACACACTTTTTCAGGTCTATCCAGGGATGAGCTTCTCTTTGTAAGCACATCCTGTGCACACTGAAAACCTCCAGGAGGATGTGATGCACAATGTCTGTGCCCCAAAAGGCTCCTTTCAGCCAAAGCAGCATTTTCTATTTTGAAGAACAGTTTCCAAGAGAATGTTTTTCTTTTTCATAGCACGTGAAATATCAGACAGAGTGTGCTGGGGGAGGGGGGCGGTGAGTGAAGAGGGTGTCAGTCTATTTCTAAGTCAATGGCTGTTTTGCCTTCTTGTATTTTGAACCAAATATAGAGATTTCTCTAAAAATATGCACACTGACGCTCTGTGAATGTGGTGAGCTCAGTAGTAAGTGGACCCTCAACATGCTACCACTCCCGGGGGCAGGGGGAAGGCTCCTGAGTGACAGTCAGAAGCCTGGGAATGCTGGTACACTCAAAACAATCACAGCATCGTGTGGCTCATCCTGGAGGGAGATTTGCCTGAGTTGTATTGGGAGGACATGGGATGTGGGCCTCAGCCAGCCACTGAGGTCACATCAGTCTTCCTGGAGGAAGGAGTGGGGTAAGTCCATCACTTTGAGATGTACTCAGGTAACTCCATTTGTTAGAAGGTGCACTCTTATGGCTCCACAAACTCTTTCACTGACTGCCCATTTCTCTCCTCTTTTGCAGAGCAAAATTTCTAGAGTGTTCAGTTCATGGAGTCTCCTTTCCTCATCTATTTACTTTTCTATTTTCTTCTATCTGCCTTTTGTCCTAAGCAATCCACTCTGGCAAAAGTCACTGGTGACCTCCATGGTACCAAACCCTTGGATGCTATTTGGGCCTCATCTGACTCATCTTTTCAACAGCATTTGACACAGGTGACCCTTGTCCTCTTCTTGAAACACTCCTCCATAGGATTCAGGGCTGTTCCACTGCACTAGTTTTCCTTTTGCCCCACAGACTCTTTCTTCCTTCTCAGTCTCCACTCTTGATGTTTCTCTTGCACCTGAACTCTACATTTAAGAGTTCCTCATATCACTACCTTGGGTGTTTTCTTTTCCTCTTAGGTGATCTCATTCATCCATTTTTATGACTTTTAATGTCACCTGCTTATTAACAACTCAAACATGGATTCACCATAATCCTCTGCTCTTCTCTAATCTCAACTGGTATGCCTAGATTCTTGTTTCACATCACCTATTTGTTATCCATTGGCAACTCCAACTTTATATAGCCAAAATGAAACTTTTTTTTTAAAGTAATCTTTCCACCCAACATGGGGCTTAAACTCATTACTCCAAGATCATGAGTTGAAAGGTCTACCAGCTGTCCCCCAAAATGGAACTTGTGATTCCTTCTCTCCACTCTCACCCCACTACCAAATCAACCAAAACAATCTCTAGTTAATATATTTACTTGTTTATTACCTATTTTCCACACTAGACTGTAAGTTCCTGAAGGCAGATCCCTTGCCCATCTTGTGTTCCATCTTATCTTCTGGGCTGACACATTCTGGGTCATCACAGACACTTGATATGTACTTGTTGAATAAACCAATGAATTGATCTGAGTTTTAGACCTGAGTTTTGAAAGATAAAGAAGTTATTTAAGTGGGACAGTGATAGGGGCAGTTCTAAGCGTAAAGATTCAGAAGGTACAGCTTATAGCTGATTGAGGAAGGTCATTGGTCTATTAAGGGAGATAATTAAGTAAGGTTGACATGTAAATAGGAGGGGGGAGAGTAACCTAAAATGATCAGGCAGGGCCATTCTGCCACAGACTAAATTGAAGAAGGAAATTCTGAAAGAAGCACAAGAAAGCGATTTTCCCAAAGAACAGAGCTAAGTGGCTTTTGAAAGCCACATATAACTGGAATCTTCTAATTGTGCTATCTATCAATTGGTCTTTGATACCATTTCAAAAGAAATAGGACACAGCACTAGGACATTCATTGGTGTTTTTAGCATAGTTGGAGAATTTATATCACTCAGAAATTCCAAGTACATTTTTCTATTGGACTTAATTTCTGGTCAGGAGAATAGTTGCAAATTTAATACCAGATCAGTACTGGATTCTGGAATCCATTTTTTCCTGTTTTGGTGCTTATCAGCTATGGATCTTGAGCATGACAACATCTCTTCAATGTGGTCACCTTGGTTGTAAGTGAATGAAGAGGAGTTAATGATACTACCTCAGAGATTTGGGGAGTAGTAGGATTCCTATGTACGTGCAAGTCATCTAAAGCAAGAGGAATATTGTGTATAGTATGCACCATTGTGTAAAAAAGGAGAAGAGATAAATATAAGCATTTACTTATATTGATAAAGATACTCTGAAAACATACACAAGAAACTAATGGCAGTAACTGCCTCTGGTGGTGGGACTCTGGGTGGCTGGGGACAGGGTGAGAGAAGGGACTTCACTATATGACTTTTGGAACTTCCCACTCTTCCTATTTCTCTTCCCTCATCCATTCCTGCTGTTCTCACTGCCAGTAATAGCTATTTTAAAAGGTATCACTCTTCTCCATGACTCTCATCCTGTATCTCGGAACTATAAATTCTACTTCACAGAAAATATGAAATCATCTCCAGACATGTTCCTCAGTTTTATGACTGTGCTTTGGCATTAGATTTCAGTTTTATTTCTACCATTTCAGAAAATAAGGCCACTTCTCACTTCCCCCATTTGCATTTTCTTAGTAGCATTAAAATACTCTTATTTTTCTATCCAAAAACCTCTCCCTACCTTAGACCTCTTTAGCACATCTTTAGCTTTATCCCTTTTTCTCCCTTTTTAGCTTTAGTTCCTTAAAGAGTTTTCCATATTTTCTCTATTTCATTATTAACCATTCATTCCCCACCCCACTAGATGATCTTTTCTAAGCTCACTAAAGATTTCCTTCGTTAACAAGCCTGATTGACATCTTTTCTATCTTTGTCTTCTTTGACCTCTGCACAACATATTATCCCTGAGGATTACTTTTTCCTTTCCAGAAATTTTCTTTCATGGCTTTCATGAAGACTTCTTCCTTTCCCTCACCCTTGTCTGAGTAGGAAGCTTATCCTAGTTGTTCCCATAGAAATCTCTGCATACCTCTATCTTGTGATCATGAACCTGAATATCTTCTTCATTAGACCATATAGTTTCCTTGAGAACAAGAACTGTGTCATTTTTGTCTTTGTGTCTTCAGTGCGCAGGTCAGTGTCTTAATCAATGAATATTGGTTTATTGAATCTTGAAAGAACGCCAAAATGTTCTTCTAGATCTTTGTTTTAATACCAGCTGTGGCAGGAACTTGCTCATCGCCTCTAATATCCATTTTCCTTTTTATAAGTAAAAAGTGTGTTCACTTTTTACTTATAAGTGTGTTCAGCTGAAACACTGCCTTTCCTAGCCTGCGTGGCATGGCCATGTTACAATGTTCAGGGTAATGAGACGGGGAGTGGCAATACTTGAGTAGCTTTTTGGAAGGGAAGGGCACCCCTAGTCTCCTTAATGTTTCTCTCATGTGAAGTGAATGGCAACAGCTCCATCAACCCTCTCATAACCTTGAGAACAGATGACAGAACAGCAGGTGTGAAGGAGCCTGGGTCCCTGATCTCTTTATAGGATCCACACCACCTTCTACCAAATATCTCTGTACTTTCAAAATGCAAGGCAGGGTGCCTGGGTGGTTCAGTCAGTTAAACGTCCAACTTTTGGTTTTAGCTCAGGTCATGATCTCATGGTTTTGTGGGTTTGAGTCCATGTTGGGCTCTGCAGTGACAGTGTGGAGCCTGCTTGGGATTCTCTGTCTCCTTTTCTCTCTCTGCCCCTCCACCACTTGCACTGTCTCTGTCTCTCTCAAATTAAATAAATAAACGTTTAAAAAAATTAATAAAATGCAAAGCAAAAGATTCTTAAACTAATTCACTCTAGGAATTTCCTTTATTACCAGCTGAACTTAATCCTAACTTAACATACACTCTAAAATAAAAATACTTTGCATAGGTTGGCACACCTAAGCCTTTGTTTCTCTAGTTCACTTACTCCACAAGGGATATGAGGTACAGCAGTCTACCTTTGGATAAAGCAAAGAACAGATGATCAGTAACATGTATGATGTCCATGGCTTAATGGGTTTTTCTGGAGCAATAGAAAAAAAGGAAAACTGGGAGCTTAGCAGACTAACACATGTGATTTTTATTCAGTAGCCTATTTTTGAGGGGGTAAATGGCTGGATTTTATCTACTACTAGATTATTCAAAAGAGTGATTGGATTGAATGAGACGGTTAATTTAGAAGCAGTTACCTTATTTTTTTTCTTTTTAAATGTTTATTTATTTATTTTGAAAGAAAGAGAGTGTGAGCAGTAGAGGGACAGAGAGAGAGAGGGAGACAGAGAATTCCAAGCAGGCTCACACTGGCAATGTAAAGCCAACACGGGGCTCACATTCACCAACTGTGAGATCGTGACCTGACCCCAGATCTATAGAGTCCGACGCTTGACCGACTGAGCCACCCAGACGCTTCACAAACAGTTACCTTATTTTAAAAAAATTTCAAATTGTTTCTTTTGCAGGTTGATAATTCTAAGACCAAAGGGAAATTCAGTCACAAAACAGAACATTTCAACACCACAGGAGTATGACACTAGGGTCCAGGGGGTATATTAGTTCTAAGTATAGCAGCATAAAGTAATGCGTGAAAGAAGCATCACAGGTCTCAAAGGCATGAACCATGACAGGTAGAGACGCAGTCTGGGTGGTAACTAATTTCTTAGTGTCTTAGAAAAGTGTGCAATTGATTTTATCCTTAGAAGGGTTCAAAATATTTAGTGGCCATAATCTTAAGATATATTTTGAAATAATTGGAATACCTGAATGTATGTGAAAGAGTCCAGACTCATGTATTCACTCTGGAAAATTTGATAAGCAGAGCTTTTCCCATATAGGCATGCAATTGATTTAACTATAGGCTTGACCCATGGAATTCCCTTGTCAACTGACAGCCATGAGAAAACCCACTCTCGCAGCGAAACGCTTGTCCTGAAAATAGAGCAGGCGCTTCCTGCCCTTTCTCACAGTCCTCTTGGCTGCAGGGAAACAAGAATGCTCTTTGTCAAGGCATACCCAGGAGGAGCATTTTAGAGCTCAATTTTCTCATGGTGTATTCAAATAAAAAGGAATGAAGATAATTCAATTTGAAATATGTCCAAGTGTTTCTGGTATCATCCCTGTGCTGTGGCATGTTGCTGAAGCAAATAAGATAGAATAAAATATGGAGAAAGTCAGCTGTTTACTATCCTAAAAATGGCCACTTACAGAGTTCGTCATAGCTTTCTTTTCTCCCTTCATTTCTGAAATAAAATGTTTGATAACCCAGTCTTCTGAATCAAAGAAACACACAAACAGAAACGGTTATCAGTCATGTCTGTAACCTCCACCTAGCTCAATTTCTTAATCACCATTTTTTTTCAGTAGTCCTACTGCTTAACTTCCTTCCAGACACAGCAAATGAGTCATGAGGCAAAGGAGTCTTAGCTGGAGAAAGGGGACTGGGTTCTCCACCCATTCACTCTAAGCCTACAGGGTCCTCCACTAGAATTTATAAAGCCTCCAAAATCATCCCATCCACAAAACTCAGTGGGAGGCAGCACTTCCTCAGAACCTGGCCTAGTCATTTGTTGTTGCTTTGGCCCTCATCCAATGTACTGCCATAGTTGGGGAGAGCACATAGCAGGCACTCAGTTAAGATGGAACATTAAAGGATATGTGAAGTTTAATTTTAATTAGTTTTTAATGTATACTTTTTAGTAGTTTAAGTGGATAAAATCCTTTTTATTTTTCACTTTGCCTTTAGAGCCATATACTCACCAATGAAAGTCTCCATAACTGTTAATATTTTGATGCTAATGACTGAAAACTATTTTTAAATAAACATATGAAGTGCATCAAGTTTTGTTGGATATGATTTCCATGCTATTCACATACCAAGAAGTTTAAAAGGATAGGTTCTATAGTCAGAAAGCCTAGGATTGAATCCCAGATCTGCCATTTACGAGTTGTATGATCAGGAAAAGTTACTTCACCTAGTTGTATTTATTTCCTCATGTGTAACAAATGGGGATGAAAAGAATAGTGTCTATTGATAGATAGCAAGTTGTCAATAAACTTGATTATATATAGCAGAAGGCATCAAATGTGTAGAATGGAAACTCCGTTGCTGTACCTGTGGAAAGAATTCCAATGTTATAATTAATCTCTGCATGTGAATGAGGCTTAGACTTTGGAATAAGTCTAATTCCGTCTTGCACAACCATATAGAACTAGGTAAAATGTCTTTAACTGGATTGTATCAAATAGTGTGATCATTCATTTGGTCTGCTGCAATGACATTACAATGTGAGTATAAAATTGTAGGATCAATCAAAAACCAAAAACAAAACCCCAAAAAACAAAAACAAACAACAAACAAACAAAAGAAACCAAACCTTGCTATGCCAAGGACTGGTGACCTTCAATGCTATCCCCTTGTGAGATATTTCTATACATTTATTCTAATGTTACTATGATTGCTGAGAATGCTCTTGGTTCTTCTGATTGGGAAAGGCTCTCAATTTAGAGGCTATTGGAAAAAATTAATTGAGTCCATTTTAGTTTCCCATCACATCTGACACTGATTGGGACTATTCCCCCAAATCATATTTAGCTTTAAAAGAAATTCTTAACACTAATAGAAGTCCAAAGAATGAATATCTGGTCCTGAAAACAATGAATGAACTCATTCCTCATTCATCCATAAACATTTATTTCAATGCACTACTAAAGATGCTTTTACAATATCACGCTCATTGGCTTAAGTGAAATATTTCCTCAAATGATTTTTCTGAGAGAAATGTGTATAAATTCCACCATGTATTTCATGAAATAAAAGCTTATTATGGTGATCATTTTGTAATGTATATAAATGTTGAATCCCTATGTTGTACAGCTGAAACTAATATAATATTGTTCTTAAAAAGCTACTCAAATTAGTTTGTAGATACACACCAAACTTGAAATAATCCACAAAGACGTTACAGCTGAGATTGCCACATCCTGGTAAGCATACGACTTTTTTTAGTAGCAGTGAAGTTTTAGGTGTTATTGAAGTGGACATTATTTGAATTTATTATCATTTAGTGTTATTTTTAAGATCCCTGTTGGGTTAGTTTCCTAGGACTGTCTGTCATAAAAAAAAAAAAAAAAGCCATGAACCAGGTGGCTTAGAATAACAGAAATGTAATGTTTCTGCTTCTGGGGGAAGTCTATAATCAAGGTGTTGGCAAGTCCATGCTCCTTCTGAAAACTCTAAGGAAGGATTCTTCCTTGCCTCTTCCTACCTTCTGGTGTTTTTCCACCAATTCTTGGTATTCCTTGTCTTATAGGTACATCGCTTCAATGTTTGCTTCCATTATAACATGGCCTCGCTATATTTCTGTGTCCAACTTTTTATTGTCTTACAAGGCACCAGTCTTATTCACTTAAGGACCCACCCTACTCCAATATGACCTCATCTTTATTTGATTACATCTTCAAAAACCCTGTTTCTAAATCAGGTCACATTCACCAGGGGTTAAGACTTCAATATTACTTTTTGAGGAACGCAATCCAAATCATAAAGTTTTATGTGTCAATTTAGCTAGGCTATCATCCCCAGGTATTCAGTCAAGCACTAGTATAGATGTTGTTGTGAGGGTATTTTTGTAGGTCAGGACTAAAGTCTGTAATCAGTTGACTTTATGTAATGAGGACTAGCCTAGATAATCTGAGCGAGCCTTACCCGATCAATTGAAGGGCCCAGAGAACAGAATTGATGCTTCCCTAAGGAAGAAGTTCTACCTGTAGACCGCAGTGTCAGCTTCTGCTCCAGAATTTCTGGCCTGCCCTTCCTAATAGCTTGTCCTCCACAGTTCTGCTTTGCCCAGCCAGCTCCCACATCACCTAAGCCAATTCCTTGCAATAAATCTCTTAATATATATATTTTTTACATATTTTATATTATTAATATAATTAATATGTATATGTATGTTGCTAGTTCTTTCTCTGTTGGAACCCTGACTGATACAATACTTACAGGAGCAGTCACTTCTTGAAATCAACATTTCCTTATTCAGGACTAATTTCCTAATTCAGGACTGCATTACCACTCACAATACAGTGTAGGGGTTAAGTGTGTGGGCTCTGGTGTTGAGCTGCCAGGCTCAAAACCCGGCTCCACAGTTTACTGTTTCTTTCACCCTTGGCAAAGCAACATAACTTCTCAATGCCTCGGTTTCCTTATCTGTATTAGAGTGAATAACAACATATCACTTGATAAGAGTAACTAACCCTTGTTAATACTTAAGGCAGTTAATACCAGTTAATACTTTTGGCCAGCAGGATATTGGAACTGACCATACTGGCTCAGGAAAGCCAACTGTAGTCATCTCTTCTTTATTCCACATTTACTTTCAAGAACTTTGGTAGCTTGAACTTGACCTTGGGGGGGATATTTACACCATGGAAATTGGCAAACACTGCAATCCGGGGCTTCTTTTTTTGAGAGCCGTATTATAAGCACAACACTGCTTATACTAATATCTGATACAAAGTCAAAACCCAGTGAAATAGCAGTGATTATAGTAGGTAAAGTGCACTAAGAAAGTAGTTACTGCTAGTTCATATGGTCCTTTTGCACAAAACAGAAACAGGCACCCTTCCTTTAAGACACTTGACTGACACTTTTCAGGAATCCTCAATTAAATTAAATCTATAGTGTGGATGGTGACACATAGAATTTTGCAACGTATAACTTAGAGAACTAACTACACTTGGTGTTCTGATAAGAAACCACACCTATAATGACAATTTCATTATTCTGTCATTGTTTTAAAGGTGATTCTTCTCACTCAGTAAGTATAGGAGTGGTTTCCTTATCTGCATTTTATCCCCAAATATACTTGAATGCTGATGAAGAAATTGCTTGAAAACAAAGATATTTCTTAAGCAAACCAAAATATTTTCTATTCCAGGACATTTTGAAACATATTTGCTGTGGAGAGAAGGATCTCAACAGGAGCATCGGAAAGAGAAATAAACAGTCACCGGAAACAGTAATGCTGAAGGAAAGGGCATGTATAGAATACCATAACTAAAGCTGGCTAATGTGCAAGGACAGCAAAACAAAACAAAACAAAACAACAGTGAGGATTTGGCCATGAAGGGCTCTTATGATGTTGTGAGAATTAATCTCTTTTGCTAGTGCCCACGTCTGCATCAAGATGCCTGGGTTACCCCCCAACCCAAGCTGGGCTCCAGTTACACAGCCAGCAAGTTTTCACAAGCCCAAGGTGGCCATTCTTTCAGGGAACCACAGAGATAGCTTCCCTGGCACGTTCCTGCTGCACTCACAGCGTTGGCTGCTTCCCGAGTCTCAAAGATGTGAAATGAAACCCCAAGGGCTGCATTAACAAAGGCCAAAAGCATGCACAGCCCAAGCCAGCGGTTATGGTGAAGCATCCTGGATTCCCATGAGAAACTCTCCGGATCTGGTTCATCTACGTCACATGAGCCTGCAAACAGGAGGCACAACAGTTTAAAAATACTGTGACTGCTGGAGACTTCCCTGGCCATATTTAGTTCACATGTCTCACAGTGGTAGGAAAGAGCTAGAAAGAGACAAAGGGAGTTGGAGGAAGAGAAAGAAGGCAAGTAGTGTTGCCCGCATTAAGAATCGGGACATAATACCGGATCACCTTCTTTCTCCCCACCCCATCCCCCTACCCCAAGGCTCTCTTGAGTGCTTGTTTTCTGTCCAAGGAAGCTACAGCCCCAAGTACTCCTCCGCCATCCCTGGACATCTGCTTGGCTTGTCTATTTTCTGCTACAGGCACAGGACAGGAAGGAAGAGTTTGTTTCCTGTAAATAGAGGGAGAGAAAATTACAGCTATTATTGTTTTGACAACGGAAGCCCTCCCTGAAGCTTGTACCACGGTTCATTCCTGACAAGCATCAGGTCTGAGTTGCCGGCTCTCTGCAGAAATTCCTTTCGAGGGGTCCCCGGGGAAAGCTGAAAGCCTAGATGGCTTTGCATTAGATGTCTAATGGCATAAAGATGTAATTCTGGGCAATCTTGATATTGGGCTGTGGAAATGGAATGCAGCCTGTGTTTTGATGAATGTTTTGATGCAAGCTTCTGCTACCCCAAATGAGCATGCTGGAGCTTGACCCTTAAGCACACACACACTAGTTTATGCAAACGCACACCCCAAGGTTGAAAATGCATGATAACACAAATTATTTATGCTATCTTTTAACTCTCTCCCCTGGTCCCTGCTCTCCCCAAATTCTTTTTTTTTTTTTTTTTTTTTTTTTTGAGATTCCCGAGCCTTTTAAACTGTATCTAGCTACACACATATTTGATGAAAAGCTGTAAAACTACCAACTACATACTGGGCATGCTGCGTTCTACCTTCCACATTGGATGAGTCCACATGTTCTTGGGAATATATTTGACCATGACAAATATGACAAAAAATAACAAAATCACATTTGTTATTTTTAGATGTTTGGAATTAATCTTTTACCTAATCAGTGTTTGAAATCTAAAAGAAAGGAAGAAGGAACCAACCAAGACTATGGATTAAGAGCTGGAGGAAATTCTACTACTGTGTCCACTAATTAATGAGCATGAGATCTGTTACTCAAAGGGAGTGATAATCTCCTATTGGTAGTAGAAATAAATTTAAGTTTGATAGTCAAAGTAGGATTCATATTTTTGTCAAATTCATTAAGAAGGGCCTGGTTAGATTTCTTTGCTGAACTTGCAACAGTAATAACACACCCACAGCAGAATTCAGTTAATGGGGATCATTTTTACTCTTGGCTTTCTTGACCCCACACCTTTCGGTCTTCCTCTTTTCGCAAGCAGCTCCTTTTAGCATTCTTTACCAGTCCTTTGCCCTTGGCTTCACCTCCAAATAGCATTATGTCCCAGAGCTCATTTCTAGTCCTTCATGTTTTATCTAGACATGTGGCTTTCATAAAATCTATAGTCTGATGGTTTCCCAATTTGTGACTCCCGAGACCTTTCAGCTAGATTACAGACTCTTAGAAACCACAGCCAACTTGACACATCACTTGGCCATCTAATATATATCTCAAATTTCACATGTCTGAAACAGAACTGTTGTATTCTCCATCTCCAAACCTGTTCCTTGTCAGCATCCCCTATCTCAATATTTGCTACCACCATTCGGGTAGATGCTCCATCAAAAAATCATACCTGAGTTTTCTTTCCCCTTTATCTTCCATGTCCAATCCACCAGCAATTCCTCTTACCTCCACTTCCAAGAACATCCTCTGTTTATCTTTCTCTAACCCTGTAGCTACTCTCCTAGTCTGAGCCACCACCATCTTTCACCTGGACCATCACAGTAAGCCCCCATCTGATGACTCTACTTAGATGTCTACACACCTGAAATCCTTCTACACACAGCAGCTATGGTGCTCTTCTGGAAATATAAATGGGAGGAAATAGTGTGATTGCTTAAAGCCCATAACTATCTTTCCATTACATTAGAAATTAAATGCAAACACTATAATTTGACCTGTATAATCCTCTCCCAGATTATCTCTTTGACATAACCTAATCCTCTTTATTCCCATACCCTAGTCATCTTTCTCTTCTCCAGAAGTCTCTGGAATTTCATACTCTTGGCTTCTTCTTGACACTCACGTCTAAGTTTAGATGTCACCTTCTCAGAGAAGCCTGATGCCTCACTCAGTTTTATTTCTACCATTGAGCTGATCATTACCTGGTGTTTTCGTGTTCATTTACTTGTATATTATCTCTTCCTCCAACTAAATCATAAACTTATGTGAGTAGAGACCTTATCTTCATGCCCAGTGATGAGCATAAGGGCCTAGTAGAGTGCCTGGCATGTAGTGATATTGACATCTGTTTAATGAATCAGAGAATCAATAAATATACTCTCAGGGGCCCTGATCTGTGGTGGGACATCAGGAAAGATTTTCCTGAAGAAGTGTTGTTTGAGTAGAATCCTGAATGATGAGTGGTAATTAACTGGAAGTATTCGAGGAAGGGAAGAGGGGAGAAAAACACTGCAGACAAGAGAAACTGTAGGTGTAGAAACCCAACATGGGAGGGACACAGCACATTTGTTACACTGTGAGAAGGGACAGTGTTTGCACTACAAGGAATGAGAAGGGGACTGTCAACTGAGACTTAAAAACTTCTAGACCAAGTTAGGAATTCCAGCCTTTACTCGAGGGCTCTGTGAAACCATGGTACACTCAAGCCGGCAGATAACATCTTAAGATTGGCTTTCTAAAAAGATCATATGGGCTGCAGTGTAAAGAAAAGGCTGGGTGTAGGTGACGTGGCTACTATCCTTCCTGCCAGTAGGAGGCTGCCTCAGTAAGCTACAGGAACGATCACGGTACCCAGACGAAACTGCCGGTGGAGGATGTAGCAAGATTGGAACAGACTCCAGAGATATTTAGGAGGTAAAATAAATAGTGCTGTTTAATTAGATAAAGCCAGAGTGATGGTGGTTGGGGAGAGATGGACATACTAAGCCTGAAGTGTAGGTTTTTGACTTGCAATGCATACTTGTTCGGGTGGTGGCACCAAAGGGAAGATGAAAGAAAATTAGTGTGACAAGAAATATCAAAAGCTTAGTTTCCTGTGTGTTGAATCTGAATTCCTTTAAGATAGCCATGTGGAGATGTGGAAGTAGACAGCTAGACTCAGGAGCAGGAAGCTCAAAGGGAAAGTATGATGGTCAGGAGTACACTGTGGGGAGCACTGACTACAGCCTAGGAACACTCTGATGACAAGGACCACTTTGTATTATATATACTTACCATAGAGTCTAACACGTACATATGAGCTCCTGTATTCATTGCAATTAGTAAATATGTATAAAGGTGCTGTACGGGTTATCTTAAAGAAGCAAAGTAAATGTTCACTTGGAAAAGTTTTTAAGATATAGCAAAGAAACAGTGAATGACAGGGAAATCAGATATTCTAATTTTGCTCTGAATATTCACATTTTTCTACTAGCATTTTAAACTGGTTACAATTTGCCACATTAGAAACTCCCCAAATGGCTACTTTCTTTACTGGCAAGTTTATTGGGGTTCCAAATCTAGGTTAGTAATGAGACAAATACATTCTAAGGACATTACTTTGTTAGTATTTTTTCAACAGGCTCCTCACTCAATGTGGGGCTTGAACTCATGACCCTGAAATTAAGAGTTGCATGCTCTACCAACCGAGCCAGCCAGGCATCCCTGGGACAAATATTTTTAAATGAACATTTGTAATATAATTCTAACACCACTGTTTTCTGAGTCGAAGAATCATAATGAAAAAGGTACCTTTTCCTTACTTCCGGAGTAGTTCACAAAGTTCAGAAGGTGCCCTCCCTGCAATTCTAAACTCACCTTTCATCTTACTCACAACTGGACAGACTGACAAGAATTGATTGGACTAGGAGTGCATAAGCTTATTGCATTTTACTTTAAATTGCCTTACATGAGACATAGACATGAGTGTGGAAGTGTGTCTGAAGATGCACACGTGAAGTACTGTGAGTGTGAAGGTGTCCGTTTTCTAGAAGTCACTATTAGTTTCCTAGGGTTGTCATAATGAAATACACAAACTGGTATCTTAAAACAACAGAAATGTATTGTCTCACACTTCTGGAGGCCAGGAGTCTGAAATCCAGGTGTTGGCAGGGCCATGTTCCCTCCAACCACCGCCCCACCCCCACCCAAGGCTTCTCCCTTGCCTCCTGCTGTGCTCCCAAGCATTCCTTGGCTTGTGGCAGGATAACTGTAATTTCTGCCCTTCTCAACACCTGGCCATCTTCCCTGTAGGTCTGCGTGGCATTTTCCTCTCTGAGTCTCTTTTTTTTTTCTTCTTATAATGACCCCAGCCATATTGGATTAGGGTCCACTCAAATTGAGTATGACCTCATCTTAACTTATTACATTCGCAGACAGCCTATTTCCAAATAAGTTCATGTTCATACGCATTGGGAGTTAAGACTTCAACATATCTTTGAGGGGGCACACAATTCAAAGGACAGAGTGAAAATGCATGCACAAATGTGCAAGAGAGGGCTCAGTGTGTGTGTGTGTGTGGGTGTGTGTGTGTAAGTGTGCATGCACATAGTAAAGAACTATGACCAAGTAACCAATTCGTTGATCTCTATTCTGCTTCCTGGTCCTTGCTTTCACTGGTTCCTTGGATAGCTTTTATGCTGTCCCATGACTCCATTCACAATGAGTAATGGATTGTTTCCGGGCTCTCACTCCCACTTTTAATGAATACCAACACTAATTAACTGACAGTAACATGTAGCTGCTCTTGGCTGCACGCATTTCTCACTGAGGTCATAACGGCTGTTGGTAATGTAATTTATTACTCTGTAAGGCACACTCTGGGACTCTCAGTGTGAAGACCGTTTTGGCAAGTGCCAAAGCAGTATAAGGCAGGCCTTTCTCGGTAAGGTAATATGTTCCATAGCTCTGGGCCTTGGTATAGTGACGCATCAAAGGCATAATGGTTCCACTGGAATGCTGTAACGATTTCCAACCACAGTACCATCTGCTGGGAGGGACAGAGGACTACTGTTTGAACAAGGATTGCTGCTTATATCAGGATATCAGGATCAGCAACAGAACCCCCGAAATTATCAGAACACAGTATATTTTGCTATTATTAGTATTGTTAGCTTTAGAATTGTTCTGGGAGTGAGTGACAAAATGCCATCGCAGAAAGAAACAACACCATACAAGCAATATCAAGGATTTCTGATTAGGAGAATGGCAGACACCCAAGCCCTTGTGTGCCCTGCAGGGAGGTCACCTGGACAGCCTACTTTAGGCCCCAACTCTGTGCTCCCCATGAACTCCACCAAATTAGCTTTACATGAGGAAGCCACCTTGCTTCTCTAGAGGATCAAAGTAGCTGGACCCATTCCCAGAGTTCT
The DNA here is from genome assembly GCF_023721935.1 of Panthera uncia. Lineage (NCBI taxonomy): Eukaryota > Metazoa > Chordata > Mammalia > Carnivora > Felidae > Panthera > Panthera uncia. The sequence continues at coordinate 81,812,997 of NW_026057580.1, read as the reverse complement.
GCAGATAACCAGGTCACAGGGTACATTTGCACCCTGTTCTGCTCCTACTACACCATGCTGCAGATTCCTCTGTATTTCCCAGTTTATATCCATAGAGGGGAACTTCGGTTCACATGCTTCCTTCTATTATCTGCACTAATCTGGTAACCTGAGATCATTTATGTACCCTCCACTCTTGTTACAATGCTTCTGGAACTGTGTTACATTTTTCTCTCATGTATGGGGCTACTGTTCCCAACGAAGTACTTTTATCCTTCCTATAATAACCTTTGTAATAGTAACAGCACCTCCTTGTAACACTTAAAATGCTTGTCTCACAAGGGCAGCATGATAAGGGAAACTATGCCAATATAGTTTTTTTTAAGTGACATCTGAATAGCGAAAAATCATAAGACTGTCTAGCCAAAGTAATAAATGACAGTGAAAGAGATGCATTAATAGGACTAAAATTAATATGATGAATAAAGAATGGAAGAGAATGATGTAAATTAGGATGAATTTTAGCTGTCCTATGGTGGGTGTTATTGGTCAATACGCCACATTTGCATTCATTCTTTTTCTGCTGCTCAATTCACATATAGAAAGACCGCTCTCTACATACATCTATATATACAAATACATAGTAAATGTGACCATAGAGTGTTGAGACTGACTTTTAAAAAAAATGTCCAGAACTTATATTCCAAATTATTATTTTTCTTAATCCTGGAAGCAGGTGTCTGTTCCAGTAGCACTGGAACAGTCTTATGGAACTAGGCTTTGTTTTTGTTTTTGTTTTTTTTTTAGAAATACCATTGAATTTAATTTCTGAAAACTAAAAACAAAAATCACATGCATTATTTTATAGTTACATCTTAATTTAAAAAAATTTTTTTTTAACATTTATTTATTTTTGAGACAGGGAGAGACAGAGCATGAACGGAGGAGGGTCAGAGAGAGGGAGACACAGAATCTGAAACAGGCTCCAGGCTCTGAGCTGTCAGCACAGAGCCTGACACGGGGCTCGAACTCACGGACTGCGAGATCATGACCTGAGCCGAAGTCGGACGTTCAACCGACTGAGCCACCCAAGCGCCCCGTTACATCTTAATTTTTGATTGAGATATAACTGACATACATTATATTAGTTTCAGGTGTACATCACAATGACTCAACACTTGTATTCACTATGAAATGATCACCACAATAAGTCTAGTCACCATCCATCACCATAAAAAGTTACAAGAAATATGGTTTTTTTCCTCATGATGAGAATTTTTAAGATCACTCTCTCACAACCTTCAAATATGTACTACTACTATACCATTGACTATGGTAACCACTCTACACACCACATCCCCATAACCTATTCATTTCACAACTGGAAGTCTGTATCTTTTTTACCCATTTCACCCACCACACAACCTCCTCCCTACTGGCAACCACTACTCTGTCATCATATCCATGAGTTTTCTTTTGGTTTGTTTGTTTGCTTTTTAGATTCCATATATAAGTGAGATCATATCAACTTTCTCTGTCTGAATTATTTCATTTTAGCATAATACCTTCAAAGTCCATCCATGTTGTTGCAAATGGCAAGATTCCATTCTTTTTTATGGCTGAGTAGAATGCCATTATATATCGCATCTTCTTTATCCATCCATCTATCAGTGAACACTTAGGTTATCTCCATATCTTGGTTATTATAAATAATGCTGCAATGAACACAGGGGTGCACCTATCTTTTCAAATTAGTGTTTTTGTTTTCACGGATAAATACCAAGAAGTAGAATTGCTAGATCATATTGTAGTTCTATTTTTATTTTTTTGAAAAATCTCCATACTGTTTTCCATAGTAAGAAGGATACTCACTCTTACCACTTTTATTCAACATAGTATTGAAAATCTTAGCTTGTGCAATGAAAATCCTAGCTTGTGCAATTAGGCAAGAAAAAGAAATAAAAGTTATCCAAACTGGAAAGGCAGAAGTAAAATTGTTACTGCTTGCAGGCAACATGATTTTATATAGAGATAAACCCTAAAGACTCTACCAAAAACCTGTTTGAACTAATGAATAAATTCAGTAAAGTTGTGGAGTACAAAAGCAACATAAAAACACTTGTTGCATTTCTATAAACTAATAACAAACGATCAGAAAGAGAAATTAACAAAACAATCCCACTTATAATTGCATAAAAAAATAATAAAATACCAGGAATAAATTTAACCAAGGAGGTGAGAGACCAGTACACTGAAAAACATAACACATTGATGAAAGAAATTGAAGATACAAAAAAAATGGGAAGATTCTCCATGCTCACGGATTAGAAGAATTATATTGTTCAAATGTCATATTATCCAAAAAAATTTACAGATTCAATGCAATCCATAAGAAAATTCCAACGGCATTTTTCACAGAAATAGAACAAACAATCCTAAAATTTGTATGTAACCACAAAAGACCCTGAAAAGCCAAAGCAATCTTCAGAAAGAACAAAGCTGGAGGCATCATGCTTCCTGATTTCAAACTATATTACAAAGCTATAGTAATCAAAACAGTATAGTATTGGCTTAAAAACAGACAGATATGCCAATGGAACAGACTAGAGAACCCAGAAATAAACCCACCCATGTATGGTCAATTAATTTATGACAAAGGAGCCAAGAATATACAATGACTAAAGGACAATATATTCAATAAATGGTGTTGGGGAAACTGGAAAGCCACTGGAAAAAGAATGAAACTAGACCACTATCTTATACCATACACAAAAACTAACTCAAAATGGATTAATGACTTGAATATAAAACCCGAAACCATAAAACTCATACAAGAAAACATAGGTAGCTCCATGATATCTGTCTTGGGGATTTTTTTTTTTTTTGGATCTGACTGCAAAAGCAAAGGTCACACCCTAAAATTGTCATCAAACTGTTTCATCATCTTTGAATATTCATCGTATTCAGAGACTTAGTTCTAAAACTCTTTGTCTTTAAACCAGCCTCCTTGAATGAACATTTACCATCACATTTTAAACTCTATATTCTTAACAACAAAAGTGATAATGCTCATTATAACAAGTCAAAGATATATAAAAGAAAAGAATGATAAACAGCTGTGTGTATTAACCTGAAGGGATGCCCAAGGTATATTTTAATTAAAAAAGAAAAAGAAGGATATGTATCATATAACTCTGTTTTTAATGTTGTCTATAAATGTACACATCTGTAGTGTGGATGGACCATATTTTGTATAAACGCTGCTCTGCAGATGGACGGTTTGCGGTGAATACAAGCAATGTTCTGGGAAATTTCCTTAACCATGAGGCTTTGTAGAGAGGCACCTTTATATCTGTAGAAGAAATTACCTTAAGCTAGAATTTCTGTGTCAAAATGTATGTATCATATTTCTCATTACTCCTGGAAAGAGGAAAAAATCCATAGAATTGGTAAGGTATCATTGAAAACCAGTTCATAGAAAAATTCAAAGTCCTATCTGTTTCCCTGTGCCAATGGCCACATAAAACTAGCCAGATGATTGTTTTGATATTTGGTCAGAACATAGTTATATTGTGCAACAAATCCATCACAGTGGTAGGCAGCTATGTTTGTTCAAGCTGTCATACTTGAGTTATTTCTCATTCTCCAAGGATCTAAAGCCAAGTTTCAAGATGAAATGATGGTGATACAGGCATTAAAAAAATACCATAGTTATAATATTATATGTAACCTAAAACAAAAAAATATCCAGGAAATAAGATGTGGATTTGGTCATCCTATTTTACGACCACAGTGGATACAATAATCCAAGCCTAACATATTATTAAACCATTGTAAACTCTGCCTGAAAAAAGCAATAATTTCATCCATTTGTGACATTCTTTAGAGTCACATGATACCTACCATAGCAACGTCTATGTTTCACTGCTGAGTCATTCTCCTAGCCTTATCACCTTCATAATGTCATCACAGTGACTTGTCAGCACATAACGTGCACACTGATAAAAAATGCTGCGTGCCAGTCTACAAAGAGTACCTTCTACAAAGACCGTGAAATAATGTGTCCACCAACGGTCATGAAATACCTTCTTTTATCTGTATATGTTTATTATACTTTAGTGTCTTCAATGTTCATGATATTCTAGTGTTCAGGAGAGAGGAAATACATACTCTTTGTAATGTATAAAATAATAAAAATCAAGGTCATGACTGTAGAAAAGTTCTAGTGTGTTCTATAAAGTTTAAATTTTTATTTCACTTGACAAATATTTATTGAGTGCCTCCTTTCTACCAGATATAGTCCTAGGCATAGGGGACTTAGAAATGGACACACTGGTCACTGGCCTCAAGGAGGCGAGAGACAAACCAATAACCACATTTGCACAGTGTGCGAGGAACTATGACGTAGATGTACGTAAGTTGCACTAGGAACCCAGATGTCAGTCACCTATCGTACTTAAGATTGTCTAAAATACCCGGAGAACCACCACATGTGGCAAGCTGAATATTCAGTTCACTAAATAGTACTGAAAGCTCAATAATTTTTTTTTAATGTTTATTTATTTTTGAGAGACAGAGAGAGAGAGCGTGAGTCTGTCTGGGCAATAAATCATACAATAACTGACCATCTACAAGGTTTATATCTAAGCTCTTCACTTTGAAAAACTAAAGCACAGACACATATATTTATAGTGGAACCTTAGGATAATGTTCATTGGGATTAGGAAGAAACAAACTTTCTAACTTATGAAATCAATTTATCAAATAAAATGATTCTTTGGCCACCAAGGTATCCAAATCCATGTAAGGATAAGCCATTACACAATGAGATTTGACTATATTTATACAATCTTAATAAACAAAAGTCATTGAAAATAAAAATCTTATCTTTTGATTTAGTGTTTGTTGACAGGAACAGAGTTCTGTGTGACACAGCCATTACAGCTTAAATCAGCTTTCAAAGATGAGCTATAAAATAAAGGAATCCCAGGGAATCTATAAAATAAAGGAATCCCAGGAAAGGTTTTTAAATTGAAGATGTGTTAGCTTTAGAAACATCTGCATAATCCACTTAAAAGGAAACAGTAAACTTCATAAAATATTTCCATCAATGTTTACTTTTAATCTAAAAACACGGTAGTCTATAAAAGCACAATTTTAACCCTTTAGCTTTTCTTCTGAAAAAGCTGGTTTTCTCAGTTTTTCCTCCACAGTAGAGGGTTATTTGCTGATTTTGCATTTGTTTGTATACCATGAGAGTTCTTAAGTCGTTTGCTTAAATAAAATATTGCTACCTTCATTTAGTGTTTTCCTGCAAGGGAATAAAAAAATAGGTTATTATTTTTTTTCCTTAAGGCCATTTTGCAAGGACTCCAGTACATCATCACTTAGCACTCATCTATATACCAGTAAAAAACAACTCCTTCCTCCCTCTCTTCCTTCCTTCCTTCCTTGGTCTCTCTTCCTTCAAAAGTATTGACCAGCAACAATTACATGCTTATCATGGCATTATCTACACAGATTCCAAAATCAACTTTACAATTATATCGCAACTATTCCATTAAAGGGTTTCATAAAACAGTGTAGTATTAAATTGCAAATATATATGGTTAAGTTTAGAAAATCGAACACTTCTGATTCAGCATTGTTTAATAACTTCATCAGTAGGATGATTGAATATTTGAATATAAGCCTGCGTATCAATCCATAGGGCCCCAAACCATTTTTTACTGCCTTTGAGGATGCGCTCTGAATTCCAAGTGATCATGGTAACTTAGGAATGCGGTCAGATAGAAACTGATTAAAATCACGGAGAAAAATTGCATGCTAATTTAGAAGTAGAAAAAATGCATTGTGCAAATAAAATTATTGAGAATGATTTCTTATGTGAAAGAATGACAGAAAAATATCACCCAGTCTGGAACTCGGAGTGAATAGAAAATGGCTGTTATAGCAGTGCAGAAATGTCATTTCTCGAAGTATGCATAATAGGCTCTAGAAACCCGAAGGTTAATTCTTGCTTGACACTCACATAGTATTACCAAAGCATACCATTCAGTTGGGGTACACCCACTGAAAGAAACATTGACGCTGATAGCAACATTGACATATATGTCTGTATTTTGTGATATTAAGATTATTAAGTCTCTTAGAAATGACTGACAAGAGGCCCCCGAGTATATTCACAGCATGACTCCAAAGCACCATCTTCCACTTCCACTGAGGATGGATTCAAGTACACATGGGTGAGGAAAAGCAGATGAGTGAGGGAAATGGGCAAGAAATGGTTTGAGATCAGACCAAAGTCTCATCTTCTGGAAATATCGGCAGTGTTGTCCTCCCTAGAAATATGGAGGAGCAAAAAACCAAAATACTGTCTTTCAAGAGCTAATACGCAAGCAGCTTCTCAGAAATTGCAACAGCAGAATTATATTTCTCTTTTGACTACAGTATATCTGTATGTATAAATTACTTACATGTAACATAGGAGTTTATAAAGTATATGAAGAACTTTGTGTTTTGTTTATTTGCTTCTTTTATAACCTGCTTCACATCCAAAAGGATTGTTAAGCGGCTGGCAATGACTCTGTGAAGATGGCAGTTGCAGAGGCATGGTATTTAAATATTCCTGAATCCTCTCATCAAGAACTGGCAGAGCAACTATAACAACAAAACCCAAAAACCGACGGGCAACATGTGCGGCAACCTAGGTGCCAAGATATCTCCACGAAATATGAGGTGCCAGAGCTCCCATAGTTACGAGACCCATGTGGGACCGTATTTAGTGCGGAAGGAAGCAAAAGAAAGTCAGCAAGACATCTGGCCACCCTGAGAATGGGAGAACGCCAACAGGCTCTCAATGAAGGCCCCACAGTCATCTGAGAGAGGGGCTTAGGCTGGAGGTCTCACCAAAGCACTCCTTCAGGACAAAGCCTCACAATGAGAAGAAATTGCTAGGATAAAATCTAATTTGAGCAGGCAGGGGCACAGAAAGGAAAGAAAGAGAAGGTCCTGATAAGTGTCATGAAAAAAAACAAGGGGGAGCATAAGATTCATGAAACTAGAAAAGATATCCCAAACTGCTACCACCACTCTAAAAATACAGAAAATTCATTTACCTTAGAAATTAGCATCAGAAAAATATCAGGGTTTGATCCCAAGCAAAGTTGTGAAATGAGAGAGAGAGAGAGAGAGAGAGGAAGAGGGGGGAGCAAAATAAGGTCCTTACAAACAATAAAAATAATTGAAAAGAGATGCCCACCAAAAGATGAAAAATGTAACCTAATATTTAGAAGTGATATAAGTGATATGAACAAAATGATAGAAGATAAAAGAATAACAAGTGAGAACAAGGAAAAACTCAACAATGAAGTGATTGGAGACAAGTAAAGTTTGAAAAGAAAGGTGACAAAAGTTGTTAAATGATAAGAAGTAAAATAAAAATGATATAATTTAAGACTAAACCAGGATGAATGGAAGAGCAAGTAAACACTACACATAAGATCCTTGATGAATCAGATGACTCAAAAAACTAGAAAACTTCCTCAACCTGATGAAGGGCATCTATGAAAACTCACAGCTAAGATCATACTTAATGGGAAAGACTGACTGGTTTTCCTCTAAAGTGAAAAACAAGGTAAGGATACCTGTTCTCACCATTTCTGTTCAAGATTGTGCACAGGGTCTAGCCATGGCAAGTAGGCAAGAAAATTAACTAAAAGCCCTCCAGACTGGAAATGCAGAAACACTATCTCTATTTGCTGATGACATGATCTTTTTCTTTTTAATGCATATTTATTTATTTTGAGAGAGATAGAGAGAGAGAGAGAGAGAAAGAGCACACATGTGCATGCACATGAGCACAAGCTGGGCAGGGGCACAGACAGAGGAAGAGAGAGAATCCCAAGCAGGCTCCAAGCTGTCAGCACAGAGCCCGACACAGGACTCAGTCTCACCAACCATGAGATCATGACTTGAGCCGAAATCAAGAGCTGGACACTTAACTGACTGAGCCACCCAGGTGCGCCGACATGATCTTGTATAGAGAAAATCCTAAGCAATCCACTTAAAAACCGTCAGAACTAATAAACAAGTTCACCAAGGTTTCATGATATAAATCAATATGCAAAAGTCAATAGTATCTCTGTACATTTGCGAGGGACAATCTGAAAATGAAATTAAGAAAACGATTCCATTTACAATAGCATTAAAAGAAATAAATACTTGGGAATAAATTCAACAAAAGTCCAAATTATATACTTTGAAAACTACAAAACACTGATGAAAAAATCAAGGAATACAGACATTAAAATCCCAGATGGCTTCTTTAGAGAAATTGACAAGCTGATTCTAAAATCTTTATGGAAATTCAAGGAGCCCAGGATGGAAAAAATTAAAAAACAAAAATAAAAACCTTGAAAAGTAAGAGTATGGAAGACTCATACTTTCTGATTCAAAACATTCCAGGAAGCTACAATAATCATAAAAACATAGAATCATAAAAACATATATATAGAATCATAATAAAGAGCAATCAAATAGAATAGAGTCCAGAAATAGATCCTCCCATTCAGTCCATTGACTTTCAATCAGGTACTAAAAGAATTCAATGGCAGAAAGAATAGATTTTTCAAAAAGTGATGTTGGGACAACTAGATGTCTGCACTGCAAAAGAATAAAGTTGGACCTTCCCTAACCCAATATACAAAAATTAACTCAAAATTGATCAAAGATTTATATGTAAGAGCTAATATTATAAAACCCTTAGGAGAAAACATAGGTATAAATCTTGAAGACCCTGGATTAGGCAATGGTTTCTTAGATATGATGCCAAAAGCAAAAACATCAAAAGAAAAACAGATAAATTAAATTTCATCAAAATTAAAACCCATTGTGTTTCAAAGGACACTAGCAAGAAAGTGAAAAGATAACCACAGAATAAAAGATAATTTGCAAATCATAGATCTGATAAGGAATTTGTATCTAGAATATATAAAGAACTTTTCCAACTCAACACGAAAAGACAAACAACTCAATTTAAAAATAGCAAAGGATCTGAATATGCATTTTTCAGAAAATATACAAATGGCAAAAAAAAAAAAAAAGCAGACACATGAAAAGATGCTCAGCATCATTAACCATCAGGGAAATGAAAATCAAAACCACAATGACATATCATTTTGTACCTACTGATATTGCTATAGTCAGAAAGATAATAAAAGTGTAAATTAAATGAGGATGTGGGGAAATTGGAATCCTCATACACTGCTGGTTGGAATGTAAAATGTTGCAGCTACTTTGGAATAACAACTTCGCAAAAGGTTTTACAAATTTACCATACGACCCAGAAATTCTAGTCCTAGGTATACACCCTAGAATAACAAAACTATATATTTATACAAAAACTAGTACACAAATATTCATAGCAACATTATACATAATGGGAAAAAATGGAGTAAACCCAAATGTTCATCAATTGATGAATGAATGGATCAGCAAAATGTGGTATATCCATACAATGGATTATTCAGCAATAAAACCAATTGAACTGATACCCATTACAACATTATGCTAAGTGAAAGAAGCCAGTGTCAAAACAGCACATATTTTATTATTCCATTTACATGATATGTCCATAATAAGCAAATCTGTAGAAATGGAGAGTAGATTAATGGTTGCCCAGGGGTTAGGTGGGTTGGGGGGATTAAGGAAATTGGGAGGTGACTGCAAATAGGCATTGGGTTTCTTTTCGGGGTGATGGAATGTTCCAAAATTGATTGTGATGTTAATAGCACAACTCTGTAGATATATTTTAAAAACCATTGTACACTTTAAACAGGTGAATTGTGTGGTATATGAATTATATGCCAATAAAACCATTACAAAATATATTTTAAGAGTATTAGATTTTAAGAAGTATTTTAAAATTTAAAAGTAAATGATGGGATAAAAAAACTGATGAAAATATAATAGTTCTATTATACCTAGAAGGGGGAAAAAAAATCAAGTCATGGGATAGGACAAATGCTAAATTCTATAATTCAAGAAAGATTTCCCAATAAAAAGAAACTTGAAACTATATATTGAATCATCAGCATTGATAATTACTACTGATTTAAAGAATGTCTGAATGGAGATTACCTATGGGGATGGAGATGAAAATGGGTGAGATCTGAAAGGAACAATCAAGGGCCACCCTGAAATTTAGTAATATTCTGTCTCCAAAGCTTGGTCGTGGAGATACAGATGTTTGTGTTGTCGCTCGTCTTTATACCTCTCAAATATGCTATTGTGTGTTCGATATTTAGTAAGAGCAATCAAATTGACTAGTGTCACAAGGCAGGATCTAATAAGTGCCTCATAAGGGCAGAATTATCCTGCAATGAGTGTGTGAGCTTTTAAATCGAGTCACATGGTGATAACATCTGTAGAGCTCTTATATACAACAGGCATAAAACACTTTATATTCATTAGTTAATTTGATCTTGTGAACTGCCCTAAGAGGCAGGCACTATTCTTTCCCCATTTGACAGATGAGGAACCTAAGGTACAAAGTTCAGTAACTTGTTTAAAGTTTGCCCAGTGAGTTGGTGGCAGAGCTGGAATCTGAACCCAGGAAGCCTGGCTTGAGGGGCCATAGCCTTCATTTACAATGCTCCACTCTCTGTGGGTTTGCTTAGGCAGAAGTGGTAGTGGTTTAAGATATTGGGAGTCATGCCAGCTATTCACGAGGACAAGAGAGGGAAGGGCAGGCAGCTTCTGAGATTAGTCAGAAGGCTAAAGCGGGGTCAGCTCCAGAAATACCCTTAACGCCATGCAAATCATATATCTGATATCTAGTCTTTATTCTTTAATCAGTGGTAGGTCTTAAACATTCTTAAGCAAGTAGTAATAAGTGGAAGTCATGTTTAAGAAATGATAGTAAGCTAGACTGGAAAGTGGAGGAAAGAACCAAATGAAGATAGAAGATCTGTTTGGAGATTCAGGGGGTGGGAGGGATGGATGAATTTAAAGGGGATGACTTTGAGCCAGGAACCAGAATCCTCAAATACTATTTTTGACCACAGTACTGAGCAGTTCCCAAGTGAAATTGTGTGCAGGGGACCAAGCCAGCAAAAGCATGTCCTTTAATACTTTGGAGTCCTGACTCCCAGCAAAGCATGTCTCCTGCTTGAAGCCTGACAAATGAATTGTGTAGAGAACTCTGTATGCCTGACTAGGGGCAGGACAAGAGCTTAGACCAAAAAGTGTCAAGAAGTCACATAATTCTTCACCCTAAGCAGCCTACCGTTCTCATGGTGAAACAAGAGTAGTCTGAGAAGGGCAGCTCAGACAGGTGAGAGCAAGCAGCTGTGAGAGCAAGAGGGCCCAGAGCATCTCCTGGGACGGGATTAACACATGCCCACGTTCGACAATCCCACCCCTGCTACTGGCGCTCCTCACACTCTCATGGACAGGGACTGGAGAGAGAAGGGTTTCCCGCTGCACCTGCAGGCAGAAAGCACTCCTGCAATAGTCAAGCATAAGTGATCTAAGCACCACTAACGGTGGTGGATATGGGAGCAGAAAGAAGCGATTTGCCATGAGATCACGATGACTGGTTGGTTATGAAATGAAGGGGTGGAGTCATTAAAAATGAGACTTTTGAGCCAAAACAATGACAATAGTGGTACTCAGAGAGCTGTGGGAACCACATCTCTTTCTAGAGATGGTTGCTCAGAGTAGACAATTGTTCTCCCTCTTTCTGAAGCATCACAGTGTAGTGAAACACAAAACTTAAATGAAATTTCAAATTCCTGCTACACTACCTTCACTGCTTGAGTGAAGGCTAAAAATTCAATAGTAAGTTCTCCTCAGGTTCATGTTTTTTTAATTTAGAGAGAGACTTTTTTTTAGGGTAATGTACATACAATCTATTCATATTCCTTTTTATTAAGCATAACAGAAAATATTATGGGTTTCTTAATAAGAATAAGTTTCTATTTCTTGAGTACTTATTTTGTTCCAAGCATTATGCTAAGCATTTTATACACATTGCAGTAATAAACCCTCACAATAGTGCTATGAAGACTGTTACTGTCCTCATTTTGCTGATTAGGAAATTTAAGCACTGAGGAGTTTAGAAAGCTAAGAAACTTATTGCAAAGTACGTGGCTAGTAAATAGTCAACCCATACTTCAAACCGGGTTCTAACTTCAACTTGTTTTATCCGTGGTTACAAATGGTGTTCATACTGGCTCTGATTTCTTTTCCTAGCGTCTAGCATTCTCCTGTCAAAAGTTTTGCTCATGTGGGGGTTCTACAAAATTAACAGGTGTTTTTTTTAACTAGACCCTAATCATTGGTTGTTTAACTGAATTGCTAGTCAGTTTACTCAGCATCTCTAGTTCCTTCTTTATTTGTTAAAGCATGAAGTTGACTGAACTCTCCCATGTGCCCAGCACATCAGTCTGCCGCACAAAGTGAACACAGAGACTTTCCTTCTCTGTCTGAAGTTTATCATATGTGGAGAGACATACCCTGAGAAATAAGGTATAGCGTTCTAAAACTATTCAGGGCAACGTTATTCAGAGTCCCAATTAGACTGGCACGATAATAAAGAATTCTATTCTGGAGTCACCAATTTGAGTCCGGTTTGGAGAAAAGTCTATACCTAGTAGGCAAATAACAGCAATAATTGGTATAATAATCTAACGTAAATTATTTCCATTGCCAGTGCTTGCAAAGTGACTAAGGCAATAAATAACTTGAAAAACTTAAAAAAAAAAAACTATACCTTGATAGATACAAACTGAAATACAAATAATTGAGATCATTTTTCAGAATCAGATGAAACAGCTATCTTTCACTGAATCATTCAGATACTTCCTTTTCCAAAATGTTACCTGGGCCTGAACGATTTGTAAATTGCTTCAATGATCTGTTTTGCTTTAGCAGCGGAGACTTAGAATGAGAAAAACACTTCAGGCTGAAGGTTTAGAAGATAAGGCCAGAAGGGAAACATCACAGAACTGAGTGACCTCTGCCTGAAGCAGGGGCAATAATAACAAGTCCACAAGTACAGGAGAGATTGATGACCACTGTTGTCTCCTTGCACTGAGCACAGCATGGTGACAGCACAGTGCCTGGAGCACCGCAGCCTTGTAAATAAGTCCTGAGGCATGAACTCCTGCTTCATAACAAGATCCCTTCCCAACAGGCGCAATGCAGGAAAGGGTAACTCTCTTAGTGAGAGTTGTCTCTTGTGTGAAGTCTCAAAACCAAGTTCAGTGCCCCCCTCCCCGACTCTGTGTAAGGAGAGCATCCCCACTGAAACTCTTGTAAGTTGAAATGACATAAAGTTGAAAAGTAATTACCACTAACTTCTAGGGAAAAGATTTTAAGTGTTCCCAGGCCCAAGAAAGAATCTCTCTTAGGCTTTTCTGGTACCTTAATATATATCTTGCTAATAGATGCACAGAACGAATCAAGATAAAGCACAGACGCTCATAGACATGATTCACAGGCCTGGCCTGTTGAGTAGAGTTCCTGGGGGTGGGAGGAGTGTGCCCCTCTCGATGCTGAGCTGTGTGCTGCTTTGTAACAACCTGATACAAAACAAATGCTGAAGGCTATTTTTGCTTTTCACTTTTTTCCCTAAACACTGAAACCCTCTTCAGACTTCTTCTGGTTATTGAAAGCAGGTACTAAAGTAGGTCTTTTGCTAAAGCAAAGTGGCATACTGCAGCCTTCTGGATCATGGGGGACACCTGTATTTAGAATAGTTTAGATTGAGGGACGACCTTTCTTGGGACCTTTCTCAAAGAAGAGCCCATTGTGTTCTCAGCCGTGAGTCCTACACTGCTAGTTCCTCATGAACACTGGCCAGTGTGGCATAGCCACCCCCACCTGCTTCATGCTCTGTGGTCTCAGGAGATGAAGCTCTCCTTCCTAAATCAAACACTAAGAGAGGATTGTAAACCTAGGTGGTACTAAACTCAGGGGAAAGGAGAGAAAGAGGACAGTGATTCTTAACGATCTCCAGTATTTTTCTCTCCAGTTTTACCAGTTTTCTCTTAAAATCACCTCTCTGATGGGGTGCCTGGATGGCTCAGTCAGTTAAGCATCCAACTTCAGCTCAGGTCATGATCTTGCAGTCTGTGGGTTCAAGCCCCCATCGGGCTCGGTGCTGACAGCTCAGAGCTTGGAGCCTGCTTCAGATTCTGTGTCTCCCTCTCTCTCTGCCCCTCTCCCACTCGCATTCTGTCTGTCTCCATCTCAAAAATAAATAAACATTAATTTTTTTTTTAAATCACCTCTCTGAATTATTCAGGATAAAAGTAGAACACCTGGTAAGCCATTTCATGACTGCTGAGGCCTCTGGCATTAAAAAAGTCAAATAGATGAATAAATGACTTGCTTACAAATTCAGTGACTTAGAGGTGGACTCAATAGCTTACATCTGCTTAGTCTCAACCCAAATAATGCTTTAAAAAAGTGTTTCATATTAAGTCACTAAGAGAAGGTATCTTGTGACAATGCTCCATTTATTTATTATTTTTAAATTTTTTTTTACATTTATTTATTTATGTTTTGAGAGACATAGAGAGGCAAAGCACAAGTTGGGGAGAGGCAGAGAGAGAAGGAGACAGAATCCAAAGCAGGCTCCAGGCTCTGAGCTGTCAGCACAGAGCCTGACGCGGGGCTCGAACTCACAAACCATGAGATCATGACCTGAGCCCAAGTTGGACGCTTAACCGACTGAGCCACCCAGGCGCCCCTATAATGCTCCACTTAAATGGGAATTTATCATTATTCAGACGCATCACTAAATTAAACTCACATATCACTGTAATATATCCCAATGCAGCCCTCAGATTAGTCACACAGAGAAATACAGTATGTATTGAAATGCAACCATTTTTTGCCTGTGTGGTAGGACACAGAAGCTATCTTGTTTCACAAGTATAACATGATGGTTTTTATGGGGGAAGTAAAGGATAATTTATCCAGTGGGGGAGGAATGTAATTAGCTTGAATATAGAGTATTGGAATTGGGCCAGCACAATAGCCAAGTTACTGAAAAAAAGATTCCATTTTGGATACCAAAAATTAAAATAGTGTCCCCCTAGGGACGCCTAGGTGGCTCAGTCGGTTAAGCATCCAACTTTGGCTCAGGACATGATCTCATGGTTCATGGGTTCAAGCCCCAAGTCGGGGTCTGTGCTGACAGCCCAGAGCCTGAAGCCTGCTTCAGATTCTGTGTGTGTGTGTCTCTCTCTCTCTTTCCCTCCCCTGCTTGCTCTCTCTCTCTTTCAAAAATAAACATTAAAAAATAATAATAAAATAAATAGTGTCCCCCTATAGAAGCTTTATTCTCATGGTTATTTTCTCTCTCTCTCTCTCTCTCTCTCTCTCTCTCTCAAAGCAGAAAATATCACGTAATAAGATACTAAGGGATTTGTCAAAAATAACATTTGTCAAGCATCCACTGCATGGTAAGCACTGTGTTAAATAGTTTCCATTTTCACAATGACTCTGTGCCAGTCTGTACAGCCAAACTCCTTCCACATCCCCCCCAAATGTCTGTCCTTTGCCCCTCTCTGAGCCTGAGAGTGATCCCCTAGTGATATAATGCACTTTCAGAGAAAAGGACCTGGGAAGAGGCCTGAGCAGACTGGAATTAGGCTTGGGCCCTGAGGCAGAAAATTCTAGGGTCCCTGGAACCTGGATGATGGCCTAAAAGGTGGGGGTGGCCACAAAGAGCACAGGTTCTACAGGAATGTGCCCCTTGACCGTGCATACTCCTCAATCCCAACCCCAGCAGCCAGAACAGGGACGTGGAGCCTGGTACGGACCCCCCACGTACTATTCCACCTCCTGCCTGGGCCTGAGGCTAGTGCTACCAAACTGGTCTGACTCCAAAGCTTATGCTCTTAACCACGAGGCTACATAACTTCATAGAACACAAAAGGTGTTTGAAATTTGCTAGTTGAATGAGTGATTGTATCGAGAGACCCAGTACCTGGAGTTTAATGAGTAAGACTTGAATATTACCTATGAAACAAAATTGAAAAAATGCTGGGCCATAAAAGCAAAAGAACTCTGATCATCACCAGTTTTCAAACCTGTGACATTCGGTTAGACTTTCCGTGAGGGGTATCTTGCAGCTTAGCTGTCCATGAAGGCAGTTATTTCCTAGCGCACAGGTTCCAGCATGCTGGATTTTTGATCAGAGTTCAGGACTCCACATTCTCCCCGGGATAAGCCATCTCAAACAAGCCCAGAGGCAATACTGGGGTAATAGGAGAAAAATAACCCCAGGTTATGTTGCTTAACCTGCTGTATATTTTTACGGGGTGGGGGGGGGGTTTCAAGAAGAAAATAAAGGAAGTGAAAGTCAATCTAATCAGCACCAAAAATAGTCTCAGCAGGACTTCCTGGTAACACGTTGAGGTATTGATTCATTTATATTGTTTTTAAGTAAAATAACCCTTAGATGGATATTTAGAGGTTTTTATTAGTTTTTTTACAACAGAAGAAATTTTTTTAAAAATAAACTTTTTAATGATTCCGAAATATGGCATATGCTCTTTGTCAATAATTTTGAAAATGTGGAAATGTACATTGAAAAATCAACCATAACCCCACCAACAAGACAACGATCATTAGTGTTTATTGCACTTTTCTATGCTAAAACCATAACCAGTCACTCAATGACAGCTTCTCTTTTCTCCTAACGTTTATAAGCATTCTCCCATACTATTAAGAATCTTTGGGTACATCAATTTTTTGTTTTAAGTTTGTTTATTTATTTTTGAGTGTGAGAAAGAGAAAGAAAGAGCATGCCCAAGCAGGGGAGAAGCAGAGAAAGAAGACAGAAACCCAAGTAGGCTCCTTGCTGTCAACATGGACCCTCATGCAGGGCTCTATTCCACGAACCATGAGTTCATGACCTGACCTAAAATCAAGAGTTGGACACTTAATGGCTGAACCGAGGGAACCACCCAGGTGCCCCTGGATACATCAATTTTTAATAGCTACATAGTATCCTATCATGTAGATTTATTTAGGGTTAACAAGGTAACTCTATTTTCATTTTGTTTGGGGGCTTTGTTTCTTTCTGTTTTGCTTTTATTTTCCCCTTGATGAATAATACTGTATTTGCCTTATTTTGCCTTCAGTATAATATTTTTCACATACATACGTAATATATAAACACATAAATATATTTTAAGAAGTAGGATAACTGAGTCAAAGGGACAGAGTACTACTAAGATTCTGCTAAATTGCTGTCTAAATCTGTGGATCCAGTTTACACACCATATTCTCATTCTACCTCCACCATCAGCATGGAGCACACTGTCATTTGTTTGAATATTTGAAAATTGATACGTAAAGATGGCATCCCATTGCTGGAATCTGTACTTATTTTTAAAAAGGCAATTTAAATAGATAAAATTATGCCACATTGACCATTGAAACATATTAAAAGATCATTTTATCTAATTGTTAAAAATACTTCCTGAACTTTAATCAGTAATAAATACATGATATATATCTCTTGAATTTACACGGTTCTAAAAAATTTTATTTCACTTATTGCTATTTTTAAAACCAGAGTTGGAGACATCCTTGGCTTGGTCTACAGAAAGGGCAGACTTTGGGGCACATATTCAAAATTCAAAATTGAGTTAAAATGATTCCACTTTATACCTGAAAACCATATTCTTATGTCTCCAAATTCAACTGCTTAAGATTCACAGTGGCTTGTACCACTAGTTTCTTAACTCAGCAGCAGCCTCCCTCAATTTATCTTCTTTACATTTATGACATTTTATTTTTGTTACACTTCCCATTTTCCATATTACTGTGTGCCATATGCTCATTTATCAAAAGTCAAACCTAATTTTTTTGGTAGGCATCAGTGAGAATTATGTTATCACCATTTCAGCTAAATATACTTAAACACAAACAAACAAAAAGAAAAAGGAAACAGGTATGAGCATCACCAGCCTGGAGGGAGACTCACTCGCTAGAAAAGCATCTGCACAGCAACTTAGCAGGATGTGGGATTTTTGCCACTGACTTTTTTTTTCCATTCATGGTCTCACTTGTGAACAGTAGGAGTGAAGGGAGCTGGTTGGTGGTCTGTGCCTGTCCAGTCAATGCTGGGAAACTGTCAGGATTACAATGCTCCTTTGTTGGCTGGCTTGGCAACTATGCCAAGAGCTGAATGGGCCACAGAGACTGAACTAGTTATGACGACTGCTTGGTCCTCTCAAATGACCAGAGGCCCTCCCACCTCTTTGCCCGGCCACCCTGGGATGACAGTATGGATGTGGAGATGCTCTGATTCCTCCCACAAGTTGGCTAATGGAAAATTTTGACTTCCTCACAATCAATTTCTATCTAATTCAGTTAAGAGTTCCGATCTCACTTTTAACTTACAAAAAGGAAGGAAGGAAGGAAGGAAGGAAGGAAGGAAGGAAGGAAGGAAAGAAGGAAGGAAGGGAAGGAGGGAGGGAGGGAGGGAGGGAGGAAGGGAGGGAGGGAGGGAGGAAGAAAGAAAAGCAGATTAATAATATAGAAAGTAAAACATGAAAATCGTATGGTATGATGTGCTAATCTCTCTCACTGAAATTGTGTGGTGATGGTTGGCAATGGAGAGTAAAGGATAAAAAAAATAAACTCAGAACAAAACAGAAAAAGAAGCTCCCCAGGATGATATTCATGGGAAAAATCTGATTTGACCGATTTAGGTCATCATGACTTTTCATGCTTATTTTTGTCATATCGTATTTCCTGGAGCCCCAATTTTCAGATTTAGGTGCAGCCCCCTCCCCCAAGAACACAAAGAAGGAAACTGAAGACTATGAAGCAGGTAGGACAAAAAGATTACTAAACTAAAAGTGCGTTGTTTTTTAACAGCTTTCTGCTAACCCAGACTCCTGGTTTTATTTAAGAAACCCACTGCCTTTGAAAATACACAGGGTCTTTTCAATAGCAAAAGATCAAATGATGTTAATCAGGCAGTGGGGCCTAATCCTTTAATGCAGCTGTCTCTTTACATTATAAACATTCCAGCTATATAAGTGGGAATGATTTTTATCTTAGCTTGTCTTTTCTTCTTCTTCTTCTTCCTCTTTCCCCCCTCTCTCTCTGTCTTTCCCTGCTTCTCTGTAGCTGTCTCTAAATCTTAACTTGCTCACAGTACAGAATTTGCTTTCTTCTACCTGGTTTCTAACCCCCATCAAGGAACAATCTGTTGTGCCTCAGAACGAAAGAAGACAAGAAGATGGGGAACTAAGTGCATCCACTTGCCTTTTCTTCTCTGTGCTCCCCACACTTTTGGTTGGTCACTGTGGACGATGTTCTTCTGGAAAGACCACATCTACAGGGCATCACACAAAGCTCAGGCTTCTCTCTGCTGGTCACCTCTCTTCTTCCTCGGCTGTTGCTTTGGCCTGATGGATTCAGGTTCACTTCTCACAGATTTCTTCTGCCTTTAGAGCTGCTCTCAACAGCTTTTTTTGAGGCCATCTTTTCTTCAGAATAAAATAATCATAGTTTGAATTATGTGGCATGTTTAACTGGAAGAAATGATTATGGAGGGAAGAAAGAAATATGACAGTTTTCTTCAGATATTTGATCTGACATCCTGCTGGAGTAAGATTGGACTTCTGGAGGAATAGAAAAGCATTAGAGCAATGACTCTTAAACAGGGCTGTGGTGGTAAATAGAGTCACTTAGGGACCCCTTCAGGTTATAGCCCCTTTCTCTACTGAGATGCTGATGTACCTACAGTAGAGTACCACTGTTGTCCACAGGAGTATGACCTATTTTCTAGAAGAATTAGGATGGAAAAAATGGAGAGATCCATCCAATTGGATTATAAATCCCACAAGATCAGCTAAACTATATATAATTTTCTCATCTTTTTATTCCTAAGGACTAACAGGGCCTGACATGTAGCAGATACTATGAAATGCTTCTTGAACTATTGTTTCGTTGATGGATTAAAAAAAAAGAACTTCGGGTAAACAAATTTCATTTTAACATAAGTAGAATGATTTAATAAGAAGTACTGTCCAAGGTGGGTCATCATGAGAGACAGTGAGTTTTCCATCTTTGGAGGAATTCAAGCATAAAACAGGGACACTGGTACATAAGCTAGACAGTTGACCATACCTGGGAGGTTAACACAGGGGCAGCCAACTTGGCTAGGAGGCCAAGGAAAATTCCAACGCCTTCTATTTCATGAACACAAAGATATTCATTACTTGAAAGGTATAAAAAGATGCATCCTGTGATACCATCAGTTTAAACCAGGGGACCAAATACTTGTGCCTTGCTTTCTGGGAGTTGTGTGTTACATTTGAACCATAGTTTATTAAATCCTAAGTTTTTAATTTCTATTTACAATCCTTCAGGTTTTTCTTTCTAACTAAGAATAGCATTTATACCTTTGAAAGTTTGCAAGAATTTGGTCTGGTACATACAAGCTCAATGCTGTGGCTTAGGGATCCTAAAAACCCAATTCCTTCTACCTGCAGAATCAAACCTAAGGCTACCTCGTTGGCACACTAATTTGCAATGCAAATTTTTAAATTAGTTTACAGGTGGCCCACAAGAGAATACAAACATTTCTTGAAACATTGGAAGTTTTTTAAAGATTTCTCTCCCCTCCCCCACTCTCACCCTTCTCTTTTTACCCTTTTTCTTCTTTCAGTGCTGAACGAAGTTTATCATCCAAAGGAATGCGATGCCTTGATAATCACTTTTTGGATATTCATGCATGCCACATTCATATATACTGAACATCTGCAGCCCATTAAAAGGAAAGAATAAAGTGGTAAGGCTCCCGCCCAACCGTCAGGTTGTGGTGATGATCTTTTGGTGAAGTGCGCCATCTGTCATCAGAAACCAGTATGGCCTCTCTGTGGGCCAGAGTCAAAGGAACTGTCAACCAGAGGAGTGAATCTGTGTTCATTAGCATTTCCTCTTTGCACAGCATTTGACCACTTTTTCTACCAACAATGGCAAAGGACCTGAGACTATATATCCATCCTGCCTGTTGCAGTGGAAGCAGCCAGGTGGGTGCTTTGAAAATAAAACCTGAGCTTCCCACGTCAAAATGTTTTTTCACCACCCGTGAATTCACGTAAAAAAGAGTAACGGGTGCTCGCTTTGGCAGCACATATATTAACATTGGAACAACACAAAGAAGATGAGCATCACCTCTGCACAAGGAAGACATGCAAGTTCATGAAGCATTCCATATTTTTAGGAAGTACCTAGAATTTTTCAACTAAATGAATATATCCTCTGGGTTCTGCTGTGGCCCAGACAGTGTTAACTTTTTTTTTTTCCGTTGTGGGTTTTGATTTTTCTCCCCCAGAAATTGGTTTTATTTGATGTGCCCAAGTCTTAAGTTTTTCAACAAAGAAAAAAAAGTCTCCATAAAAATGAATAAATAATAAAAAATAATTTTAAAAGAATAATGGAAAGTTCACAATCTACTTCTCAGCCTGGACCATTCTTAAAAGTTCTGGATCTTCTGCTGAATAACACAAATCTCAAAATATGATTCAGATTAAGAACTATTCTTTAGAAGTATAGGGATCTTAGAGGTCTTCTGGGGTTCTCCTGTTACAGACGAGGAGCCTGGGGTCCAGAGTGGTGTAGTGACTACATCATACACTTCCTTTGTTGACTCCTCACCCAACTGATGACTACCCTAGGGTCCTTTCCTTTGGACCACTCTTCCCTCACTTGAGTTCACAGAATTTTGCAGCTTAGAGGGTATTGGAAATATTGGGACTGTATAAAAGCTTACTGTAATATCTCGGGCTGTAACTGAACAGCTTTCTTACCTTTAAACTCTACTATGTTCTGTTTGTATTAATAAAGTGCAGACCTCTCTATTTATAACACATAAAAAACACAGATGTTGATTGCAAATAGTTTTACAAATCACTGCATATGTCTCCAAAATCATTCATGTAAAATATTTGGAAAAGCATTTCCGATTCTTCTTCCTTTGCAGGGAGTTTTAAGTAATTTAAAATATATACCATTATGTATTATTTGATATTCATGCAGTTTTTCCTATATAGCTTGTTTGACTTTTAACAGAAACTCTTGGAGATAATGTATTCTCAGTGCCAATGGCAGAAATTTTACCTAATAATACATTATTTACTATAAAGGGGTGCTGCTATTGGAGGAGAAAGGCAACGGGCTAAGGATGAGAATTTTGGGTTCAAGTGTCTGCCACTTAGTAGCTCTGTGACTTAACCTAAGTTAGTAAACTCTTTGTTGGAGGCACGTGTATCCATCAGCAGGGGCAGGAAGGACAGTGGAAGGGAAGGGAGAGGTAAGAAAATCTAAACTGTCTTTCTCACTGGATTTCTGCTAGCCTCAAATCCAATAACATCCTTGAAAGCTCTTTGAATCTTATAAATCAAAATCAAGTTAGTATTACGATGGCCAGAGCGTTTGCTCACTGCCATGTAGAATGCATGTTAAATGGAAGCACTGTATTTAAAGGTTAAAAGCTGGGTTCTTTGATCTGCCAATTTGGATGAAATCTCGGCCTCATCACTTACTAGCTGTGCGCTCTTTGGTGAGTTACACAACCTGCCTAAGCTCGACATTCTGAGGGAATACTAATTTAATAAACATTTTATGGAGTTGGGTTAAGATTATGTTCAGTGATGCATGCAAGGTACCAGGTGGGATGCCCAGCCTCCAGCAAATAAACATTCATTTATTTTAGTATTATGATATTCCTGGCTCTTGCTGTTCTTATGGTTCTACAGGATAAAGAATCTGGAAGGGTTTCTTAACCCTCAAAACGTTTTCCTCAGGTCTCTTCATCTACGTATACAGCTCTAGCTGAGATATCACCTCCAAGGGCATAGAGCAAATCTGAGTGTCATGAAAAAAAGAAACCCACCATGAACAATAGAGATTCCTGAGTTTGAGAGCTAAACCCAAGAATATCTGCTCTTTTTTTCTGCCTTTATCACTCCTGTCTTCAGAACTGTCCCCACAGAAAAATTCTACTCCAAGAGAAGAATCGACTTCAGGACATCTTCTTGACTCTACACCTGGTAAGTGTTACCAACAATCTCACACTCCTTATAAATTTATGGTCTTATAAATGTCACATATATATATACATATACATATTTCTTTCATTTGTATTACAAATAATTTGCTCTATTTTCCTTATTTTTACTTTATATCCTCTTTTAGATTATGAACTTCACAAAGGCTAGACTCCTGTTTTTTCTCATTGCAACCAATATTCAACTTCTGTGAATGACCCAAGGATCATTAATACCTTGGCAATTACATAAACTTGGATTCATGCTGTGCCTCTTTACCTCCTTGTTGGGTATCCTTGGGAAAGTTGCTTCAGTTCTCTGAACCTTAGTTTCTTTGTTCATAAAGCGAAGGCAATCTTGCAGAGTTTCTGTAAGTCTTGGAAGTAATACCTAGAAATACATCATAAGTCTTCAATAAAAGGTCACTATCAGTGTCTCTAAGTCATCTGTCATGATTATCACTACCATGGTGGCCATCAACTCTATGCCTATCCCTAGGTTTTGACCCAGATTCCCAAGAACCAAAATAAAATACAGGAAAGTAGAAAGATAGAAAAAGTCACAGAAGTGTAGAGAGAGGTGAAAGCTTTCTGTAAGTCCAAATTAACCCAGAACAATAAATTATTTCATGATTCAGAAAGGCCCAGCAGGCTTCCGTCTGCTGATGAAAAGGAACCCTGATTACATGGTGCCACCTAGTGGGAATCTTCTAATACTACAGGCGGTGTCTGTAAACGGCGGGGAAATAATTGCCAAAGGAGCCAAACTCCAAGAAGTTTGTATTTCTTCTTGTCTTTACTGAGAAGGCGAGAACGCACTGCTTATTCTCACACCCTCCTCTCTCACCCATCCTGAACAGGGATGTGGACAGTATACACATACCTGTTCAACAGCACTTTACTATTTTGCTTGTTACTTCTTCATTAATAGATCCTCTCTGAGCTTATAGATCAACTCAGTAGCAACTAGTTGGCGGTGGACCAACATTAATCACAAAGTAACAAAGGATGATGGGTTAATTTTTCATTAACTGAGTTAAACTGAGGCCTTGATACCTATTCAGAATTTTTTTCTCATCTCAAAAGAAGGAAGAAAATGCTCATTAATAGGGAAAGTTTAAAGAAAAATATTTTATCTGATAGTGCAGCCTGCAATTATTTACTGACAATTATTATTTTTTAAACACAATGATAAGTAAAAGAAAAAAAATAACTAATGGGGCGCCTAGGTGGCTCAGTGAGTTGGGCAGTCAGCTCTTGATTTTGGCTCAGGTCATGATCCCAGGGTTGTGGGATTGAGCCCTGCGTCAGGGTCCGCACTGAGTGTGGAGCCTGCTTAAGATCTCTCTTCCCTCTGCCCCTCTCCCCGGCTCACACTCTCTATCACATAAAAAAAAATGTATATTTAAACGCAATGTGGAGTCCTATATAGACATTCAGTCCTGAATCTCTGGCACAGAGAAAAGGAGCAGATTCAATTATCCCTTTATCATTCATTCACTTGTTTATAGTAGAATCTGTGAAGACAAGCTAACTCCGCTAACAGGGGAGTGTTCCAACAGCCCAAGCACAAAACAACATATACCTCGACTTTGAGGAAATGTTGTTTTATAGGTTAGAATTTTAGAATTGGAAGGCACTTTAAAAATTAGATGGTCCAGCTCCTTCTTTTATAGATGAAATTCTATTTATCTTACTCCTATTGTATGATTTTGTGTTTTAACCTTGATTGCTGTGCTAGGTTTTGTTACAGAACTGTCTGGCTCTATTAACAAGTAGAGCTATAAAACACCTTCTACAATGTGTCATTTACTGGGAGAGAGTGGGCCTGGGAGAGAATTAGAAACAGCTGAAGGCACATACAGGCTCATAGCTGCTCCCATTTGAAGGCAGTTTACAAGCTCAAAAGAGAGAATAGGAAGCAGCAGAAGGAGCAGAACAGATGTGGCTGCTGCCGTGGTTGCGGTGGTAGGTGGACCGTGCATGGGCTTGGAGACAGGAAGGATCTCCTGGAAGTCTGATAGCTTCCTCCCCAGCTCCTTGCCACCCCAGCCTCACCCGGGCACAGGAGAAGAGGGGCACATGTGTCTCCCAATCCAGGATACTCTTGCTTCACACAAAATCTGGAGTCTTTAGATCAATGGCATCTCCTCTGGTAGAAGTTGGCAACCGTCTCCCAGAGACTGGTTTTGTTCCTCAGATTAACATTTTAAGCTCCTGATTTGTGCCACTCTACGAACGCCTTTGGGCAAGATGATTCTGTCCCCAAATGGGTCTCCCTTCTACGTTCCCCTCCCACTTGCCATTTTCTTGTCACCGTATCTAGGGGAATGTCAGGCTAGGCTTTAGGTTCTGTGGATAAAAGATGGTTTGGACAGTGTCTACCTACAAGAATCTTTCTGTCTAGTGTCAGCCGTCATGATAAAACGAAGAAATATTCCATGGGCTCAGATATGGACTTCTTAAGTTAAAGAATTCTTAAAGTCGGAGCCTGTTCCTTATGATAAAGATGGGGTGATAGAGCAGCTAAAGGTACCTGTACAACTATGACTATATTTTAGTCTCTGAAGATGGACACCTACAGAGAAGATGTGAGGGCTTACCAGAAAACTGATGCAAAGGAATTATTTACTCAGATAATTTAAAATAAAACAAAACAGTAATGTTGCCTTTGTACACGTAGGAATCCTTCACCCTGTAATCCAGATACGTGCAAAGGTGACTATCTCACCTTTTGATGGCGGTTGGCCTGGAGCCAAACCGTCCTTGCTCTGCTTAAGGTTAGCTGGAAGAAGGCACCTCGTCCCTGGCAATGTGTTTGCCATCACCCTCAGCCACCACAGGCTTGGAGAGCTCAGCTGCTGCCCATCTCGGCAGGAAGTCTTCCCGAGCTCTTTAGTTACAGTCTGGTTTTACAGGGGAGGTACACGCTCTGACTTCTCTCCTGCACTGCAGTCCTACGCTGCAGGCAAGAGAAGTGGCAAAAGAGAACAGGGCCCCATCTCCTTCTCGCGAATAAGCATTCCTCTCGTACTGTTCCTTCGCTCCCACACTTACTATCCCACGTTGACGGTCTGTGAGAGGAGTTGCTCCGCTTTTACCTAGTTACAGAAATGATCAAAACCTTCCTCTAATTTCCCTGATCTCTGCACGGCGTCCGTCAGGAGCTTTTCTGTGCCTCTGAAGAAAGAGGGGTTACATGTGAAACTTGTTTGTTTTATTTCCTTACCCATTTTATTTTTTTTCAAAGTTTATTTATATTTGAGCGGAGGGGGGTGGGCAGAGAGAGAGAGGGAGAGGGAGACAGAGAATCCCAAGCAGGTTCCATGCTGTCAGCGCAGAGCCCAATGCAGGGCTAGAATTCACAAACCACGAGCCAGATCATGACCTAAGCCGAAATCAAGAGTCGGATGCTTAATTGAGCCACCCAGGCACCTCTATTTCCTTATTCATTTTAATATAAACATAACATCAGTTTTCTGCCTCTTATAATTCATCAACAATATAAGGAATTTAATTGTAAGCATTTTCTCCTTGGCCCCACAGACTGTGGCACTGGTGACATTTTGTGCCAGGTGATTCTTTGTTGTGGGAGGTTGTCGTATGCCCGTAGGAATTTTAGCAGCAGCCCTGGCCTCCGCCCACTAGGTGCAACCCCCACTTTATGACAACCCAAAATGTCTCCAAACATTGCAAGTGTTCCCTTGGGGCAAAATCACCTTGAGGTTGAGAACCACTGATGTAGGTCAACTATTAACTTCTTTTATAATCTATGAAGATACAGCAGGCAGAAGGAATATTTCTTCCTCGAATATCTTAAGGGGGAAAAAAAGACTTTGGATCTTGGTCAGACTTGGTCTCTACTCTGTTCAGTCAGTTGCTAAAGCATACTTATGATTGTTTTCAAGGCAGATTGTCTCAATTGATCTACTGCTCTCTATTCTCTCCCCCAATTCTTTACCTAAGTAGTTACAAAATCTATTTCATGCATAGAGTCTCATTTAATACTTACAATAATAAGAAACAGGTACGGACAGGCAGCTGGCTGGGGAGAAGCAGGATGTCATGTAAAGAAAGAGGTGGAGGAAGATGGCACCACCATTCCCTGGCTACAAAACTGAGGCCAGTTCGTCAGCTTCTGTGCAACACAATTTTCTCATGTGAAACGGGGGATTATTAATAGCTAGGAGGGAGGCTGGGAGGGTTAAAGCGCGGTGAGCTGTGTGACAACACACATCATAGCAGAGACTCCATCAGTTGTAGCTTTTTTTTTTTACTGTAACACCAAGACCACAGCATTGTGTGCGACACCACAGCTGCATAGCTAGCAACTTTCTCTTTCTGGTCACAGATCTCTGGAAGGATCTGTTCACCAGAAAAGTCCTCAGAAGCAACTCAACTTGTACACCATTTCAGGATATTCACAGATTCACCTGAAATGTATAGTGAGCCCAAGGGAAGAAGCCGTCTAGAGAGAGCCTACGAATTTCATCTTTTCTTCCAACTGACTCAAGTAAGTGGTGCCAAATAGTTTTCCTTGCCCATTGCTTAACACGGACAATCCTTCTGGAGAGACAAGTTGATTCAGATTTCCTCCAACACTACTGATTGACCTTGAAATAAGTCACTGGTTTGGTAGTGATTTGGTAGGGACCAAGGTTTGGGATTGCCAATTTCCCTTCTTTGGGGGAAGAAAAAAGGGTCAAGGCCGGTCGTCCAATATGAGGAGTCACTCTATTAGCTTCCTATTGCTGCTTTACCACATTACCACAAACTTAGAACACACTTCATCCAGCAAAAATTTATTATCTAACAGTCCTGGGAGTCAGAAGTCCAAAACAGGTCTCACTGGGCCAACAGAAAGATGTTGGCCAGGCTGCATTCCTTTCTGGAGGTTTGAGAGGAAAATCTAATTTTCTTGCCTTTTCTACCTTTTAGAGATTGCCATTTTCCCTGGCTCATGACCACCTTCCATCTTCAAAGCCAGCAATGGCCAGTTGAATCTTTTTCACATGGCATCACTATGATACTTACTCTTGTGTCCCCTTCTTCAACCTTCAAGGCCCGTCTAGATAATTCAACATAATCTCCCTATTTTAAATCCAGCTGATTAGCAAACTAAATTTCATGTGCTCCCATTCCCCTTGGCCATGAACTATAACATATGCACAGGCTCTGGAGATTAGCAGACAGACGTCCTTGGGAGGCCAATACTCTATGTACCATAGTCGCTTCTTGTTGGTATTTTTCATGACAAGGAAGCAATAAAGCCCTGTTACAAGCCCTGACCAATCTTTAGAGTTTAGAAAAGTAATAAGGTGACAGTACTTTTTGAATTGTCATAACAATTTATTTTTGGATAATAAAATCCCCTCAGATCCATTATCATCTTTAAAATAGGGCCTCTCAAAAATAATATATGCCCAATTTCTTGTCAACTTAATGTCTTCTGACTCCTGATAATTTAGGCAACTGGAGAAAGTCTTTATAGCTTGCTACACAAAGTAAAGAGAGCTCACATGTATTTTGCAAAGCAAGTTGCAAATACATGTAGAGATACCCATGAAGACTAAATGAACCCTGTGTGAGTAAGGAAATCAAAAGGAAATCAAGGCACTGTTGGCAAAAGAAGCGGGCAGGGCCGCTCAAAAAGAGAACTTACAGATTGCACTGCACATCCACCATCTGGCTTGCAGTCCCATTGCTTCACGGCACCCATCTCTAGAATGTTCCTCATTATGTACTTCTGCAAATCAAACATCCTCCTCTTTTTTATTCTACTGGACCTTTTGTTTGTTTAGTTTTGTTTTCCTCCACGGGACCTCACCACTTTATCTCTGATCCTTCCTTCATCTGGCACCACCTAGCCCATCACCCTAACCAGTTTTAACATATGCGCCCCCCCCCCACCATCCTTGGCATTCATTCAGTCCTTAGTCATATTTACACCTGTTATCCCACTCTCCAAAACATTATTTTATGCCTTCACTCTCCATAATCATCCAAACCTCCTCTTCCACTCACAAATGTTCTGGTTTCCTTTCCTTCCAGAAGCATAGTAAGACTGTACCCATAGCCCCACTTTGAATTAGATATGGCAGTGTTGCTTATTTTGGCCAATGACACGTAGAAGGGTGATATAACACTTCCAGACAGAGGCTCTAAGTGGCAGTATGCCACTCTTCTCTTTTCAGTGTCAGCCATAGAGGAGCACAGAGAGCCTCTAGCCCCATGGATGAGTCAGAGCAGCATTCCCAGGCTGATCAACAATAGACATTTAGCAAGAGAGAAACACGCCTTTGATGTGTTGAACTGCTGCAATACAGAGGGAGGTTGTTTGTTACTACAACATAACCTAGTCTAGATCTTGCTTTTTATTTCAGTGAGAAAACAGAAGCAATCAGAAGAGAACTCTACAATCTCCGATGCCCACATCTGCCATAAATTAGTTACCGTACACTTTCCTTCTTCTTGTATTATGGATGAATTCTCCATATTCCTAAAGTTAATCTTTCAACTTATACACTAGATTGCATCCTCTTTTACTTACTCAAGGCCATCATTACAGCATTTCTCTCCTTTGTCTCTTATATCATGATTTTTTTCCCTTGCTAGTTACTAGATTACCTCTATCAGTAAACATACTATAATATCTCTAGTCTTAAAAAAAAATCCTCCAGTAGCCCCACTCTATTTGAAATGAGTTGAAATACTCACTCCTGTTTTCTCTGGAACGATCTCCAGTTAGGGTTCTGTTTGCCTCTCTACAGTGAAACTGCTCTTACTATCATCACGAATGACACTGAAAATATTAAGTCCGGTAATCAAATCTCAATCCTTATCCGACATAACATTGACTTGGCTGACCACGGTTTTTTGGGGGGAGGCAAATTAATCCTCAGAGACTGAGTTTGTCTGTCCCAGGAATTTATTTTTCACAGGTTCGCTGTAGGAATTTTATAAACCAATGGCATACAGGATAATGTCTGTTAATAACCCAGTAAAGAATAACATACTCCAAACCAATGACAGATTAATCACACTATTGTTCCAAGCAAGGGAAGATGAAAGAAAGACCATATTTAGTTGAAGTGTTCCTTTATACCAGTTGATACTCAGGAGAGCCGGCTTAGCCAATCAACCGCTGGCAGCGCAAAACTAAAAATCCCCCGTTGCTAGTTGCATGTTACTGCTGATCAGCAAAGTCTCCTTGGTCTGCCATTGCTTGGGTTTTGCACTGAGGGTAAGAATTGTCTTTACAGCAGCAGGCGTTAATTGCCCCAAGGTCTTCCGTGAACTGTGGTCAGCGGAGACAGTTACCTCGCACAGAGCAAACACTCTCTGATAGTCCTTACAAACTCTTCGTATTTAGAGTCTTAATGTCCCCCTTGCCATAGCTGTTTCTTCCTTCATACGCTTTTACTGCTAAGCCCCCAGCACCTGAGCTCCTAAGTGCTTATAAACAACAACGGACGTTATGTCCTTAGCCCATCGCAGCTTACTTCATTCTTAATCAAAACTTTACTCTTAAAAACAATCTCATTTTTGTCATAAATGCGGAGATTTGGAAATCACAACAAACCAATACACAACAACCACATTCCTTCCTTCTTGAAATATTTTCTTCATTCAGCTCTAGAACACATCTCTTAGTTCTCTTTCTACCTCACTGATTGCTTCTTCTCCATCTCCCAAACTCTAAATGTTGGGTACCCCAGGTACCAAACCTCTGATTCCTACCCTTCCCCACAACATACTCTTCTTGCAGTTTTCTCCAGCTCCCTAAATATCAACTCCATCCTTCCAGTTGGTCAGGCCAAATTTTGTGGAGTCATCCTTCTCTTTCTCTCATACTCCATGTCCAGTCTGTCACAAATCTTATTAGTTACTCCTACCTTCACCTTGTATACAAAATTAACAACCCTCTCATCACCTGCATTACCACTCTGGACGAAACCAAAATTATCTCCTCAAAGAATTATTTCAATAGTCTCCTAAATGATCTCCCTACCTCCTCCCTACCCCATATAGTCTATTCTCCACATTAGCCTCTCCCTGAGTCCTTCTGTATGCATGTCCATTAAATGTCTTTAAAAACTAGTATCATTGGTTGTTGATGAAATTAAGACAGTTGGGACAGACAGACAACTTTTTGGAGTAGGGGATTCTTCAGTCGTTAGGGAGGCTGTAATTGCATCATGGGATTGCTTTCACTCCCTAGCCTTTTATGGCTAGTCCCAAATTCTCCCAGTGTTTTTTTTGTGTCTCCTAGTTTACTTCTGCCTTCCAGACTACTTTCCTTGTGCCTCTGTTAAAATGTTCATAGACTGCCCACCTTTTAGTAGAGCTCTTATTTCTTCCCCCAATCGGACACTGAGTTGCTAATTTGGGTAAGATTTTCCTGCAATATTGCCTAGCCCTCCTGCTCCAAAAGCACACTACCCTCTCCCTCTCCCCTACCCAACTGCAATCCATTTAAAAATTTGACAGAGTTCAGTTGAGTGGAGATTAGCAAACAAGTAGTGAGTGACTAGTATGCACCAAACACTATGCCTGCCACGGATGGTTCAGTGCCTGAGGCACAGCCATCAAGGCCAGGAAGGTGGAACACTTCTTTTCCATAAGGGTCTGGGAAAACCTGGGTGAGGAGGAAGAGGAGGGCGAGGGAGGTGAAGGAGTCTGGAGAGAAAGAGGAGGATGGGGAGGGAGGAGGAGGGGGGAAGAGGGGGAGGAAGGCGGAGGCGGAGGAGGGGGAGGAGCTTCAGGAGGCGGCCTCTCGGCCTGCTCGGACCTGCCAGACCGGTGGCCGCATGGCTTCGGCCTCCGCTGCGGCGCTATCGGGCCGGGGGCCCCAGAACCTGCTGCAGTTCCTGCGGCTGGTAGGGCAGCTCAAGGTGAACGGGCTCCGGGCCGGGCAGGGCCGTTTGGGGCCGGGCGGGCGGCGCGCGGGGAGAGGCCGGGGTGGCCGCGGGGGCCCTGGAGCTCCTGCTCGCCGCGAGCCGGGGCCTTCACCCTCCCTCCGCCCTCCCGCCTCGCAGGGTTGGGCCCAGAAACTCCCCTGGGAGCGGGGGCGCGTGCGGACGGCGGGCGGAGGAGTCGCGGCCGGGCTGCCAGGCCCAGCCCAGGCCCGGCGGAGTCTGAACCGCGAAAGTCCCGTGTGGGGAGGCAGGCCTGGTGCTCGGCCGGGGACCGGCCCTAGCAGCCCCTCGAGCGGTTCCCGGCGAACCTCCGGAGCGCGGATGTTCGGGACCCTCCCCGCTGGCCCGAGGCCGCCCAGAGCACAGGCGGGGCTCACTACCGCTCAGCTGCGCGGTTAAGCGTGGCCCTCCGAGCAGCAGGTGGGAAGAGCGGAACTGCCCCTCAGTCCGGCAGATTTGAAGCGGGTGCCTTCAATCTCTTAGCTCCTTCTAGAGATAAAAATACTTTTTTTTTTTAACAGAATATTTTCTGTAGTACATACTGGAGTTGTATCCTGTGCGTCCTCCCCACTCCATAATTTATGCAGAATTTCTACAAGTTAAAGGCAGATTATGTTTCCTGCCACCATTGCTACTGTTTATATAAAGTCCTTTTAAAATGTGGACTTTTGGGGAGAAAATGGAGTCTCACAAGATCACATCCTGATCTGAACAAAAGGAAGAATTATGACAGGTGGTAGCAGGAACGATTAGAAGTGCCTTACTCCTTTCTGCTCCAGAATTTGGAAGTCTGTCACTTGTTCAAGTTGAAAGCTTTCACCACAAGAGTTTCTAGCGTGTGGAATGGTATTGTCTGAGGCAGAAAGTCCCAACTCTTGTAGTTAGGAAAAACACAGTAATTTACAGCTTTATTTTTCTGTCCAAAGGACTAGTATAAGTTCCTTAATTTACACATTAGTAACAGAGTAATTTGACTATTGGAATTTTGCATGGTATGCTTGTGAATTATTTCTCCCCCTCTCTCTCTCTTTCTCATTCTCTGACCTCCCTGGTTTATTTGAGGTTAGTTGAGAATTTTTTACTACTTTCTGAAACCATGACCCTGCTTCTATACCCTATTCCCTGGACTTGTCTCGAAGAGCATAACAGATAGTTTAAATATTTATTTTTATAAACCTCTCTCTTTTCTTCATTTTCATTAGAGAGTCCCAAGGACTGGCTGGGTATACAGAAATGTTCAGAGTCCAGAGAGCGTATCAGATCACATGTACAGAATGGCAATTATGGCTCTGGTGACCAAGGATGAGCATCTTAACAAAGACCGGTAAGCTGATGTGAACATTGATGCTTGTTAAGATCTCTGGTCTGTGCATATGCACCACTTCCCTTGACTGAGGCCTGTGTCTAATTCTTGCAGGTTAGTTTATCTGTCAAGAGATAAACCATACAGATTCAGGATGTAGGAAGGGGAATTATGGGTGTTGATTGCTTCAATTGTAAACTGCATTCTGGGTTTTCTCTGGCAAGTGATAGAGCCTGCCTTGGTCTCAAGAAAACAAGTGTGATATTAGGATTTCCAGGGCTGGAGAGTGCGTGTGGCATGTCTAAAATTCTATTATTGTATTAGTACACCATGTGCTTTAATTTAGCCCCTTTCATAAATACTAGCACCTGTTTGTGAGGTGACTTTTTAGAGAGGTAATGTGCAGGATGTAACTAAGAAAGGGATATCTTGTCCTTCAATCAGTCAGCAAGTGTTTTAAAATGCTTTTTGAACACAGAACAAAGTTTCGTAGCTAAGACAGTAAAATAAGTCTCCCATGAGTTACACGGGTCCCAACTGGCTTCTATAAAAGGAACAAAATAAGTTATGTTAAAAAATTAGCAAGGTTGGGGCTCCTGGCTGGCTCAGTTGGCAGAGCATGTGACTCTTGATCTTGGGGTCATGAGTTTGAGCCCCACTTCGGGTTTAGGGATTACTTTAAAAATAAATAAATACAAAGTTTAAGAAAAAACTAGCAAGTTATTCTAACAGACGAGATCATGTGTTCTTGGGGAAGTGGAAGAAGTGGAACGTGAGGTGAGCTCTGAAGAGTTGATGAGGTAGAGGAGTAGATGGTACAGTGTGCAGAGAGAACAGCTTAGCAACTGAGGCCCTGATGATAGGAACGTAAAGGTGTATTTTGGAAACAAAAAGTAAATCAATGTGTAGCAAAGGTCCATTAGAAAGCGTTCATTAGCCCTGTTATTCTGTAGATGGTGTGGAAGTGGGATTTTTTGGCAAAAAGTACAAAATGAACACGGTGTCAAATAGAGATAAACCTAAGTGTAGTCTGAGATTTAACTGGATGACAGAGAGAGACTGTGGATGGGACACCCCTGAGGAGGTTGTCAGGCCTTGTGCCACCTTGGAGATAGTGGGTACATGAAACAGATGGCCCTCTGGGGCGTTTATATTATGACCTGCCTTCATTATTTTGACAGTGATTATCTTCATCACTAATCATTATCAGGAACATAAATTATCAAATTTAGTTTTTAGACCAACCTTATGATGTATTATTATCCTTTTGTGCAGATGATAAAATGAAGGCTGACAGAATTGACCATTTAAAGAAATTAAGTAATTTGGCAGAGGTCACACAGCTAATAAATGATTGCTGGATTTGAACCTAGATCTGTCCAACTCCACCATTTCTTTATAAAGCAACTCATTTTGACATCTAACTAGTATAGTAGGGGATGATTGTTTCTGAATTTTGTATCAGTAAGTAAATACTATAACCAGATCATCTCCTCTTGGCGTTGTATTCTGAAGTTATCAACCTTTTAAAGTGAAATTTGAAAAACCAGCCATTTAAAAAAAAAAAAAATCCATGTTAACTGTTTCCTCTGCAATCATGTATTATTATGTTGAATATTAGCTAGCAGTTTTGAATCAGAACTGTTGTGGGCTGGTAGAATATAATTACCTTAGAAAATACTGCATGAAAATGCCCTGTGATGGTGGAGAAAAAAAATATGCAACTTCAAAATAGTATAGAGAAGGAACTTGTAGTGAATCTAATTTTGTGTAATTATTCACCATTTTTTGCCTGGTCAGATGTATTCGTCTAGCCCTGGTTCACGATATGGCAGAATGCATCGTTGGGGACATAGCACCAGCAGATAACATCCCCAAAGAAGAAAAACATAGGCGAGAAGAGGTCAGTGTTGACTGTTGACTCCACAAGAGACTACCAGAGAAACCTGTTGCTGAAGCAAAGCTAAGTTTATTAGACCTGTTGCAGTAAGGGAGAGTACCTGGGCAGAGTTTTAGTAGTGTCTCAGGAAAGGGAAGTCAGGAGAGAATATTTATCGAGTTTTAGGGCCGGGGCTGGAGGATGCTTAGATGGATCTTAACGAGATGGGCAGCTAGTTAGATTGCACAAGGTTTAGGGCAAAACAGCCTTGGATTGGTAGGACTGGTGTGGCAAAGTCTTAAATTCTTGAGGAGTAGGCTGTTAGTGTTTACTCTGTTTTGGGTGGTTTACAGTCTTCTCTTCCAGAAGCAAGGATTCCGTGGAATAAGCAGTGCATTGGTTTTTGGTTGTTCTCAACCTTGTTTAACACAAGATCAGAAAAGTATGCCTATTCCCAGCCTTGTTTAACACAGGGACAGGAAACTGTTGGTTTCTGTTCTCATTAGTATGTGGACATAGATGGTATGGCTTTCATTAGAACAATGGAAGTAGCTAGATCTTGAAGGAATTCTCCATGCTGGTTAAGCTCTTTGGAGAAAAGTTCTATAAATCACAAATATAATCAATATTATAGTAATTTGTGAATTTTCCATTAGTATTTTAATTTATTGGTCAGAAGTGAAGAAAAATACTTGGCAATAGTAAGACATGAACAGCAATAAAATATTAAATCTGTGTTAATTTGGACTCTAAATCCAAAGTCCAGGACCAAAGAAGGACACATATTTGAGGCAGAGGTTGGAAAATCCAGGATTTTTTTTTTTTTTTTTTTTTTTTTTTTTTTTTTTTTTATTGAACAGCTGTTTCTCCATTCAGGGATTATTGCAAGCTACTTTTATTACAGGAGTTTGGTCATAAATTCCTAAGTGGATGGATCCTCATCAACATGGTTAACAGAGTAGGTGGGCCTGAATATCTGTTCTCAGAGCTGAGGGAGACTGGAGTTCAGTAGCCAACAGTATTTTTATCCCTCCAGAAACAAGAAGATCCACAAGGAATCCTAGTTTAGGAGTTCTAACATTATGGGAACAAGGAAAATCACATAAGCAATGTTTTCTTCCTGCCAAAATACAGATCCAGAATACAGGCTCAGCATCATGACAGCTTGTGAAAAAGGGAGGAAACTGAGGAGATGTCTCTCTGTAGGAGTCTAGACTGTTGGGAATAAAGAATTCCTAGATTGATTGGCAGAATTTATAGAAAAAGAAACCAATTAGTTCAAGAGACAGAGTCGCAGAGAGGAATGAACCCTGAGCCAGATCATGTTGAGTAATGACATAAAGGAGAGGGGATAGGGAAAAATCTCCCTAATTATGCAGCTCATTTCAGGATGATAAATTTGGACTTTGTAGAGGAGAAATGGTATATTGAAGTACCAGAGGGTCATCAGAGACTATAAAGTGACACAGAACAAGGAGAAAAGACAAACTGTCCCCATGAAGGTACGTAATGAATTTGAGGGTTCCTCCACAGAGGAGCAAACCAGAGCCTTTTGTAAGAAAAAAAGAACCCATCAGAGGCTCTCTAGCCACTGAAGATGAGAGAAAACGTGCTACTGTTTTGACACGAGTGAGGCCTGGCTGGTGACACCTTGTGGAGGGGCCTGGTGGAGATGTGAACCGTCAGTGCCGCTGCCTTTCTGGACGTCCTGTCCTGGCAATGATGAGAATTTTTCTGGTTTCCTTGTACTTCTTGGCTGCTGCCACTCCAGTGTTCTCCAGGGGACTCAGTGCCATAATC
This sequence comes from Panthera uncia, assembly GCF_023721935.1. Lineage (NCBI taxonomy): Eukaryota > Metazoa > Chordata > Mammalia > Carnivora > Felidae > Panthera > Panthera uncia. The sequence continues at coordinate 81,776,026 of NW_026057580.1, read as the reverse complement.
AGAAGGGACAGGGGAAGCATCTTGAAGAACCACAAGTTCTTGGACAAGAAACCAAAGGCTTGGAAGAGTGCTGATATTCCATTACCTCTTCCTGCTGCTGGTTAGGATTTGGGAACAGAGAGAAAGATCTGGAAGGTGAACAATTCTTTATGCAGATGGTGTTTATGAACAAGATTTAGATGTCTGAACCATGCATTAAGATAATTAAATGAGGGTTTCTTGGCTCAAGGTGGAATGCACATAATGAGAAGCAGGCAGCGTTATTCGCCCAGAGGCTAGCCAACTGCATCAGGAAGGCTTAAACTGAAGTAGGAGGGAGAGAACATATTTGATAAACTTGGAAGGCTGATTGCTTTGAGGGAGAGTAGGTATTAAGATGAAAAGGAAAATGAGGGCATGGAAGAGAAAATTTAGGGCCAAAAGCAATATGTGTTGTCTGATCCCCTTCCTAAACAAGATAAAACAGACTTTATTTCATAACCCCAGTTGGTGAATGATGCCTAGTAAGGATCATCAGGAACTGGTGGGATGGAAATTGAGGCTGGAATACAGCAATAGCAGGTTATATTCTTTTGCAAAGAGAAAACATTAAGTTAGAAGGCAGAATCATGGTATGTATGTATCTTCCAGGGTTAAAGTTGCTAAAAGTTGCTTGCGAATGAGGACGTTCAAAGGGGAAGAACCAAACTTTATGATGGAAATGAACATGGCAAAATAGTGAAACTGAAAAATAGTGAACGTTTTATAGAGTGCTCATTATGTGCCAGATACTTGAAGCTTTACATATATTACCTACTTAATCGTCACAACGATTAAGGTGGATGCCGTTATTAACCCCCATTTTACAGATGAGAAACCTGAAGGACAAAGAGGTTAATAACCTTTAACCTCAGGGTTCCACAGTCAGTGATGGGCGAGTTAAGTGTCAAACCCTGTTCAAACCCCAGTGAACTTTTGTACTGTTCAGCCTTACCAGTGATGTGTGAAGATGTGTAATGCTTTCTAGGTACGGTTACAAAACTGACCTAAGACATTTGCTAGAAGCTTATTCGGCTCAGGACTTTAGGCAAATTCTTTTGACATGCTTTACTCACAGGAAGAAGCATGTCAAGTTAGGACAAATATCACTCTAGGGGCGCCTGGGTGGCTCAGTCAGTTAAGTGTCTGACTGGCTCAGGTCATGATCTCACAGCTTGTGAGTTTGAGCCCTGCATCGGGCTCTGTGCTGACAGCTCAGAGCCTGGAGCCTGCTTCAGATTTTGTGACTCCGTCTCTCTCTGCCCCTTCTCTGCTCACTTTCTGTCTCTCTCTCTCAAAAATAAATAAACATTAAAAAAAAAAAAAGAGGAAAATTATCACTCTAAATCTGTGTGTGAACAAGGTAAAACTCAGTATAGAAGTGGGAGTGGCAGAGCTCACCACCGGGAGGGTAAGTCTGGCCTTTGGAGCCATGTACCCTTTGAGTTTAGCAAAGTTGGTTTTGGAGGGTTCATTTAAAAAGTTAGGCACGATTCTTTGGCATATGTTGCCGAACAAGGAATATTGACCACCTAAAAGGTCTCAAAATGCAGATTTTGATTGTGTAATAACATGATATCAATGAGTTTTAGATCCAGAAAATCTTTGTTCAATTTCAAGAAGAGAGCAACAACATATTTGTTATCTGTTTTGTTTTTTAAAGGACAGGGCGGTTTTAATCAACTGGAAGTTTATTGGATGTGATCTCCAAAAAGCTGATTCAGTCTCAGGCTACCTTTATAGAAATACAGCGTCCAGCATGATGGAGGCAATGGCCCCATTCTCTCCCACCTTGGTCAGACCACACCTCATTCACTATGTTCGGTGCTGGGTACGTCACCATAAAGGGAATATATTAATCCAAGAGTTTAGATATTTATATACCTGTAAATACATATTACTCAGTTCATTCTTTTCAAACAAAGGCAGTGGACAAACGTGTGTTTTTGGAATAGTGTAGAGAAAGGCGATCTATTTGTAAAGACGCCTTTAATTTTTGAAAATGCAAAGAGTTTTGAAGCATTTTCTGCAGTTTATGAAAAAGAAACAAGTGAGGATGCAGATGCACAATACCCTAAATTTGATACCACTGAGGGTGGTATGATGCTACGGGCCGTTCAAGATGGTGATGTTACTTATGAGAGCACACTGTTGACACTGGCACATGCCGTTCGCTCTGCCAGTGGTTGTGTTCTGTAACATTTTCCTCCCATTTTTATTTTCAATGTTTTTTCCCAGCTCACTATTCGATTTTATATGGGGCCTTTGCCACTTGGCCAAGGACCCTCACCTCCGGTTAGAAGAACTGAAGCAAATTAAGAGGTGTAGGATGAGGAGGGTGAAGGGATCTGAAGCCATTTGAGAGTAAGTTGCAGACCTCATGCCCCCCAAGATGTGATATTTTTTTTAAATTTTTTTTTATTTTTTAGAGAGAGAGAGCGTGAGTGGGGGAGAGGGGCAAAGGGAGAGAGCAAGAGAGATCATCTTAAAGTGGGTGTCATGCTCAGCCTGGAGCCCAGCAGAGGGCTTGATCCCACGATCCTGGGATCATGACCTGAGCCCAGATCAAGAGTCGGCTGCCCAACTGACTGAGCCACCCAGGTGTCCCAAGACATGATGTCTTAGAAAGACACTGGAGCAACACAGAAATGAAGGAGGAAGGAACGAGGGTGGCTCCGGGGACTTCAGAGAGTAGTGCCTTCTCTCTCCTACCCTCTGCTGGACAGACCATGCAGATGTCCCTCAAGTGGCTGGTTTGGGTTACATGGCCTTCCCTTGGACCGATCACTGTGGCCGCAGTGATTCTGGCCCAGCTGGGTCACTGCCCACACATTCGATGCTGTGTTTGAGAGGGGTGAGGTGACGCCTGGTGGAGGACCTGCAGGGATAGCTTCCAACTTGGTACAAGAAGGTATTTTCTGTCAGTGCTGCCTAAAGCCCATTTGGGCAGCCTCTGGAGGAGCTAGAGTCCCAGCCCTGGACATGTTTATGAAGGGAGGGCAAGAAGTGATTGGTGATGCTGTCGAATGGCTCAGATACTACACGGGTGGTATGGCTGATTATGCTTTAATATCCCTTTCTTTCATCCTGTGCGTATGACCCCACAAAATACTATCCTGTAGTTTCCTTTATGTTAATGACAATAACTGCCCATGTGTGTAGTGCTTTATGTTATGCAATAAAAATATTAACAGTGGGAAATGAATATAATAATACACAGGAAATTCCTTTGAGCTTTGTTATTCAGCGTTACTTTCCTGTTCTTGTTCTCAGGTTAGTTTTGAACTCCAGGATGCTTATGATTGAAATCACAAGATGTGATTCATCCACAAGATGTAAAACCTTGGCCTCACTTCTGATATCTCTGTAATCATCTCACACCTTCCTTATTGTCTTTTTTTTTTTTTTTTTTTTTTTGGTGTCTGGTGTGCTTCAGGCCACAAAATAAGTGCTTGCTGAACCCCATATGAATAAGTACGCATGTTTCTTTAAAGTATACAGCTGCCCTCCTTGTAATCTATAAATATTGTCCAACATTTGGCTGTCCTTTGGGGAGTTGTTTGTAAGAGTTTGAGCCCACTATTTGGCTTTTGTAGTTGAATTGTTAATTAGATAAATGTGATCATGAGTAAAGTAACAGTTTGATATTTCAGGAAGCTATGAAGCAGCTAACACAGCTCCTCCCAGAAGATCTCAGGAAGGAACTTTATGGACTTTGGGAAGTAAGTATATGTGATGAGTTGCTTTTTATTTACTGTGATTGAGTTTATATGGATCTTCAATGTTGTAGTTGCCTCACATTATCTTAACAAGCTGTCTCTAACTTATTATTTTCTCGTTTGTGTCTGTTTCTCACCTCCTGGTTGCTGCAGGGATTTCTCATGGCTAATAGAAATTTTTCTTCCCTCCAGTCTCCCCATTTCCCTTGACACCATGATGCCTGGTGCAGATCTTGACTCAGCCCCTGGATTTCCTCTTGCGCTGCTCTCACCCCCACCCTGCCAGCCTGCACTCGCCCAGCCTTCTGGTCCTTGAAAAGAATGTGGGCCCTCACCACCTCCTGCCTCTGACCTTGGGCTTCTTCCCCTCCCTGAGCCTGTTGCCCACCTGTGAAACCTTGAAGGGCTGTTAAGAGCTGAGTGAGGTCAAAGTGAAGTGGTGCCATGATGCCCGGCACAGAACGGGGGCCCTGTAGGTGCTCACTGCCTTCCTGGTGCTTGATGGCAAGGTGGGAGGCAGAATGGCTGGTGGTATAGGGCAGGAAGAGTGGAAAGAGCAAAGAAAGCCCACGTGCTCCTGTTGCTCCCCCCTCCTAGTGCTGGTTTTCATTTGTGAAGAGAAAACAACAGCAGACAAATCCTTGCCTACTGCAGTTTCTCACTTCCCTGCAGTCCGTACTGGCCCTTCCTTGCGTGAGCCCTGAGACGCCCCCCTCCACAGCCCCCCTCCCCTCTCCCACTGTCAGAGGACGATCTTCCCCCTTTC